>NC_071611.1:66485706-67085706 GCF_024509145.1 Vidua macroura
GCGGAAGGAAGTTGCGGAAGGAAGTTGCGGAAGGAAGTTGCGGAAGGAAGTTGCGAAGGAAGTTGCGGAAGGAAGTTGCGGAAGGAAGGAAGGAAGTTGCGGAAGGACGGAAGGAAGTTGCGGAAGGAAGTTGCGGAAGGAAGTTGCGGAGAGAGAAGGAAGGAAGAAGGAAGGAAGGAAGGAAGGAAGGAAGGAAGGAAGGAAGGAGGAAGGAAGGAAGGAAGGAAGGAAGGAAGGAAGGAAGGAAGGAAGGAAGGAAGGAAGGAAGGAAGGAAGGAAGGAAGGAAGGAAGAAGAAGGAAGGAAGGAAGGAAGGAAGGAAGGAAGGAAGGAGAGGAAGGAAGGAAGGAAGGAAGGAAGGAAGGAAGGAGAAGGAAGAAGTTGCGGAAGGGAAGTTGCGGAAGGAAGTTGCGGAAGAAGGAAGAGAAGGAAGGAAGGAAGGAAGGAAGGAAGGAAGGAAGGAAGGAAGGAAGGAAGGAGAGAAGGAAGGAAGGAAGGAAGGAGGAAGGAAGGAAGGAAGGAGGAGGAAGGAAGGAAGGAAGGAAGGAAGGAAGGAAGGAAGGAAGGAAGGAAGGAAGGAAGGAAGGAAGGAAGGAAGGAAGAGAAGGAAGGAAGGAAGGAAGGAAGGAAGGAAGGAAGGAGGAAGGAAGGAAGGAAGGGAAGGAAGGAAGGAAAAAGAGAGAGATGAACTGAAAAGAATATCCCAGAGCAAGCAGCAACATCAGCAGCAAGGTTTAATCCAAGGTCTTGCAAATGCTGTCACTGGTTTGGGGGGTAGTAGTGAATTCTAGCAAAGAGAACAATAATAAAATAAATTTTCTCTCTGTGAGAGACAAAAGAGAAAACCCACCTCAGCTTCTATATGCTCTTGACTCAAACCCCAAATCAAATTTTGGAATGAAGTTCATGACATTATGTGCCCACAGAGTCATAGACCTGCAGTACCTTCAGTGTGAAGTGCCTGTGAGAGAACCTAAGTGGTTGCATAAAAATAATGAGATATTTTCGGTTTATAAATTTGTGCTGTTGTCAGAAATAAAAGAATCAATGAACCTCGACTGCAAAAGTAATTTTTACTCCAGTTTGGATTAATACACTACCTACCATTTGAATTCCCTTAATTGCAAAATGCACCAGCAAATTTATAGATATGTACACACGTATTGTGTGCATTACTTTTTACATCTCGCAAAAATAAATCAGAAGCAGGGAAATTGTATATTTGTAGGTTTTTGTCAATAAATTTGTTCTTCGCTTGAGGTCTTGGTACACCAAATTGCAGCCTGAAGCAAAGTTTTGTGGTCTGGGAATAGTTATAAATCCCTAAAATTATGGTTTTGTAATGGAAACCATGACAGACCCTTAATTATAGCAGTAAGAACATGAGATTTAGCAATATATATGAATATATCTCCTTGGAAAATATAATTGCAAAACAATTAGGCATTAGGCTGCCTGTCCTACCAACTCTTTCTCCCCCACAGGAGAAAGTTGAAAGTGGTATTAATTTTAAATCACCTGGAAAGAATCATGCTGGGCCTGCAGCACAGCATCACATCGTGTGTCCTTGCAAGGTTCCACTGGCTTTGGGGCACTGGGCTGCAGACAGAGATGTCCCTGTCCATCTGAAGCGGGGAGGCCCACTCAGGGCTGCTTGGCCACCAGGTTTTTGGCTGCTGCTTGTGGCATCTGGAGCATTTTCTCCCTGTCACCAAGCTGTGGGGCACAGCACCAGTCACCCTGGCTATTGGAGACCACCATGTCTGATCCCTCATGGGTCAGACAAAGCTCTGTTCTTCTCCTCATGCTAACAGGTTGTTCTGGTTTGAAAGCAAAACCAGTGAGAGACTCCAAGTCAGAAATATAAATTATTAGGAAAAGGGAAAAGAAACAAAATACATGCAATAATACAAAAGGAAAACCACAGACAGAGTCAGAATACAACCTAACACCCTTTTGGTCAGGGTGTTGGTAGCAGTCCAAACTGGAATGGCTGCAGTCCTCCTGGAGTGGCAGATGTGGTTCTGTTGGAGCAGTGATCCTGTTAGAAGCGTGTAGTCTTCCTCTGAGGTCCAGTGGAAAACCCCAGCTCTTCCTTTGGAACCAGTGGAAAGACTGCCTCTGATGTCCCCAAGACCCAGATTATATCCAGTTATGAATGCTTGGCTCCTCCTCTGGCAGAGCATCTCACAATGGGATGTTATAGCTCTTGTCAGTCACACAGTGACATTCAATAGCCCATTATCAGCAGATGTCCTCCCTGAGAGAGGATTGGATGTGGAAGAGATAAAGAAAAACTGCTCACTAACAGAAGACAACTGGTACACAGATGGTAATGGAATACATCTTGCTTTTCAATCTGGACACAGGTCACTCTCAATAAACTACTGTGTCTAATGTCAGATGCCAGAGGTATTTCCTTGGGGCATATGTTCCAGAATGTCATTCTTACTGCTGGTTTGAGCTGAGAGAATATGAAATGTACAAAGGTCACCTTAATCTGGACTGATAAAATCCAGTCAGGAGATGAGACAACATACTTAGGAAACTGAGTTTCACGGATTCAAAAAGTGAGGGAATACTGTAACTCTCCCTGGATATGACTAGTTTAGTTTCCTGGGCATGCTTACATGCTATTTCTCAACACCCCAAAAAGCCTCCACCATGGAAATTCCAGTGCTACCCACTTTTCTTTGGTTGCTGGGCAGGGTCCACATCCTGACTAATTGCGTGGAAAATCCTAGCAGGGCTGGTGTCCGGCTCCTTCCTGTGCAGCTGTCCTCAATCAACACCTGTGCAGCTCCAGTACCATGACCAGTCCAGCCAAATTTCCCTTCCAGTCACTCCTTGGATTGCTTTCAGGTTTCATCAGGACAAAGGCAGAATTCTGCCTACAGCTTTGCAGGGCAGCATGATGAAGACACTGAACAGTGTCTGCCTGTTCTTCTTTTTGTCTTGGTATTTGGGATGAGGTGGAGAACATATCCACAGAGGACTAACTGCTGGCAGTGCAGAGCTCTGTGCAACCCATCCTTTTGTTCTTTCTCCCTTCTTTTCATGCTTCTGACCACCTGCCATTCCCATCACATATTTTCACACTGGTCCTGAAACCTGCCATAGCCCAACATGAGTATGTAGGATGAAATTTCTGATTATAGTTCTTATTGCCCTTCTTTCCTGTTTTGTCATAACCATTGAGCTGGGAGACATATCCACATCCCCTAAAATTTCTATTTCCCAGCTCCCTCAGGAGAAGTGGCCAGATTTGGGAACTCACCCCCAAGGATGGTCTGTTCATGGCACTGAGCAAGGCAAGCTGTGCCACAGAGAGTTTTACCTGAAAATTCCTACAAATCACAGCTCTCATGGTCCCCTGGGGAGGCTTGGTGTGGGTGGACAGACTCAGAAGAGCACTCCCCTGGCAAAACCATGTTTGTTGCCTAAGGCAGTTTGAATCTGTAAAGTACCACTAAGAAGAGTAGTGCTGTCTTTTTTAGTGAAATTAACAGATTTTGGGCACTCTAACAGAAAATAAGCTTTTGTTTCTGCTTTCTTTATGCCTCCAGTTACTGTAACTACAACAAAATGAGCCTTACACTGTTTAGCCTCAGAAATGTTTATCTTTTCATAGGGAGTTGAAGATCTTGTGTTTAAGCAATGCTCACTTTTTAACTAGCTTGTGAAATATCAAAGTTTCCACCCTAGAGCAGATTTTCCTCATAAATATGTATATTTTGAAGTAACTGCACTCTCTGAGAAGCTTGTGAGGCTGGAAAACTCCTTGTGGGCTGTAAGCTGTCCCACGTCAGACTGAAAGTTAAAAGATGCATCTTTGCTGAACATCAGACAAACTCCTGTGGGCAGCTCAGTTATGCCTTAGGAGTCAGATATCCTTTTCAAAGGCAGACTATTACCCAAAAGTTGTATTTTCCCAAACCAGCAGCAACACATGGTGGCAAGAACAAATCAGACACCACTGACTTTTCAATAGTCAAGTTTTGAGGTGATGACCTAATACCAGATAGAATCTGTCTCAGAGCTGACAGGAAGCTTGCCACTAAATCTGGCGGAAAACTAAAAATTAAGTGTCTCAGGATGTCACTGGCAAAATCAGGACCTATGGAATTCACAGAGGCATAAATAATTTTCAGAATTGTCTCTCTTTTATTAGTGCTAGTCTGGACACTTATAAAAAACATACATAAATAAATGTTTTTATTCCTTTGTGCTGGATTTACATGGGCAAACCAGCAGATTTTCAGGTGCTGCATTGAAAAGGTACTGATGATGGGGATGGGGGAAATAGAATTTTTTCACTGAGGCTGAATATGAAGTCAGTCAGTAGAAGGCCAGTATTATTATTACAGATGTTGTGAAAGCTAAGGAAGATTATTGATGTTTCTTCCTCTAATTAATAGCTTAACTTTTACATTTCAGGATTTGAAATGGATTTTGTATCCTGTTTATATTTTTGACATGCAAAATTACAGTTCAGTTAAAATATTTAATACATTCAAGTAGAAATGCCAAAACCCAATTATATTCATGTAGTGAAATAAAATATATTCATGTCTTGCAATAAAAAAAAAAAATCTATTTTCATCATTTTCTCATAATTTCTGATAAAGAAACTACTGAGAAAATACTATGAGATTGGAGAATATATTAGTAATCAGTAGGAGGGCACTGACAAAGACTGACAAGTTTAATCAATTTGAGTATTAATTAATCAGTAGACTACTGGAAGTGGCTGAAACCTTAGAGTCTAATAAATTCAGTGTATAATATAACATTTTTACATACTTTACAAAAAATAATTTACTAGCTAGAAGAATGAGATTAAAAAAAAAAAACCCACAACTAAAACAACACCCAACCCATGATTTTATATCAACATTTTAGACAGGAAAAATAAAAGTTTTTCCACACTGTGTTTCCACTAAGATGCAGCTCCCTGTCAGCAGCATGGGCAGTCTGTGAATCCTGTAAGAAAGATGAAATTGGCAGGGACGCTCCCAGCAATAATACCACTTAAAGCAATAGTCTTTTTATTCTGCATTATATCCTGAACAAGATATTATGAATTCTGCTCATGTGCCCAAAAAAAAAAAAAAAAACAAAAAAACAAAAAAAAAAAAAAAACAAAAAAAAAAAAACAAAAAAAAAAAAAAAAAACAAAAAACAAAACACCACCGCAGAAAAAACCACAAACAAAAAAAATCCCAAAAACCCACAAACAACCAGTCTATAGGAATGTGGTTTTGTGTGGGTATGAAAAGCCTGAACATCTGTTCCTTTCGCATAATAAATGCAATCACTCCTCCTAGGCCCATGATCTTCCCTCTAGCTCCAACCAGTGCATACAAAAGTATGAAAACATGATTGCTCTTCCCTCTGAAACCAGAGAATATTTCCATTTGGATTTACAGTGCACAGTGAAATAGGAAAAGATGCCTGACCAAAGGAGAGGATGTTCACCTATAAATGCAAGTCTGCCATTCTCTCAAGTGCAGCTTTTCCTGCTTGTACGAGGAGCAGCCTGGACACAAATCCACACATCCTGTCCTGCCTGGCAAGGGTCGTGTCTGTTGGGGCTGCACAGGATTGTTGGAGACTGTTCTGCTTTTTTCTAAATTTACCCTGCAAGGCATGAATAGAAGCTCAGCTGGAGGGGAGAATCTCATTACAGAAAGGAAAGGATGTGCCCAGAGTGGAGCAGCTCCCCTCAGACAGGGGATGGATTTCTTCAGGATGGTGGAAGGGTTGAAATCAGAAGCATAAGCACTGTTATCTGAGAGAGTTGTGAGCAGTTGTGGCTGCTGGCAGAAAGTGACACCCTGCTGTACAGGCAAAGGGAAGAAAATCAAAATATAAGACGGAAGATGCTTGGGATACTCCTGGAACCTCTGTGCTGGCACAGAGATACGCAGATGAGAGGTAGTATTCCCTGGATCTGGTGTTTTGCATGCCAAACCACCACACTGATGACCCCAGTCACAGAAAATGTAGCAGAAAGGAAATAAAAATTGAGCACAATGAAATGTCTGTTACAGATTTGTCTATAGCCTATCACTAGCCCCCCCCTTTTTTTAAGGTCAGATATTTTTAGGTCAGATTTTAAGGTCAGATTTTTAGGTCAGATTTTAAGGTCAGATTTTTTAGTATTGATGAATATGTTCTTCCTTTCTGTTTTAAACAAAACACAAGTTTCTTTGAGGAATTTAAATATGCTTCATTTGGAACACCATTAAGAGCAAAAAATTAGATAATCTCCTTCCCTGCTTCTTTTCACTAGCATTTGCTTAATTCAGGAAACAAGGAAATAACTATGTACATTATTGGCCCTGAAGTTTTGTAGGTAACAATAAAGGCTTTATTACAGAAATAGCAAAACCTGCTATTGGAGAGTACATCTCTTCAAGCACAAAAGGTTTCAGCAAAACAGCTATTTGATTCTCTTTCAGAACACTTCAGTGAGAATATTTTAAATGTTTGTAGATTTGGTATTCATTTAGGGATCCTTGAGAGTTTTCTTCTCTCAGGGCCCAGTATTTCCAAATCATTTATAATTACTTCAGACAGTCCTGATAAATACTGCAAAAGAATTTCAGCCATAACTTACACCTGAAGTAATGTCAGTAATAAAAAATTGATACATATTAATCAGAGATCTCAGGAATGAATTCAGAATCTCACAGAACATGAGCATGTCACTCACAGTGAGGTTAAAACCAGTCACCTGTTTGCAGGACCTGGATTCAATTACTTGATCAAACCCTTTTGCAGGTCTGAGCATCTCTGAAGTCACTGGGACCAAGCAAAGACTTTGGGTCATATTCATAATTCTAGTATTCTGTTGAAAGGAAATTAAATATGTGTGTTGGAGTTTCTGGCTTGTTTGTTTGGTTGGGTTTTTGGGATTTTTTTGCCTAATGAAAACTGTATGCACTCAATCTTTTTGCATATAATAGCCAGAGTTTCAAGAAAATAAAATAATTTGCACTGTAATATTCAGATATGTTGCAGGTAAAGTCTTTGGATTTGTCAGCATGTTCCTCTTCCATTCCAGTTGCAGAAAGCTGAAGTTTCTACCAACATTTGTTATAAATGTTTACAACTTCCTGACAATTGCCTACATAGAGACATTATCTTGCCATTAACCATTCCTACCAAATTATACAGCTGTGAATAAATTTCTGTATTTAAAACATTTAAAACAAGGAAACTAAGTCTCAGGAGACAAAAATAAATTTGTGCGAAAAAAAAAAAAAGAAAAGCATGCATAAACAGAATGTATCAAAAGAGAAATGTAAACATTGATACATGGCAGGAATGAGACAGATGAATATCTCTAGAACATCTCAAAGGAATCAAAATCCAGCAAGGGAGAGAAAATATCAAACAAAAAGTGTAAATCAAACCGAGAAGATCGGAAATTTCTACACAGCAACTTTAGTTCTGGTAGCAGACAGAACTTCAGGCCCCTGGAAGTGCTGCTTTGAACCAATCAATTTTTTAAAACTGATTCTGCTGATTCTTTATTATTAGCTTGAGCTCTGTGTGCACCAATTTTATTTTTGCCTTTTATTCTCTGTGCTCAAGAGAATTTATTTTCATTTCCCAATCCAATAAAGAAAATTGGATTAAGACATCTAATAAAAAAAAGCTTCAAAACTGAAGTTTTCATGAATGTCATAAATAGTAACCTACTTATCTTCTGACATACATAGTGGGGAAAAAAAAAAAGCAAAATGTTTACTTAGGCAGATATGGAAGTCCTGTGTCTATACTTATGTTGTAAAAGTAGCAATTCTAAGAGCACTGTATGAAAAAAAAAAAGGTTAATTTCTATAAAAATATCAATGATTTAATCTCCAGGTGAAGCTTTTTCCTATTATTTGTTTATTAAAGAGGTCTCCCTCTGCTAAGCGGGTTCTAAAAGGATCAAAAATAGAAAGTGGGCAAGGGGGAGGTGGGGGAAGAATAAAATACCTACAGACTAGTTTAACATCTTACAAGAGTCTGACTTGCTTTTGAATTTGTGTTGACAAAAATATTTGCTTTATATTTCCATTTCCTTTGGCTCCAGTGTGGGCTCCAGCATTCACTGCTGGAACCTGGCCTGGTGTCCTCTCCCCTGCCCTCCCCTCCTCCTGAGCCTCGCTGCATTCTGTCCGCCCTTGTTCCTGCCAGCAAATGTCACTACAGCTCCTTCCTCAAGTATGGACCTGCTGGATCTTGCACTCTGCAGTTCTATATTATTAAAATGGCAGGAATCATCCTGGGCTGACCAAGCTCACTGGCAGCTCAGGGCTCTATAGCAAGCAGCACGTCCCTTTGTGATGTGCAGAGGGGACACTGTCAGGAACTGGGATTTTCCAGATTGATGTGAGCTCCCTTTGCCCCTGTTCTGGTATGATTAATGCCACGTACATGCAGGAGAGCAATGTTAGGCTGATGTTACACAACTCACCTCTCTGCAAGGCTCCTTGGCTCAGGATCACATCAGTGTTCTTCACTTGTGTCCTCTGTGGCAAGTAAGGCTTCCTACCCCCAGAGACTCTTAACCACATGTGAAAAGTAATATATGGGCTATTTTATTTATTCATATCCTTAGCATGCCCAGCAGCACTCTTTGCGTGTCCTACTTCAGCTGAAAATATATTATTAGGGGAGAAAATGTGACTGTTCTACACATCTGTTTCATTAAATAATTAATTACATGAACAATGTCAAAGACACTTCAGTGTTCACAAAGGTAGAATTATTGCTCCATTTGGCATTACATTTTCTTTGAAAGATTCTTCAAACAAAAGCTTATCTCACTGCACCAGCAAATAATTTTTGGCTACAAATATTCTTAAAGAGACCTTTTTGATTCATTTTAAAAAAATGTCTGTAAGGAAGCTGATTAGCTACACGAAAAAAATCTTAGGAAATGTCACAAAAGTTCAGTGTCTGAGCAGGAAGTTAGGCACTAACAAAGGTGACAGTGTGTGACATGGCATCAGCTGTAGATGTACTCACCAAGATGTGAGAACTCTAGAGAGTGCTGAAACCAAAGAAACCCCCAGATTTTTTGGCAGTAAAATTATTTTGAGTGGTTTAAAGACAACACTGGAAAGTTAACTGAAGACACCTGTGGAGATCTACCTGGTTACAGTGAATTAACATAATTATTATAAATAGTCATTCACCCCACAACTGCTTCAGGGTTGCTTAATTAAAGTTTGTGAGCAAGCCAGAGACATGGGATTAAAAATGCAAGCAAGGAGAAAAAGAGACAAAGCTCGTTCTACTAAAAAAAAAAAAAAAAAAAAAAAAAAAAAAAAAAAAAAAAAGATAGAATTTTTACTAAATATAGCATCTTGTCTCTACTGGCCTATTCCAAAAGACGATTTACATGATTTCACCAGCAAAGCAGCGTTGGGAACACACAGAAAAGCAGAAATGGAATGTCTGAACATGTCACTACTGCATCAATACTCTTTTTTTTTTTTCATTGTTTCGGCTTTTGTACTTTTGACAGTCAGACAGTAGAATCTGCTCTGCTGTCTCCTCTTCCTCCCTCTTACTGATCATACTTCTTATAAAATTTCAGTGATAATTAGTTTGCTGATTGCATATTCAGAGAAGGAAAATAAAGTGCCCAAGATAGGTACAAAAAATGGTCAATTGAACAGAAAAGCATGACCTTTGCTCACTCCAAATTCCACCTCTTTTGGAAGGTGTTATAATGCTGGAATGCAGCCGTGAAAGAAGTTTACAGTGATGATCAGAGTTTTACTGTGAGAAAAAACACATACACACAAAATAAACCACAATATCACACCACTGAAAGCTAGATATATCCAAATAGCCTCCTGTCTGAAGAGCTCTGGTTTGTTTTATTTTTCCCAGTATGGAGAGATTCTGTGAATCATTGGAAGCGCTGCATTTTCATTTGGAGGTTGACTTTGAACTTGGTAATATCCTGTGGCTGGCATTATGCAAAAATAAGTTATTTCTAGTCATAATCTACCAACAGAAAGAGAGACGAAATCCTAAATTTCTGCCCTCCTGCTCATCTAGCGTGCAGCACAGACTGATTAAAGACTGTGCCAGATGATGCCTGTCCTAATTTGAAATGCCAAGAATAAGATGTTGTGGTCTGACAAACAGATAGGAAGAGTCCACTCAGGTGTAAGAGCTGCAAGCTCATAATCTGTGTCTCTCCTGGTCTGGTAGGGCAGGTTTTCCAGATTACTGCTCTGTACTCATTGGACAGCAAGCACCAAGAAGCACTGAAAAATCTGGCCAGATATGTGAGGATTATAGAGTCAGAAAGTCTGCAGTCATATTGCCATTTTCTGTTCAAAATGAGATGGAAGCTCAAAATAGCTCAGAAATAAAAAATAAGGGAATACTGACAGAAAACACCATCCCAAGTGAAGGGGATCAAGCCTGGTGGAGGAAAGTAAACTGAAAATTGGTTGTTTATTGGCCAGGGTGGAGCTGCTGTGACAAATGTCCAGCTTGGGAAAGCACCACAAGAGAATCAAGGCTGGTGGCTCACTCACTGAGCATTCATTGTGGGGGCTGTGGCTTGTGCAGTATGTGGTGATGTGCTTGAGGAACCTGCAGCTCATCTGTCTGGTAAACTCTTGCAGGTTTTCCAGAATTCCCAAAAATGTAGGAAGCATGTCTGCTTAAGGCATCAGTTATATGGAGTGATAACTTGTGGTTTCAAAGTGATTTCAGCAGCGTGTGAGCAGCCTCCTCTCTCAAGGAGATGCCCTGAGGTCAGCCCAGAGCTCTGGGAGTCTCTGCCTGGACGGGAACCAGGACTCCAGAGGAAAGCAACCATTGAAATCCTTCTTGACCACTCCATTTCAGGGCTAGTAAAGAACTGTACTGATAGCAGGCTGTGTTTAATTACTACCCTAATCACATACTGTTGACTTTTTTTTTAACTGGAAAAAAAAAATCTGACACCTCAGTCAAAGCTGAGGTTAAAGAGAAATATACTGATCCTATAAAAAATGTCCTAAATTAAATATTTTTAAACTAAGCATAGCACCATTGATCAATCATAAGAACTGCAAGCATTTATTGAATCCCCCAAAAACAATGGACTTAAACATGGATATATCTTAATGTCCTTCATCAAAAATATGTTGATTCCACAGCATACAAGCAGTCAGGGAAAAAAACAAACAACAACCAAACAACAGAAAACTCCACAAATGACACCAAAAAGCCTCAACCAAACCAATCAACTAAAACAATCCAAAATAATGGAATAGCAATGTCCAATTCAACAAATGTGATCCCAGTTTATTCTAAAGTATTTTTATTTATTATATATCATTTTTATTTATTATATATTTTATATATTTCTTTAAAATCCAGAGTATTTTTATGGAACCCAACCAAGATTTAGTGCAAATGAATGGCAAGATCCATAAGCTTGCATAGTAATATGAGGATTCTGTGCTGACTTGCTTAGAAGAAAACAGGGATAAAATCCCTGTACACAGTGAATCTGACTAATGCCCAGTAAAATTTATTCATAACTGTTTTTCTGTAAGAACAAACTTACTTCGACATGCCATATAAGGGACTATACAGCCTCTAAAATGCTGAAACGGTGAAAATATTCCTAGGTGTGCAAATAATTCAATTTAAAAATATTTTTCCCCTTTTCTTGTGACATTTAATATAATGGCATCCTGATAGGGTCACTGGGGTGAAAACAGCCTCCATTAATTTATTCATTTAAAAGATATTGACAAGTCTAAGGATGTTTGAGAAAATATGTCCTATAAGATTTTCCAAGGGAAGCGTCTGCATGGAAATTGGATTGCAGAGGTTTGGCAGCTCTTTAGGCACAGGAATCTGTTAATAAGAAATTATTTGTTGATTTTTTTTTTTTTTTTAATTCTGACAACGTGCCCTGCCTTTCTGCTAGGAAAGCAGGAAGATCCCTGAAGTAGGAAGATTACTAGCTGAAGCAGACAGATAATTCCATCTCTTCAGGGTGAACAACAAGCTGTGTAACCAGATATGAACAAGCTGTTTTTTTGCTTGTGCTGAGTATTTCGTGTGTGACTCCATGGAACGCTTCAGGGACACACATTCCCTAATGTTTTTTGGGGTAAAATTCTGGTTAACTATGTAAAATGGAAGAAAAACACCATAACTCTGGCATGAAGGCTAAGCAACTGAGGGTACTGGTGGGGCACGAGGATCCCTGTGGAGCAGTCACCCCACTGACTTTGCTGGTGCCATGATCTGGAACAGCACAAAGTCATGACAGCAATTTCAGCAGAGGAGTTTTTTCCTGCTAGGAAAGCAGAAAAATCTGGCTACCAGTATAGCTGAAAGTGTTTTAGGGATGATTATAACTATCCCTTGTTTATTAAAAAGGCTGTTCCGTTATATATTACTAAGATTATATTTACAGAAGAGGTACCCTCGTTTCCTGGCTCTCTGCACTATAATTAATCTCCAAAAGAGGCAAAAATTTGCAATGAATTCTGAAGGGTTCCTCTCACCATGTTCTTTTGTCAGCCATTTTCCTGTTAAAATAAAGGAAAAGGAAGATTTTCACTTTAGGCAGTGGGTCTAGAAATGAGGAAGAAAAGGCTGAGGAGGGTAAAACCATATGTGGGTTCAGAGCTCTCCAGTGTATATTTTGGAAGAAGACCTATGTGTAGTATGAAGGTTTGCACTAAGCAGTTGTTGAACATACTAAGTATTCCTGCAGTGGGTGTTGATGCTTGTGGCAGGTGATAATTCTCATTTCTCCAGTATTAAAAAAAAAAAAAAAAAAAAAAAAAAAAAAAAAAAAAAAAAGGCAAAACCTGTGTCTCCTTTTATGGTTTCTCTGGTTCTTCCAGTGACTGTAAATTTCTCCTGGAGCAATGGACAGAGACCATAAGTAAATGCTGCTCACACTTATTCTCTCTTTTGAGGCATCCAGAGTATTGACACAATGTCACAGAACATCAGCAGAAGGCAATCACGCCATTCTTCTCTGGCTAAATCCCAATGATGTATAAATACATCCCCATTACAGACAGCTCTCAGCTCTCTGCTTTTGCCTCTTGGAGAAAGAACAGCTGGCTTAGACTCTCAAAAGAGAAACACAAGATGAGGACAAGAGGAAAGCTGCTCCCAAGAGCTCCCTTCCACAGAGATCCATCCCCTCTCCGTGACCAGGGTGCTGGGGCACTTTGGTTCAGGCTCACTGTTTTTTGCGGCATGTGTGAAAACTTGTTCTTTCACGTTGCACACACTAGAAATGTTTTACTTTTGTCCTGCCAGAATGAATGGTGCTCCCACTGATGTCCTGTTGCCAGCTGTGGCTTTTTACATCCATGCTGTAGACTGAAAACATTTAAACACTTGAAAAAAACTGCTGTTATGTAGCCAAGTGTTTGGAACTTCTCTGCCCCCACAACCCTGCCTGGCCTGACAGAACTCAGCTAAATTGTGAATTTTCAGGGGATTTTCTTTAAGTCTTCAGATACTGGTGTGGGGCACCCTCAGCTTAGGTAATCTGCTCAGTGTTGAACGTCTGCATCTCAGAGAGGATGTGAGCAGGTCTATTGACATTCACATTAGTGATTTGGTAGTAAGGACCTCACTTCCAATTGGTCAAATGCAGTCAAGACAACTATGTTATATTTTAAAAGCTTCAAAAGTGATGTTGTTACCAAATCATCTAGGAGGAATATCAGAGTGAAGGATATCCTTTGTGCTGAAAGGGAACTAAGTAAATGTGCTGTTGTAATATCCAGGGGTTTGGAGCTGTGCCTATCTTTAATATTTTAATTTTTTTCTTAAATTATTCAAATAAACTGAGAGAAAGAGAGCTGAGCTTAGAAACAGAAATAGAAATTACTGACCCTGCAAATAGCACAGAAGAAAGACCATTCTGATTTTCAGCTAGTTCCCAAATATGATGCAGAGATGCCAGAAAAATGAGACACAATCAGGGACACAAACCCTGGGAGGCTGTGGAGTATCAATCAATTAACCATTGATAAAAAGGAATCAATAATGATGGGTTAAATGTATATGTGAATAAAAACCAGCTAAAGATCAATATGATCTTTGATGCCAGGAAAACAGCCTCCAGAACAGAGAAGATCCAAAAGTAAGGGGAAAAAAGGCAAATCTGCTGAGGATGGAGTTAAATATTTGTTATCCTTAGCATTGTAAAATACTTGACCACATTAATTATGTGTAAGAAAGTAGGACTGATAGAGGACAATTATGTTGAGAGTTGTTAATTTTTATCTGATTCTATTCTCCAAGGTTGGTTGGGTTTAATAAAGACAATTGCTTTCATTTGCTGATTAATGATATAAAAAGCTGATTGGTGATAAATGCACCTGTTAGAAAGCCTCTTTGAACAGGAAGAACATATGAAATTGATCATTTGATATTAAATGATGCAATACCTGAGGAGTTAAAATACAGTCTCCTAAACATTAAGGTAGTTTATATTGGTAGCACAAACCAGTAATAGATTGCACTTTATTTCTTGTCATTTACTGGTTTTGATAAGCTATATAACTAACACAAAAAAATTTACAAGGACTACAAGTACTACAAAATTACAAGTACTACAAAAAGGCTGCAGATACATTATAGAGCCCACGAATGGGCAATAAAACAGACACCTCTCATATTTTTACCCTTACAGGCACCTGACCAACAAACCAGTATTGGCAGTGGTCTTTTGGTGAAGACTGCTGTCAGTGTGGAAATGCTACCTTGAATTTACAAATCCAGAGAACAGAGTTACCAATGGTCATGCTCTAAGCTCTCCTACAAAGGCAAATGAGCTCCTGAAATTGTTGGTTTACTGCTCCTTAGCATTTATTGTCTTGGCTTATAACAAAACTGATCGAGGAAAATTAAAATTAAAATTTTTCCCTTGTTTAGATCTTGTTCTGGACAAAATCGTGCTGTGTCAAGTTCCGTCACCAGCTCCCTTGGGAAGATGCAAAGAATTTCTTCCATCACACTCAAACCTTTCTGGAAACTGAGCATCCTCTATGTGCCAGTGAAGGAGCTGGAGCTTAAACCATCACCATCATTATCTTCTAATAAAGGACAATAAACAGATGACCTTAGGTGATTTAATTAGCAAAGCATGACTTAATACTACTTGGATCCCAGACCACAGCAATGAGGAGGCAGCAGCCCTGGTTATTTTTCCAGTTCTTCCAGAGGCAGTAATTTCCCTTCTGCTGCTCTCAGTCAGCACAGGGGTGTGCTATCTATTTACATTCTGTCCAGGTGGGAGCCAAACAGCATGCAGAGTAAGCAGTGAAAATCTGGTTTTACTCTGATTACCACTTGGTAGAGGTGCAGATGCACCCAAATATTAGTTGAAGGTTGTTAACCCAAATATAGAAACTACAGAGCTGAATGCAAGGCAGGAATTGGCTCATTCCTATTTTCCTTGACAGAATGCATCTCTCTAGATGACCCAAGAGAAATATCTGTCATTTCTCCTGCTTCCTCAAGGCCAGCTTTCTGTGCTTGAAAACTCCAAAATTCTTCAGCCCATCTTCGTTCTGATGATGACTACAGACATCACAGTGGTGAGCCTGTAATGAAGTGGTGGTGAGAATAAAATATTGCAGGAAGAGCACTTTTAGTTACAATTATTCTGGCCTGCTTTGTTGGGGAAGTTCTTGAATCTCCCAATTATATTTATTTTCCTTCATCCAGGTGATTGAGACATGACATGAAAAAGCCACTTCCTTTGCATGCTTTCTCACCACAGGATTGTGTGGATGCCTGAAAATCCTTTATTTCATTTTGAGGGCATTTGGCTTTATTCCTAGATGTAGGTTCTTACTGGGGGTCTCTTTAAGGCTAGAGTTCATTAATAACCTTAAAAATCTTCCTGTAAAAGTTCATTTACAGCACAGCTTATCAGTTGATTCTCCTTGTAATAGACAGATTTTGCTCCTTCACCACATGCTGCAAAATATTTTGAGACTCCATTAGGAATTTTAAGACTTTATCAATAGTCAATCAAGGCTTGAAACTTTCATTACAAAATGTTGACATTAGTCATTGGATCACAGGCACATTTCTTAGCAAAGCTGTATGGATGTTTCCTACATTGTGCTGCCATCTTTTTGGGCTAGATCAGTAAAAATATTTTTTTTTAAATTATTCTCAATATGTTTCAGGTTTTTCCTTAAAACCAAATCAAGACTCTATTATATGTAAATTCTTAAATGACTTATTTATTTTCTATTTTTAACCACGGCTTAGAATCCTCTTCAAAATTGTCTTTGTTCTCCTAGAAATGGTGGAGCATTTTGCCCTTTCTTTCAGAAACACTGGAGCCAGTTTCAGGGACAACATGTCATCAACATCTGCAGAACAAATCCTGGCACTTTCTCTTCAATTTCTTTTAATAAATGTCAATTGGCAGGACTTAAATACAGCTTAGGTAGGCAATAACGACTTAATCAGTGTATGCAGATAAGACTAGAGACAGACATTTAGTTGGGTTGAGTTATTGATTTTATTTTCTCTGGATAATTTCAGATAGCATTACAAGGAATATTACAGTCTTATTTAAAGGAATTTAATCAGAGGAATGGTGAACTGTGTATTTTATTTTATACTGAATATTCTCAAAAAGGCACACACCACTATATTAATTTTTGGCTTGCATTGACTTTATGGGTTACAATAAATGGACATCATGGACATCAGTCTATTTGGCTTCACATGCAGTGTTTTCCTATTAATATATTTACTGTATTAATGAATCCATTTACTTACAGAGAAAAGCTATCCAACAATAAAAAGCAAAGCAAAAACCATTTAGTCAGGCATTTTTATCTGAGAACAAAATATCAGACAATTCTTTTGACATTGGATAAACCACAAAGACCTGCTATCTTTATCTTCAGCCTTCATAACACTCCCTGTTCTGAGGAACAGAGGCAGCAGGAGCAGGTGGGAGCACAAGAAATGGCACCTGTAGATGTGGAAAAAAAGAAATTTATAGTGGGAGAAGTCACACATGAGCACAGATGCTCAGAGACAGGCTGTGGGATCTATACCCTCAGGGACACTCAAAACTCACCTGGCAGCACCTCCAGGCAACTTACTCTGTTTGAAACTTGTCTGAGAGACATCTCAGGCTGGGGGCCTTCTCATGGACCTACCCACACCCTTGATGTTATCACTGTGTAAAGTATCTTTTTTGTCCATTTAAAAGGGAAAAACTGTCGGGGCCTGGGTGAGTGGGGTTTGTTTGGGTTTTTTGGTGGTTTTTGTTTGTTTTGTTTTGTTTTGGTGTGTTTTGTTTTGATTTGTTTTGTTTGGTTTATTGGTTTGATGGGGTCTTTTTTTGCTTTGGTTTGTTGGTTTTGTTTTGGTATTGGGTTTTTTTTTCTCTTTGTATTTTACAGCCACTATATTGTATTTTAGAGGCATTCCCATGTAAAATTGCATTGCAAATGGCTGCTCAGATCTAGAACCCAAGCACAAATTCCTGCTGTTGGCTTGCTGAAGAGTAGGATCTAGAAAAACAATTGCATGGAGCAGTCACCAATCTCTCACTTCAAATGTTTCAAATACATAAAGATATATTAGCAAATGCATACTAATAAATGCTAAGACAAGGATATGCTACCAAATTATATAACACCAATGTAATCAAAGGTGTTGTAGTGTACAGATACACAAACGGAGCAAAAGGGCTTTGTGAATTTGAAATGGGAGTTTCTGTTTCCTAAACCTAAAGCTGGAGTTTCTATTCTGTATTTTTACGTGTATTCATCCTTCCCCCTGGAGTTATTCCCATTGGATTTTACCTATAATTTATTCATACTGGGCATTGTTCTATTGGTTTCACCTTTTCTCTTATTTTCCCCTATAAAACCTGTGTCTGGACCCCTGATCATGGTCACCTGTATGTGTGGCATTTGAGCAAATACAACCTACTTTGGACTGCACAACAAGTGCCCAATCTCTTGAGTCTCTTTATCCCGGTCTTGATTGCGCTCTCTAAACAGCTCTGTCTGTGTCAAACGAACCCACAAAGGTGTTTGTTGCTTCTCTCCGGCTGTTCCCGGAAGCGCCTGGCCAGTGCCCTGGGAAAGAGGAGCCAGGTGAAAACAAGGAAATCGGAGAGAAAAGAAAGAACAAAGCAACACAAAGATACCTTAAAGGAAAAGAATGAAAAAAACCTAAAACAAACAAACAAAAAAAAAAACCCCAAAACCAAAACAACCCCCCCCCAAAAAAACTCACACAAAAAAAAGAAATATAATCAAAGGACCAATATTTTTCCTCAAAACATATCTTTATGTTTTCAATCAAAGGAGCGCAATTAAATACCCTCTGCCATGGAAGTGTGTCCCTCTGTCCTCCAAAGAGATTAGGCAGTGATTTTGGATGTGCCTTTTCCAACAGCTGGAGCCCTATAGGACTGACAAGAAAGTTGCTCTTAAGCCTGCTCCTTTGAACAGATCCCTGAGTAGGGTGTGAGGAAAAAGACACAGAGAGCTCACATCTGGCAGTCACAGAACTGTAAAAGGACATAGAGTCCTACTCAATTTATGGGGAACTGACGGTTTTACAAAGGGTATAGCACTAAAATATATTCCCTAAAATAAGTGTGTATATTAAAAAAGGACTACATTACAGTTAACTGCAAATACTTGTCTATAACATTATCATAAGTTATAAATTGTGCACAATTATAGTAATAAACTAATAATTTTATTACACTGGACTTTTATCTTAATGTGCATATAGTGTTGCCTTTTTCTCAACCTGAAAATGAAAGTAGAGATAATTTTAGTATGGAGGTAATATAATATGGATCATTATTTGAAGGTTTTCAGGGGCAGTTGGAAAGATGTCCACAAAAGCCCACCCCCTCAGGGGTCAGTATGTTTTTATAGGTTTTAGGAAATTAGCGTAATTGATAAAAAGCACCAATTAGGAGAACAAGTGGTGATGCAATTCCCCCCAGGTCAAGTTACTTCTCTGGAGTCCCCCCTTGTCACTGTCTGTACTTTGTCCATTAAAATGTATCTCAAAAAATTGCTCTCAACCTGAGTTGCCAGGAAGAACCAACATAGCACTGCGGTCTTGTACCCCATGGGGTTTGGAGCTCTGGAATTTGTTTTGTCTTTCTGCTTAGGGAAAGGCCTTGGAAAATTACTGGGAAAACTAGTCACTAATACAGTAGACTACAGAGCTACAAATATATGTGAAGAATACAGAGAGCACACGAAAGGAAAAAGGCAAAAAACAAAGCATCAGTGTGTGCACAAAGGCCTTTGAATTCACAGCTCTCCAAGAGAGCTTTGGGGCAGAGATGAAGCTCAGACCTCTGCTGAAAGGAAGGTAAGCACCCTTGGTCTCCGCAGGCCCAGGCAGATGCCAAAGCTGCTCCTCGCATTCTTCCCCCTTCCCTGCTCCTCTGCCAAGTGCAGCAGGCCTCGATGACTGAAAGAAACACAGGGAGTCAAAGGGAGACAGTTGCAGCTACCTCACTGGGGGAAGCACTTTCATTGAGAATCAAGCCCCTCTCCTTCAACAGCATTTCCCCAAATGTGTAGATTTCCTGGGTGTTGTGGTTTGGAATGGGAGGAAATTTAGGGAAGTGATGTAAAAGCTTTTCGTGTAGCCAACAGTCTGTTGAATTACTGAGAAGGCGGATACACCTCTGTGAAAGACACTTGTTAAAAATGAAAAATCCCAGGAACTTCCCCTTTCTTTCCCAGCCCGCAAGAAGGTAACATGCCCTGGGCCTGCCGGGTCCCATCCTTGCTGGGCCCAGGAAGCCTGCAGGGCCCTGTCCAGGGCTGGGCTGGGCAGGTTAGGTTCTGACGGGGGGCAAGGCCAGGCCCCTTTCATGGGAGGGTCCGGGGGGATGCCGAGTCCTGTTTTGGCTGGGCTGGGCCCCAGTAGTTGCCAGGTAGGAAGGGGGTGGAGGCTGTGGAGCTCTGGTTGGAGCAGGGCTGGTCACGGTTGTTAAGATCTTGCTGTCAGCCCCCCTGCCCAGCGTGGCTGAGACCAGAGGCTCCTGCAGCCTGTGTAGAGTGGTCCTGCGGCTGGAAGTGAACACAGAAAAAAACAAAGATCAACCATGAAGCCAATGCGGACACAGCCCCAGACACAAGTTACCGGCATGTCAGGTAACCATTTAAAGAGCCTGGGCAGGTAAACTTAGCAAGGGCAACATGTTAACTCTTTCAGTGCTTCAATGTCTCTCGAGTGAGAGAAAGGAACAAGATGCAAGCATGTAAAAGAACAAGAAGACATCATGCTCAGTGAGGAAGGAGTTAAATCCCAGATAGAAGGGATAAGGAGATGTCTTGTTTTTGGAGCTGAAATCCTCTTGTAAGCTATGAAGAAAGGACTCTTTTTCCCTATAATACATGAAACTATAGGGAGAGGAAGGATTCAATTGATATTGAGCAAAGGCTTTCATGGTAAAGTAAGCAGATGTTGAAATAGCTGTGATCCCATAAGAAGTTTGAACAAAGAAAGAGAGTAGTCCTGTTCCCTCAGGAGAAATTTAAGAAGATCTCTGTTCCCAGGGATGAAGATTATTTTAGAAATAGATAATGAGAACTTCCACCTTTGAACAGCTCATCTTTAAACAATACCCCATAAGTAGACAGGGCCCATCACCAAGTTGTGGGAAGGTTTATGAAAAATGAGAGGCGCTTCATGATAGCAGATTTCCCCCGGGCGGCTGTTATTCATGATGAAATTGAGAGCCACGAGAGAACTGTTTTGTCCTCTTGTGGAGAAGTCTCCATAACATTAACAAGAAGGACTTCACTCCCTCAGTGAACTGAAGAAAGACTATTTTAGAGGTGGTAAACAGACTGGAAATTTTACGTTTGGTTTCTTTACATTGTCAGTGGAAAAGAAAAGGTTGTGGGGGAAGTGTTCTGAAGGGCTTGTTTTGATTATTACCTTTTCCCTTTTAGTTACTTTTAATAAAATTTTCTTTAAAATTTTGAGCCTGCTTTGCCTTTCTCCTAATCCTATCTCACAGTAGGAAGTGAGTGCATTTGTGATTTGCCAGCACCAAAACCTACCGCACTCTTTGGTACATTAGGCTGGGAATCTTAAAATTACAGAATCACAGAATCACAGAATAATGAGGTTGGAAGAGACCTCTAAGATCAACAAGTCCAACCTATGCCCTAACACCTCAACTAGACTATAGCACCAAGTGCCACGTCCAGTCTTTTTTTAAACACATCCAGAGATGGTGATTCCACCACCTCCCTGGGAAGACAATTCCAGTACTTTATTATTCTTTCGGTGAAAAATTTCTTCCTAATATCCAACCTGTACCTTCCCTGACGTAGCTTGAGACTGTGTCCTCTTTTCTGTCAGTTGCTGCCCAGTGAAAGAGACCGACCCCCACCTGTCTACAACCTCCCTTCAGGAAGTTGTAGAGAGCAAAAAGGTCACCTCTAAGCCTGCTCTTCTCCAGGCTAAACAACCCCAGCTCCTTCAAACGCTCCTCACAGGGCTTGTGTTCCAAGCCTCTCACCAACCTTGTTGCCCTCCTCTGGATGCACTCAAGCATCTCAACGTCCTTCCTAAACTGAGGGGCCCAGAACTGGACACAGCACTCAAGATGTGGTCTTACCAGCGCCGAGTACAGGGGAAGAATGACCTCCCTGCTCCTGCTGGTCACACAATTCCTAATGCAGGCCAGGATGCCATTGGCCTTCTTGGCCACCAAGGCACATTGCTGGCTCATATTCAACCGGCTGTCGACCAACACCCCCAGGTCCCTTTCCGCCTGAACACTGTCCAGCCACACTGTCCCCAGCTTGTAATGTTGTAGGGGATTTTTGTGGCCAAAATGTAGAACTCAGCACTTAGACTTATTAAACTTCATGCTGTTGGACTCTGCCCATCCATCCACTGATCTAAGTCTCTCTGCAGAGCCCTCCTCCCTTCTAGTAGATCAACACAAGCTCCCAGCTTACTAATGAAGGACTCAATGCCCTCATCCATGTCATCTATAAAAATATTAAATAGAACTAGTACCAGTACAGACCCCTGAGGGACACCACTGGTGACTGTCCCCAGCTGGATGCAGCACTGTTCACCATCACTCTCTGGGCCCAGCCATCCAGCCAGTTCCTAACCCATCAAAGAGTGCTCCTGTCCCAGCCGTGGGCTGCCAGCTTCTCCAGGAGTGTACTGCGGGAGACAGTGCCAAAGGCCTTGCTGAAGTCTAAACAGACAACATCAACAGCCTTTCCTGCATCCACCAGACAGGTCACCTGGTCATAGAAGGAGACCAGGTTGGTCAGACCTACCCTTTGTAAACCCATGCTGACTGGGTCTGATACCCTGGCCATCCTGTAAGTGCTGTGTGATAGCACTCAGTATGAACTGCTCCATTATCTTACCTGGTACTGAGGTCAGGCTAACTGGCCTGTAATTACCAGGATGCTCCTTCCTACCTGTTTTGTAAACAGGTGTCACACTGGCCAGTTTCCAATCATCTGGAACCTCACCAGTGAGCCACGACTCCTGATAAATGATGGAGAGCGGCTTCACAAGCTCATCTGCCAGCTCCCTTATCACCCTGGGATGGATCCCATCTGGTCCCATTGATTTATAAATATCCAAATGTCCCAGCAGTTCTCTGATTGTCTCTTCTTGGATAACAAGAGGACCAGTCTGCTCCCTGGCACCACCTACCAACTCCTGAGGACAGTTGTCTTGAGGACAAGCTGTCTTACCACTAAAGACTGAGGTGAAGAAGGCATTAAGCATTTCTGCCTTTTCCTCATCTTCAGTTACTAGGTTGCCTGCCTCATCCAATAAGGAACAGAGGTCAGTTTTACCCTTCCTTTTACTACTAATATATTTGTAAAAACTTTTAATTATTTTTAACAGAAGTTGCCAAGTTAAGTTCAAACTGTGTTTTGGCCTCCCCATTTTTTTTTCTACATGCTGCCCTGGCAGCTCCCTTAAATACTTCCTGAGAAACCAGTCTCTTCTTAAAAAGACAATACATCTTTTTTTTTTATTTCTAAGTTCTTTCAAAACCTCGTTGCTCATCCAGACTGGACGTTTGCCTCGTTGACTCATCTTCAGGCACACAGGGACAGTATGCTCTTGTGCCCTCATGATCTCTGCTTTGAAACACACCCAACTCTCCTGGACTCCTTTGTTTTCAAGGGCTGTTTCCCAAGGGATTCTCTGCCCTCTGGAAGTCCAACATAGAGATTTTATTGATATTCCTCCTTATTTCATTAATTATTGAGAATTCTATAATTTCATGAACACTGTGCCCCAAGTGGTCTCCAACCTCCACAACACCCACCAGTCCATCTCTATTTGTGAACAATAGGTCTAACATAGTCCCTCCCCTGGTGGGCTTGCCCACCAGTTGTGACAAAAAAGTTATCCTCCACACACTCTAAAAACTTTCTAGACTGCTGTTTTTCTGCTGTATTAAGCTCCCAGCAGATGTCTGGTAGGTTGAAGTCACCTACAAGAACGAAGGCTGATGATCCTGAAACATTGTTCAGTTGCTTATAGAATAAGTTGTCCACCTCTTCATCCTGGTTGGGTGGACGATAGCAGACTCCCAGTAGGATGTCAGCCTTGTTGGCCTTCTCCTTAATTGTTACCCACAGGGATTCAACTTCATCGTCATTAGTTTCAATACCTATGACATCCAAAACTTCCCTAATATAAAGGGCCACCCTTCCACCTCTTCTCCATTTTCTGTCTCTTCTGAAGAGCTTGTAGCCATCCAGTGCAGTGCTCCAACTGTGCGAGTCATCCCACCACGTTTCTGTGATGGTGACTATATCATGGTTCTGCTGTTGCACCATGGCCTCCAGCTCTGCCTGTTTGTTACCCGTGCTGCATGCATTGGTGTACATGCACCTCCGCTGGGTGAATGATTTCTCCCCTAACACAGTCTTGCCATCCTTGGGCCTGCTTCCAGACAGCCCAACTGCATCCCCTTCCCCCTTCAGACCTAGTTTAAAGCCCTCTCAACAAGGTCTGCCAGTTCATGAGCTAAAAACCTCCTGCCCTTAACAGAGAGATGTATTCCATCTGATTCCAGTAGATAGGGTGCTGTAAAGGTTGCCCCATGATCAAAGAATCTGAAATTTTGCTGATGACACCAACCCTTGAGCCATTTGTTAATGATGTGAGTTCTCCTATTTCTTTCATTATTTTTTTCTGCCACCAAAGGGACTGAGCAGAACACTACCTGTGCGCCTGACCTATCAACCACTTGATCCAGTGCCTTAAACTCCCTTTTAATCTCCTTGACACTCCTCCTTTCAATTCATCACTGCCAGCCTGGAGTATCAGCAGTGGGTAATAATCAGAGGACTGAATCAGCCTAGGAAGTCTCTCAGTGATGTTTCGTACCTGGGCCCCAGGGAGGCAGCAGACTTCCCTGTGGGATGAGTCTGGCTGACATACGGGGCCTTCCGTCCCCCTCAGAAGGGAATCACCCACTATGATTACCCTTCTTTTCTTCTTGATGTGGTGATTACCCTTCTTTTCTTCTTGATGGTGGTAATCCATTTTTTAGACGAGTCATAATTGGGTGGTTCACTGGGCAAATAATTTTCTTCTAAACCATCTGCCTGGCTCTCTAGATCCAGGGCCTCATACCTATTCTGAAGTGGCACCTGGCTAGGGGATTGAGGGCAAAGGGGATTTTTGTTATTATCTCCCCGAGACGGGACGCGTTTCCACTCCCTGTCATCTACTAGGTGCCCCTCTATTGCCTGAGAGTGAGAGGCATGTAAGTCCTCTAACTCTTGGTGGGCCTCCCTTAAAGATGTAAGGGCTGAACTCCACCAGTCTATTTCCCTTTCACTATCCTTGATACTCCTTAATCTTTCAACTTCCTCCCTAAGCTTGGCCACCAGTGAAAGGAGGTCATTCACTTGTTCACACCGTAGGCAGGCCTCCTCCACAACAGCCCCTGAAGCCATTGATAAGCTCAAACACTCCACACAGGAATGGGTCTGTACAGACGCATCCTTCTTGGAGGGCTCTACTTGGTCACATACACTTGTACCAACCACAGATTTTGACCGGGTTAAAACCATTGCAGGGAGAAAGCCCAAAGTCAAGCAACCAATACAAATACCTCACCTAACTAGCAAGAACCTGCAAGCCTGCCTGCTTGCCCCGCCTGCGCAGACTGCTGTGACCTGGTTTGCCTGCTCCTGTTCGCCGTGCTCCGGGTCGCCACGCTCCTCAGAGGCCTCTTGTAATGAGTCATTCAGGAATGAAGGAAGCTCCACCTCCTGCTCCTGAATGGCTCACAATGCCACTCACAAATTGGGGAAATCTTAAATTAGCAAACCAAAAGAACTACATGAAATTAGTTTTTCTGCCTGGTTTCAAACTGAAACTGCCACACTGGGAAGCACCAACACAGACTCAAGAAAACCTGGCAAGGCTGAATTACTTTCGCTCCTTTCAGCACAGGCACTCCAGCTCAAGCTCATCTTCCCCCAAGTCTGTTTCCATGTGTCGGTTCAGGCGCAGCCCCTGAAATTACTGAATTCCTTAAGCAGTTCTTAGTAAAACTTTACACATTGTATGTATGGATATGTAAGCACACTGTTTTACAATAGATACTGTATAATTTCTATTTAATCACTTCAGCAGGAAGAAGTGCGTAGAAATAGGATGGTTGTGTGAATCACTTTTAAAATTTATTTTTAACATAATAGAACTGCTTATTGTTTATATTAAATGGAATTATGCTTATCTATTGTTTCTTCCTTACAAGTCCAGTGAATGTTCTATTATTACTCATTTGATATTGTCCAGGTGGAACAAGCTCTTTTGCTCAGATCTTGCACATTGCAAGCCTCACACACCAGGACAAAAGAAGCTTCTGTGGTGAGATCTGCTGACTTCCATCAAGAAGAATTTCAGGAGGTCTAAATGGGATGTACTCCTCTGAGGGGATGAGGGGATGAGCACGTGCTGAGAGTCTTGCCATTTCAATATTTCTGTGTAGGCAATATAAAAACATTTTCTGAAATACAGAATATTGCTTGCAGCTGTCTCTGCGGATCACGGCTGAAGTATTGGGGGCTGAAGTACTTTTTACTACTCGAGGTTATTTAAAAATGAAATATAATGCTGGGATAGAGAAATACCTGCCCTGTGCACATCCCAGTGCCTGCTTGCCACCATGTGTAACTTAGAATCTCTACCTTCAAGTATTCCAAAAACTAAAACATTGTTTTAGTATATGGAGGAACTTCTTTATATTCCTCTGGTAAAGAATACTAAAATTACCTCTGGCCATCATATACATTGATTCTTCTGAGGAAGACTGCTCCATTTTTGGCCTTTTGTTGAACAGATTTTTAGAATAAAGGAGGTCCAGGCTGGCACAAGTAACTGCACACAGCGAGCTCTTAGAGGTAAATTTCTGCCAACTAAAGCTGACAGTCCAACACCATCAAGGAAACATTTAGTAGCACACAATTACATATAAACTAATATTTAGTCACACATTTTGCCAACAACATGTGAAATCCACCAAAGAAATGTCTTAATTTCCAAGCTCTTGCATGCAAAAGCCATTGCAGGCTCATCGAGGTGCTTCCAATAAGTGTTGGACGATTGCTTTGTGATTTGAATTTCATACAGGAATCAGTGATGCTCTGGTCCTGCCGTGGAGAATACCATCAGGACCATTCTGTCTCAATTCTCCCATTACTCCATTCACATGAAAAAACAAATCTTCTGAAGGGTTTTTCCAATGAAAACACTCAGTGAAAGTCTCTCTTCCCTACTGACAGCTCACCATTGGGCAGCAATCAGATTCTGTTGTTGGAAGAAAATTAAAACCAGAACAACTATTCTGCACTCAAAGGAAGCTAAAGTTTATTTTGGCTTTGCATGAAATCTGGCCACAATCTAATAATTTAGAACCCTGACAGTCCTGTCTGACAACAGATGTTCTGTACAGCTTCCTGTGATTTCCAAATTGAATCATACTGCAATAATCAGAACACTGCAGATGGGCACTTCAATTTTTATGTTTTCAGTTATACTGGGTTTCAAATCCAATATCCATTGCAAATAGTCACATTAAAGAAAAACTCTGCTCTAAATAGAGACGTTTTTCTGGTTTTGTTCAGGTTGTTTTTAAGACTCATTTTGTAATTCACCATGACAAAGTCTCCTACTCTGTGCCAATCACTCCAATTGCTTACTAAGTAACACTTCTGACACATCCATTCAGTTGTTTTTCCCCTTCTTGGTGCATGTGATCTTCTGTTCTTCTTTGCCAAGTGCTGCAATAATAGAACAGTCACTTTATCCACAAGCCCCTTATTCCCAGATAGGCAATCACCCTCCCTGAAATATCTATATTTACAAGAAAACAGTGCATTCATCAGAGAATTAGATCTAGTTTCTCAGCATTCTTATTAGCCACAATATTGCACATTTAAATGAGAATTAGTCACAGGGAGTGTGCTGCTCCTTCATCCTCTTAATCCCTTTTACATTCCCAAACACTTGCAGAATTAGATATTATGGGTGCAATGGCACAGAATGGGCATTAGGAAGTATTACTGTCACCAGCCCTGACTGGGAGTAGTTAGAAAGGCAGATTCCATTTTTGCAGATGAAGCCACTGGCACTTAAATAACCTGAGTTTAGCAGTCATTTGCCTCAGCCGAGGTCATAGCAGGATGGTTTTGTTTTCTGATCAAGCATCCTTCCCAGCTGCTGCTCTTGGGGGGATAGCAATGGCCACCTCGCAAGGCAGCTTTGTTTCTGGGCAAGTCTTCAACATTTTTCTGTGACAGAAAGCAGACATCCTCTCTGTTACACTTGTGTTACTGCTTTGTCCTTCTATAAGCACAAGAACACTTCTCTGGGAGGGTGTCCACATCCCCCTCTGGGTGTGTGAGTAGGAAGGGGACTGCAGCAATTGAATGCCTGCTGGAGTTTGCTGCAGAAAACTGCAGCCAAGAGCCTTTGTTTTCCTTCACACTCAAACTTGAAACTCTGTCTAAATCACTTTTCTCTGTTGCCCCATTTTCAAAGCAGATTTCTGGTATTTAATGTAATGTCTCCAGAGTAAAGTGAGGTATTTGCATTTCTGAGAAAGAGCAGACAGATCAAGGTATTGGTTTATTGTCTGCAGAGGCAGTGCAGTCTCAGACAGAATGTGACGGCTGTATGGCTCCCAGCTTTTCCTCTTCTAGATACCAGAGAGTGGAGACATCAGAAATACTCTCAAAGAGTATTTCTGGCCAAGACACCTCCATAGCAAAGTCTACACCAGTAAACTGGCATGATTTTTCTTCTTCATTTATGGATTTTTACTTTCCCCCAAAAGCAGTAGATTTGACTCTCAAGATCTTTTTATTAGTGAACTTGGCCCATTAGGGATTAAACAATTCAACAGTGCTTCTATATAGGGATCCAGCCACAGCAGATTAATCTGTCTGAGCTTTGCTTATTTTAGTAATTTTCTATTATTGTATTTTCTCATTACTCCTGCACTTCTTGATCTAGTCCCTGACACCTTTTTAGTCTTTGGCTGATCTTATATTAAAAGAGATGTCACTGACACAAACAAAAAAACCCTGAGTTTAGTGCCAAATCTCTACTTGTTGCAGATATTCTTTTAGTTTCCCTGCATCTTTTAGGAGACAAAATGCTGTTTTGTCCAAATCTTCTCTTTCAGGCTTGATAAAGTCTTCATAACTATCGCAACCAATTTCCTGTGCTCCTCAGCCTCACCTTGCCCTTCTGTCCCACTTGGGAAGATTGCCCAGGAGTATATAGTAGATTTAGTTTGAGCCCACCTTTCTGGAGATCACTGCCCTTTTGAGTGTTCTTAGCTCTGTCCAGGGTGTAAAAAAATACTCTACCCATATGAATAATATTTTCCCAGTACTAAGTTAATAAGACCTCAGCAGCAGCCTTGGAATCAAACAGGCTGGAAGTAACCCCAAAGGGCCCAGGCTGCACTTTGCCAGAGCTGCTTCTGGGGTTTTTTGTACTGGTGGTTTGTGACTCACAGGCCTGTGCTGCTGTTGGAATAGCAAGCACCAGTACAAAGCTGACTTCTTTTTAATGACTTTCTACTTGATAAGGTGTACCTGCCCAGAAAACACCAGTTCCTGCCCTTGTGAGAGTTAATCTTGTCTCAAAGAGCTTACACCCCTGTAGAAATGGGTATCCAGTGCTCTAACCAAACAAAACAATTAAACCCTCTCTACCAGTGCCTGAAGGGAGTTCAGCCTTTGTCATCCCCTCCCTTCTCTCTGTCATGCTGAAGCAGTAATCAGAGGTGAAGGCCAGCTTGCCTTTCTTTCCCTTCTAGAAGTTACCCTGATGGTTCCCTAAACTATCCAGGATCTGAAAGTAAAACTCAACAGAAGGACCTCCCAGATGTGAACCACTGTATACCATCCCACTCAGTGTCTCACAGCCCTTACATTCTGAAAACAAACCCAAGGCTTATCTAGATGGTTTTCTGTGCAGTCCAGGCAGGATACAAAATTTCATTAACCTGTTTCATGACAGGACACCTGCTTCCAAAACCCTGGCAAGAGAGCTGCATTCACACTGGGGCTAGAGTGCATTGGAAAATTGGGAAGCGGGGTAGCTTAACCTGAGGAGGGTTCTTGTCTTCTTCTCAGCCAAATACACAGCAGTGTCATCAATAACGGATCTGTGGATGAAAGAGGAGATTTCTTCCACCTGCATCCCCCTGAAGGTGGCTCAGCTGGAACAACTCTTGCAGAGTGATAAAAAAGAGCTCAGGTAAGGAATCAGCTCCTTTGAATTCTCCTATCCCCGCTAAGCCCTCTACAATCAGCCTTTCCAAGTGATATCAACTTTAGAGCTGATTTGGTTTATGTCATATGTGAGCTTAGAGGGAAATAGTCCCATTGAGATAATATGGAGTACAGAAGACACAAGGTGTCTTTTAACTCAGGAAAAAAGCAAGAAAATTTTCCCTGCCTAGAAAAAAAAAAAAATTTTGCCATAATAGGAAACAGATAAAAAGTTGTGCTTAGTTGTTTTTTTATTATTTTTTGAAAAAAACCCCAGAAAACTGCATTTTTTTTTTTTCAATACAAATGCGTATTCCTCAAACACTCCAAGCCACAGCTAGGTCAGCTTTCTCCTGTTTATTATGGAAGAGCAGAGAAAGCTACTTATGAGCGAGGAGCACTGGGGTATAGATGCCTGCATAAAATACAAAAGGATGATATTTAGGCACAGGTGAAAATTTAGCTGAACGAGAAATCTTTTTCTAGAAGAAAATCTGAGCATGAAGCATCAGAATTACAAGTCTTCAAGGAACCATGGAGATGCTGTGGATCACAAAATATGTCAGCATTGGCTCTTGGAAAAAGGTTCAAATATGTAAACATTCCTCATGGAAGAGGAACACACTCTACAGTGTCTATTTTCTCCAGTCTTTTCTTACAAAATCTTGAGCTGGCAATTTCTAAACCAGAGCAGAAATTAAGCATTTGAACATTCGATGATTACTGAAAATTAAATCCCCTTCCATAGGTAAAAGTAGAAAGTCTCTGCTTATCAATTTCTGTGAACATGTTCAAATAGGTAAATTAATTAACCAGTGTGGGGAATAGTTTGTTGTTCAGCTCTTCATGTGAAATGGAGGAAGAAAAGCCCTGTACAATAGTTAGACTATCCCCTTCCTCTAAATCCCGAACTCAGTCAAATTTCAAGACCAGGTTCTTAGACAAACTCACCTTGTCTTGCATGCTCCTCTTCCTAGACTACTTCATTCATGTCTTGCTTTGTGAATTGTTCTTCTTTTCTCCTTCATTCTCGCTTCCTTCCTCCTTAAATCTTACTTCCTATTTTCCTTGCTCCATTTGTCACACTCATCTTCATGCTGCTGTTGCAGCATATTTGATGTCACATTCTGTTCACCTGGAGACCAATGCAAATTTCACTGAACTGTGGGGGCACTTGAGGGAACAAGACCCTCCAGAGGTGTTGGAGCATTCTCACAAGGCTGTATCAACAGTGGAGCATGACAGCGTTTAGTCACCCACAGAAGCAAGGCTCTTCAGGGGCTTCTGAGCGCTCCAGGAAGGAAAAATAGTTTTCCCCTTCTGATCCCCTGAGTCGCAGCCATTCATGCCAGAACCTAAGAATGAAAAAATATTTGTCTCATAATGTAAATCAGTTTTTTTCTGAGAGGCAACCTCATGTCTCAGTCCCTCCTGGAGAAGTGGGAGCTCTCTCCAGAGTCAGATGACAAATGCACTCAGTTTCCCAGAGAGGACAGCGCCAAGAAATTCTGTGGTACTCACCTGTGTGAGCTTCTACTATCATCCTTCCCAAGCTGCTGGTGGCACAGTTAATTACTTGACTGCTGAGGTGTGGTTTATTTAGAGCTGAGCAATTCTTTTAGCCATGGCCACAAATTATAAAATTTTGGGCACACTTAGCACAACTTTCTATCAGCTTTATTTTCTAGCAGCCATCATTCAAAGGCGTGCAGGCTAGCTGCTCCTGAATGACCTCTTGGGACAAATCTCCAGTCCATTCTGAAACAACTGTCTCTAAGGAGCAGGTTTTCAGCTGGAACTTTTATTGTCCCTTACAAATATAGGATATACTTTTGGGAAGGAGACAGACAGAAAAATCTGAAGAGTGCATTGGAGTGCCATATTCCTGAGACCTGGGAGATTGCTTTTTGCCATTAATTGCCATTTTTGCCATTAATTGCTTTTTTCCATTAATTTTGCCATTAATGCTTGCTTTTTGCAGCATTAATCTCACAGAGGCAGTTTATAAAATCAAGTGTGCCTTCACAACAGCAGGGCCAAGGCACATGTAGTCTGCAAGTAATTCACAAAATGAATTAAGAAAAGACCTACAGTGACATATGGGCAAACAGTCCTTGAAGGGATAAATAGGAACAACAACAATCCTGCAACAGCAACAACAGCAGCTCTGTAAGGTACCCCCAGAGTGAGGTGGTCCATGCTGAGTGGAGGAGGCTCTGTGTCCCTGCAGTGCCACAGTCCCACCAGCCAACTTCTTAAGCTGCTCAGGCTGCAAACACCTCCTCAACTCCTGCCACCAGAATTTCCGCATTGCATCCCTGAAAAGTGTCTCATTAGATCCTGCTCAGCTCCTACCAACTCAAAAAGCTGCTCCCACTCCAAGCATGGTTTCTTATAGCTTCCCCAGAATTCACTTTTTCTGTTCATGATTTTCTAACCTTACTGTTAGTGTTCAGGAACACACACAATCACGGAATATGATTATATGCAGGTGCTTTTATTGAAGAGCTTTTATTTAAGAGAGGGAATCAGGGGTACAGACCCAAATCTGACTCCAACATGGCTTTTGAGCTGAATATATTTTATATTCTATCGTTATATAATTTACATATTAATTATTAAACTTGTATTGTTCTATTGTATACATTGACCTTATTCAAGCATGAGTTTCTTAAGATCTTTCTCAAGCCCCTGACCACAGTTTCTCATGATTATTCTTATGATTAAACAGTAATTGTATCTAATTACTAAACAATCATCACATCTAACAATTATATCATTTATCATATACTAGCTACACAGGTGCAGTTCTAGCAAGTACAAGGCCTATACTTTCCCAGGGTATTTTCCCAGGGCCTACCAAGCATAACTTTCCTTGTAACTCCCCAAATCCCCATGATTTTAAAACCCTTTTACTATCATTACCTCCTTTTGCTATCCAAATGACAGCTTGAGTTTGAATTCCTGTCTACATAAACCCATAGGGGGATTTATGGCAAAGTCATTTTTTTTTCCCTTTGGGCATTCTCTATAGAAGCTTAAAAATCCTCTTAAGTGTGTGCTGATTCCTATGGGATGTCCAATCCTTTGACTTCAAGAGAGATTTTCTCCTGGCATTAAGAGCATGAATACTTCTGTTCCTGAGATACACACACTGAAATTTTTCTCTTGTCCTTTCTAGAAAGCACCCCTAATAGAAAATACACACCAGCACTGCATGCAAGGTTGTTCAAGATAAACCAGAACTGCTGTGCCCCAACTAAAGCAGTCCTGCTCCAGACATTGGCACAGCCAATACCTTAACAAAGTATTGCCTTTATGTGACTATTGCAAACAAGGCTTTGGGTTTTTTTATTTCCAGAAAAGAAGGACTTGAGATTACTCTTTTCACTGCAAGAGGTTCCTTGCAGCAACAGTGTGGAGGGAAAGAGACAAAGGATAATAATAGTAGATACTTGTTAATCTTCTATTCCTCTCCAAAACCTAAGAACATTTAGGAACACTTGCACTGTGTCCTTCTCCTTCCTCAATTTGGTTCTGGTTAACTGTACAGGGAGGGGAAATGCTGCAGTAAAGTCTAATGTAGACAACAGAATGACAAATTGCCATGTCTTCCAAGCATGGCAATGTTTCAGCTGTAAAACTGAACTGCAGACATAAAAATTCTGCCATTAATTCTGACTCCATAAAGTTTTGCCGTTTCATAGCAGCAATTGTGTTTTACCTCCTCTTATTCTCATTACCACAGAGCTGATCAGAATGAGAAATGTGAGCCTTAGAACAGAACATAAACTGTAAGTTACCACCCTGCTCTGTACTTGACCCTTCCAACACTATCCCTTCTGTCTCCCTGTTCCCCAAGGAGCAGGGCAGCAGTGTTGGTATCTCCCAATGCCCATGGGCTTGGTCAGTAAGAGCCCTATGATGGCTCTTTCCACTTGTTTCCCTTAAAGGAATTATGGTGTGTTTGTTCCCCTCTCCTGGGAACCTGCAGACCCCTCCAAATAGGTGTGGGACTGCAGAGTAGAGCTGGCAGCCAGCAGCTCTGAGCCTGGGGTCCGTTCCTTCCTCAGGATGTCTCTGTGTGACCACAAGCACAAAGTAAGGGTAAAACATAAAGGCACAAAACCAGAGTCAGCAGATCCACCTATTTAACCATTCTTTGTATTTCACAAAGCGGTAATGTCTATGTCATCTCTGGGTGAGTAGAAAACACAGCAGGGAGGCTGCTCAGTGCCATAAGTAAGGAAAAAGCACAGGTGTTTGCCTGATCTTTTCCTTTGAACCCCTGGCACTCACAGATTTTTCTCAGTCCCCGGTCTGCTCCACAACAGCCCCCTTGTTCCAGTCTCACTGCCTGGAACTTTCCTTGCTATGCTAAACTGACTGCTTCCTGTCATATCCTTGAGGCACAAAGGACAATCAACTTCATCCCCATTTTTAGCATCCTTCTAAACATTTGAATGCTTTCCTGCCTCCACCAGGCTGTTGTTTTGTCAATGGAACAATCCCTACTTTTTGTGCATCCACAGACTCTCTGAAATTGCTCCCCATCTTCCTTTAAATCCTTTGCCCCTGCTCACTCAGCTGAGGCCTCCAGATTAATGGTTTCTGACGTTCCCATTCCAAAGTGCTGGGGTGACCCTGCTGGCTCAGCCCGCCAGTTCAAAGTTCGCTGTAAGTGCCAGTTTTTTTCCATCTAAATGATGCACTTTCCTAATGAATCTCTGGCTAGTTGTCATCCAGGTTGAAATTACAGTTGATCCTATACTTCTGCAAAATAAAGAGGGTCTAGGAAGGAACCTCAAGTGTGTTTCTGCTCTATATCATGTAACAAGAATGAAAAAAGAGACATCATCAGCATTTAAAATGCAAGAATACAACATTCCTTCAGAAGCCTCCAGCTTCCTGCAAATCAGTGACTGAGGGCTTAACTAATTCACTTAAGCTGGGGCTACCTCCAAATCACTTGACAGAGTCATGAAATCTCTCCCTTTCCCATCCTTCAATTTCTGCTCTGGCAACCCCTTCTACCACAGTCATCTCTGAGGTGCTGAAACACAAACACTCTTAATACAGGAAATCAATTTGTGGAAGCATTTGTCTTCTGCCCTGCACATGTCTATCTGAGTTAAAACCACCTCATTGTGCAAACAAGGGCCAGCATTAAAATGTGGGCTCAAAAAGATAAGTCCTTGACAAAAAGACATGCCTTGAATGAAGCGGCAGAGCCTGCAGCTGAAGGGCTCAGTGACAGACTCTCATGAAGGAGATTATGTAGCTTTAGTCATGAGGGATGAAACCCCTCCCAGTTTTTTAATGAAAATCTAAGTACAGTGAAAGGAGGTCATTGAAGAACACAAACACAACCATGGCACTATTGCTAACACTCTCATATTTATAACACTAACTCACAGTGACCCCGTGCACAGCTGCCTACCTTGAAAGATTTGCATAGCTGTGGGCCTCCACTCTTGCTGCTCCATCGTTCATCTTCTCCCATTACTTCCTCCCAGACCAAGGGGAGCCATGTCTGGTGTGCAGAACTTTGCCTAATTACAGCATTTCATGAATACAAGCACCATTCTACAAGACATTTGCACACAACCACAATGAGACTTGCCCTAAAATATTTTCCCTGATGAAGTGGAAGTGCTAAATGTGGTTCTAACAGCAAAGCACAAGGAAGTCTTCAGTCCCCAGAGCTGTTCTTTCCTCTGTAAAAGAACAGCTGATATAAACTTTCTACCTGTTTCAAGAGGCTTTGGGTCCACCCATTTCTGGCTTAAGGTTATTTTAAGTACAAGTTACAGGTTGAAACTAAAGCTATAAGTATTAGTGAGTGATTACCACTTGGAAGTCTGTCAACTGGTTAACCTCTGAGATAATTTAATAAAAAGCCCTCCATTACTCAATATTAAAATCAGAATAAATAAATGAAGCATCTTGCTTGTCACTAAACTGCCATTTAACCTTAAATGAACTTCTGATTACTGATTATTGCCTGGAGGAAAAGTGCTGCAAATAGGTAGGTAACCACGGTGGAAACCTTTGTCTCATTGAAGACAATGAATAAGAATTTAATTGGTTACATGGCTATGGCCTCAAGGAGACAGCCATTTCCTACACCTTATAAGGGACCAAAATTTCACAATGTGGTAAGCAACATACTGCTTATTATCTCTGAGCTAGATGAAAATCCACCAGATTTGTAAATAAGTATTTGTAAATACATTTATTTGCAGATTAAACACAACGGTTTTTGAACAAGGAAGCTTTCAAATTGTTTACCCTTTTTTTTTTTTTCTGTGCATTCTTCTGAAGAGACAGATCTAATAGGGTCTTCAATTCAATTTGATGGAGCGGTTTCTATTAAAAATGTAGATAACTTGAAAGTAAAAAGCCTACTCTGCAGGAATGCATCACCTGAAATGACAGTTTTAAAATGGGGGAAAATAATCACAACTTCAGTAGTTTCTAGTTATTGCATAAGAATCTTTTAATGTTAGATTGAAACATTGTATATATTTAGCATATCATCCTAGCATTTTATATATACCATGCAAACTTGTGAAAGAAAATAATAAAACCTTACAACGCTCTTTTTTAAAAAATTTGCTTCGGGTTTGATATTGGTCTAGGCAGAGGCTTTGATAGTTATTCTAAAATAAAAAACAACACTGAAAGAAAACTGTGGTGAAAGTCCTGTCCTATGCTGGATTCTGTAACTGTCTATACAGAAAGTTTTCAGTGTGCTACACCCCAAACAAAACATGTTTATGTGAAAAAAAATCACACTTTACCAGAAAACGTATTTGTTGCACTCCCCTACACTTATTTTCTCTGGGATAAGAAAGCAGTAAAATAAGATAAAACATGAAGGTTAGAAAAAAATATCTCTGTTCACTCCAGCATGCTGCTGACCTGGGTCAAGAGGTCTTGCATATTTATGCAAAGATGATGGTGCATGAAGTTATGTGACACTGTTTCAGTCCAGACAGAACCTCATCTGGAAAGGCTGGTGATGAAGTATTCTACCAACAACTATCATATTAGTTATAAGATATAATGAGGAAAATCAGCTGAAGTGGAATGGCTGGTCTCCTAGTGACCACAGATAATGTTTTTTGCTAGAATCAGATATTGCAAACTAATGTCTTGATAAAACATAATTATAATTCCATCTGCTTGATGCTGATTTAGAGACTCATCAAAGCTCAACACTAGAGCTGCAGTGAAGGATCTCATTGAATTTAGATAGACACACACAAGAGATGATAAATGCATTTAGAAAAATACATTTAGAAAAATGCATTTAGAAAAATGCATTTAGAAAATAGAGAAGCTGTGGCTGCCCTGTCTGTGGAAGTGTTCAGGGCCAGGTTGGATGGGGTTTGAAGCAACCTGGGGAAGTGGAAGGAGTGGAAGGAAGCCCCTGGCAAGGGGTGAAACAAGATTATTTTTAAGGTCTCTTCCAACCCAAACCCTTCTGGGATTCAATGTTTCGATGACTCTGTTAAAACGGCCTCATCTGTTTGAAATATTGCTGGAAACCTGTAAGGGTGTCATCCTTAACCTTTCAAAGCTTTTCCTTCTAATAAACAACACCATTATGCTGACAGAAATGGCACATTCTCTGTGAACCTGACACTATAAAAGCAGGAAGCATTTTTCGCATGCAGGGAATATGGACAGGGGTAGGAATTAGGTAGAATAGATGTCACATTAATATCTGGCTGATGAGGAAACAGATGAGTGATTGCAGCATGAAAGCATTAGGGAAATTGATAATGGGCTTTCCAACACCTGCTGCTGTTGTTTCATCCTGCTGGACTGGATGTAACAGTGACATAGAAAGGAAAGGTGTATTACAGTTTGTAGTGCTCAGTAACAGTCAAAAATAGTCATGTTCAACAATTTATATTTGTGTCTATTCATCATGCACCAGCATACAATAACCAAAGCCAAGAAATCACTAAGTTTCTGGAGAAAAAATAATTAAGAAAGGAAAAAATGAAAATTATTTTATTTTGCTGGAGGGAAGCTCATCCAAACCCATACAATTTGCAGTAATGAAAATACCCAAATTACTTTTAAAATATTTTTTTTTTTCCCAGATCTAATTCAGCAGTATCACTTTCCCTGTGGGCTTGGCCCAAAGAGCTCAGTGCCAGCCACTTGCTCCAGACCCTGCTTAAGGTGTGGGCTCAGGTTCACACCTGGATGGTAAAGAGAAATTATTGGGGCACCATGAGCATTACTATGGCCTCTCCTATGTTCCTGTCAGTGAAAGTGTGTCGCAGCGCGCTATCGTATTGTGCAGCAACAGCAGGGGCGCGACCTTCTCCCTTTGAGCTTTGCTATTCCCAGTTATCGCTTGGTCCAGCGCAGGAACAGATAACGACAACACGGGACTTGGGGTAAAACTGGATGGATTTATTAGGTGCACGACCTGGGACCCCAAGACAAAGCCCAGGCTGTCTGCAGAGGTTTTTATAGGGGATTGGTATAGGGCAACCAACCAATGAAGGCATGGCAGGGGAGGAATCTAGGGCAGGACTAACATTCTATAAACCTATCAGGGAGAGCAGGGGAGGGGGATAATAGTTTCCTGTGGCGCTGGATTAATTGCCTGCTGGATGTCAAGCTACCCCAGTGGAAGCAGATTCGGTTTTAGCGAGTGGCGCTCCCAGGGAAGGGTCTGGTAGCCTCTCCAGCACCCGAGAGGTCAGACCCCCATTGAAGCCCCCCAGCCGAGGATTTTCTGTTTCTGCCCTGGCCATTGGTGTGCAGCTTGGATAAGTTGCTTCCTTCTTATCCCTCCTCTCCTTGGGGGGTAGAGGATTTTCCTGAGCAACTCTGCCCACTCTGGGGCTTAGCCCACCTTTTTCTGGGTCCCTTCCCTGTCTTTGCTATAAGCAGAGGGAGGGAGGTTTTCTTTAAGGCTTAAGTCTTACTGGGCAGGTTGCTAGGCTGCAACCTAGTAGGTTGCGGGGTAGCCAGGGCAGACTGCTTTTTAGTTGTTACTTTTCTTTTGGCTGGGGATTGGGTCTGCGAGACAGCTGTAACATCTGACAGCATGGGTGCAAGGCTGTCTGTCTAGCAGAAGAGATTGTATTACCAAGTTGTGGGTATCCTTTCGCGGGGGGGAACAAAAGTTTAAAAAATCAGAAGTTCAAAAGTTTGTCAGATGGCTGTCCCTGCATTTCCCCGACGTTTCGGCCCAAAAACTTTTGCAAGTATCCTTTTGGGATAGAGTAGGGAGCGAGATCTTAAGATTAGGGGATCCATCCCTATCCAAATTCACTTATTTGGCCTTACAAATTCAAAATATTGTAAAAAATGAAATGCAGAGACAGCTATCTACTGACAAACTTTTCCCCAGTTCTCAACCTAGTTCGTCCTATCCTACCCCTCTTTCCTCTCCCGCTGCCCCTCGATCGGGAATTCTGAGGGGGGCAACCCTCCATTCGGCACGGGGCTGCCAACGTCTCCCCGGCTCCCCACAGAATTCTCGTGACCCCCACCCAGGCAGTCCTGGCCGGACTGCTTGGGACCTTCCCTGTCCCCCAGCTTCTCCCAAATGTACAGCCCTGTTCCAAAGATCTGCAGTTCAGTTCTGTGTTCCTGACCCTGTCTCCCCTCAAAATGGCCCCCAGGAGGCACAAACTGGCGGGCGCCACACGGCGATTCCCACCACTTGTCCTTCTTCTTCCCGTGATCCTCCTCCCTCTCCTTCCCAAAACCCCTTCCTTCCCGAAACCAACCCCTTCCAGCCCTCCGGTTTTCCCGCCAGTTCTACCTCTCCACCCACCATCCCTCCCACGTCATCCTTAACCCCTCCCTATGTCTCCACCCACCTGGAAACTTTACCACCCAATACTCCTCCCACTGGCCCTGTTGTTGTCCCTTCCGGTCCCACCCCCAATTCCCACGGTTCCCATGACCCTCCTTCCGGTTCCCACGCTATGGTTTCTGGGGGGAGGGGGGGGGTTGTGGGAACCCAGGCCTACCTGACACCCTTCCTGCCCTTTCGGCTGCGCCAATTTCATAGGTTCTGCAGCCTGAGGGTAGGCTCCTTGCCAGTGGTCGCCGATCCCTCAGCAAGTAATTAAAGAACTGTGAAAGGCCCAGAAGGAGTTTAAAAGAGAAAGCTAATATTTCCGAGGCCTCCTAAAGGCAACTTTAACATCTAACGAGTATACTCCGGCAGATTTAAGGACCCTTTTCTCATGTCTACTTACCCAGAGTTTATGCTATGGGAGGTGGCATGGGAAAGAGAGGTCCAGGCTGTGTTGCCGGAGTTATGGGCCAATCAGAACACCGCACTTGATGCTGAGGGTCGGATTTTATCTCTTGACCAATTATGTCGGAAAGGAGACTGGGTGTCAGGGCAAAAACAGGCCGAGAAAATACCTAGGGGGGCTCTGCAGCACAGTATGAAGGCGGCTGAAAAGGCTTTCTTTAAATTAAAGCCTGAAACACCTGTTGATAATTATGTTTATATTAAGCAGTCGCCTTCTGAGCCTTTTGTAAGTTTTGCAGAGCGGTTGTGGAAGGCCATCGACCTGTAAGTGCCAAGCGAGGAAGCCAAGTGGGGGATCCTCACTGAGATGGCAAGGCTTGATGCCAACAAGCCCTGCAAAGCTGCCATTCTCAGCCTGCCTTTGGATCCAACCCCCACCCTCCACGCGATGCTGGAGGTGTGTGAGAGGAAAGTCACCATCCCGCACAAGGATCAGCAGGACCGCTTCCGCTCTACGATAAGAATCTCTGCTGCAGACACAGCCAACATCAAGCCACCGCCTATTCCACCGGCTGTAGCACCACGGCATTTCATGGGACCACCGCCAAAAGGGACAAACAGGGACCAGCTATTTCATCTCTGTCAGCAGAAAGGGTGCAGAACTGCCCTTTAAGAAATGAATTTTTTAACTTTAGAAAAAGACAGCAAGGGCAAAGGAGCCCTCCCAAGGAGGTGACTCAAAAAAACGAAACAAACAGCGCAGTCCCTCCCTGCGCGAGGACACAAATAGGGTGGGTCATATACCATCTATGGGGAGGGACAAGGAAACAGATGACCTACCTGGGAACAAAGACAATATTTTACCAGACTGGACTACACCCAAACCAGCGGCTAGCACAGGAGAAGCTGTAGGGTTTTCACTCCCATTGGGGGAACATCCTGATCACCCTAATCCTATTCTAACCTTCACTGCTTCTTCTGGCTCTTTCAGGCTGGCATTGACTGAACCATTACATCTCAGGGACAGCGATTGGCAGTTCGTGTTCGTGGACACAGAGGAAGGAACCTTCCGGGACCTGGAAGGAACTTCACTGTAAGTACATCGTCCTTGGGGACACCAAACACACGCCTTTTGACACTACCATTGCCCCGGGTCTAATAACAACAGATCCGGGGAATCTAGTGGTATGGCTGCACTGTGCTCACCCTCCAGTGTACCTGCCAAAGGGCCAGGTAATCACCCAGGCTCTCCCGGTATCTGAGCCTCCATGGGACTCTGAACATCTGGGGTCCATTCCCACAGTTTGTTGGACTCAGGTGCTGGGGAGAGAAAAACCCAGGATTTAGTGCGGGCTGCGCCGAGGAGGTGAGTACAGGTATACGAGAGGACTTTTGGACACCGGGGCAGACATGACGATCATTCCCTCTCGGGAGTGGCTGTCACATTGGAAGCTGCAAAATGTGGCTGGACACATACAAGGGGTAGGGGTGATCCAATTGGCGAAACAATCTAAGAGCATCGTGAAAATTGAGGGGCCGAATGGGCAGTTAGCTTCTATACGCCCATTTGTATTAGACTATTCGGAACCCTTGTTGGGGAGAGACCTAATGGCCCAGTGGGGAGTCACAATTGATATCCCGACTCCCCAGGTTTTTCGGGCAGTGGTCACTGATGAGTGCCCTGCCCAGAAACTGAATTGGAAAACTGATATTCCAGTCTGGGTAGAGCAGTGGCCGCTCAGCAAGCAAAAATTAAAGGCACTTGAGGAGCTCGTGGCGGAGCAACTTGCCAAAGGGAATATCCAGGAAACAACATCTCCCTGGAATTCCTCCGTCTTTGTCATCAAAAAACCAGGCAAGGATGAGTGGCGGCTCCTCTAAAACCTCCGCGAGATTAACAAAGTCATAGAAGATATGGGCTCTCTCCAACCTGGGATGCCGTCCCCAGCGATGCTACCAGAAAATTGGAATTTGGCTGTAGTAGATATTAAAAATTGCTTTTTTCAAATTCCTCTACACCCTGACGATGCCCCACGTTTTGCCTTCTCGGTTCCTACCATCAACCGAGAAGCCCCAAGGAAGAGATACCATTGGAAAGTTCTTCCTCAGGGAATGAAAAACAGCCCATCTATTTGCCAGTGGTACGTCTCTTCCTTGCTGTCCCCCATCCGTGCAGCCGTCGAGGGCGTAATAATACATCATTACATGGATGACATCCTTGTTTGTGCCCCTACTGACGATTTGCTTACCCACACACTTGAACTGACAAGCAATGCATTGATTGCTGCAGGGTTCGAGCTTCGTGAGGACAAGGTTCAACAGATGCCGCCTTGGAAGTACCTGGGCCTTGAGATAAATAAGCGGACCATTGTGCCGCAAAAATTGGCCATCAAGAACAACATCAAAACTCTCGTGGACGTCCAGCAGCTGTGTGGGTCGTTAAACTGGGTAAGGCCCTGGCTAGGCATTACCAACGAAGACCTAGCCTCCCCTTTTCAATTTACTGAAAGGGGGAGAGGAGCCCAGTTCTCCTAGGGTTCTTACCCCACAGGTGAAGGCTACACTGGAGAAGGTTCAAGAGACGATGTCTGCCAGGCAGGCCCACCAATACCAACCGGGCCTGCCCTTCAAATTCATCATACTGGGTAAGCTGCCACGGTAAGCTCCCATGGTATGCTCCATGGGATGATCTTCCAGTGGGAGATAATCCAGGGTAGGAAGAAGGACCAGGACCAGAGGGACCCGCTCTCAATAATAGAGTGGGATTTCCTCAGTCACCAACAGTCCAAAAGAATGACACAGCCACAAGAGCTGGTGGCAGAATTGATCCAGAAAGCGAGAATCTGGATCAGGGAGCTGGCAGGTTGTGACTTTACATGCATTCACATCCCCTTGAAATTGGAATCGGGCCATTTCACAAAAGGAATGTTGGAACACTTGCTTCGGGAAAACGAAGCTCTGCAATTCGCACTGGACAGCTACACCGGAGAAATCTCTGTTCAGAGACCGGCCCACAAAATCTTCAATTTGGATGTACAATTCACATTATCATTAAAAAGTATTCAGAGTAGAACACCTCTTAAGGCTCTGACAGTCTTTACAGATGTATCCGGAGCATCCCACAAGTCAGTGGTGACTTCGAGGGATCCTCAGACTCAGCGGTGGGAGGCAGATGTTGCCGAAGTAGAGGGATCACCCCAAATAGCTGAGTTGGCTGCAGTCGTCAGAGCCTTTGAGAGGTTCTCTGAACCATTTTATTTGGTGACAGATTCGGCCTATGTAGCAGGTGTAATGTCCAGAGCAGAGAATGCGATATTGCACGAGGTGTCCAACATTCCCCTGTACAAACTGCTCTCAAAATTAGTGAAATTAGTCTCCCACCGAGAGCAACTGTATTATGTGATGCATGTGCGGTCACATACAGACCTGAGGGCAATCGGCGTGCCGATGCCCTTGCAGCCGCAGCAGTCAGGATGGCCCCGCTCCCAGATGTCTTCCAACAGGCTAAAATCAGCCACCAGCTCTTCCATCAAAATGCGCCCGGCCTAGTTCGCCAATTCCACCTTACTCGTGAACAGGCTCGGGCCATCATGGCCACATGTCAGACCCATTCCCTACCCTCATTGAGTTCTGGAGCCAACCCTCACGGGTTGCATAGTTGTGAGGTGTGGCAGATGGACGTGACCCATGTCACATCTTTTGGCAGACTGAAATACACACACGTCTCCATAGATACTTTCTCCGGCGCAGTCTATGCCTCTGCCCACGCAGGAGAGAAGGCAGTAGATACCAAAAAACACCTGGTACAAGCCTTCTCCATGCTTGGCGTTCGTGGGTTATAAAAACAGACAATGGCCCAGCGTACAAGTCCAAGGAGTTCTGAAGCTTCCTGCAGCAATGGGGAGTAGAACATAAGACCAGCATTCCCTACTCCCCGACAGGTCAAGCCATGGTGGAAAAGGCCCACCAGAGTCTTAAGAGGGTTTTAGATCAACAACAGCCGACGATGAAGGTGGAGCTCCCCCAGGTCCGGCTGTCAAGAGCACTGTTTACATTAAACTTCCTCAACTGCTCCTTCGAAAACTTAAACCCGCCAATTGTAAGACACTTCAACACCAGTGTACAAACCAGCCTGAAGGCTAGACCTCCTGTGCTGGTCAAGAATCCAGAGACGTGGGAGCAGGAAGGGCCTTACGATATGATAACTGGGGGGTGTGGGTACGCTTGCATGTCCACTCCCTCAGGTTTGAAGTGGGTCCCTTCTAAATCTGTCAAACCATACATCCCAAAGCTCCCAAAAAACACAAATAGTTCCCAGGTAGGCAATGCGGCATGGAGGAGGAAGAGACACCAGAGGTCCTCCCTTTAAAGTTTAGAGTTTATAAGTTTCTAATCTTGTTATGTTTCAGTTTTCTCCCCAGATTTTCCGTTGACGCTGTCCTAACCCAACATGACACTGGAGATGAGCCTCATCCTTCTTGCGGTGATGATAAACATCCTACATCCCCAGGCGTGGATAGTGCCTCAGCCTCAGGCCGATGTCTGGACCACCCTGGCAAAAGCCATGAATCAGGACTGTATTTGTTTATCCACCTCCTCGGCCTCCAACCCTATGCTCTCCTGCCTCGTGGGGATCCCATTTAAGTTGGATGAGTTTCCTTTTGTTTTTCCTAAGACCTCTACCTCCCCCTGGAGAAAGGCCCACTCTTTCGTAATCAGAGAAGTAAACCCATGGAAAGAGTGGGTCAGGAAGTTACCGATCATGGAGAACCTCCCCCAAGAATTAGAACTTTTGGGTTCTTCCAAAGCTTTTGTTTGTATTCATTTTGCCGTTGACCCCGACCCCCAAGTCCGACCCTTTACAGAAATCAAGCAATATAATGTTAACTGTACAGGAAAAAATTGGTGCAAAAAGGTGATTCACATTCCCCTGCAATCCACCCTGGATAATCTACCCCATTCCCTTCCAAAAGGCAGCTTTTTAATTTGTGGGGATCGGGCTTGGGCTGGCGTCCCCCCTCATCTGATCAGAAGTCCCTGTACCTTTGGCCAGTTGGGCTTGTTTACACCCAACAAAACTCAAATCACCAACTGGCAGAAGAAAAATGTGACCCGTCAATTGGCTCATCCTAAAAGAGAATTGAAGAATCTGGACCCAAACTGTGATTCGGAAATCATTCATTGGTCTAGGCCAAAAGGGTTGCGATCATCACGTTTTTGCCTTGGGTGGCCGTAGCCAAAGCATTCGGGGAATTGGCGCACCTCGAATGCTGGGTCGCTAAACAAGCCAATTTGACATCAACCGCACTTTCAGACATCCTATCTGATGAGGAGATAACGAGGCAAGCTACCCTTCAGAATCGAGCTGCAATTGATTTTCTCCTTCTCCTTGCGAAGAATTTGAAGGACTTTGTTGCCTGAACCTGTCATCACATGCTGAGGACATCCATGCCACCATTAATAAAATTCAAAACATTATTATGGACATCAAAAAAGAATCAGGAGACTGGCTGGGGAATGTATTTGAAGGATGGGGACTCACAGGTTGGGCACAATCTTTATTTCAGATTGGACTTTTAATTTTGTTTGTTCTCATTATCATCATCATTGGGTTCAGTGTCATCAAACGAATGGTGATCAACTTAGTGAATACCACGGTTGAGGTGAATTGGGTCTCAGTTTCAACACCTTCAGAGGAGACCGCGGCTGAAGAGCGGTCATGGCAAGAGACAGTGCCAGCCCAGCAACCGTGGTTTGGGGACCTGTACCCGGAATCAGAATACCTCCCTCAGACTGAGTTCACTTCCTTTTAGTTTCCAAGTTCTGTTTAATTATCAAGTTCCATTCCTCTCTTTTTAAAACAAAAAGGGGGAATTGTTGTATTGTGTTCATTTATACTGTTGTTATTACCCATGTTCTGTGAATGGCTTGTTCCTGTTATTCCCCCATACCCTTATGGTTTAGCCCCTGTCACTCCTCCCTAAGCCTGCCCCTTGACTCAGCATAAATGCTGAGTCATTCCTGTGTCCCCTCCCTGGTGCCTTGTCCATCACTCGGCATCCCGTCCCCACCATCCAGAAGTTTCCATCAGGGGTGTCGAGTGATTGGATTAGGACCAGGGTCCCCTCCCCTAACCTTCCCTGATATTGTCCCTATCCATCACCCTGAGAGCCACTCCCTAGATTTTCCCTATTGGTTGTCATCCCTTTCCACTCCCCCTTTATAAACTGTTGCCAAGTCCCTCTTGGGGCTCTCGTTGGTTGGTCCTTGTTGAGGTTTGTTAGAGCTCCTAGAAGCTGCTAATAAAATCCTCGATGTTCACCCCCAAGGAGAGTCTGCCTTGTTATTCCATGGGATAGCTGTTCGGTCACTCCTCTGGAGGCACTCCTGGAAAACCCACAGGGAACCGAAGGGAGTGCCTTCCGCTGTCGCCGTGTCACCTGGCCGGGTCACTCAGGCAGACGCTGAGTGGACAGGACCGCAAGGCTTAATGCCTTGAAATATGTAAACTTTGCATTTAATCAGAACTGCATCCATTTCTACAGCCCCTTTTCCAATCACTGCTACAATTACAGATCAACAAACTATACTCAGAAGCAGGCAGTATCTTCTGATAATTTTCTGGTTCAAAATTTCAGACTTAATGGAGAAAATTTAAAAAAATTTTGAAGCCCTTTTAGAGAAGCAGAAACTGTCTATAGTATTATTTTTATGGCAATGGAGGAAACAGTTTAATTTTTACGCAGGCAAGCTTCTTTAGTGAATATTCTTTTGAAGTCACTCTGTTTAACTTTCAAAATATTTAGAAGTTTCTTTTCGTCTCTTATTTGCAGTTTTTTTAACAGAAAATAACTTCCAAATTTCATTTAAACTCAGAAATATTTTAAACATTTTAGCTGTCATTGAAACTATGGTTATGTGGTACCTGTGATATGTTAGGATTTTGGCATTTTTTTCAGCAGAATCTAACGAGATCCTGTGAATTCCTCTTATGCATCTTGAAAAAGCAGGCACTTGTCAAGGACTAAAACTTACTCTGGAATTCTACAGTTAGCATATTATTGGTGAAGATTTGATTAAACAGGAAGGGAAAAATGAGCAGTAGGTATCATTCCTATATTTTGATGTGATTGAATACAGTCAGCTGTCTTAGGAAAAGAAAAATACAATATAAAAGCAATGTTTGTATTATTGTAATAATAAATAAAAACATTAATAAAAGCAACTAATGTTTTGATCAGGTACAAGAAGGCCCTTGTTTTTAACAGCAAACCATTTCATGTCTTTTATTCAGAACATCCTAATATTCCACTAGCAGATCTGGGACATACATTAAGGTATCCAAAGTTTTAGGATCCTTATTAAAGGATGTCATTGAAGACAAAAGAATGAACAATTATCTCTTGTGCAGCAGGTCTCCATCTATGAGGCTTGTTAGTTGCTTACAGAACCCACTACTTTGCACACCACCATCAAGTGAGATCATTCTGCAAGTCCTAACAGATTGCAATCTTTTTGCACAGACATTTTGTGTGAACAGCACTCACCCCTACTGGTCTCAATTCCTCCAAGATCCACACATGGAATTTCCAATCAGAAGAAATAAAACTTGACAATCAAACCTTTCACAGCACTACCACTGTGCTAATTCTTCAGGTTTTTATCATCTAATTTCCATTACCCAAATTTGCACAGTCCACTGCTAATGTCATTCTGGTTAATTGTCACCCTAGGGAGACCTTGAATAATTTGAATTCCTCATAACTGCAGTTATAACTTGTCATTGCACTTAAGTATCTAAAAGCCCAAACGAGTCAAACATATTGGGGTATCAGGAGTTGCAAACCCTGAGCAATTCCCTTATGTGAAGACAGCCTATTTTTCCTCTTGATCCTGATGTATGGGTGCATAGGAAAGGGCTTTACTCTTCAAGCAGCAGTTCGGCATTGCAGAAGAATATCTCTGCTAGAAAAATTCACCAGGTAAAACTAAGTGTAGCTCTGAGATTCCCAGTCACTGAAACAGTGGAGCTGAAACATGGTTTGCCAAGCTACACCAAATTATTCCCTACTTCTTTGCTCCCTGAGCTCCATAATTCATCAGGAATTCAGCATGGGAAAACAAGGCATAAAGGAAAGATGTACTGAACAAAACTCTCGGATTTTTAAGAACTAAGCCTAGACTGAGGCACAAAAACATGACTGACAATCTGGTTAGTGTTTTAAAGACCCAGAGAGGAAAGAGGTTTCTTAATCGTGACCTAAGTGACAGTAAAAGAAAAGATTTCTCCTAAATCCTGTTATCCATGGAAGAATGAGAAGTGTGTGACAGAGTTGTACTATACACAAAAGGAGGAATGTGCAACTAGAGCCACATTGCAGTATTTTATGAACTCCTACAAAGCAGTGAAGCATCTACACTATTACTGGGGGGTCAGGAGGAAGAATAGTCAGAAAAAATTTCTCCTTTGCCTTGACTTCTCACCTAAGACTTCCACAATGTAAGGCTCATGCCCAAATTATACTCTGCTTCTTGAAAAGAGAGGCTGAAAAAATAAACTTTTCAAGCAGGTCAGATAGGCCACTGATTTTGAGTCTTGTCTATGAGTCACATTCTCACAGCCCTTATAATACATAATTAACATTTTTCTTTCAATGTGCTTCTTCTGAAATCAAAAAAACTTCAATGGTTTCCTCTTTTTCTGTCAAAGCAGTGGTTTGGGGACAAGAAAGATTGATTTAGCAACACATTTCTGCAGCAGAACTGTATTTTTTCATGAGCAATTATTTTGCCAGCATTTGTTTTATGAGTTTAAATCTCTTTTAATGGAAGATGCAAGAAGAAATAATTGCTTATATCTTACTATTTGTGGCTTCATATTAGCAAAGGGGCCTTGGAAAAAAGGCAGGAGTGATATGCTGCAATGAATTGCCAGTAATGATTTCAGCTTTGTTACATATGCTTAATATTTTCTATAAACAGAAAAGTTGTGATTTTGGGATACAGCTGTCCAAAATCAGCTCAAGGCACAGCAACATGTACATGACACCCAAAATTTGCCAGAATCATACTGATCCTTGGTTAATTTGGGATCAAGAGATGAGTGACTAAAGTGTTACATAATTCTATGAAATACCCCTCACTGGTAATTTTTGTAATTTGCAACTGAAGGAAAACTGGAGTCTGAGTAGAGCGAGACAGCACAAAGCACAGTGTAAATGTTTAGATTGAAATTATTCCTGTCTGGACAGACCTGTTTAAGCATCAACTTCCAGCGCTGGTTCACTTTACATCACATCATCCTGTTTTTCATCACAAAGATTTTACTGCAAGGCATGTATCAAGTTAGAAACCTTGAAAAATCACTTCCACTTCAAATTCATGTGTCTGCTGCCAGGATGCAAGGAAGAAGAGGAACTATTTAATTGCCTATGACATCTTCTTGTGGCATTTCTGTCTCGCTTACCTGCTGCACTCTTCTTTAATGAAGACATAAATGAGAGACTGCATCATGATACAGGAAAGCTGAAATTCAAGAGATCCTTTTTTAATTTGTGCATTATTATCTGATATGCTCACAGTGAATAGGTCATAAAAACAGGTGTTTCTGTTATGATCATCGTTTCTGTTACGATAAAGCAAAGCTATGGAAGGAGAAACTCAGTCGTACAAAGGAGTGATGCTTACGTGTGCCAAATATTTTTCTCATTTATCTGAGCATATCCATATATTTATGCTAGGAGTATTAATGAGATATAGATAGTTTATCCCTGGATGAGTGGTGTCCAAGACAGCTAATGATTTGTTGAAGGTCAAATGTGTTAGTTGTGGTAGAGTACAAAATCCTCATACCCTCAATGTCCCAAGATCACATCTTAACCATGGCTGTGTTGGGACAGAGGGAGAAAATCACCGAAGACATATCCTGGCCTTTCCTCCAGGGAAATCAGTACATTCCTACCAAAGAATCACCTATTGAAGTGAAGTCATACAAAATCAACCTCAAGCTGCTTAAATTACATCAGGTTTTGTTTATTTGTTTGTTTGCAGTTAATAGTACTTGCCAGTGACATTCTACTTCACTTGTTTTAACTTTTTCTGGTTTTATGGACTGTTTACTAATACTCTTACTCATATGTACTGTCCATGAAGGTGATAGGACAAAACTGGCCCCTCTGTAACCAGTTTCTGTTCCTGGCAATGCAGGAATGAGAACTCCTGTAATGAGGGTATCTCAGCACTGCTCTTTTGATCACTGAACCCCACTGATTCTCCCTTATACTGGCAAGAATTTTAAGCCTTCAGCTGGACGAATGTGCTTTGTTTTTTGTTGTCACTGAATACTATGCTTAGATAGAATATTTCAGGGGATGTTTTATTTGCTGAATCTCAGCAGAGAGATCAGGCACTGAATTCAGAGAAACTAACCCTGTAACCTTGGATCCATCCTCAGCAAATGCAGCAGCTCAGACTCCAGCACCATGGGAGAGCCCCTGCCAAATAGAAAGCTGGTAGCTTATGACTGGACTGTGCATTTGGAGAAACCTCCCTCACAGAGTGTCCTTCATCCAACAACAGTATACTTATTTTCATGTCCTGAGCAGTTTGGCAAGCAGCCTTTTGTGCAGCATTGTCATCCAGGAGTACCAGAGTTTGACTTGGGAATGTAGTGGACAACTCCTTCCACAGGTCAGAATGCCAAAGAGGAGGAATCCTGCCTCCCACACCTCAACAGCTGACACCCAAGTAGTCTTTAAATCCTGAAAACAAACACCAAACTTCTACAGATTCACTGAGATTCTTCTACAGATCCAGTGAGAGGCTAAATTAACTCATTGGGATCACTGTACACCGCATGCAATAAAGCACATGTTTAATTCCTCTGACTTCAGTGCTATTTTGGTATTCTTGTTCAGTTGCCAATGGACCTGAGTTATGGTTACATTACATTTTCCTAAGCATCCCAGTCTGACTGGCATTGCTATTGAGCCTATGAGATGGCTAAAATATCATTCATTCTTTACAAGGCAGATCAGTGCATTTGTGTGAATAAGTGTCAGCCAAATCCATTAAACTCTTCCCTCAGCTTGGAGGAATATCACATTGTAAGATTCAGTGTTAGGGAAAGATATACTTATGTCTTGATTAGGTAGTTGTCAAGTACACTGACAATGAGAATAATCAGTCCTCTAAGCAATAATTAAACTAGAGAAATTAAAACAATCACAGGTCATGCTACAGTTCAAGGCAATATTGTATTAGTTTAAGGTAATATATTTCCAAGACCATCTATAACCAAAAGGAAATTGTATGTTTACCTTGCAAACAAAGACAAAAAAATAGCTTAGCAAATTATGCTAAGACTTAAACAGACATTGTAGGAGCATTTTTCTTCAGTATGTAAAAAAAAAAATACACCCTGGAGTATATGAATATGAGTTTGTTGTTCCTAAATAATTAGCCAGAAAGAGGTTTTGGGATTTTTTTTAAGAAATGAAAACAAATGTGAAAATTTTAACTTGCAGTGATTTCAGCTCCAAATAAGACTGCTGTGGTATAACACAGAACATGGAGAAAGTTGCACTGTAAGTGGCTTTAAAAGACCTAACTTCCAGAAGGAAGAAGAGCAATTTGAGCAGTTTATGTGACCAGTTACAGAATTTGATCATGCAGAAATTATACTCATTTAGACTCCAAAAGCATAATTTTGCTGTAATCAGCTACTGCAGCTCTTTAGAGTCTTTTATCACACAATCTGTGTTTCTTTAATCTTGCTTTATGTCCCTGGCTCATATGTCTTTAGCAATTTTACTTAACAGCAATAGAAGTGGTTTATTCACAGGGAAGAAAGTCATCATAATCCCAAACTGACCACCATTTTAAGAAAGTCATCATAATCCCAAACCGACCATCATCTTGACTATCAAAATTCTGGTTACAGCTGGATACCACACTATTTTTTTTGCACAGCCATGTATTTTCCCAGGTTACCAAGCATTAGTAGCTTGCTGTCATGACCATTTACTTTCCCAAGATTGCAGATGGCCTGCAGAGACAGTCAGATTTCCTCCAGAGGACTGCTGGACCAACTGTCTGCTGTCTGTGATCAGAAAGGATGGCAAACCAGCTCTCCTATGGAAATCCAGCACAGAAAGTCACACGCCACCACTCAGAACTGTTCAGAGGGGTTGGTCAATGTATCATCACCAGCTGAAAATGTACTCCATCAGATATTATCAGAGTCAGAGAAAGTGTTAGGGCACCCAACAGGAAGATCTGGTGTGACCCAGAGCAAAACTCAACCCCAAGTCAAGCAGCAGTTTTCTATTACAAGTTTTTTTTTCACCTTTCCAGAAGCATTTTGTTAATGCTCCCTGCTGGCAGAGTATGACTCTGGGCTAGACAATGCTTGATTTTGTGGGAACCAGAACTCCTATGTCTAAAAACGTCAGATGTGGAAAAGAATCCAACTCAATGAAGAATTTGACTCTATTCTCAAGCAGACTATTCTGAATTTTGAATTATTTTTTTTCCACATGCTGTGCTCAGCTCGGCTTTAATAAAAGAAAAAAAAAAAAAAGAAAAAAAAAAAAGTAAAGTCAAAGAAGGATATTTTGGCCAACTTTTGTCACCTCTAGTGGGAAAAAGAGCAAATGTGCCACCAGGGGTTGACACTCTCGCTACTGTAGAAGTCATTGCATAGTATGTACGTATGTATATAATAAGGAGAGCTGGAAAGGGTTTTAACCAGCATGTGTCTTCATTTCATAGCCACCTTTTCCTCTAACCAGAAGAGCAGATGTGTTTTTTGCTTATAGATGAGCATTAATCCTTCAATGAGAAGAAGGATCTCATGCAAGGTGGAGGATTTTTGAGAGAGTAAAATCTACTTATCCCCTGTAACCAGGCCAAGGGGGTGACTCTCACCACCATAGGAGGAGATTTCTACATCTGTTCCCACTTCATTTTCTTAGGCTTGCCTGCTGTCAGCAGGTACAATATGAGTTGCAGACACTAGCAGTAATAACTTACAGTGAAATATTCAGTGCCATGCTGCTCCAAGGCTGGTTACTGTCCCAGGCACTCTAAAAGGTGTCCAATTTCTCCTGAACTCCCACAAAAGGAGTAGCATGCTTACAATCAACACCACAAAACATCAAAACTTCAGTGACAATGGCAATAAAGGATGAAAGTTTCTTTTTATTTTAGATCAGTGAGCATAAGCACATATAATTGGATTGAGAGAGAAGATTCCTCACATCCTTCTGTACTCATATGCACTTTAGGAAAATCTTTCTCAGCCCCAAATGAGCACAATTAAGTATATAATCCAAAGATTCCCAAAAGAATGAGAAAAGGCAGGTTTATCCCCAAGTATCCCTGAAGTACCACTACTTGTAGTCAATTTTTTTATTCAAATTTTGCCAGAAAGTGTTCAGATCTCCCATTTCCTTCACAGCTGTTTCCTTCTCCTGCTGACTGCAGTGAGTGTAGGACTCTTCGCTGCCTGTGGGCTTAACCTTCAGCTCTTGAGATTTTACAGTATAACTAAGGGCAGATTTTGGGTTTCAATTGCTCTTACATGTGAATACCATAATCTGCAGGGAGGTGTTTTCCAGAAACAAATTCTGGCATGGAAAAATTTCATTTTAACATAATGATTCAGACATTTTGTCATGGGCTCTGTTGCAGTGTCTTGTAAACAACAGTGTGTAACAGGAACTCTACTGCAGTGTTTTGACCCACACATGTTACATACTTTCTCTAAAAATGTCCTTTTCCAGTGATTTTGAAGAATTGTGATTATATCCTGAAATGCAAGTGGTATTTTGTGCTCACTGACAAACTTCCTTGACACGCAGTGCTGTTATGTCCTCCCAACACCACAGCAAAAAGCAGGAAAACTTCTTCACCCTATCACAGGCTGCCCAGGGCACTGATAGAGTCAGCATCCCTGGAATGATTTAAAGATGTCTAAGTGTGCCACTTGGGAATGTGTTTCCAACTGGAAAAGACTTCTATTCCAACTGGATTCTATGGTTCAAGATTCTCTTTAAACTGAATTTTCAAATTTGTGAAGAACCACGTAGGGAAGGAAAGCTGAAAAGGAGTAGCCTCACCTGATGTAGAAGCAGATCTGTCAGACACAAGTAGAAGAACCAAGGATTACAGGGCTCAGTAAAAAATATCTTACTGGAAATGCAAATTTCCCCAGACAAATTCATCCCATCCTGCTTGTAAACAACAGGTGGCTAGACAGGACAACCCAGGCTCTGGCAGTCAAGATTCTCATCTCCAAGAATGCTCAGAAAATTCCCTGACAAGGAGACAAATGCTTGGGTATTTTAATTTTTTTTTCTCCCATAAAAAGCCAGAACTCTCTAGGGATTCTTAAAAGTTCCTGCCCTTAGGAATGAGAATGATCCAGGATCAGCCAGGTGACACTTTCAGTGCTGCCCTTGGCACTGAGTGTGGTCCGTGCAGAGAAAGAGTAGAGGTGATGTTCAGACTGACTACACCACTGCTGCAAAACCTGAGATAAGAAGCTCGTTCTCCAAAGCAGCAGGAGCTCTGATTTAGAATTTTCAGCTAATACTGACCTCAGAAAGGACCTGCTTAGCCAGCACTGGTAGAAATTAGGTATTTAGGGCTGAGCAGCGTGGGGTTGTTCAGATTGCTGTGATGTGCCCAGACCTTTCTCCTGATATGTCAAAGATGGTAACGGAAAGGTAGAGAAACTCTCCTGTTCCTTAGAACACTCTCTTCCCCTCAAGCCAGGTTTCCAGTTGTCACTCACTTGGTCACTTCCCATGAGCTGTGGGAAAACCCAGCAAACCAGGCAGGCAGAGAGGACCCTGCTGGGAGCCTGGCTGCACTGATTTACAACTCCCTGCACAATGCAGATGAATGGATTTGGGAGCACAGAGAGAAAAGACACATCTACCCTTGCAGAGTGACCCTACTACCACCCAGGAAACCTTGGCAAGGTGTCAGGAGCGGGATGAGACACAGGGCCAAGAACATGTGATGCTAGTGGTTGAGGTAAAGCAACATGCAAATGTAGAAACTGAAAAAAAGGAATTGGTGATTTCACTTTCTCCTGACACTATGTGTCTCCCAGGGGTGGACCATCTCATTGTGATTTCACTGACTCATAGTGACATCACTGAGTGTCAGATTGTGACATTTCCATGAGATTTATTGTGACATCTTACTGCTTATAGCTGAATGTCAGCAGACGCTGGGCCAGTCTGGCTTGGGACAGAAATGGCCACTGAGAGAGATGGCAACTGCCCCATCTGCCAGGAGTCTTGGAAGGACGTGGCTTATGTTCTGCCCTGTCACCACCGCTTCTGCCTCGGCTGCATCCTGCAGTGGGCACACAGAAATCCCTTGTGCCCACTCTGCAGGACACCAACAGAGACCGTCAGGCTCTCTGAGCAGGATGAATGAGACCATGTACAGTTGGCCATCACCTCCCCTGCAGAGTCACTGGAAGCCCATAGCCCGGCAGGGAGGACTCCCAATCACCTGGAAGAAAACAGCCCCCATGGCCCTGAAGTGTCCCCTCTGTCTTCCCTACAGCAAACACTGTCCCTAGCTGAGCAGGGAACTGCAGGGCCAGAGCCTGTGGGTTGCCTTCTGCCCGAGGTGTGGGCAGGATTGTTCCAACAAAACCAGTTTCTCCTGGAGCCCACCTGGCCCTGGCTGTGTGAGAGTGAATACACCAGAGCCGGTGGTGGCTGGTTGAGGCCAGAGAGGGCTGCATCCTGCACTACCTCTGCATCTGTGGTCTGGATGCAGGGGTCTTGGTCCAGAGGCTGCTGGTCTTCCTTGAGAGGTACACAGCACCGCTGGTCCATGGCCTCATTGAGATTGTTGCAGGCCGGTGCAGTGAGGAGGCCAAGAGCCTTGTGCATTCCTGCACTGCTGGGGAACAGGACAACAGCCAAACAGAGAGCAGCAGCTCCAACAGATACAAGTCCAGCAGTTTTAGCTCCAGCTGCTCCCAGGAGAGCACTCCCACCAGCAGCTCCAGTGTGGAAGAAAAAGCTGGTACCTCAGAGGTCACTCACCATGGGATTCCCAGCCATCCTGCACCTGTGCCCAGCCCTGCAGAGTGGGACCAGCCCCAGAAGGAGCTGGAGCAGCCCGAGCAGCCTGAGCAGCCAGCAGTGGCAGGTCCCTCTGCCCAGGGCAGCAGCTGCAACCCCTCTGCTCCCAGCCAGGGCAGGGGCTGCTTGCCTGGGGTGACCCCGTGTGCCCAAAAGAGGAAGGCCCCCAGGCCTCTGGATTCTCCCCAGCCCAGCAAGAGGCCAAAATGGGACTGACTTGATCCCTGCAGCCCTAAACTGACCTTGTCATCATTTCAGATTGAATTATGGAACATCATCTCTCTCTTCATTGGTCATTTCCCATCCAAGGCAAATGTATCCACAATGCATTTGGGAACTGACTTCACCTTTCCAGGTCTGACTTCCAGAAGGCATTTGTGAGGTCTCCATTCAGTCAGTCCCATAAAGACAATGGTCTGAATAAATCTATAAATGTTGGAATTCCCCAGTAACTGAGTCTGACCTCCTTAAATGCGAGCACATTTGAAAATCTCACATCACATATGATTTGGCTTATGAAAGAAAAATCTGATCAAGAAGTTAAAAAACTGTGGAGAAATAGGATTTCAATCAAGTGCTTAGTTCTTGCAGTTTTATGAGATAATTTGAAATAGATGGTTCAAGTCTTTAACTATCTAAACCAGAACCCAGTAGTTTCTAGGCAGCACTGTCTTTGCTCTGCAAAGACTATACTGTGAATGTGAAATCAAGGGCAAACAGTCTTACAATGGTTGAGTCAGTTGTTCTGCTCCAATCAGCACAAAAGGTGTTTTTCAACGATCTCCGTGGCCAGGAGACCAATATCTAACAGACAAAGTGAAATTAAAGATTAATAAAAATGGTAACCAGAACTTTAGTTATTTTTGACACTAGAAGTTACTTAAAATTGCAATGGCGACCTAACTTATCTCACACAGAACAGTGCATGCTACGCACAACTGGACAGAATCCACTTAAAATAATATGTTATCTACTGTGTTAGTAATGAGTGACAATGTGCCCCATCCCCACAGCAGCAGTACAATTGTTAAAATAAAGTAACTTTTTAATCTCTAATGCTGTGCCTGATGATTTTGTTATATTACATTGCAATTATTGCACAGCAAGTTGCTTGCTCAGGTGGAATAATGGACAAGGATAAGCAGTTTTTTAATCTTTCTTCTCTCCTCCTCTCAGTCTTTGTGCACATCTCCTCCACCCTTCTCTCCTTTGTCATGCACAGGTGTGTTTTCAGGTCCTGGAAACCTTGATTTTAATGTTTAACTTTGCAGATACTGATTGCTTATTTTTGTTGCACCCAACACAGGTGTATCCTGTAGTACAGGATACTACAACACAAGACGGAAAAAAAAAGTCACAGTGAAAAGATTACACTTAAAGCAGCTTGTGTACAAAGGGAAGTGCACATATGTAACTGCCTGATTGTGGCCACAGTGTGGAGGTCTCCCGGCTGGCACGCTCCCTGTGGCCGGAGGGCACCATGGGTGGCAGTGCACACAGAGAGGGTTGCAGCTCTCTGTGGCCGGCTGTGGCTTGGATATCACAGCACCAGAGCAGTACAAAGAGCCAAGACAAAGAAACAGAGAGGGACTACTTGTATGAGTTCTAAGGCAATTTATTGCCAAAAAAGGTTCAGGGACAAGTAAGCACAGGTCCAATGGTTGCAGCACATTTTAAAGAGGGGAGGGTATGAGGGGTGGAAACAACTTACATCCAATGAGGAGCCATTAGGGGAGGAGAACACAACTGGGGTTATCCAATAAGGGCAACACAGGGGAGGGAGCAGGCTTAACAGCCCAATGAGAAACTGTGCAAGGGGTAACAGACAGGGAACATTCTAGAACAAACAGGGTGCGTTCTACTTGACAGGCAGGGGTAGGGGGCAGTGAACTGGGTGTTAACAGGGACTTCTAAGGAAGCGAGAGAGGCACAAAGGAGGGACTGGGGAGACTGACATAGGGATTAATAGGTGCTTGGCAGGAAAATATTGAAGTAAACAACTTAGGGCTAAACCATTAGGGAAACAGAACGGGATACAAGGAACAAACCATTACAAACTGATAAACAATGAACAATTATAAAACAACAAACCACATATAGGAAAGAAGGCTTTTATTTTATCTTGAAACCAGTGCGAGCTAGAATTCCATATGTGACTTTTGAGCTGGATGTCTCTGGAGTTCAGATTCCAGGATACCTCATTCTAATTCTAAGGAATTCCTTCACAGCATGGATCTACACAAGAGGTGTTGGTCCTAGAAGTGCATAGTGCCTTGGAGCAGTGTTTCAGGGGATGAGATCCCCAGACTCCCAGCTTCCCCATCCGTCAGCCTCCAATGACCTCAAGTGACAGTCAGGCTCCAGTTTCTTTGTTTTTTGAAAATCTCATGAGCTTCAGTTCTTGCTGAAATTGTCTTTTGGCTTCAAAAGGCAGTCCATGTTAAAAATCAGTGACCAGCAGTACATGCCAGCATCATGGCTTGAACAACGTGTCTTAAAGTTATTTTTACCCATTTTCAGGTTTTTTTCCTCAGCAAAGATCAATTCTAGAATGCTTTTTATACACGTGGAGGTTTCACACAATTTTAAAAACAACTCTGCTGATTTTTTTCTTTAAATAAAAAAAATCATACTTGACTGAAGAGATGAGTGACCTACATCTCTGGTGGTTAGAGTGAGAGATCAAAAAGGTTCCCATGGACACCAGAACTAGTTGCTCACCCTTTGCAGTTGTTTAGGTCCTTCAATTTCGTCATGGCTCACTGTTTTAGGGGGTTTTTGGTGCTGGATTTGGTGTGTTTCTTCCTTTGCATACTGCCTCCGAAGTCTCGTCCTCGTCACAGTCCCAGGTGCCATTTTCTAGGAAGCAGCAGGGGTGAGACCCAACCTGACAGGGAGGGATTTCTAACAGGGGATGAATTACAGGTAATTAACAGGGAAGGAACAGATAGTTAACAGGGGATGAACAGCAGGCAATTGATTAACAATAGGTCATTAGGTAATACTCTATAGCCTTTAAGAAATAAGCAATTTCTTATCCATAACATTAACTGTACCAGAGAAGTCTCCTGTTGCAGGTGCCCATTCCTGTTGACTTTGCTTTGGGCTTGCCATTTAGGGACACACAGCTCTGTAAGTGCAACACCTTACCATGACTCAGGGCCTTAGTTGAAAAGCACCAGAACAAAATCTACAAAAGCACAGAATTTTAGGCAATGAAATGTTTTCCAGTTTCTTGGCATTCCAAATGAAAGTATCTTCTGCAAGACCCACAATAGCTAGAAGATAACTTCTCCTTTTGTGAGAAAGAACTCTCAAAGATAAGAACAGCTAAACAGAAAGGAAAACATAAAAGTAAAAATCTCTATATTGTAGAGGTTTAAGAAATGACTGAATTATAATGGAAGCCTTTAGACAAATTTTGCAACACTGACTAAAGCCCCATTCCAGCTGGAAGCTCACTGAGAGCCAGGGCCAAGGTCTCATCATCTGTCGAACTATGGGCAGCTTGCACAGCAGTTAGATAAATGGCTTCCATCCTTGAAACATTTAAAGATAACCAAGCTATTCTTTTACCCCAGAGGAGCTTTTGGCAGAAACTGGCAAACATAATTCATCCAGCTGTATGCTGGATATATGATTTGTGCTATATCAAATGGAGCATTATATGTGTTCCAGGGCAGCTGGGCTCTTAGCCACAAATCACCTGAGCCTGTGAAAGATAATTTGGTAAAAATTGGCCTAAGTGAGAAACAATAACATGAGCATCTTTGTGATAACAGTTCTTGAGGTATATTCTAAATTTTTTTAAAGACAGCTTTTTTCCATCTCCATTTTGGTCCATTCCTCTTGGAATTTGGGTTTGACTGACTATTCCCCTGGCTTGATGCCAGCATCCAGAGAGAAAACTCTGCTATAGTCTTCTCCTTAAAACCTTGAAGCAAGCTCCAGCCCCTTGTCATCATGGCAATTCCCATCTGTCTTCTCTCTTCAGCCATTTGTCCTCAGGATCCCATAAAGCTCTGCAGACAGCAACAGGGTATTTGTCCCCAAAGTTCTCTGTCACTGGACTAGCTTACTGTGAGTGACCAATGAACCTCTGAAATGGAAGAAGGTGCAGTGGAGATGGAGAAAGGACGTATGCTCATGAAGCTCAGAGAATATTTTAGTGTGTGATCCTCTTCCTATCTTCTGGAAGAAGGATGCACTTGGGTTTGTAAGCATCACAGAGGTACAAGAGACAAATTTTGTATTTAATTTGGAAATTGGGTGAAAGGAAGTGGAAGAGCACATGGAAAGTTTTTACCAAAAAATTAACTACTCTGCCCCTCTACAAACTTTGAACCTTTCTCTGCAAAGATTCCCCAAAGCACACTCTCTGTTCCTACTGATTGGTTGCTTTCAAGAATTGCTCCAGAAGGATGACACTGCCCATCCTTTTTTAGCTACTCAGATCACATCCCTCTGCTTTTCCTTGCCCATGAATTCCTTGCCTTACTGTAACATTCCCAAGAAAACCTGTGGATTTTAGAGGTGCTGATGTTAATCCAACCTATAAATAATACAGCCTTGCAAAGAACACACTGAACCATAATATTTACACATTATTTGGTCTAAATGACCTTGCTCTGATTTTTGGAGGATCATTTTGTATTTTAATGGTTCAGCTGAATTCCTTTTCCTGAAAAATTAAGTTTCTCATTGTCTCATTCAATAAAGATGCAGCCATTCCAGACCTCCTCAAGATGAAACTAGCCATGAGAATACTGCATGTGTATGTGGATTTTCTGAAGTGATTACTTTTCTTGTCTAATCCTACAGAAAAATTATCCTGCTGAAAAACAATTGCTATAATTGAACTGAAAGGCTGCTCAGTAAATTTTATTCCAAAGTATAAATTTAATAAAATTATATGGAAAGCAAAACATGCATATTGACAGAGTCTTTGCAATGCTATTCTACATATTTTGTGTTGATAGTAAAAATTCATGTGGTGGGGTTTTTTCAGTCTCTTACAAAGCATGCTATAAAGCAAATTGCAACTGAACATTTTCAGCTCCTGCAAAAAAAATTAAGCAAAATAGCAGAAACAGTTACATTTAAGCTGCATTTCCAAAGCCAGGGTTTTACTTTAATGCTTAAGGATAGAGAAGGTAGACTGAGAGGGCCTGTTTGTTGAACATCAAGCCATAATGGAACTGTGCAAATTCATTCTGTTCTTCCCCCAGATGGATATTCGCGTATTTGAAACATAATTGAAAATTGAGGCCAAATTTCAAGTGACTTTATTTCAATCAGCTGTGTTAAACCATTAGAAAGACCATTACTGGTCTGGCTTAAGTATCTGAATGAATGATAAGCAGAAAATCTGCACATTCAAAATTATACTTTCTTGAAGAAGTCATATTTTCCAGAGGATTCAGAAAGCTGATCTGGGTTTGTTTGGTTTATTAAAGGGAGGTTTCTGTGTATAAAAGAAGTGAAAAGGCCTCATGCTTTTGGTTAGTTAGCTCAAGGGAAACTGGTTTGAGGGGTCGATTCTGAGCATTTCCAAAAAATGGTTCCTTTACTTTCAGACTTATGAGAGAAAATACGTAATCAAAGAAAAAATGAAATCATTTGAATTCAGACATTGCTTTGCCCTCCATTAAGCCACAAAATTACACTCTGCCCTTCTCATTAATACAAACACAGAAACACTGACAGCCTTGGTCTGGAGAAAAAGGGAAACTGTCACTACCAGTCACCTCATCATGATGGGAGCAATCAGGGTTGGCAGAGCTGCTGTGCATTTAAGTCTCCAGCCATCACAGTAACTTACTGTATTCGCACTAAGTGAAAAATGCAAAATAAACACAACATTTATCTCCAAATGAGATATTGTAAATTTAAATCTGCTTACTTGTTTGTCATCCAGGCATTTATGCCAAAAAGGAATGTAAAATGAATCCCACAGAAGATTCCTTTTCACCCTAATAACACTATTATTTTGTTGGTCATTTAAAGTAAGTTATATATTTTAAATATCTGTGCCTCTGAGCTCTGAAGATTTATATCTGCATTTCCTAGATAAATACAACTGCCATTTTACATTTGTAGTTCTGTCCTGAGGAAGCAAGATTGTGTAAAGCAAAGAGGTGAAAATACAACTTACAGGTAAAGCTGTAAAATATTCTGTCCATTTAATTTGTACAGAATTAGTTTGTAATTTAACTTTAAATTATTTAAATTCATTTGGAATTGAATGTGTAGAAAAATTTTGCACATACCACAACACACCTTTGTGATGGAAAATGGTCTTTTAAGGCTGCATTAATTATGTAAGAGATGACAGAACACTCATTCAAATCCCTGATATATCTCAAACTCTACTTTTGAAAATGAAATAGTCCAGGCAGTCCCACCACAAGTTCCAAGCTCCCTCCTTACACTGCTAATCTGAGCAGTGTGCAGGACAAACGGAGAGCCTGCCCACCCTGGGGGGTGTCTGAAGCCAAGCTCACATCTTTGCCAATGACTTGTTTTTTTCTGTTCTGTTTTCATGCATCATTTCCCTGCAAACTGAGGAAGACAGAAAGCCCTGTGCTGCTCTGTTTGGCAGCTTTATGACCTGGGCGACCAGGAGACTCCAGCTACCGTGTGTTGCTCCTCAAAACAGCTTCAAGCACCACCCCAGTGATACCGAAAATGTGTTCTGGATGTCTGCACAAGGAAAGACTGATCCCATAGGCTCCAGGGATGTGAGCCATGCAAGGAGAACAAAAATAACAGGAGACATGGAAATTGAGGTGATGCCAAGCAGAAAACTAGACAAAACTACATTTAAATTCATGTTTTAACAGAACAGACTGAAAAGATATTCTGAAAGATAACATCAATTGTTAAATCTTTGAGATAGGAACTAGAAGTAAAAGGACAGTTCATGTCAGTTTAATCTGGATCACTGCTCCCATGGATTTATTTTCACATTTAAATAATCCATAGTGTATTGATTTAATGAAGCCTCTCTCACATGCAGATTCCAATACAGGCTGCAAGGTGTGCAATCTGTGCTCTTTATTAAAGAATTCCATCCATTGCTTAGTCACATTTTCCTGTCCATGAATCCAGGGGCAAATATGATGCCCCACACACAGTGAGATGCAAATTACATGTTAGAAAGGTCTGGAAGGACAAAAGCTAGAGCAAGAAATACAAGTTAATTTTGACATCTAGACTACAGACAATCAATTTCCAAAGGAGACCAAAAGAAGAATGCTCATTAAGCTGCCACTCACAAATTAGATGTAAAACTGAAGAAGTTTGAGGGACCCAGTTTTGTTTGGTAATTCCTGGCTTTGAAAGGGGCAAGTTCAAAATCCAGGCTCCCCTGCTGTACCTCAGACTGGGCAACCTAATCCTGGGACGTGTCCAAGTAACTATTACTTGTGAAAATTTTGCTCATAAAAGCATCTGGCATGTCTTGGGATGCCAGTGCAAGCCTATTTCCTATGCACATGCTCTCTTCAGAAGGCACATGTGTTCCTCCTGGCTGGAGTGCAATCCAATGCCATGGGAGGGATTTCTTTTCATTCTTTGAAATGAGCTTTAAAAATAATTTTCTTTTTAATACTAACTTCATACATTTCAGTGCAGTTCAGGTTGCAAGTTGGTGATGAGATTCAATCTCATTCTGCCTTTAAAATTTTGAGGTGTCATTTTAGTAAACACCAGCTGGGTGGAAAGATTCTGCTGTTGTTTTTGTTATTGCAAGTCTGGTGTAGTTCCATAAAAGTGTTTTTGGTGTAAGCCAGCACTTAGCTTGTGGTTGAATTTTATCAGTGGTAGTGGCCCTACTTCATTGCAATTTAATAATATAAAGTCTTGGGAGAGAACAAAAGTTACCATATGCAGGGTAGAAAGAAGTCAACATTATTTGCTATTTCCATATGGGTCTCTTTCAGGTGCCTGAACTGTAGTAGGTGGTTGTTGCATCTTCCTTTCTGCTACCTCATGACAGGTCTCAACAGACTAAAAAGCAGATGAGAAGCTTTGCTCCCCTCCCTTTTGTTTGTACAGAGACTGTTTCAATAATTCTTTTGTCAAGATCTGAGCCAGAATACTCTTGGATCAGACAAATGACAGCAGTGCTCCTAAGGAAGTTTACTGGCTTTCTGAGAACCTGAAATTAAGGCTTGTATGGTTGCAATACAAGCTATAATTCTTTAGCAGAGAGGGTTCACAATAAGAAAATAAAATTCTCCTCACTATTACAGTCAAAGTGAAAAATAGAAGTCATCAGCTCTCTGGATTTTTTCTCCCAAAACCTTTTAGCAAAACACTGTCTAATTCACAGAAAAAAATGAATAGGATCTAATATTTTAAAAATCAACAGCCTAAGTAAGATTAACAGATTTTTTTTTTTTTTTTACAATTAACTCCTTTTGAAGATGAATTAGAAATCACTGGTTTGATTAGAACAGTGAAACTCTAGAAAAGGAGATGTTCAGATGCCTTGAGTATTCCTAACCAGATAATGTCAGAACATCAGACATCCCTCCCTGGGTAACTGTGAAATTAATGTTGTATTGCACATCTTTTAGGTGTGTGCCCAAAGAAATGACCAAGGTGTTGTAAGGCATCTGTTCTCCTTCTTGATATTTATTACCTGTGACCCTCTTTCTCCTTAGGTCATCTCCACAGATGAAATAATGAGTGCCATGGTTTGAGCTATGCCAGCATGTGGAAAGTCTCACCCCATCCTCAGTTTATGGGGAGAGAGGCACAAGGAGTGCTGTCACCCTGTTTTTTGAGAGTTTTAAAGGTTTTTTTAAAGTTTTCTATGCCTTCTGATACATATTTCTATTTACATATTTCTAGTGGAACTTTCTCACACTGTTCATGTAAATAATGATTGTTTTACATTCTTCTTTGTAAGTAGAGAAAATTAATAGACTGTTAGTTTAACCAGTGTGGTTGGAGACATCGCAATTTCATTCTCCAATCCACTGTCACTTTTAAAATCCTATATATTGCGGAATCAGAAAATAACGCTCTCTCTTTTAATTATTTTCTTTCCCCTTTTTACATCTAACATACCTGTATAAGTTATTTCGTGTCGTACTGCGACAGAGTGCCATCTCCAAGGCTCTCCCTGAAGGGTGTGTTACAGGTGTCCCACGTCCTGCCCCACAGGGGGTGACCACCTCTCCCCAAGACTGAGTGAAGATAAAGCAGAAGTCCAAAGGGAGCGCCAGGAAGACAAGAAGCCTGCACAGGGAATGTCTAAACAGAACTAGAAGGCAGCTTTTGCCTGAGCAGTAATTGAGATAGTTATTACACCACTACATGACATTATAGACTCTTCTTACTATTATATAGAAACCTCCACCTTTGACATACATTGACTTCAAACAACACTTGCTATAAACAAGCATTTTATTAAAATGTCAGGTTTCAGTCCCTCAGGATGCATTGAAAAGGCTGACACAGTAATCACTGGCTCCAAGATAATTCCCTGAAATCTGTGTGATGAATGAAAGAGGGGGAAAAAGATCAAGGCAGAAAGCACAAATTTTTGCCACACTTGGAGCCAGATATATCCCCCTCCTGAGCCCTTCTAATAATTCACTTTTGTAATTCAAAAATGGTCAACCAAGTCTTTGTTTCTCATGAGTCAAAAGCCTGCTTAACCTTCAGCAACAAAACCATCATCTTATCCTTTTTGTTTTTTTACACAAATTTTCCAGTCACCTAAAAGTAGAGATGAAGAACAGAAAACTAAGACAAAGTTAAGCCTGTGCCTGAGGTCTTTTTTTATCTACAAAGTGCCATTTCACATTCACTCCAATTTTGCCATTTGCAGTGCATTACAATTCCACAGTTTACAGAATCATAGAATCACAGGAGAGGTCAGGTTGGCAGGGACCACAGTGAGTCATCTGATCCCACCTCCCTGCTCCAGCAGGGTCATCCCAGAGCATGTGGCCCAGGGTTGTGTCCAGATGGGTCTGGAATATCTCCAGTGAGGGAAACTCCACAGCCTCTCTGGGCAATCTGTTCAGTGCCCAGTCACTGCACAGGGAAGAAGTTCTTCCTCATGTTCAGGTGGAACTTCTTGGGCATCAGTTCCTGCCTGTTCTCTTGTCCCACTGCTGGGCCCCAGAGTAGAACCTAATCTATGTTCTGAGCCCCCCTGCAGACACTGACAGACAGGAATGAGGTCCCTTCTTAAAAGTGTCTCCTTGAGGCTGAATTGCTCCCTCAACCTTTCCTCATAAGGGAGACGCTCCAGTTCCTTCTTCATCTTTGTTGCCCTCTGCTGGACCCAGAGTCTGCTTCATAACCTCTTGCACAAGGCATGGTAATATTTGTATCTCTTTACATCGTTACTGCAATCAAGTGCCCAGCAACTGTGTTTGGTAGATTGTCCAGTGTCACCAAAGGCACTCAGCACAGGTGCCTTTAGCTGCCACAGCTAACCACAGCTACCACAGCTAACCCTGTAAAGCAGCTGATCAGAACCTGGAAGCCCCTGTCCAACGCAGGGCCTTATGTTACAGTCTTCAGGTGCTGGTCATGAGCAAACAGTTGAAATTGCTGGTGAGGGCTCAGCTTCTCCCTTCTGTTATTCCAGTTCCCCTCCTGCAGTCTCTTTCTGAGTAGAGTTGCAGCATTCCCAGGAACAGCACTTAGAAAACACAAATATTTAGAGTGGAGCTCCAACTGAATATTCAAATTGTGGTTTGTCCACATGAAAGTGCTTTAGTGTGGTTGCTTTCTGTCAAGCAGCAACTTCTAAAAGATCTCTTTCATCTTCCTCCATCTCCTCCCAACAGGTGAAGGTTAGTCACAGCTGCTTTTGAGTTTCTGCCATGTGAAAGCACCACTTTTCAAAGGTCACCTGGAGATGATTTTGAGCATTCTGCATTTACAAACCTCCTTCTCTTTGCTGTCTGCACTGGCCCCCTGCAACTACTCAGCACCTGGTAGGATGCTTTCCTGTTAGGCATTTCCTTCAAGTACTACTTGCTTTCACAAGTACTCTCTTTTGACATAGTTTCAGGAAATTTCCAACCATTCCCCTCATATGAATTATTCTTTATTTCTGTTTTTTCTGGCAGGTGTTGGCCTACAGGTGCTGGGTCACAACTAAGGCCCTGTTTTGAAAGTCCATCCAGAAACAAGTGAATTTTATCATATTCTCTGGGTTTTCCTTCCACGCCAATCAATCTGTAGGGGAAAAAACAAATCAGCAGGGGTGATGCATGGATTGAGAGCAGCCCTATGGAGAAGGACTGGGAGACCCTTGAGAAGGAAACATTGGATATGAGCAGGCACTGTGTGCTTGCAGCCCTGAAACCCCTCTGTGGCTGTGTCTAAAGAGGGATGTCCGACAGGTCAGGGGAGGGAGTTCTGCCCCTCTGCTCGAGTGAAAGCCAGGAACAGGATGCCCATGCCTGTTGTGGATGTCCCATCATTGGGAGTGTTCAGGGTCAGGTTGGATGAGGGTCTGAAGAACCTGGTCTAGTGGAAAGTGTCTCTGACCATGGCAGTGGCCTTGGACTAGATGATCTCCAAAGGTCCCTTCCATCCCCATCCTTTCTGTCATTTCATCATTTCAGGGCCCGTGGGACAGGAGAGAAAAAGAAATGAATTGGGATCATGGCAGCGAGTTAATGGGGGGATGTTCTGGGCTACAGATGTGCAAGGAACTCAAGATCAAACCAGCACCTTGGCCAAGACTCCTCTTAAAGCATGAAATGCATCTCCTGGAGTATCTGTGGCCTTAGTTATCCCAGGAAAGAGGGAATATCTTGGTACTCTGAAATTCCAGCTGCTGCCTGCATATTTAGACCATTAGAAGTCCAATTCCGAATGAACAGGAATATAACTGCATACTTTAAGAGGCACTTACTCAAGCAAGGAGAAACACCCCTCCCCATAACAACACAAAGAAGTCCTGATGAACAAACTTCCATCTTTTTCCATGTGGATTGTTAAGCACTGAAGTATGGCAATGGACATCCTCCATTTGCACAGGTTTGAAGAGAGATCTCTGCACCCTGAGGCAGAGCCACGTGGTGGTTGCACACAGAATCCCAAGCCTCAAACCAGGAGAAATTAGTTCCAAGTGAAGAAAGAACTGCTTGGGCTGATGACTCTCAGGGATGACAATAGCCAGAGGCAGGAGGAGATGATGGCACAGCATGGCCCACGTGGTGATGGGTCCTGGGCTCTCCAGAGTCACGACAGGGTTCCTCTAGCCCTTGTACCCCACTCCGCTGGGACAGCAACTCCAGCTCCTTCCTGAGGCTGTGGGGAGGAGCACAAAGGCACTGGATTCCAGAAACACAGACACTTGGGAAGTGGAGAGGGACCTGGCACTGTAGGCAAGTGCCAGTGGGAGTGCATGGGGCTGGAGCAAAACATTCCTTCATGCTTCTCCCTGAAGCAGGGACACAACCCACAGGGGTGGGACACTCTCACCCAGGGCTGGCCACCAGCACTCAGGTTCTCTAAATCCCAGCACTGCCCAGGGAAAGGCAGTGACAGGAGTAGGGATCATCCAGCCACAGGCAATTCATGCTGACTGGTCCCACCACTCCACTCCTCACAGAAAACCTTGGCAAGGTGTCAGCAGTGGGGATGAGACACGGGGCCATGGACACATGATGCAGGTGGCCAAGGCAGAGCAACATGGAAATGCAGAAGTTAAAAACAAGAAAAAATATTTGCATCTTTCTCCATGCACTGGTGGGGACATCGCCTGCTGATGGAGGGTGACATCAGTGAGAAGCAGATTGTGACATCACCGAGTGCAGGATTGTGACATGTCCCCCCTCACTGCTTAAATACAGACGTGGGCAGAGCCGGTGCTAGTCAGGCCTGAACTCCTCCCGAGCGTGACTGTGAGGTGTGGAGGGTCGAGCCAGGTTTCTCTGGTGCTGAGTGGTGCCTGTTCTTGGCAGGTCCCAGTGCCGGTCCCAGAGCAACCAGCAGGGTTTCCCCAGTTCTGCCTGGCTGGGGCAGAGCGTACTTGCAGCACTGACAGGAACCATCCCCCGGTCGGACGTGGGCATGTGACAGGGCTTTAGGGAGGTAAGAGGGTGTCCTTCTCCTTCCTCCCCCCTCCTGCCGGGTGTGACACTGGCAATGGAGAGCAGCTCCTGATCCTCAGCCCTCCTCAACGTGCTGCAGCGGCCAAGTATGGCCACAGACACAGATGGCAACTGTGCCATCTGCCAGGACACCTGGGATGATGTGGCTTCTACTCTGCCCTGTGGCCACCAGTTCTGCCGGGGCTGCATTCTGCGGTGGGCACACACAAATCCATCATGCCCACTGTGCAGAGGAGCAATAGAGACTGTCAGGCTTTCTGATGATGCCGGTGACTCTCTAGAGATTCAATCTCTCTGGATCTCTCTGCATGGCGTCTCATCCCTCAAGAGAGTCAACAGCTCTCCCAGTTTGAGATCAGCAGCAGCCTTGAATTGGGACATTTAACTGCAGCATTCCAATCTTTGAAAAATCCCAACCTTCTCCTCCAGCCGAGTTCCCAGCTGTCACTCACTTGGTCAGTTCCCATGAGTCGTCCCACAACAACACAGAGAGTCCCACAAGACGCTGCTGACAGTCTGGCTGCCCTGATTCAGACACATTTTCCTTTATTCCCACAGTTCTATAGCTTGAATAATAGGAAGGGGCCCTTGTTTGGTCAGCAGTGAAGTGTCAGACTGCACCTTGCTGGCACAGTGCCCTTCCCAGTCTTCAGGATTCAGCTGGGGAGGACAACTCAGCAAAGGCAGGAGGAGAAAAGTCGAGCTGCACCCCTGGAGTACCATTTGTGTATTTGCAGATTTCCTTTCTTCAGGGGCCCACATGCTGTCATTTGGAGTGTGTCCTTGTCACCTCAGGAGCGCTCCCAGGATGGAGGCCTGGCCTTGTCATTGTGCAGATGAAAGAACTGCAGCTGAAACCAAAGGCAGAGAGAATTCATTCCTGGGTTTGGAGCCCCCCTAGACAGGACCCATTCTACTGAGCAAGCAAGGCTGAACAGTCCCACAGCCCTAAACACAGGTGCCCATCACCCTCAATCCAGCAGGGCTGCAGAGAGGACAGACTCTGACTTTAAATGACAAGGGACAAAACCTTGTACAGAGCCTGGCCTGAAAGGCCTGGGTGTGATGGCCTCTCCCAGGGAGAGAGATGAGAGGCCCTGTGAACAGACACCAGGACTGTCCCCAGGGAACCATGGCAAGGTGTCAGGAGCAGGGATTATAGACAGGGCCAAGGACATGTGATGCAGGTGGCTGAGGGACAGCATCACGGAGAAGTAGAAACTGAAACTAGGAAACAGTATTTCCTTTTTTCTCTGACAACATGTGCCTGCAGGGATGAAACGCCTGCTGTGTCATCACAGTGTTAAGAAACAAACTAACTTTTAGATACAATTAAATGAGGACAAAGTCATGGAGTGAGGCGTCCTGGACCTGGGTCCAGCGGGATGGCCGGTCGACAGGAACCCCACATGACTAGGAATATGAATCCACCAACAGACGAGACGACACCCAGAATGCTGCAGTTCTCGAGGGTTTATTGTAGGTACAACGAGGGTAGAAGAGAGCAGGGAGAGGCAGGGGAAGAGCAGGGAGACCACCTCTCGAGAAGGGAGCTACCTCTGAGGGCCACCTCCAGAGGAGGGGTCGGGGCTTATAATTGGAGAAGGGGAGGCGGGGAACCAATGGAATAGGAGCCCATGGAAGGAGTAAGGATGGGACAATCCAATGGGAGATAGGGGAAGGAGTGGTTACAGGGAGAGAACCAATTACAGAACATAGAATGGGGAACTTTCCAGAACCGGGGATGGCATAACTGTTTGATAGGCATAAACTGGGGAGGGTAGATCTAGTGATGGACATGGGAGAAGGCGGGAACTTTGTTACCATGCTCTTCTTTACACTACAGCTGTTTCCCATGGCATTCCTGACAGATCTCCTCTGAGACCTCCTCCCACAATGGAGGCAAAATAAATCTGTTTAATAGTAACAATTCACCTGAGCCACATGTATGCCCTCTTTCTCCCAAGAGCCGAACACACACAACCTCCAAAAAAATGACTGCATCTTATACCCTTTCCTGGCCAGGGGTGGTCCCCATCCCCTTTCCTATTGGCTGGGTACTTGGGAATTTCCATTCTCTACTGACCATCTACTTTTCTGTCCCCTCTGCTCTGATTCTACTTCCTTATCGGTCAGGTCTTCAACCTGGTCATTTTCTCAGCTCACCCAACAAATTACTAGAGCAAATCCAAACCAGAGGTTGTCAGGCTTTCTGAGCACGCAGACGAGCATCAGGACACAGCCAGCACCGCCCCCAAGTAGCTGCCAGTGGCCACCGACCAGGCAGGGAGAGCTCCCAGCTGCCTGGATGAGGAAAACCCCCGTGACCCTGTGGTGTCCTGTGCAGCTGCTCCACAGGGGACACTGTCCCCAGCTGAGTAGGGCCCCTCAGTGCCAGAGTTCCTGGGTGGCCTCCTGCCCGAGGTGTGGGCTCAACTTTTCTGTAGACAGCCGCAGCTGCTGGAGCCTGTGCGGCCCTGGCTGTGCCCGAGGCTGGAGGGGATGTTCCGGTGCAGGTGGTGGCTGGTTGAGGCCGCAGAGAGCTCCATCCTGCACGACCTGTGCCTCAAGGGGCTGAAAGCCGAGGTGTTGGTGCAGGGCTGCAGCCTGTCCTCGAGCAGCACACGGTTCCACTGGTGCATGGTGTCATCAGCGTCATCATGGGCCAGTGCAGCGAGGAGGCCCAGAGGCTGCTGTGTTCTGGTGCCATCAGGGACAAGAACAATGGCCCTCTGGCCAGTGCCAGCTCAAGTTCCAGCTCCAGCTCCAGCTCCAGCTCCAGCTCCAGCTCCAGCTCCAGCTCCAGCTCCACCACCTCCAGCAGCTCCCAGAACAGCAGCTCCTGGATGAGGGGTCCTGCCCATGGCCCCAAAGTCTATGATGTGGAAGAGGAAGCTGGCATGTCAGAGGCTGCTTTCCCTGGGGGTCCCAGCCACCCCCTACCTGTGCCTGTCCCTGTGGAGGAGGACTGGCCCCAGGAGGAGCAACAGCAGGAGGTGGTGACAGTGGCAGATCCTTCTGCCCAGGGCAGCAGCTTCAGCCCCTCCATCCCTGTCCTGGGCTGGGACCGATTGCCATGGGGACCCTTGCACCCCAATAAGAGAAGGGTCCCCCAACCCCCAGGACTCTCCCCAGCCCTGCAAGAGGCCAACCCACTGGCAGTTCTAGCAGGGCTCTCACAAATCTTCATTGAGGGAAAAGGAAATAAATTGTTATTTCCCTCACACAGTCTCTGGGCAGTGCTTTCTCCCTGCAGGGCAGCAACAGCCAAAGGCAGAGCAGGCAGCAGAGGCAGCTGGGCTTGATGCAGGACCGTGCCCTCAGCCTGCCTCTGGTGCTCCTCTCTGCCCAGCCACTGGCACATCTGCTCTGCTCTGCTCTCTCTGTGCTGCCTGGTGCCAACCAGGGCAACCTGCAGAGTAAATTTTCTGGCAGGCAAGCAAGGTCTAGTGCAAACTTGATCCTGAATCATAGTTTTATCTTGATGTCCCAATCAAATAAAGTTGTTTCAGCACAGATTTAATGTTACTGATAATATTATATAAGGATAAAGTAATAAATTTGACTCCAACCATTATTAAATCTGGGAAAAATACTTTATAAAGCAATAGTCTTCATTTCCTATTAATAAAAAAGCTGGAGTTGCCCAGTTTGAGGGAATTAACTGAAATTATATGTCAAATAGATTCAGTATCCCAGGACAGTAGAATAAAAATGACTTGTTGAAAAAGAAACCACTATAATAGTGCTGGATGAGAGTCATGTATCTCATGATCTCATGGGTAACGCATGACTGAGATTAAAGGGGACCCAGAGATTTAACAGCAGACAGATCTATTTCTTGTTGTTCAATTTATAAGAGAAGAAAGTTTAGAAGCCACATTGCCTTTTAATGAGAAATAAAAAATCACCTTTATGGGTGATTACAGAAAGGGGAAAATATAGTTAATTTTCATATCTTATTATTTTAAAATATTTTAAGCTAAAACTAAAAGAAGAGCAGCAACTGTTTTAATTCAGTAAAGAAAAATCGACCAGGAGATGAATAATGGACAACTTCATTGACAAATATTTTTTTTTTTCCTATTTTTCACTTCTTTTAGCCTGTCTCCACAGCAGACCCACATCATTATTGTGCTGAGAACCTCAGAGTTGGATGCACACCTCCCTTGATTTGCTGGTCAGCCTTCTTTTCATGCAGTCCAGGATATCATTGGCATTCCAGGTTTCCTGCACATGTTGCACCTCTACCTGGAGAAAGACTGGGAGTATGCTCTGCCTTCCTGATGGCTTTAGAAACTGGCTTTCAACCTGGCCAACAGATGTAAATGTCAAACAGAAATAAACCAGAAGAAAGTCCTACAAAATAAATAATAATATAAAAAAGAAATGCCTGGGAGGGATAAACAGACACAAGAATGGCTGGAAGAGCAACGTACAGCTGACCCTGCTGACAGATCCCTGAAGTACAGATGGGCTCTCCCAACAACAGTGATACCGCTGCACAATATCAGGGACAGCTTTAGGAGGGGTTTATTTTAAACAACTGTCCAAGTCAGACATGTTAAGTAGATAAGTGACAGGCTTTCACAAGCAAAGCCATTTTAAGAGTAGGCTGGTAGTTTTGGAGTTCTGCTAAGCCTCCAGCTCTAGATTTCACGTTTTCATTCTCTGTATGCATCTTAGAAATATTGTGCAGATATTGTCAGTTCTTTTCCCACTGACTCCCAGTGGGTTCCATTCTTTAAATCTCATTGGCCTTGCCTTGGTTTCTAGACTCTATTTCAGAACAGCCTTTAGCCATGTCAGAGGCTCAGGAAGCAGCCAAAGAAGACTTTGGGCAAAGTTCTTTGTCATTCAGTTAGTGTGAGTGAATATTGTTCCACCTGGACAGACTCTAAGCAAGGGTGCTTTGATCCCAGCTGCAGCCATGGAGACAGCTGGATGAACATATTCATCTTTGGCTTAGTGCTTTCTTTCTCCTTCTCTTCCACATTCAGATCACCAGTGTTAGATATGTTCTTTTCTTGAGGTCTACTGCATCTCTCAGGAAATAACTAGGCTGTTATGTGCTCCATGGCACAACTCTTTTACATAGTACTGCCTACATGAAGAAATATCTTGAGGTGTTTGCCTTGTACCCCTCTGAGCTCAGACACACTGGACTACCTGTGACCTGGTCTTGATAAGTGGCCATCAGATATTGCTCTTGGAGTCCATTTTTCCAAACTGGTTAATCCTTTGCGCACGTTATTTACATTTTGCCACAGCAGACGTTGTCATCTATCCTTTATGGATGGCTGCCACTGCTAAGCACCACAATGTTACTATCAACAGTAAAAGAGGAAGCGCCTAACTGGAAAAATATAAGCCAGCAATGGGGTTTCAACTAAAGCTAAGTTTCTTAGAAAACTCCCATTTTTTTTCTATTTTTTCAATTGTTCTTAAGAACTGGGAATAAAACACATCCCCTAAAACAAAACATTAAATCTCATTGCTAGAATCTCTTTTCCCTACTTCTAAGACACAAAGCAGTCATCTCAGAACCTCAGAGATTTGTGACAGCTCTTTACTCTGTCTTTTCCCACCTTTTTCCTTCTTCAGAGACATTGTGTTGGTTGTTTGATTAATCTGGAATCTGTAGTGGCTTTTCTACCCAAGTAGCAATGAAGTATCATAAAGTTTTAATGAAAGGCTTTTAAGTAAGTCACAGAATCACAGAATAATTTAGATTGGAAAGAACTGGACATTTGTCATTCAGATCCTTTGTTCTGCACATTGGCTGCCTATTGCAAGAACAACCTCTCTCCAAATTAGTGGATACCCTGGACTTGCCACAGAAAGAAGCACAGAGAGAGAAAAGGGTTTTATTGACAGGATACAAAGGGATATTTGGACACTTGCCATGGTGCTGGGGACTGGAGGAACCAGCTGGAGCAGTGTAAGACAACTGTGTTAGGAGAGCAATGCAATGATAACTCCGAGTTACAAATCAGCGATGGCTCTTTGCCATTTCAGTTCAGTGCCGGGGTAGGGGTCTGGGATAGAAACACTTGCATTAATCTAAATGCAATATTCAGCAATGGATATCTGCTGAATCAAACCAGAAACTCATAGTTAATACAATGGCCTTTTCTCTTTGGTGTGACATGCTCCCTGTTTCCTCTAAAGGAACAAAGACATGCACACAAACACACAAACCTCATAGCAACACAGAATCTTTAAGCGTGGAGCTCAAGGTTAAACTCTGATTTTAGAATATCTGAGTGATGTCACCTCACTAGACATATTTAAATTAAGTTAAATCAGTTCCACATAAAAGAAGTAAGTCCAGGGAAGGAAAACACACATTTTTTAAAGGGAAACTTAGTTTAAACAAATATTTAAAACCACCATTGAAAAAGTTAAAATTTAAAAAGCTGCATGCTTTGGATTTTATTCTTTATTTTCTTTTCTGCAGAGTACTGCCTATATATTTATTTTCCTGCTATTTCTCCCAAATTCAATTATCATTTTTAATGAATTGTCATATTTACTGAACACCACTGATGTTGTTTTTATAAAATTTCAGTCAAACTGATAAGTTTAAATTCATATTCTCCTGGCAGTAAAGCATGTAAGGTTTTAAGACACAACTTTGAAATACTCAGAAAACCTTCTTCAGCTTCTTAATGAGATAGCAGCAATTTAACTCCCTTTCACAAGAGAGAATTACCATTTTAATTCCTTATAAAGGACTTTATGAAACTGATCAAAATGATCCTGTAATATTCAAAACAATTCTGTGGTATTTTCTATGCAAGTAACTGACTACGTTTAAAGTTTTGTCTTTCAAAATATTGTCCCAAAAAAACTATCCAACCAAAGTAAAACAAAATGGAAAACCCTGATAAAAAGTCATTGAACCTTCACCTTAAAAAAAAAAAGGGGGAACTGTGCTCTTGCAGAAGTGAGATAGAGCTATCACAGAAGAACTGAAATACTTCTTGTAAAGTATTTCAATTTCTTTTAGAAATAGATGGGCAAAATTCAAAGACAATTTTAAATTTTATTTTTTAAATTTAAATTTTAAATTAATTTTTAATTTTAAAATTTTGGTTTAACATTCAGTGTTAACTTTTGATAGGTTTGCCTGAACTGCACAAATAAATAACCTAAAATAAAGAAAAAAAAATAAGCTCTACTAAGCATGATACAGTTCCAGAAGAGTGGGTGGCATCATCTGTGATGAGAGCAGGAGCATTTCAGGATGCATATTTCTCTACTTAGCAGTTCACTCTGAATAGTTATTAATACTTAAGGAATGAGGGATTCTCTTGCCCAGATTTCTCATTCTCCTACAACAATATTTAGCTGCTCTCTGCCACACTAGTTCATGATAAACCAAGCAAGTTTCAATTTATTACTAAATAAGCCCAGGCACTTCACTTATTTTGCTCACAGACACAAGCACTGAGAGAATATAAAATCAACTGCCTTGAGAATCTCATATAGTCACGATTTTAGAACAGCTAAATATAGTTCTTCCCAAGTGCAGAAAACTTGCCTTCTTTTTTTTTTTCCTAACTTTTTTTTAAATTATATTAAGCTGTTCAAGTGATCATGTCAGCTACGCAAGTTCTTATCTCCTCTGTTTTAGTTATCCTACTAGTGGAATTATAAAATTGCTTATATTTTCACTGTTGGTTTTTCACCTGTTGATTTGGAAATTATGCTTGGCTACTGTTTTTCTCCATCTCTCTGGATGGAAAATAGAGGACAGAAACATAGATCCAACAACTTGAGAAGGATGCAGCATTTTACAAGCTGCCCTGATTGGTACAACCCTTATTTTTCAAGCTGAGGTCATATCTACACACAGATCCAGCCATTTGTAGGTGCATTTTATTTTATCAAGCTTATTTTTACTTAGTGAATTTGTTTTCTTCTGCTTAGCCATAATGCAGTCAGCTGTAAGCTGCTTACAGTAATCTCTCTTCAATCACAGTTATCATTTATGACAAAGGCCAAATTCCTCCTAATGAAGGTGATTTGCTGAGATGCCCTCTGCAGTTAATGGCAATTCAGAGGCACTAAGCTGAGTTCCTCAAGTGCCTAAAAAATATCTACTTCTCTCTACAAGCTGTAGTGAATTTCTAAATAAAAACCAGCAAATAATCATAACAACTGAAAAAAATTAGCCACTTTGGCTGAGTCACCTTGATTTGCCTCCACAATCAGACCTTTCACCTGTTTTGTACCCTTGCAAAGGGTAAGGTTTGTTCTTTTCAGGATGAGGATGGGGGTAAGAGTTTCAAAATTGCTTCTACATTTTGTAGCTGAAATTCCATCCACTTCAGAGAAGCTGTAGTCAGACCTCCTTTGCTGGACCCTTTGGAATGAGGAGTGTGTCTTTTTTTCTCAAAACAGCAGAATTCACATCTCTGTGCTTTCATCATGCTCTTTTTTGATCCACTCTATTGCCTAATAACTCCAAGATCACTGTATTAAATATTAGTTCAATACATTTTGATTTTTAAGATACATTCTTTCAGAAAGTCTGTACAAAAGCTTTTGAACTTCTCTCCTCCTCACTCTACAAGTTTCAGGCACAGCAGCCCCTTAAATTCTGAGATAGCGCAAAACATTTCCATTTAATCTCCTGCTACAATTTCACCAAGTCTTCCTAAGGGAAGAAAATAGAAAGCCTTTAAGATTCTAATTGAAACATTCCACTTGTAAATCACTTATTTTTTCCAAGGAAGACTTTTGAAAACTACCTCCCAAAGCGAGTCTTTCTCCAAGCAGATGGACTGGCAAAAGCCATGTACCATCAAGTGATAAGACTGAGTTTGTACTCTCACAAATTTGTTTTTCCTCCTAACACCTCTGAAAACCTATATTTTTTTTCTGTTTTTCTTTGTTCTTTAGAATCTGTGAGCAGAATACAGGAATATTTTTGCCTGTTGGAAAAATGCCATAGCAATGTGCTGTTGATTAGGCACGCTCTTGTCCTTACCATAAAGCAGAGATGCTGAACTACCAGAAACATCAGAGATTTTGTGGGAGGAGATAGGACACACAAAATCTGTTTCATTCTTTAAGTTCCCTTGAATAAATCTGCAAGTTTGCAAAGTGAACAGAGATGCAGTCACTAGAATGAGGCTGTTACTCACATCTGGCATCCCTAAGTCTTAGCTTCACAGTTTTCATACAGTTTGTAAGTGAGGGATAAATGCAAGACTGGTCTAATTAGTAAGGGTAAAGGTACAGGTGGGATTTGATGTGTGGGGATCCCTGCAGTCCCAGAAGTCATGCTGAGACCAATTTCTTTGGTCTCATTTCCTCACAGCAAAAAAATCAAGGGAAAAAAAAGCCTCAAAACACATAAACACACTTGTTAAAGCAGTTTATTATAATATGAAAAAAAAATCATCTGACATTTACGTGGCCATTTCTATAGATACTTCAGGCAGAATACTGTACATATGAAGTGTGGTTCCTGTAAGTTATGTTTTCTATGAATTACAAAATTATATTAATATATGAGGTAAAAGCATCTTAGTTTTGGTCAGCTAGTTGGCTGGACCTCATGCATAATATATTAACACTCTCATTCCAAGAGATGAGATACAATTTAGTATAATTGAAGCAGCCAGCTGATTGGCACAACTGCCCTGCTGTGGTTTGCAAGTCATGGGTGTAGCCATGTGAAATGGAAAGCTAATGGAGGACAAAAGCATTTGAAGTGCCAAGATTTACTGTTCTAGCAAGTGTGGGAAAAAACCCAAGACCAGTCAGCCTGATTTCTTGCAAGAAACAGATGCTAAAAGAACTTGAGAGAATTAGCATGCAAACACAGATAGATTGCTGCAAATGCCACCAGCCTTTCTTGCACTAGAGCACATGTGTGGGAAGATGAGCAGTTCATCAATGACCTTATTTCAGATTTCCCAGCAGAGCAGTGTCATTTCAGAGAACCATCTTTCCGTACATAAGTAGTATCAATTTTGTTCCAATGGCTGAATTACTTCAAGAATTTTTTGTTCCAAAATAGGAACAAAAGGAATATTCTAAGAAAAAAAGTATTTCTTTTCATTCAATACCAGAGGAAATTCAAATTCTACAACTATGTTACATAATAATGTAAAGCAACATAAATTGGAAGGAGAAGGTTCAAAATACTGTCTTTAGGTCATAATTATTTGCAATAAAATTGATTCCTTTTGTGCAGTGGATCATAACATTAGAGTTCTGATTTCTGGTGAAAATATATATAAAGTTTACTTAATTTGTTATTTCTAATTATCTCAATGCATCTGCTGAGCTAGATGAGAATGAAAAGTGACAGTAAGAATGGTTCTGCATTGATCCCATTGGATGTTAAATGCTTGAGGTTAGGTATCCTAGTACCATTTACAAAACCTTGCCAATGCTATGTTTGTATTATTAAATCCAAAAAGCAGAAAGGCCCAAATATTATCCACTGTAAAGAGAGGGATTTCAAAGCTTCACAGGGCTGTAACATCAAGTTTTTCACTCCATTATGTAGAAACATTCAGTAGCACAATATATGATAAAATTTAGGACTTGTACAATACAATTTTTCTAAAACCAGTTGAACTCTAGAGGTGTGAAGGAGACCTTCTTTAAAGAGCAGCAAGGCTTAAAGGTTTTTCCAAAACAAAAGCTTTCAAAAAAACTGACAACAAAAATTAATTTAGGTGTCACGTCTCTTAACATAATGAAGTGATGGGATCCAACTGCTTCCATAGATTTAGAGTTCAGGTAGAGCTTCCCTTGAGGTGTCTTTAGGGAAGATGCCAGTTTAGCATAATATTCAAAATGTGATCATTTACAGCCTATATTTCTATTGCAGTTTTCTTCATAATTTCCAAATTTTAAGACACATTTTTCTCTCTCCCCTCTTTTCCTAAAATCACTTCTGTTTTTATGGATGCCCATTGAATTTAGATTACATCATTCATCAAATTTTTGATTTGACAAGTCAGTGTAATATTAGATTAAAAAACAAGTGGGCTGTTCAAATATTTTGATTACTTTTTTATATCAGGAAAAATGATGATAAGTGCCTGGTAAATACTATCACTAGTTATAGCACATATTTATAGATCTTTATTTAGATGATGAAATGCCTCCACTTTAATACCAAGTAGGTAAAAAAGCAGAACATTTTTTAGTTTGGGAAAGAAAGAATATGAGTTATAGATGGAAAAAGAGAACAAGGGGATATAAATTATATGAACTTACTAAAACATCAAAGCATTCTTTCCCAAGTTTTTCCTATCAGAACTGTCTTTAAAGAAAATAAATCCTGAGTATTTTAAAAAGTGTGAGTGCCAGTGCTCATGTCACAGATCATATGTCAACCAGCATAAGCCATTTTTATTCCAGAATATTTCTTTACTTTTCTCTCTAGTTCCAAGGAAGGATTGATAAAGAAATACTGATAGTGATTTTTTATACCAAGGATATGTATCATTACATATAATTTTGTGGGGCATATTTCATATATACTTTTCAAAAAAATTGTACACTAAGAACTGAACATCTGAGGCATTCAAAAACATTGTGTGAGCTGAGATCTTTTCTACAAAGAAAAAACTATCCATATGATATTTATGGATCACTTTAATGGAGTTAACTCATCAAATACTTAGATTTAACCGTAAATTCAAGCCTTCACCTTAATTTATTAATGTCTTAAACCATGACACACTCATGCATCGTGAGTGTGCAATAGTTTGAGAGAAGGCCAACTATATTGCAAACACATAAATAAATTATGAATGTTTTATTAAAAGCATTACAGGGATATGTGTTGATGTGGAAGCTGTAGCTTCCTGTCATATCATCCATTTCTAAAAAACACAGTTTCACTATAAACCTTGTTAATCATAGAAATGGATTTAAATAAGTTGCTTGCAGCAATGATAACATTATTTCATACACACTCTTTATATATTTGTCACTGACCCTAAAGCTTTTTAAATAAAACAAACAACAATGTATTTTAATTTTCCCCAGGCTTTCAAAATGTGGAGCAAATGCAATGCATAATAACATTATTATACATCCAAGTCTTTTTTAGGAGTAATCCTTGCATATGATATCAAATGCAGTTGTGTTTTCCAAGTCCATCTACTAGAAAATAAATTGAGATTAATAGGTTATTTCTGGAAGACTGCCCAAATAGCTCATTCTTAAGAATGGCCCACCTGGTTTAAATATCTCGTACCATGTTGTGTTCCTGCAACCTCCTTCATTTAGAGAGATTAAAATGAGTGAAAAATGTGCAAAAGAGAATATCAGGATACTGTCAGCATCCTACTCTCTTCAGGAAGAAAAATTTCAGGGGAGTATCTTATATTCCCATTTTTTTTTCTCTGGAGGCAAAATCAAGATTTGAAGTTTTTTGCTACTTATGTTAGAAGTACCGCTTTTCTCTTTCTCAAGACAGTATAAAGTCACTTTTTATGAAATGGGAAAAGTCAAGTCTGCGTAACAAATCACTTAATTAGAGCCATGTAATTAGCTTGCCTTGAGAGAGCCCAGTACAAACAGCATGTTCTCAGTAATTAGTCACTATAATAGTGAGACGAGAATAAAAGACAGAAAATCAATAAAATCTTGGTGTAGCAATGCAGTCTACTTTCCTTCTTCTAGTCAAATTAATAAATGCCACAAGAGTATGGATTTAATACTTCAAGATAGATTTCATATTCTATCAATTAAAAAATAGGGCAGCTAAACTCTAAAAACAAATGAATAGGCAAAAAAATAAGATCCTTCATGGATTTTTCAGTAAAATCCTGTAGCCATTTGCAGAGGACCAGTCCATTCCATTAAAGGTTTCTCTCTGCTTGAGCTTTATTTTTTCCATTTTCAACTTATTTCTGTAAAAAAATTTAGATATTCCTCCAGCTTGTTAAGGCACACATCACCTTTTCATATGAGTTGCAGAGTCTTTGATATGTGTTTTCTTGGCTGTAAATTCTACACTGTGACTCCATTACAGACTGCCTATAATCCCTTCAGTACCCCATATGTTCATCCTTTTTAGTATCATCTGTTCTTTTTCTTCACAGTTCAATAAGTTTGTGATGCCAACAATGACACAAATTAAATCCTAATTTACACATCCTCCTGATAAGTATCATTACTAGAAATTAATCTTCTGATTAAGTTCTGGTAATGATTAATCCTCTGAGTCAAAATGCTGATCAAATATTCATGGGTGCATAGGTAGGTGTGTAAAATGAACATACATATAGCTGTGAAAATTATGTGTAAAAGAGTAAAATACATTAGAAAAAAATACAATTTCCCTCTATTCTGTATTCACTGGGGGAGAAAAGAAGGAAAGACAGACTGTCAATGGGTTTCACATGGTCTAGCCAAGGAAAATAAAATATCATTTAGTTTGGTTCAGTTGTCCATATGGCAGGAAAATGAGTCTATAATGATTAGTCTCCATCATAATTGGAGCCACTACACTTCTATACTGGAGGGTTTCTCTAAAAAAAATAAGTAAATAAAATAAAAAACAGAAACAACCACAACAAGAGTTTTCTTCCTGTAAAATAAAAAATCACATATCAATATGTTCTCTCCACTGAGGCATATTATGAACCAATTCACCTTCTACTTTATCTGGAATTTACAAAGTTAACTCTTCTAGGCATTTTGGCTGTCTAGATGCAATTTTCTAGCATGATATCCAAACATTTTTAAGCATTGTCATGTGCCCAAGTAATTAATCTTTTACAGTGATGAATTGGAAGAAAATGATGTGGTGATGGACTGGTGATTCATGACTGGTTCAAGACATACCATCAGGATGCTGGGCTGTAATCTAAAGGTTGATGAGAACAACTTTTTAACAAACACTTATTCTCAAGCCTTATGCATTCTATCCAGCTGTTAAGTACTCCTGCTTCCAGCTTACCAATTATAGGAAATTATTATAATAATTGTATCCAACTGCTAGTTAGACTCAGATATAAAATGACTGACATGATAATATACTATTAAAATTCATAGGATTGGCAAGATATTAAATTAGTAGCATTTCCACTCTCATTCACAAGGCTGCAATAGAAGTCAAAACTCATTCTTTGGAGGGATTTTAATTGTTAAATCCAGTCTTATTCCTATCACACTCTCAGCAGTTTTTTATTTCAGAAATGGATTTCACTGTGAATTATATGATGCAGGAATGGAATAAATCTACCACCTCTCCAGCTATAAATTGACAATTCAGCATTCAATAGACTAAGGGAGAAATGAAAATAGAAAGTGTAATGATCTTGTCAGACAACTGAGGTGTTAAATGAAAATAATTTTCATATTGATTTTTCATTCTTCCTTCCCCCATTTTGACTGCATCAAATTCAGAGAATGCTGTGTTTTCCTCAGCTTCAACAAAAGTTGAGAGATATGAAATTTCTTTGAAAGCAAACAGTCCAAGGGTCACATGAATTAACCAGTACCAGGGAGATTAACATATTTGTCTGTGCTCTTTCTGTATCCCAGGCAAAAGAGAGACTTTAAAAGGCCAGCTCAGAGCACAAGAAGTTACACACTGAATGATGAGGAGCAGAAGAATTACATCATCTCAGTGGGATACCAATAAACTTTCAAGACAACATAAACTTGTGGCTATCTGGAGTGTCATTCCATTCTGGGCCCATAAAGACCTTGAAATCTAATACTACCGAGGCCATTTTCCATTCCTTTCCCCATGTGATGTGTTGCAATCGAAAGAGAAGGAGCATGACACATTGCTTCAGTAAAGCTATCAGGTTTCATACAATATTTATGGGTTTGTGTTGCACGCACAGGGATAATGTGGAATGAGCAATACAGAAATCAAAGCTTTCTTCTTTGGCCCCAGAGCTCTATTGTCCCTATAAAGCATATAAAATAAAATAAAGCATTTCTAAGTAATCTATATATCATCCTAGTAAAGCAGATTTTTTTAAAATAGTGACATGGAAAAAGCAAAATTATAGAAAATATATGTCAGAGGTGTCACAGAATGAAATTTCACTTATAATTCATCTCACAGATGCTCTCCCAAAGAAAAATGTTAGAATAGGCCAGTTCTGTGTTTTAAGCATATCTTCTATACCTCACTATATTGACTTACACATAAGGACAGAGTCCTTTAAAAATACTCTAAACATAGAGAGAGATGACATTTTTTCTTTGACATTGTTATACCAGGCAACTCCACAGTACTTTATTGACACACATAAAGTGTGTCAATTCTTTAAAATTAAAGGAGGATGGCTGCCAGGTGATACATGAGTGTCTCTAATAACTTCATATCTGTCTAGCTGCGTCAAATGAGACTGCAGAAAAGGAAAATAATAGCAGGAGGACTCTAGCACTGTGACAAGTTTTGATGTGCCTGTTCCAAAGGTTTCCCTTTATTCCTAATAGTCTGTGAAGGAATTTATTGCTGGTGATTTTCTGACAGCAGATTTCCTGTCTGTTTAACACACACTAACAATTAATGAGTTTCTCAGTACAGTGTTCCAGTGAATCCAGTTAGGAACAGCCCACATCTACAGTGAGGCTAATATCTGAGACTGAGATTATGACCCTGGCTGCAAGGATCAGAAGAAAATTATCTGTGTCAAACCAGAAAAGGCTTGAAAAGAGTTTCAAAGCAAGGGCAAATACTCTAGGATTAGATATCTCTGAAGAAGGGACAGTAGGTTAGTAAAAGGGCAATAGAGCTGTGACAGAAGAAAGTCCTGACCCATGCCAGGGCAGATCAGCCAAATGCCTGAGGAATCTCTCTGTCTCCAGCTATTTAAAGACCAGACTATACCACTCTCAGAGGGTAAAAGGAATCAGGCTGTAAGAAGAAGACACAGAACTAAATTAATGAGTAATTTAGTGATATGATTGATGTAATGCATGCCATTTCCTTCAGCAATCCATGTCTATAGTGTTGCAGTAACCATTATTAAATCCAACAAAAATTACCTCCATGAGCCTCAGTCCAGGAGGTGTTGTTAGCTCTCTGTCCCTACTAACACGTAGCACAACAGAAAGACAAATAACCCCCAGTCAAAATCCCTACAAATAACTGGGTTTGCCAGTTACAGTTCCTGTGCATTACACACCTAATAATGCATCTGTCACTAGTTTATTTTTTAAAGTGGGAAGTTCATTGATGTGTGCCCAGGTTTGTATCCTGCTACATCTTTAGGTGAGTCTCTAGAAAGCACTCACAGATCAGACATTGGAAATGAACCATTCTTCAGTCTCTGAGACAATGTATGAAGATGAAAAAGTATCCTCTGTATTCTGCTGCAGATAATCTGATCATTAGAGACAAGTTCACACCAGCTTTGACAGCTGTGAGACAGTTAAGCAGTGAAAGCCATTGAAGGTACTGTGAGGAAAAGCTGTAGGCATAAGTGTCCTCTCCCGTGGAAATGAATTTTCCTAAAACAAAGCCTATTTATGCAGTGTAGCATTCTGGCAACTTAAGTGCACTATGTGCAACATTCATAATAAAAGAGCAGAAATTATGTGGAAAAATGTTCTGTATGTAAATGAAAACAGACTTACATTTTCTTTTTTTCCCAAGAGGAAGTGCAGAAGCTGCTTTTTCTTTCTGCATCTGTCATCCACCCTCAAAATACTTTCAGAAGCTGTTGCAAATGAATGATTTAGGTCATGCAAAGAAACACGAGCAAAGGTATTAGCAAAAGAAGGATTAATATAAAAGTGAAAGCAATGACAAAGTTTGTTGGCAAGATTCACCCTACTACTTACTGGATGGTTAAAGCATACTAAAAAATATAGGACTAAAAATATAAAATAAATCAGACTAAAAACCTAAAATCAGCCAAAAATTATCTAGGTGGAGGTTGGGGATGCAAACAAGGTAAGAATGTAAAAGGTTAAGGACAAAAAGGATGAATGCATTCCCTCAAATCATAAGATTCAGAGTGGACTTCCTTGCCAAACCTAGTCCTGGATTTGACAAACACTTTAGGCCTAAAGGTTTTAACAGCACTTAAATTGAAAGCCTAATTTAAAAAAAATTAGCAGTAGCTTCTATGTAGCTTGCTATAAGCATGACACTGACTCACTTATAGGTCTAACTTGAATACAAATCCAAGATACTTAAGAACACAGGATTCGCACTTGCATGCACACAAACATAGAGAGTCTGTACAAGTTATACCCGTGAAAAATCCCCCTCAAACTGAGTGAAATACTCACTTCAGATGCCTTTGCATCTTCTCAATAGGCAAAGGGCTGAGCCTCAAGAAGTGGTGAGTATCAGGTTAGAATCCATGTTTGTTGGCTGGTCCTCCTCATATAGCAAACTCAAGTTTGCTGGCTCTGAGATGTGCCACTTAAGACCACAGAAGAAACCATTTCCTCCACCCATCCAGCTGGTGTAATTTTAAAATGTTTTATGTCAGTCTCTGATAGGAAACTCAAAGAAAATTAGAAGCAAACACCATCATAATTTCATTCTGTGGAGCCTTATTGGAATATTGTTATCAATACAAAGTCCTTTGTATTGATAACAATATTCCAATATAACAATAACCTTATTGTTATTAATACAAAGTCCTGTTCTCTTCCATTCAAACTTCAGTGACTGAACCTCTCACAGGCGAGCTCTCATTCTCTAGGGCTTTGATGTTTGTCTTTGGTGAGACCCAAATTTCTCAACAGCTTTCTCTTCCAGGACAGACTTTTCTGCCTCTTCTCATATTTTCCTCCATTTTTTCATGAACAATTCTCTTATGTATTACTATGTTTTTCAGAGTCTCAGAATGAGCTTTCCTCAGAGAGAAGGCAAACTCTTTCTCTTGTCTTTGACCTTACAGATACTAAAATAAAAGTGTCATGCTGGCTTTGGCAACAGAAAAATGCTGTATTATCCAAACCCATGGCCAGCTTTTCAGATGTGGTTAATTTTAATGTCCATTCTAAAGGCAGCAATGGCATGTGATTGCTGCTACTAACCTTGCAAGTTACACTTCCAGCACATTCAGGAGTTAACATATTTTCTGACTGACTGCTATTCAGAGTCCTTTCTAGCTTGCTAGAGTTTAGGAAAAATAATTAATAAATTTCCTGACTGACCAATTTAATGGTTTTAATTGAAGGAGAAAATTAAGCTCAGGCATGAGTAATCCTGGATAGCACCTTGCAGCACAGTTATGTAAGGGAATCATCTGAAAAAAGCTCAAAGCTTAGTAATGGCAAGGAATAAGCAATGTATTCTGGTGATAATTTATGGAATGCAAAAGAGATTGGCATTTTTGACAGCAAGATAGACTAGGAGACTGGCCTTGGAGGATAATAGTGTGAACAATTGTATGAAGCTGTAGAAGAGCTGGAGTTCCAAAGTATCCAGTGAAAAGAGAGCAAAAATGTTGATTGAACACATTATCTGAAAGCCTAGCAGTGAACTCAAAAGGGTTAAGGTACTGTAAGTATGTCGTGGTTTGACATGGAAGTGAATTTTTTTCCAGGAAGTTGAGTCAAACCAATCAGTGGTCAGGTTTGGATCACCTGGAGTGACCACTGAAAGTATGGACACACCTCTGAGAACACAGGGGTTTAAAAGCAAGAACTCCCAGGAGAACTGTCTCTTTGGTTCTGGTTGTCAGAGAGTGCAGTGCAGACTCTCCCCTGCCCAGGCACGGGCTGGGTGGGGGAGGGGAAGCCATGCAGCCTTGTCCAGGGAGGTCGAGGGGCTGAAGGTCTGAAACCGAGCCAGCTCCTGGATGGAAGGGTGGAGAGAAACGGAGATGCCTTTGTGTCCCGTCCACCCCCCCCCCCCGCCCCCAGAGGGAAAGTGACAGAGAGCCTGACGGCACCTGGAAATTTGCCGGCAGAGGAGAAGGAGAAAGGGGGGGGATGATGCCCAGTGTGGGAGACGGGATGCTGGACAGAGATTTCAGCTGTCCAGGGAGTCTGCACTTTTAACCCTTTCCAGGAAATGAGGGCTTTGTAAAATATTACTCTCCTTGATTTGTAGTGGAAGAGAGACAGTCCGGGACCTGAGATGTTAGAAGACAAGATAGGGGAGAATCACCAGAAACTCAGGGAGGAGATTCAAGAGGACCTTCTCCAAATCTCGGCAGTACAAATTAGAGGCCCTGGTATCCAACGCAGGCATTCCCCAGATGGGGAGAGAAGGTACACACCACGAGCTGAGCTGTGGTTCTTCTTGCGTGATTGCGGAGAAAACATGAGGAGATGGGATGGAAAATCTACTGCTGCTCTGGCACAACGGGTGCGTGAATTGAAGGAAGGCAAGACTCAGAGAGGAAGTTCCACCAAAAGGAAAGCAGCCCCAATTGCCCATAGCCAAGCCTCCAGGTATGATGAGGACATGTCCAATCCCCTGGAAGGAACCTCTAAGACATATGCCCAAGGAAAGAAGGATAAACAGGATTAGAGGGGGCCTGCCTCTAGCCAGGTAGAGGTGAGGGAAAACCGAGTTTTCTGGACTGTGTGGATCCGTTGGCCTGGCACATCAGAACCACAGAAATATAAGGCTTTGGTTGACACTGGTGTGCAATGCACATTGCTTCCATCAAGACATGTGGGAGCAGAATCTGTCTCCATCGCTGGCGTGACAGGGGGATCACAGGACTTTACCTTGGTGGAAGCTGAGGTGAGCCTGACCGGTAATGAGTGGAAGAAACACCCTATTGTGACTGGCCCAGAGGCCCCATGCATTTTGGGTATAGATTACCTCCAAAGGGGGTATTTTAAAGACCCAAAAGGACTCAGGTGGGCATTTGGGATAGCAGCTGCAGTGACAGAGGGCATCCAGCAATTGAACATCTTGCCTGGTCTGTCTGAGAATTCAACTACAGTAGGACTTCTGAAGGGAAAAGAGCAAAAGGTACCAATTGCCACTTCAACAGTGCATCGCCGGCAATACAGAACAACTCAAGATGCTGTGGTTCCCATCCATAAGATGATTCGAGAGCTGGAGAGCCAAGGGGTGGTCAGCAAAACCCACTCATCCTTCAACAGCCCTATTTGGCCTGTGCATAAATCTGAAGGAGAATGGAGATTGACTTTGGACTACTGTGCATTGAATGAAGTGACTCCACCACTGAGCGCTGCTGTGCCAGACATTCTAGAACTCCAGTACGAGCTGGAGTCCAAGGCAGCAAAGTGGTACGCCACTATTGATATTGCTAACGCATTTTTCTCCATTCCTCTGGCAGCAGAATGCAGACCTCAGTTTGCCTTTACGTGGAAGGGAGTGCAATATACCTGGAATCGACTGCCCCAGGGGTGGAAGCACAGTCCTACCATCTGCCATGGACTGATCCAGGCTGCACTAGAAAAGGGTGAGGCTCCAGAACATTTACAGTATATTGATGATATCATTGTGTGGGGGAACACAGCAGCAGAAGTGTTTGAGAAAGGAGAGGAAATCATCCAAATCCTCCTGGAAGCTGGTTTCGCCATCAAGAAGAGTAAAGTTAAGGGACCTGCTCGAGAGATCCAGTTCCTGGGAGTGAAGTGGCAAGATGGGCGGCGTCAGATTCCTACAGATGTCATCAACAAGATCACAGCTATGTCCCCACCAACCAACAAGAGGGAAACGCAAGCTTTCTTAGGCGCCATAGGCTTTTGGAGAATGCACATTCCTGAGTACAGTCAGATCGTGAGCCCTCTTTACCTGGTCACCCGCAAGAAGAACGATTTCCATTGGGGCCCTGAGCAGCAACAAGTTTTTGCCCAGATTAAGCAGGAAATTGCTTATGCAGTAGCCCTTGGCCTAGTCAGAACGGGACCAGAGGTCAAGAATGTGCTCTATTCTGCAGCCAGGAACCATGGTCTGTCCTGGAGCCTTTGGCAGAAGGTGCCTAATGAGACTCGAGGCCGACCGCTAGGATTTTGGAGTCAGAGCTACAGAGGGTCTGAAGCCAACTACACCCCAACAGAGAAGGAAATTTTGGCTGCCTACAAAAGAGTCCAAGCCGCCTCAGAGGTGATTGGTACAGAAAGGCAACTCCTCCTGGCACCCCGACTACCGGTGCTGGGGTGGATGTTCAGAGGAAAAGTTCCTACTACCCACCATGCCACCAGTGCTACATGGAGCAAGTGGATTGCCCTCATCACGCAGTGCGCCCGTATTGGTAAACTGAATCGCCCTGGGATTTTGGAAGTAATTACAATTGGTCTGAAGGTGAAAACTTTGGTGTCACAGATGAAGAACAAGAACCAATGACACGGGCTGAAGAAGCTCCACCCTACAACCAATTGCCAGCAGAGGAAACACGCTATGCTCTTTTCACTGACGGTTCCTGTCGCATCGTAGGGATGAATTGGAAGTGGAAAGCAGCTGTATGGAGCCCCACATGATGGGTCGCAGAGGCCACTGAAGGAGAAGGTGGATCAAATCAGCTTGCTGAACTCAAAGCCGTTCAACTGGCCCTAGACATTGCAGAAAGGGAGAAGTGGCCGAAGCTCTACCTCTATACTGATTCATGGATGGTAGCCAATGCTCTGTGGGGATGGCTGGAGAGATGGAAAGGGGCTAACTGGCAGCGTAGAGGAAAACCAATTTGGGCTGCTGAAGAATGGAAAGACATTGCTACCCGGGTAGAGAAATTACCTGTGAAGGTTCGCCATGTAGATGCTCATGTCCCCAAGAGTAGAGCTAATGAAGAGCAGCAAAACAATCAGCAGGTAGATCAGGCTGCAAAGGTAGGGGTGTCAAAGATAGATTTAGATTGGCAACACAAGAGGGAGTTGTTCCTAGCACGATGGGCCCATGATGCCTCAGGCCATCAGGGTAGAGATGCCACCTATAAGTGGGCACGAGACCGAGGGGTGGATCTAACCATGGACAGTATTTCTCAGGTTATCCATGACTGTGAGACGTGTGCTGCCATCAAAGAGGCCAAGCGAGTGAAGCCCCTGTGCTATGGTGGGCGGTGGTCCAAGTACAGGTATGGGGAGGCCTGGCAGATTGACTACATCACACTGCCCCAGACACGCCAAGGCAAGCACTACGTTCTCACAATGGTGGAAGCCACCACGGGATGGTTGGAAACCTACCCTGTGTCTCATGCTACAGCCCGTAACACCATTCTGGGCCTTGAAAAGCAGGTCCTTTGGAGGCATGGTACCCCTGAGAGGATTGAGTCAGACAATGGGACTCATTTTAAGAACAGCCTTATCAACTCCTGGGCTAGGGAACATGGCATTGAGTGGGTGTACCATATCCCCTACCATGCACCAGCTGCAGGCAAGGTGGAGAGGTACAATGGACTGTTAAAAACCACCTTGAAAGCATTGGGTGGGGGATCTTTCAAAAACTGGGAGCAGCATTTAGCAAAGGCCACCTGGTTAGTTAACACCTGAGGTTCCACCAATCGAGCAGGTCCTGCCCAGTCTGAGTCCCCGAATATAGTAGACGGAGATAAAGTCCCAGTGGCACATATCAGAGGTTTGTTACGGAAGACAGTGTGGATCAATTCTGCCTTGAGTATAGACAAACCCATTCGTGGGATTGTCTTTGCTCAGGGACCAGGTTGTACGTGGTGGATAATGCAGAAAGATGGAAGAACACGATGTGTACCTCAGGGAGACCTGATTGTGGGGTGAGACTCATATGCAAATATCTCGATTTGCTGGATGTTACTGCCATTGTTTGTACATTAAACCACACAGACATGAGACAGAAGGAAATGTGTAAGTGTCGAAGGTTTGAGCAAGTGAGGTAGAAGGAAATGTGTAAGTGTCAAAGGTCTGAGTAAGTGAAAGATGGAAGTTTTACTTGATGAAGTTTACATGATGTTTGGTAGTTATGTTGACGATTTGGAGATAAGGGGTGGAATGTCCTAGGGTGACGGTAGGGTGTTTGTATCCCAAATGGTATGTTCTGTTTATGCCTGATATTATGTTCTGTGCCTTCAGGACTGACTCTGAAAGTGAAGGATTGTTTTGTCTTGTTATCAGCCGGCTCACCTCCCCCCATGGTCTGTGTCTAGGAGAGGCTTGGCTGGCTTGGGCTGGCTTGCTTGCTTGCTTGCTTGCTTTTGCTTTTGCTTTTGCTTATTAGTTAGTTTAGCTAGGCAGTCCAATTTTTACCCTGGACTGTTTCTTTTTTCCCTTCCCTTTCCCTTTCCTGAATATCATCTGAACCTGCTCTGGACCTGGACCTGGAAAACATCAAGAAACACCAAGAGTCTGCATTTGGTGACCTGCAGCAGCCATCCCCAGCGCCAGAGACTGATAGCTGGGCGACCACTCCCAGGAGAGACTTTCTGAATTTGTCATCTCTTCAGAACGGTGAAAGGGTTTTGTCATCTGGTGTTGATTTTTTTTTGTACTGGGGAGTGTTTTTGCTTGTTAAATAAACAGGTTTTTTCCATTTCTCTCTGAGGAAATCCTTCCCGAACCAGGTGGGGGAGGGGCCATGGGGGGTTTGCTTTCTGGGGGCTCCTTCCGGAGGTCTTCTCCCAAATTTTGCCCTAAACTGGGACAAATACTTTGGCGCCCAACTCGGGGCTTGAGAGAATGGAAAAAACCTGTTTATTTAACAAGCAAAAACACTCCCCAATACGAAAAAAATCAACACCAGATGACAAAACCCTTTCACCGTTCTGAAGAGATGACAAATTCAGAAAGTCTCTCCTGGGAGTGGTCGCCCAGCTATCAGTCTCTGGCGCTGGGGATGGCTGCTGCAGGTCACCAAATGCAGACTCTTGGTGTTTCTTGACGTTTCCCAGGTCCAGGTCCAGAGCAGGTTCAGATGATATTCAGGAAAGGGAAAGGGAAGGGAAAAAAGAAACAGTCCAGGGTAAAAATTGACTGCCTAGCTAAACTAACTAATAAGCAAAAGCAAAAGCAAAAGCAAGCAAGCAAGCAAGCCAGCCCAAGCCAGCCAAGCCTCTCCTAGACACAGACCATGGGGGGAGGTGAGCCGGCTGATAACAAGACAAAACAGTCCTTCACTTTCAGAGTCAGTCCTGAAGGCACAGAACATAATATCAGGCATAAACAGAACACACGATTTGGGATACCAACACCATACCGTCACCCTAGGACAAAGTATTAAAATTAAAGTATCAAAACAGAGAAGTAAAAGGCACTGGAAATGTGAACTAAATGAGTGATTTTGCAGTTCATTGATTTCAGAAGAATATTGGACAGATTTCCAGTAGTAAAGCAGGTGTCCATTTACTATATGGTTGTTTGAGATAGGGAATTCTGAGTTGCCTACAGAGACCAGGAAAAAATTAAAAATATGGAAAACGTAATGGTGCCTTACTCAGAATTACAGCATTCAGACTTCTGGGTGGGCAGAGACATGATTCCCTCACAAAACTCATCAGCCACTTTCAGGGAAGAGGAATAGCTGTGATGACTGAAGCTGTCACAAACCCCCACCAGATCAGTGGGTGTTAAGTTGTGCCTCCTAGTCAAAATACATATTCACCAAAGTATGCTTTGGAGAAGTGCAGAACTCTTATGAATTTGGGACAAATTTTCAGAAATTTTCTCTGAGTTTTGCCTACCAAAGAATAAATTCAAGTTTTCATAATCTTTCCACCTCATGAGAACACTTAGGTCTGAGGCATCTTTGTCTGAGAGTATTTTTATGGCCTTTTCTGAGCACCACCAAAAAAATAAAGATGAAAAAACATCTCCTTAGATTGTGTTACCTTGCACCACTTAGCCTTGCTGAACTCATTAGGATTGTAATGGAGCTTGCTGTTCCAATCTTCAAGCTCTTTTGTGAATAAAGTAAACAAACTATGTTTTAGATAAAGGAAACAAAAGTGTATGGATTAAAAATGCATGGATCAGTTTTTCTAGCTTATCTGTAACCTGTCCAAAAACTTCTTCAGCTGTGAAAAACTAGCAAGATTTATTATTTATATGGCATTTTATGTTCAGTTGTATCTGTAGAAATGTTAACTACAACTCACTGCTTTCTACAGAATTTTCCTTTGTCCAAACCCAAACCAAGCCAAAAAAACTTCAAAACACCACAGCCCAAATAAGATCACATTTTGCTCTCAATGGACAAAGTTAATTTAATGCAAGGTAGATGTAGTGGAAGCATTTCAGTATTTTATCATAAATACAGCTTATTTCATTTCTGAGCCACTTCAGTCTAATACCAACATAATTTCTTGGCACATAAATTATCCCAAAGCTTTCCAAAGGGTAGGAGTCAGAAGTGAAGAAGTCCTATAGTTTTTTTTGGCAAAATGTACGTGCCTTTTTCCATTCCACAATTTTTACCTTGGCTCGTGGCCCCACTTTAAGAAGGCTTCTCTCCACAGCCCTGCAGAAGGGTGTCAGGGAAGGGGCCAGCAGCCCCAGGGAAGGGGCCAACAGCCCCATGAGAGCAGGAAAACCAGGAGCCCTGATTTGGCTGACATGAGCAGTGACTAGTCAGGTTGAAGAGTGACAATCCCAGGTCAGACTTGGGGCCAGAGACAGTGACCAGGGTCAGGCTCAGACCAGTTAAAAGGCATTAAAAGCCAGGAGGTCTGGGGAAGGATGAGAACTTTGTGCCCATACATCTACTTATATAGCTGTGGTGTAGCACAGGCAGGGACCTGCCTCAGGTTAATAAAACCTTCCTAGGTCTGGCATTCCTAAAGGCATAAAAACAAGCTCAGGAAAGAAAGTTCAGGGTTTTTTTGCACAGATTAAAAAAATAAATGTTCTTACTTAAAATCTTAATAATAAAGTTACTTTTGTGTACATTTTCTAAAATAAAAATTTATTTTGAATATAAGCAAAACTTGAGGAGACAGTAAGCTTCACAGTCTTAACTTTAGCTACTAGAGTGAAAGAAAAGTTATCATCATCTCTATAGGTCATGAATAAAGACAATACTCCTGCAGAGATGCAGCTTATCCAGTCTCAACCAGGCTCTAAGTAATGTTCATGGAAGGTTGTAATAACTGGGAAGAAGTGGAGATCAAACTTCAGTTGAAGGGTTGGAGTCCTAAGGAATTTGGATAGGCAAATGTCTATGTATTTTTATCAAGAATTTCTGCACCTCATCTTTATTGGGTCACAACTGTAGCTCCATTCCTGCTGCCTCCCAGCTACCAGTAATTTATGTAGATGCAGTGAACAGCAATGGCATAGCACTGCTTACTTCCACTCTCATTTCTGAAAGCAGTAATAAAAAAATAGGCTCTGATTTAGAAGCATTGCAATGCTTCATGTTTTGCAAATGGGTCTAAAGGAGAAGGGAAATACGCAAATTAATTTTTATCTCTAGAGTTGAAATTAAGTTTTTCAGTTAGATAAAGTTGCTAACTAAGGACCCTCCTCATTATCATAAAATCCCTAAAATGTGATCCTGACTATGTTGAAATATCTTTTTAATTTAGCTTTGGATACATTGTGAAGAACGAGCCACTGAATTAATACCAAGATCTGGCTGTTTGCTTGCAATTGATTTCTACCCTGATAAATGCCTCTGTGTCCTAGTGGTTTGTAGTAAAAAATCGTTTCTACCATTCACTTTTTTTTTACAGTGGCCTATGCAAGAATGGTCTAAGCATGGTCTATGCACTTTTGTAAGTATTTTCAAACAGATAGATTTCATGCTGAGTTTTTAAAAAGTGTTTTTACTGATGCAGACAACACTCCCATCTGATGGCAATTAGCAGCTTTTTCAGAGCAACCAAAGCCCTGAAGACTAAACAGCAAGTGAAGCCTTTTAAGACCTTCCATTGCTTCTAGAAGGTTGGTTTTTAAGGCTGATATGAGAATCATAAGACTACAAGGAGAATAAGCATTCAATTTCTCTACAATTAAAAGCAATGGGAAATTATTTAGGAACCACAGACTGCTATGGGAAAACACCTGGGATACTTCTCACTCCTATCTTTGTCCAAGAGACAATTGCTATTTGTGCATTGCAAGTTGGAAAGCCTTGTTATTGCTTCAGTCCTGACAGAAGAGAACAAGTCACACATCACCAGCATGTGCCAGGAGCAGTCCTGTCTGAACCACATCCTTTTGGACACAAGTCCCATGGGGACATGAGGATTATTTGGTTGTGTCTTTCTGTAGAGAGGATCCTGAGGAGGTGAAGGAAAGGGAGGTTGCTCATCAGCTCCACGTGTAGCTGGTTTATCTTCCTAGATACACGCCTGTGACGACTTTTCCATTCACAGTGAAGCACTTCCAAGTTGCTTGTTTTGATTCACTGGGCTGTAAATCAACCCTTGTGTAATTTTAGACCTGTTTTTTCCTCTTCATGCAATTACAGTGGGCCACTGTAATAGAGAGCAGGTACTCCAGCAAGATTTAGCACATGAAAACTAGGACATCACAAAACTGCATGGATACCAGCTTTCAATCTCTGAGTATTAAATTAAGAAAACATTACTGTGTACAATCAATTTAGATTCCTTATCTTGATTTTAAGGGTGTTCACACTCAAAAATATGTTAACGCTTTAGTTCTATGAGCATGATAAATCAGCTTTTTACTCCTTTCTCATCTGCATTTTCCTACTGATGAAGAAATCTGAGTGTAGAGCAGATAAGCCTATCATGAATTATAGGCCTCCGTGCCACTTGTCTTGCATTTCAATTTCTTTTCTGTCTTTCTGTGCCAAATTTATATAACCCCTGAAATCAAGGTGAGCTTTAGCTTGCCCATATTTATGGCTTCCAAGCTGTGTGGCTGATGGCCAGCCCTGTGTTTATGTGAACAGTTTACTTTACCAAAGTACTAGAAGTAACAGCCAAATTATTAATTCCCCAAACATTCTCTAGTTTCATTTCATATTATCCCACCTAATCATAGAAAATTAGGTAAGTTAAAAATAAAAAATTAAAAACAGTATTAAGAGTGAGTACGTGCTTCTTATGAAGAAATAAAATCATGTCAATAACTCATGTCCTTATGCCTGGTCTCTGTTTCTTCATGCTCACAAGTTCAGTACGTTATTTTGGTCACACTACAAAGCTATAACATTCTCATAGATTTTCCATACAGGTTTCAGTCCTACTGCTAATTATCAGTAAATCTAGATTTTGCCAACATTTTATCTATCTGGTTTCCCTTACCATAACACCAAAAAAAGAAACCAAAAATCCAAACCAAACCAATAAAAAAACCCAAAATGACAGCAAAAGAAACCACCAAACCAAAAACCAAAACAATTGAATATGATGCAGCTTTTCCCATACGTGCCACATAAAATTCAGACTGCTACTGTCAGTCTCTTTTATTGCACAGCTCTCCTTTCTTTCAGCAGCATACATTGGTCTTGCTTTATCCATTTTTATCTTTTTTTTCACAACAGCCTACAAAATATACCTTTGCCCCTCCTTTCTTATTCTGCATCCTTTGAAGGATCCACTACAAACAGCAGAGATTTTGGGGAGTTCTTCAGATACTCATCCCAGGATGCAACACTCATCTGCATTATTTCAAGCTTCTGTAAGAATGATTTTGACTTTGCAACAAAACTACAATAAAATAACAAGTATTTTTTATTAATATGTATATTTCATTGCTACTAATGTGCTGATGCATCCAAAGATGTTTAACTGCATTATTATAACCTTTCAGTGATGCCATCTGACCTTCCCAGATTATGTGGTCCTAGGTAATAAAGCAGATAGTACATAGCACAACTAATAACCTCAGTACACACAGGTAACATAACTCATCTCCATTCAGTTTGAAGCAGTTTGGTAGTGCCTGGTCACTAAAGGCCATGAAAGTAATGTTTGGATCTCGAGAGTGGAGGCAGGCCAGCAGGAAACAGACACTTAATAGTCAATAAAAATAGGCAAAAGCAACCTGGAAAACTAGGGATTTGTTCTTCTGCCTCTTTCAGCAGGGAAATTTCAGTTATGATAACCAATTATTTTTCTGTGTTACATGGAAACCAGAATTATCAGATACCCAAAGTTTATAGAATCACTTGGAATAAAGTTCTCATGATGTAGAGAAACAAAATGAATCAAGATGTAGAGGAACAAAATTTCGTTTTCCACATGCTGCAGTGCCCTTAGGGAAGTGAAGACAGATGCTTTCTTATCTTGGAGCACTGCTTACATAGAAAGTGAATAACTACAATAGTATCAAAATATCACCATCTTAAAAACATTTGAAAAGTTGTGCAAGATTGAGTTATTTTCCCTCATCCATCTGAAAACTATGTCCCAAACCCACAAAATTATTACCTTGACTGTGTCATTGGAGAAAGAATTGATAAAACACATTCCCAGCAGTTGCATTTGTAGAGAAGGCCTCATGATCATGATGCATTTAGTTTCCAGAGTCAGCAAGCAAATTAAATTGTTTGACTTTAATATCAATCTCATGATTTTTTATTTTTTTAATTGGCCTAAGTTGGCAAAAGTGCTGATGGAAGCCAGAACCTGCAAGTTTCACCTCTATTAGCAAGTGCTTAGCACACTAAAAAAATGAGGCATACACTGGAAGATGCCCAATGTTGTCTTAACTGCGTTTGAGGCAATTTAATAGGAGCTAAACCAGATCCAAACCCCTGGTTCTGACAAGGATGCTTATGGCTGTGAATCTGTTGGCTCTTAGCCCTGAGGATATATTTTTACTGTAATTCTCAATTGCATGGGAAACACATAAGGGTAGCTGGTAAACAGCTGCTGTTTACCAGATGTTCGCTGTTCCAGAGACAAAACCCAAGCTGTATTTGGCAACAGAGGAGCTGGCTGAACTTAGAGCAGAACTTTTGATAGATTATTGTTCAAGAATTTGCAGAAAAGGATGTGCAGTCTGGAAGACAGTTCTGCAAACAAAATATTGAATTAAAGCAATGGGATTTTTTGAAAGGCCTGTGCCTTCCAAATCTACATTGACTTGAATCATACTTGCCCCTTATGCTTTCCTATTATTTCACTTTGACCTTAACTGCACCAGAAGGTACCTTCATCCTTTCCAAAAATAAACTCAGATCAGACCAACTTACACCAGACTGCAAATTTAAGTCTCTGCTCATATAAGTACAGTGCTTACATGTCATCTTAAATCATCTGGTGCAATATACACATCAGCATATTACAAATGTATCTGCCTAAAAGTTAAAAATTCATGTAGCTATGTTTCTAAAATCTGGACCTACAAAATTAAAGAAATAGCCTCCAGAGATAAGCATGCTGGAAGATGATCCCTATTTCTTTACAAAAATAATTTTCTGTCTCTTCTTTTTGTTCAGATAAAAAAGGAAAAAAAATCCTCATGTTAGTTTGCAGCTGTTTTTAAAGAATTCCCTCCACGTCTAATGACCACAATATTATTTTTCAAATCATACAATACAGTGCAATAATTCTTAAGAAGTATACAGCTAAAAAACTGGAACTATTTCATAAACAGAAAGGGAAAGGGGAAAAAAAAAAAGGTTGAGGTCATTAATAAGAATAACAGCTCTGGGACCATGATACTTGGTCTATCATTTAAGCAGAAATTGCAGTAATTATGTGGGCCCAGAGGGTTTCTGCACAGTTACCTTATTTACCTAGGTCAGTGGTGCCTGTCCAAGCTCCACATTTGTGAGCCATTTACTACTACATTCATTAGGGCATAGGACCCAGCTGAGGGTGGTTAATGATTTGTTATTATTCTGGAAGACGACAACACTGAGGTTGCTAGGTATGGCAAAATAGCCATTCCATCAGTGCTTCTGTTCTAGCCTGCCTGAATAAAAAATGTGTTTTACAGCCTCAAATATGATGGAGAGATGGGGGCGGGGGGGGGGGGGGGGGTGGAAATCTCAACCAAGTGTGCAGATACCTGATGGGGGATATTAAGGAAGACGGACTGAGATGTTTCTTAGTGTCACCCAGGGACAGGACCGGGGTCAATGAGCACAAAGGAAAGTACAAGAAATTCCATAGAAACCATATGTCTTTCACTGAGAGAATCACTGAGTATTAAAACAGGATGCCCAAAAAAATTGTGGAGTCTTTGCCCTTGGAGACATTAAAAAGTTGACTGGAGACAGTTCTGGGGCAACCTGCTCTGTGTCTGAACAGGCGGGTCAGTACCTGCCAGCCCCAAGCATACTGTGACTCCATGAAAATGATTTATTGCCAAGGAGACGGAAAAAGAAAAAAAAGGAAAGAAAAGACAGAAAAGGGGGAAGGGAAGGGAAGTTCAGGGAAGGGAAAGGAAGGGAAGGGAAGGGAAGGGAAGGGAAGGGAAGGGAAGGGAAGGGAAGGGAAGGGAAGGGAAGGGAAGGGAAGGGAAGGGAAGGGAAGGGAAGGGAAGGGAAGGGAAGGGAAGGGAAGGGAAGGGAAGGGAAGGGAAGGGAAGGGAAGGGAAGGGAAGAAAATTAAAACAGAGCACAGCAGCCACGCAGATCGGAAAACATATTTGTATGACCACCCCATAAAGTGGGCTGGTTTCTTGTCTTAGGTACTTTTTTAGCAGCTCTGTATTGAATTCTACAATCCCTGGTTGCAGCCAAAACATTTAAAAGTGAGAGAGGGAACAACAAATTTGGTGTTGCCCTTTAAGACCTTCCCACAGATTCATGAGTGATCCATAAGAGGATTAGGACCAAACAGATCTCCTCTCCAATGGGGTGTTTGGATATTTGGTCTTGAAGCTTTGACAAAAGATGAGCAGTTTTAGTTAGAAGCTTGTGGTTAGGCTCACTCTCAAAAAAAAAAAAAAAAATGGGATTGTGTCATGGTTTGACACTGGTGCAATGCCAGCGCCCCCATGAAAATACACCTTCCCCAAATAAATGCTGTGAGATATTATCAGGAACAGAGCAGAGCAGGCCCAAGCTTAATAACAAAGGGAAAAAAAAACTTTATTAAACTACTACTACACAAGACACACACAGACTAAATCCAGGATGAAGACCCTTTAAAACACACCCCTCCTCCTCCCAATTTCCAAAACACCCACCATGAAACATCACCAGGGATTCCTGATCAAATTGCCACCCTTCAGATAATCCATAATCTATCAGAGGAGAGAGAAGTCTCTCTTGCACCACAGACCCCCCAGGAAACACAGTTGCCACCTCCTGTGTTTCCCTGTCACACATGGCAACAGCCCAGAGAAAATCTGCCAGTGTGACACTCTCCTTTCCATGTCACAGTGCTCTCACCACCGTGCATGGACAGACTGCTCATAGGGCTCCTTTAAGGATGCTTTGCCATGGACCAAAAGAGACAACAGTTCAGCTTCTCATCTTGGGACTACAGTCCCCCCCATTTTCCCCTGGGGCCAAGGGTCCAAGAACAGAAATCATCTTCTTTCCCGAAGACAGAGGGCATCACCATTCCCTCCTCAGCTTTCTTCTGTTCTTGCCATTCCTGTGGTGTTAGAAGCTGAAGCAGGTCTCCTTGGGTCACCACTGCATCCCCCTAAAATGCAGTCTCTGTTGCAGGAGAATTTGGTTCAGTCTATGGCTAACAAGAAAAGTCCAGCCAAAAGCTACTTCATCATCTCCTCCCACCTAAATATTTCTTCTTCTAACATCTCAGGTCCCGGACTGTCTCTCTTCCACTACAAATCAAGGAGGAGTAATATTTTACAAAGCCCTCATTTCCTGGAAAGGGTTAAAAGTTCAGACTCCCTGGACGGCTGAAATCTCTGTCCAGCATCCCGTCTCCCACGCTGGGCATCACCTCCCCCCCCCGCCCCCGTTCTCCTTCTCCTCTGCCGGCAAATTTCCCGGTGCTGTCAGGCTCTCTGTCACTTTCCCTCTGTGGGGGGGGGAACAAAGGCATCTTCGCTTCTCTCCACCCTTCCGTCCACAGGAGCTGGCTCGGTTCCAGACCCTCAGCCCCTCGGCCTACCTGGACAAGGCCGCGTGGCTTCCCCTCCCCTACCCAGCCCATGGCTGGGCAGGGGAGAGTCTGCACTCTCTGACGACTGGAACCAAAGAGACAGTTCTCCTGGGAGTTCTTGCTTTTAACCCCCTGTGTTCTCAGAGGCGTGTCCATACTTTCAGTGGTCACTCCAGGTGCCAATATCCAAACCTGACCACTGATTGGTTTGACCCAACTTCCTGGAAAAAAAAAATTCACTTCCATGTCAAACCACAACAGATTGCTAAGTGCACAAGAAGATATTGTGGGTTTCAAATCCTTTTTTAAGGCTTATTACCAAATTCTGGTAACATCCAGTCTACACCCAGCACCTACAGGTGTTGCCTGTCATCACATATAATTTTTGCTGGAGGCAAAGGAAAAAGTTCCCCGTCTGGAATACCTGGGTCAGAAAATTCTACAGCAAAAGCAATACCAGTGAAAATTAATTGATCCTGCAGAACTATGCATTTCATCTCTTGGCATCTTATAAATGTCACCCTTGTAATATGATTAGAACAGGGCAATTCATAATCCTAACTTATTATCCTATTATGAGAACAGGGAATTTAGTACATCTGGTCTTATTCCGAGCTCATAGTTATTGAACAAAACAAACAGTTTTCATTTCTCTGAAGGCTTTGTATTCACCTAATTACTAAAGCAATCTGTTTAGCTTTTCCAGCTGCACTAAAACCAGAGCTTTCAGCCTGGGCCTGGTGTTCTCCAGTTCCTCCAAAGCCAAAGTGAGGCCCAGGGACTCTGTAAGGAAGTGCCGGTGATATTCTGAAGACATCATTTCAGTTGATAAACTGATCAGAAAATGGGCTGGATTTAGTATATAGGACTGTTCAGGCACATAGATTTTAATCACAGGCAAACAGCTGAGCCTGTCAGGGTGTCAAGCAAGCACTACGAACTGTGATCACTAGCCAAGCCAAGATAATTAGTAAAAGTCTACTCATTTATGCTCAAATGCAATACAATCCCACCTCTATGCAGTGATATTTACAGAATTGAGACTAGAGGCTTTAAATCTATAGAGGCTTAAATCTATAGAAGCACTGTGTTTTTTCTACTGGCAGATTAGTACATTTACCCATATTTTAACAAGAATTTCAAGTTATCTGACTTCCCTGAAGTTCCTGATTCCAGAGCTCTTATGTGAGTTTCAAGTCTGGTGTGATTTATTCCCGTAGGGATACTGACTTCCATGAACACAAAGAAATTCTTTTTCTTTGTAAGAAGGTGTATATTTTTACAGCATTCCATTCCAGCTCCTGTCTGGAAATGCTGTGGCTGTGTGGATTTTGCTGGTTTTATCCATTGCTGGAAGAGTTTACTGTTAAATGTCAGTATATATGAAAACTCACCACTGTCATATCAGAACACATCCCCAGCAGCCAATAGTCTAGTTCCTTTACACACACCAAGAAAAGGGCCTGATCTCCTCAACAGCTTTCTAGAATTGGTGGAGGCCCTCACTGGGAGATTTTCCTGAGCGCTTAACAGCTATGTTTGAACTGTCATGGAGTTTCAGCACAACTGCACAAATCCCTGCCTTGCTTTTCCCTTCCTTTTGCAAGTACACAATAAAGTTCTCTTTTCCTCCTACATTTTTTTACTGTTTTTATTGAAAATAGAAATTGAGGGTTTGATCTTTTCTGTGGTGATATATAACACAGACTACCATGTTCAGGATACAGTAGCTTCACTGGAATTGGGAATTTTTTCTATCACAGAAACTTTAAAAATTAAGTGAGAAACCAAAGAAACTGATTAAAGCTCCATCAACACTTGAATAGAGATTTGTGATGTCAAATGGACTTGGCAGTACATGACCAGTTTGAGAAATCTTAGGGATTTAGAAGGATAAACCAGAATGCACAAACCCTCCAACACCAAGCTGAGGGATCCCAACCTCAAAGAGCTACCTCAGGTACTGTCCTGACCCATAGTTTAACTCCAATGGTTTAATTCCTTTTGAGAGCAAAAGGCAAGAATATGCCTCATTTCCTGACCGCATTTGCTAACTTTCAGTTACTACCCATGGATTTTACAGTAACTTTTTACTACTCCAGCAGATCTGCAAATATATTCAAGCATGTTTAAGATTTTAAACCTTTTTTTTTTAACTCAGAGAAAATGATCACATTGTTCAGCTACCAGTGTAGTCAAAAGGACATCTCTAGGTCAAGGACAAATAACTCCATCTTTTGTAAATTCACATATTTAAAATAAGTAACATATATCCTTGTCAATGCACCGAAGGTCTTTGCATAGCAGAACTGATTCTAGGTCCTGGGAATGTCATCAAGTTCTTTCCACCCACTTTTCATTTATGCTGACTCATATAGTCACAGGACATGCTGATCCAAATTTTACTTAATCTTTGTAAATGGAAATATAATAATTGGATTAATACAAAAGAGAGTCAATTGGCTGATCACAAAGTTTTTTCAGCCCAATGAAAAACTGAAACAGAGGAGCAAACAACCAGAGTTCTGAAAGCCTTTAAAACCCTCCTGAACATATTAGATACATTAGATTATGAACATACTAATATTATCATTGTTTAGATTGAAAGTCAATCAAAGAGAAATCAAATGTATTTTAGTTTGGGTCTAAATTATGAATAATTTCTACATTGCTATGTTCTCTCAGATTTATCAGGTGGGCAGGTGAGAATAATAAAACTGATAGGTATTCTTATGTTGTGTCCTTCCAGTAAACCAGCTTACATGCTGTACCATCAATTTCTCAGAGGATTCTCACTGTTTTCTATGTGTAATTTGGAACTTTATTAACCTCTTAGATGTAGCCTTGCCTTCACTGTCAATTTTGCAAACCAGTATCATGCAGATTTTAAACGGTTTCCCTGTGTTGTGCAGATTGGTGGTGCTTACATAATGAAAACCCAGTGGAGACAGGAAAGGTTTGGCTTCCATGTGTTTTTTCCCTATTCGCTGGCATTGTAGGTACTACTGCAAACACAGTGAAAATCCCAGTTCCAAATTGCAAGCATGATGGTAGAAAATTAAATCACAGCTCAAGCACTTTAACTCACAAAGACAGAAACGATTGCATGGCAATGTGTTGTGGCAATTTTTTTTATAAAATGGGACAGAGCTGTAACAGAAAGGTCCTGGGAAAATTGTCAGGTGTGATTTAATCTGAGTAGTATGATCATAAAAAGAACTGAATCTTTTGAAAAAACTGAAAAACCCGATTTCATCATCAAAAAGCAATTTCTCTTCTATCTCCAGAGAAATGCACAAACTCAGAGAGGGAAAGGTGTCATTTCTATATGCAAAATGCTCATGAGATAAGGATTTCCCTGGAGGTGTGGCTTTCAACAACATCAGAATTATTCCATTCATTTTACAGCTGTGAATGTGGGGAAGCAGACAGCCCTCACAATATGTTTACTAACTAATAATGTTGAAGCAGCCAAAAGTTAAAACCATTTCTGAGGGAAACAAGCGCAGCAGCAATTCTCCCTTACAGAAGTAAAATCGTGACTTTGCATTGTAATAGTCCAGAGACCATCACAAGGTGTTGCATAGAGACCTGAAAGCATCAGAAACCAATAAATATCTCCCAAGTATGTGAACAGCACAGATAATTATGGAGGATGTGTTCTTGCAAAGGTTTTAGCTTACCTATGACAAAAGATAGAAAAAGATGAGCATGTAAGACAGAAATGCCATGCAACCACCTCTCAGAGAAAGAACAATCAGCATCATAAAGTGGAGACCACAGTCATCACTAAGCAGGAAGGAAGCTGAGTATTTTATTCAAATAACTCAAATAATAAAGCCAGGAAATCATACTATTTTTCCCTAGCTTTTTGCTGTGCTACAGCTGTTTTGTAACCCCAGTTCCTAATTTCTGTGTTTTCGCTGTAACAGCTCCTAGAGCATTAAAAGATCCCAAGGTACCTTAGTTCCTCAGCTGAACTTTCTCAGAACTGACTCATGCTGGAAACTTTATTTTATATCATTTCCTACACTGCTTGGAAAGCAAAAACTATAATTAACTTTGGTAATTAGAATAGGAATATTGCAATAACTCTCCTCCCAGAACTACATTTACCATGAAGTTATTAATCTTTGGAGCCTATTCTTGCATAAGCCAATTAATACATTGACAACATTGTGATGCTTCATAAATAGTCTTAAAAAATGAAGCCCCAGAACACTGCAGTCCCAAGGATTAATGAACAACAACCTGGGCATCAGGTTTTAATAATGGCAGACATTGCATTTGAAATTTTTATATGAATACTAATGAATTAAGGCCAGCTTCAGTACCCAGTGGTAATTAGGGGAAGAACCTGGCAGTAAAGCTTTTATTACTTGTAGTCATATACTCCTGGGTCTTTGCAGGTTCACAAGAGAGGAGATCTTGATATGTTTTCACAGCACCATTTTCACCACCTCTTGGGTTTGCACATGATCGGCCCAGTGCTGATTCTCACCTCTGCCAGTAACATTCCCACACTACAGTGGTGAGGAAAGGCTGCCCGGAAAGCCCCTGGAAGGACCCAAGCTCTGCTGGCACTGGTGACAATGGGATTGTTATACTGGGCTGCAGGAGAAGAAAAGTAAAGCCAGGGCTGAAGGGTGTCAGAAGTTTCTATGGGGATCACACAGATAGGTTTGCCTTAGCTATTTCAAAATTTTAGCTGGGAATTTTGAGTCAAAGTCCATGTTTTCATAAAAATTTTAAGTTTTACCAGAATTTCTAAAATTCAGAACACCTGAATTTTATCAGAATTTCAAAGATTCAGAACATTTTAGACATATCCAGACAGCACAGTATCCAGACTCTGAACATTATCCAAACAGCTGCCACACTTCCAATCTGTGGCATCTCTTTTTTGTGTTTGAGGTTTTATTTTTCTGTCTTTTTGAGAGAAATTTTCTTCTTTCCTACTGGAATCAAGCTGCCACAGTCCACAAAGAACAGAAAAGGGCTTCCTTTTTTTGGCTACTTACACAAGCTTGGCAGCTCTTCAACAGATAGATAGATAAATAAATAATTAAAACAAATTTAATAAAGGAAAAAAAAAATAAGGATGATGAAAATACCAAGCAGTCAGTCATTGCAAGTTCAAAAGTGGTCTGTGCAGCATGGATCACATATTATCACATTATATCAGGAATCCTCTGCCTCTTTCCCTTTTTAGCTACACTCTATATAGAGTTGAGACTCTGTTAGAATTGAGAGAAACTGCAAATGATCCTCTCAAATATCCAACCAGCAACCTACAAACTTCTGTTTGGGTTTCAAGGTAGAAATGGCATCCAGATTTTGAGAAACAGGAAAATAAATCCAATTTAAAGGCACCTTTAGCAGAAGCGGTACAGACTTTATCTACATAATTAAATCAGTTTTAAGTCTTCTGCAATTCTTGGGAAAAGTTTGCATTATTTTAACAAATTTGGTATAAATTAGAGGAGTTGTTAAAATTAGTGTGCCACCTTTTCTCAGACAGTCTGGTCTTAATACTAAACCCACTCTTTTAAGAGAAAAGTGTAATATTAAAGGCCAAGACTTTCTAGAGGGGTTGGAAAAATTCTGATGTGAAATATGTCTTGAAAGGGTTAAAATTTCACAGGAAAAGGACTCTGTTGCAAAGTCCTGACAGCACAGTATTTTCCTTGAAAGTGAATATATTTGGAAATAAAACCACTAACATCTGTGTTTCACTTCTATATGAAGTATAGATTTTCTAAGTTACCTTTAATACTTTAAAAAATATTAGGTACTAGGTAGTCAAAAGAGAACTATAATGTTTCAATTTTCTCAGTTTTCTTTCTATCATTGTTTCATTTCCTTAGCTGAATACCTACACTTGGATAGAAACACATACATATCTGTACATACAATGTCTATTTTAAGAAAATGTCTGATATTTTGGTTTTGGGGGCTTTACTCCTGTTAGTGACACATCATGCTAAAGTCACCCTTCAGGCAGTGTATAATGTTGCCTTTTAATTAAATTTATGCTTTCCCTGCCATCACTCTCCTTAGATACCTGTCATAATTTACTGTTGCTTTTAATACAGCCTCTGGAAAAAATGCATCTATTTGCTTTTGTTTTTACATTACTTGCCTTTTTAATATGAAGGAAGAGACATCACCAAGAAAAAAAATTAAAATTTATTTTAAAATAAATTATTGAAATATAAACTTCTGGGAAGGAAAACTTACATGTTACTTTGAAACTGAAATTATTTCTAACAAAAATATTTCCACTAACCATACCACTTTATTTTGTTCCCTTAGAAATCAGTATTCTCAGAACAGTATAAAAGCCATGCAGTCTAGAAAGCACTCCCAAATTTACTAATAGCCTCAAACATGTATGTTTTTGCAAATGGAAGTTCATCCTTGAAACTCCTCCCATTCTCAAGAAATTCCATCATACAGATACCACTTCTGAAGTCACTAGTGTCAAGCCTCATTCATCTACACCATGAAATAGCCATCAAGTACAAAAACAACCACAAAATCTGGAATGGAGTGGGCAGTGCCCTAAATGGTTCAAGTGAAATTTCATCTGTTTGTGTTAGAGGGATATGAAATCAGACATTTCATTGCTAGCACAGGTTTTCAGGTGACAAGCCTTAAAAGGTAACTAAAAACTAATGGATTGTAGCAGCCTCATGACTTTAATAGTCCAGCCTGCACTTTTTTTGGTCAGATTTCTGTAGACAGTTGAGGTTAATTTGAATTAAATCTGAAAGCCTCGATTTTCCACCCAAGTGACACATTATTCTGGTGGCACAGAACCAACACCAATTTCACATACTCTGAGCCTCTTTAGAAACTACTAATTATGTGTCACATTAGCAAGAGAATTGCCCAAAACTTAACACAAGACATGCTTCTTTTGCTTTCTTTCATCATTTTTCTCATTCCTGTCAAACTTGCTTAAAACAGACATGTTCAGAGAAAAAGTGATACCATCTCCTCCACAAAGCTGGCTGTCAAAAGAAAGTTATCAGTTTCACTAAGCAGCTACAGAGAACTACCATAATGCAAAATGCTGGGATTGCATGTGATACAAATCACCTTTATTTTTGTTTTTTTCTTTCTCTGATTTTGGTTTTACAAAAAAAGTTCCTGATAAGCTCCTGTTATTGGCTGGTAACAAGAGTTAAAATTCTAGGTAAATGAAGATATTAGTTCTCCCTAACAGCACAGCTATAGTCAGCCTCATCATACCATGTGAGAAAAATCTTAATTTCCAGTCTAGACAGTTGGTAACTTTAGGAAATAACATGCATATTCAGAGAATTCTGTTTTCAGGACATATAACATTACAAACAAACAAACAAACCAAACCAAATCAAACCAACAAAAAAGCCACAACAACAACTACAAGAACAGCAACAAAAATTAAAAAAAAAAAAAAAAAAAAACCACAAAAAAAAAAAAAAAAAAAAAAAAAACACAAAAAAAACCACCAAAACAAAACAAACAAACAAACAAAAAAACACCACAAAAACACCAAAAAACCATAATATCTGAGAAGCAATAGACAGTTTGGGACATGCAATTACTCCTCATTTAATACTTTGGTAAGCAAATATTTTCCTTGTTGAGCTGCTGCTGTTTGTGGATGCTTAAAGCCTTAAGCCTTGCTTCATGTTTGGTTTTTCTAAGGAATGAAAAAAACCAAGGATTATATTTCTATGTGATGATTCTTCAAGACCATGGCAGATTGACAGAGGCAAAAGCTGTGTGCACAAACTGTGGGCACAAGCTGTGGGAGTTGACAGCCTGACACCGAAAAAAGCTGTCATATATAGAGCCCTTTGAGATCCTTGGGTACAAAAAAGGGAAACAAAATCAAGGGAGAGAAAGCAAAAATAAGAAATGCCAAGATATTTCTTATGGAGATGCTGTATCTACTGTTTAAGATGACCTTCAGAGAAGCTGTTCAGTAAGAAATTCACGCTTAGTCTGGAGTCTGGTCTTCCAAAAATTGCACATTTCAGGGGTTATCCAAATCTGGAGCAGTAAACCAAACTGATTATTCAAACTGTAGATACCTTCCAAAGATAAGCATAGATGTTCCATTTCTTTAATTAATAGGAATTAATTATCTGTACCTTTCAGGCAGCTTGGCTGTCTTATCCCAAGCTAAGGGCCAGGAAAGGAAGAGGAAGGAATTACATCAAAATAAATATGTTCAGAAGATTGCAAATTCACTCTGATATTCTCCTTATATGCCTTAAGTCCAAAGACAGTCTGCAAAATCTATGTAAAGACTCAAACTCTAGGGTCTTTTTGCACGCAAATTTTTAAGCCATGTCAAGAGAAGACTTGCAATGAATAATCACAGCAAATCACAGCTGACATTCTGCAGAAAGGCTGTTGCAAAGACATAGCCTCTAATTTGCTCCCCCACTTTCAGTTCTGAATAACCTGACTTGTGGAAAGTCTTGCTTTTGCAGAAAAATTTTGGACAAAGCCTCATACAACCTAAATCCACAGATAGGGTTCTCCAGCTCAGTGTCTGTGCTGCCCTTCCAGGCTGATGTCAGTGATTCTGGCAGAGAGCTGTCTTTGCTTGGGGAAAAATTAAAAAAAAAAAAAAAATTTAAAAAGAGACTGCCTGAAGGCTGAGTTCTCCTCACATGTTCTGCCTGTTTTCCCTTCTACACGGAAATAGGGTGGTGACTTGGATATGTCCCTGGCCTTTCACTGTGGTTGAACTGCCACTGTTAGCCCACAGACTGGAGGTAAGCTGGTGACAGCATCTCTTAGAATGTGAGGATATTAGAAAAGCAGACAATCACATGAAAAATGGATATGCAAGTACAAAAACCACTAACAGAGATTAAAATAAAGCTTATGAAGGCCAGGAGCTTCTGAGAAATAGGCTTAGAACCATTACAGGTCTAAATTCCTACATGGAAAAGTGTGAAACACTGTTCCTTAAAACACCAAATAAAAATAGCAGTTTCAGATTCCACTCTGGCAGAAAACTACTACTAGAAATAACAGGTAAAATAGCTTCCTGTAAACAGGACCATCACTAGCCAGAGCATAAATTCCCCTGCAATCAATATCTCACCTGGCAGACCAAGCTCAGTTGCATGAAAATTCATAAGGCACAGACATAATCCAGGCTTTTTGGACTCTGGGGAATAAATATCCCAATGATGCATGCATCATCAGCCTACAACAGGGATATTATTTTCCTATTCCTGCAAGATATTCCGGTATTGTAAAACTAGCTTCAGAGCATGAGAATAGTAACACTCATTTTGTCCTCATCTGCATTTATGAGGAATTTATGTACATATACAAGCTTATACATAAATATATATATATCTATGCCTATACAAATGCAAACACATACTTGCAAAAACACACTACACACACCCGTGCTAAAATGTGAACTCAAATCTTATAGCACTTTTAGAATTATAGAATTGAGTTCCAGAAATGTTTGGACAATGCTCTCAGGCACAAGTTCTGGTTTTTGGGGTGTCCTGCACAGGGCCAGGATTTATGATCCTGGTGGTTACCTTCCAACCCAGCATGATCCTATGATTCATTTTACATGCAGTAGAGAAGGGATTTTACCAAGAGTTTTTTGATAGGAATGTGAATTCATGCTTAATAACAGCAAGCAAAACACCTCTCCTCAAATATAAAACAAACATTAAAGTAACATAAGAAATTGTTTATTTTGTCTTCACAGTTAGGGCTATTTAAAAAAGACATGAGGGCTTCATTTTTGTTGCCCAGTTCTATAACAATTCTTCACATTTATGTTCTTTCCAATGGAGAGAGACCAGGCTGCAAAGGGTCAATGGTATTTTTGCCTAAAAGAGCATTTCCAAGATTACAACTGCTCATGAAGTTCAGCACTTGACAGCCTAAAGGTCAACTACTGAAAATGTAGAAAGAAAGAGCAAACTGTCCTAGACATCCTTGAAAGTAGAAGGTAATGCCAAGGAACAATCTTTGTGACTGACAGAAAGCTTACAAGTGTTAGAGTTATTTATAATCTGGCTTTAAAGATCTTGTATCTTAGTACATGTTGCTGTGCACTGGTAGAAATATCACAAAAGGAAACCATATCTGAAACAAAGAAATAACCTTTTCAAGACATCCTTTACTGAAGTCTTGCTGAAGAAACTTGTGTTACCTAGACCTGTCTAACTCCTTCAGCAGGACGTGATTTATTCATTATGTTGTGAGATACTTTAATATTAATAGTTGCCTAAAACACTTTAAGAGTTTTTACTATTTAGCCTTGCTGCAGAAGGTTTCAAGCATAGAAATGTGGATTTTAACTGAAAATTAACAGGCAAACCTGATAAACTAAAAGGGGGGGAAAAGCCCTAAGCAAACAAAGTGAGCATTAAGATTCCTGAACTGGCTTGGAAGACACTGCTATTGTATCAACAGCAATTAAAGGCAGGACTAAAATCTTATAAAGAAGAAATCTTAGGACAATAACTGAAGAATGTAATTGCAGTAACATGCAGAAGCCATCCCTAATTAGATGAAGAATCTGGAAAGGCTTTCTCTGTTGGAGATATGTCTGAAGCAGTTGACTAATGCTGTAGGGTAGAGAAACATATTTTCATAGCTCTGTAACAGTCTTAGTCATCATCAGAAATCAGGAACTGTGAATTTCCACCTAATTTTGCTTGTGCTGATAAATGAAAAGTAGTTGCCAACAACACCTTTTGGAATATGTTCTCTGTAAAAATCTCCCCATACTTCATGACATTAGGAATATCCTAAAAGGAACAGTTTTCATACAGAGAGAAGACAGCTGACTGAGAAGCCTGGGGAATATCTTGGAAGCTAAATATTATGCATCAGCAGCTTAGGCTGATGAAAAATTGAGTTCTTAAAAGGATCAGGATTCATATAGGCAGAATACAGGAAAATATATGAAAGACCAATGCTATATTTAAAAAAAAAAATCCATCAAAATCCAAACAAAAACAAACAAACAAAAACCTACCAAAACAAACAAACAAACAAACACCAAAACTCCACAAAGACAAGATAAAAACAATAAAACGACAGTGGTAAATGTTTCCTGAGAATAAAATTAGTCTGCATCACACTGCAGAGTGCAGATAACATACTGAAGACATGATTCTGCCAAAGTGACTCCATCTTTCTTCCTTAGAAGGTTAAGTTTTAAATTAAGTGGCAACACAACAAAACCAAACATACTAGCAATCCTACTCACAAATCTTCAAACAGCAGCAGGCATCTTTAGCACAATAATTTTGCTTGGAATTACCTCCCAGCACTTTTTCATGGTCTTCAGGCAAAAGTCTAACTCACTGAGGTGTTCCCATTGCACTGAAAAATTATTTTTCCCAGTCTTTGTTGAGGCTTCTTGGAACTGTTTAAAGAAATCAAATATGTGTGAGTTCACATTTGATGCAAAAAGTCAAGTTTTGAAAAAAAATACATAAATAACACCAGTGGTACATGTATCATCCATGAAATGCTGGTAGAGATGTTAGTCCAGTTCCTGAGATAAAAGAAAAAAAATGGGCAGTGTAGTAATGTCATTTTCTCTCCTAATTTCTTTGACAAAAACTTAGTGGACATAAGAAGTAATTTTTGAACACACGCATGACGGTGTGAGACACATAAACATGCACTTCCTTAATATTAATTACAGCTTGAGGAAAAAAATCCAATCAGATGACTCACAATTCTTCAGGACATAATAACTGATGAATGGACATTTTACTAAAAAATACAACATCATGTTTTATGAATCATATCTTCAGAAAACATTTCCTAGTGGAACCAGATGATTTTTAAGATCATTTCTACCTATGATTCTATGACCTACCTTGCCTATCCCACTCAGGATTAAGTACAAACCCGGCAAAAATCTGCTTACAACGTCTCCAAAAACTCAAATATTACAGGCATATAAAAGCAGAAATTGAGGAGCTTTGAATCAAAAAGCATGATATCTGTCAATCTGTAAGGTATAAAATATCAGCAGGGGCAGAACAAGAATTTTCCTTCTAACACTGTATGACTCATATACTTAAGAGCACCATCCTTCAGTAGACAGAAATGTATTGTTCAGAATTCATTAGACAAGGTAAACTGGTTGCTATATCCTTTTTTTGCTGTTAGTTTCATATCTCTCCCTTGCAGTGTTTGTAGCTCGTCTTCTGACAACTGACAGGCTGCACATCTCACTTTTTAAAATATTGGATATGAGATTGTTTCATTTTCCAGAAGAGATTTGGCTCTTCTGAAAAGCACCCTGTTGTGATCAGGAGAAAATACAATGCTGTAAGCAAAGAGAAGGTGATAATTTTGTCTTTTTTTTTTTCCTCTTTATTCACCTAATTACAATATAAAAGAAACTCAAGACTGAAAGGCCCTCCCTTGTTATTTCAGAAGGAATATTATAAAAATGGCAAACTAAGATCCCCTTTCTACAAGCACTAACTGGCTTTCATGGAATGATTTCCAACAGTGATTGTAAATCCATACATAAATGCTTGTGGCAACTATGGACTTGTTTTTTGGTTCCCAAGTGTAAACATGTTGCCATAATGCATATTGTGCTACTGCCAGATGTTAAATGACATTGCTTTTGTTATTACATTTACTCCTCTGTTTGTTTCCTCTGGTTTGGAAAGACACAGACTTTTGGAAAATCCCATTCTCATGTAATTCAAGGCTGCTTGTACTCACAGTATGGCTTCTTTGTCCTCACAAACTGCTTCATAAATATGCACTGACAAAAGCAATAAACCTGCTTAAAAAATTATATACAGTCTTGTTTTTTAGGTATTCTCATAAAAAAAGCTTCACTTATACAAATCCTCTGAACCAAGGGTTTAGCTGTTAATTGTGACATTGCATGCAAGAAGAGTAGAGAGATTCAGAGACAAATTAAAACAGAAATTCCACATGACAAACTATTTTGCTAAGTCCTGTCATGAATCACGACCTTAGTCTTTCTGAAAAATGTATTACCAACAAGGGACTGAATATAAATAGTTTACAGTGCCCATGATTCTGAACTTTAAAATTAATTAGGGTCATCCAGAATTTGTTGAAGTACTTTCTTTCAATTCAGAAGTAGCAGCAAATTTTGGATGAGAATATGGAAAAACAAGAACTGTTTTCTATCTAGGAGAGGGATAATATCACCAGATTCCCTGCATTTGTATACCTTAATCTCTCTTCTGTAAAGGAAGAAATGTTAACCCTGATCCCTTTTTATGTCATGGTATAAAAATTCAGGCCCAAAACTCAGGAAACAGAGTACTAGGAACTTTTCTTTGTATACCACAGGCTACAGCTGCTGCACACAGTTCACTTTGCTGCTTTGAACCTTTGGGCAAAAATGAGCACTGGAAGCAGGAGTGGTACATGAAGAGGTCACAGTCAGTTTTTTTTAAACTCTGAGAAACCATAGATTTGTCAAATCAGTACATTCAGTGAGTTATAAGTGCACTTTCATCATTTAAATAAAAATTGATACTGTTTGCAAAACTGAAATGTTTGAACTGTTAGAGCCAGGCATTTCACACATCTCACCAAATCAGTGCTGAATGTGGGTAAGAACAGTTCACCTTGCACATCTGAGACAACAGCAACTTTCAGCTGGAATGGTCATTTGAGGGTGCAACCTCTTCACTAAAACAGGACTTCTGACTCCATCTTAAACATAACTCTAGCAGGAGATGAAGCAGAAAGTCTTCTATCAAACTACCTCCAAACTGATGTTTCTCCTGAGTCCTTAGCAGAAAACCTTCAGCTTTTCTAGACTGTCTCCCTGTCCTCAATTCTGTCACTCAAATCTCAAAGGGAAAAAATAGACAGGAAAGGAATTTAAATTCACAAACAATGGCAACTACAGTTTAATACAGAATTATCCCTCATCTATTACTAGAAGGCACTAATTAATGAAACAATTTCTTTTTATTCTCATACAGAGAAGTGTGTAAAAGTAATCAGGTTAAGAAGTTCTGTCAATTTCTATAGTAAGGTAGGAATAGAAAGCAGGACAACTCCTCTGATTTACTGACAGCAGATAACCCAATATGAGCAGGTGAAGGCAGGAAATGTCACTACTAAATATCTCTGTGGAAGTGGAATTTGTTCAGCTAGAATAAGGTCTCACTGCGGCGTTGCGTTCTCCTCGCCCCGGTCCTGGGTGGCTCTGGAGCCCGGCTAGGCTCTGCATTTTTCCGGGATACTGGGGCTGCCGTGTGTGTGCGGAGCTCTGGGGTTGAGCCTCCGTGTGGGCCAGCCGCGTTCTGTAGCCGAGTGCTGAGAGGAGACAAAGGGACGAGGGAGGCACACCTTGTCCTGCGTGGCTGGAGAATGTTTATTTCCCGCGTGGCCGCTGTGGTGGCTGGAGCGGCGTCTCCAAGCGCACGCGTGGACAAAATGGCAATTGAACAAAGGAAGCATGGGGTTATACAGGGGGCGGGCAGACAGGGGTGGGAGCCCCCCTCGCCCAATGGGGACAGACAACAGGGGAGTGACATGGACCACAGCAGCCTACAGGAACACAACAGAGGTGGGTACAGGGTTCTGGGACAAATGGGATTGCAGGGATGGGGTGACTGGCACAGAACTCTCAGGAATGAACAGGGGGTGGTGACAAGAATGACATGGGAATGCTCCTATGGTAGACAACCTGGAGTGAACCACTGTGAGGGGAAAATGGGGGTACATAGAACCAGCTAACTAACATTATTAGAACACCTAACTGAACAAACCCGGGATGCAGCATCTCACAATAATCCTAAGCAGAAATTTTCTTCCAGAGTTTTTATTCCCCAGTGAACATAAGTAAATGTGTTTGTTTGCATGTGTGTGTGTATGTGTGTGTGTGTGTGTGCGGGAAGGCCATGCAACTCCTCAGCAACAGAAACAGATAAGTTAGAATGGGCTTGTTTGAAATGACTACAAAATAGGATGCTGAAAAAGAATTATGGTCACATAACAGGCAAAAGACTTGCAGAAAACACCTTATTATTTACAAGTGTCTACTGTAATTTTTCCAGGAATTTCTTATTAATTTTGTAACTATCTTTATCTCTAAAATGTGTTTTCTGCACAGGATCAGATTCTACACTGTTATAAGACAGTAACACCAGAATCTGACTGACTTGTCTATGCTGCTTCTGTTGTCAACAAGGAGAAAAAGGAATTCTCTCTGGAAATCTACACTGCAATGAAGTCAATTCATCATAATTTTAAGGCTAAGCATTCATGGAATAGATTTATTGATGTTCTTTATGACTACATTTAATCCTTTTTAATGATTCATTTCTTATTCCATTAACAGCTTCTCCAAATCAAATGTTTTAATCAAAATCTGTGTCTATTGCTAGATGGGTAGAAGACTAAAAGTTTGAGTTTTAATTTTTTTTCATGCTAGGGCATATTTTAGTGTTGAGAAAAAACAAAAACTGGCTTTTATTTCTTTTACTTAGAGATTTACGCAAAAGAGGAAATAATAATATCTCCAAACTGCATCCAAGAAGGGTTAGTCACTCAACCTCTATTAATGTGGTGTTAATCATAACAGATTTCTGACGCTGCTCCTTGGGATCTCACAAAAAGTTTTTCTCTCCTTTTCTTTGGCCAGGGTTCATAGGCCTAGTGAGAGGCAGATGCAGGTTTTTCTTCAAGTTAGTTTCAGCGCACAAATACAAGTGCTGGTGTTTTACATCTGGCTGAGGGCTCCAAACTTCTGGTTATTGAGTGTAATGTAGAAAGAGAAAAACTGACTGATCACAGCAGACACATCACTAACTTGCAAAGACTTGAGTAAGCTGCTTTATGCATTTGACTCCAGGAAAACCAACATAGCTGTCATTTTCCTGACACCTTTCACCCAGATTAGAGCTAAGCACTTAAGCTCTGAGTGACATGGACCTGGAAATCCGACACATTTAGGATGAGAAGTCTTCCCCTCCTGCCTTAATAAGCCCATTCAAAGCCCAGTCTTCTTTCTTTGTGCATTTTAGCCTGCTTTTTCAGACCACTGCTGAGGCTTAGTGCTGGAGTGCCTCATTTTAAATCCCCTTTGTGGTCTAATTGGATTTCCAGTGCTTAGACAGTGCTCCAATGAAAATCATTAGAAGCTAGTTCTCATTTTTAACTGGCTGTTCTCATTATCAACTACCCAATTAGGCTTTTGATAGCCCTACTTGACACCTTACTGCATGCTCGGAAAGCTAATTTTCTTTGAACTTTGGCTGTTTACAGTAATTTTCTTGATGTTTTGTCTTGAACAACAAACAAGCATGAAGATCAAGAGAGATTGGAAACAGTCAAAACTTCCCTGTATTAACATCCTTACTCAGTTTGTCACGTCATATAAGTCTTATTTCAGTGCTTCAGCATTATTCAAGAACTTTGTGCAAATAAAATCAGTTATATTGTCATCTTGTCTCTATTATTCTGACCTCATATCACATTAAGGCTAAACATGAAATTGTGGGCTCACTAAGGTCGGAAAGAAAAGGTTGTTGAGTTCAGCCACTAACCCAGAAAAGCTAAGCCCATCACTAAACCATGTCCTTGAGTGCCACATCTACACATTTTTTAATCTCTTTAGGGATAGTAACACTGCCCTGGGCAGCCTGTGCCAGAGCTTAACAACCCTTTGGAGGAAGAAATTTTTCCTAATATCCAACCTAAACGTACCCTGGCACAACTTGTGTCTATTTCCTCTTGTCCTATTACTTGGTACTTTGGACAAGAAATGAACACGTACCTAATTACAAGATTCTCTCAGGCATTTGTGCAGAGCCAGAAGGTCCCCCTGAGCACCTTTCCCAGCTCCCTCAGCCATTCCTGATTCTCCAGACTCTTCCCCAGCTCCATTCCTTTCTCTGGACATCCTCCAGCTCCTCAATGTCCTTCTTGCCACTGGAGGCCAGAGCAGCCCCCAGAATTTGAGGTGTGGCCTCAGCAGTGCCAGCACAGGGGACAGTCACTGCCCTAGTCCCGTCCCATGCTTCCTGGGACAGCCCATGGGCCATTGGCTTTCTTGGCCACGTGGGCACGCCTGGGCTCATCTCCAGCTGCTATCACCAGGACTTCCAGGGCTTTTTACAGCTTTCCAGCCACTTTTCCCCCAGCCTGCAGCTGCAGGGGTTGTTGTGACCCGAGGGCAGGACCCAGCACTGCCCCTGGTTGTCCCTCACCCCACTGGCCTCATCCCATGGATCCAGCCTGTCCAGACCCCCCTGCAGAGCCCTCCTGCCCTCCAGCAGATCCACATCCCACCCAGCCCGGTGCTGTCAGGAACGGACTGAGGGGCCCTCGATGCCTCATCCAGACCTTTGCTAAGGATGTCAAACAGGCCTGGTCCCAGCACTGATCCAATGGGAGCCCCACGGGTGCCAGCCCAGCTGGATGACCCTCCATTTCCCACCGTTCCTGATTCTGCCCTCAGCCAGTTCTTCCCCCAGAGCACAGGCCCTGTCTGTAATGAACAGTTTCCAGGTGTTCCCCAGAAAAGTGGGCAGGGCCTTCCTAGTTCCCATGGCAACACTGAAACAACTACTAACTCTAGCTGAGTACCGATATTGAAATGTTAGCTAATTGCTCTGTTTGTTTTCTCTAAACTACCTGGACATAACTGGCCTCCCACTCCCCCCCACGCTGCCATTCTGGGACTAAAATGCAAATAAAAAATCCTTGGGATCATGAGAGTATTTTTAGGGGATAAAGGTACCCCTAAATAAAAAACTAAATACAGTAGAGGAGCCTAGATAAATGCCCTAGCTGAGGAAGAGGGAAACACATCCCCTGATTGACTTTTGTCCATCACCATCACCTAAAAAAACTAGACTAGAGTAGGCTGGGGGAAGCAGGGAGATGGAAAGACAGAGACAGCTTCTGGTGCTGCCACCACAGAAGGAGCAGGGACAGCTGTTGTTCTGGACTTCAGCAACAGACTCTGCACGCCACGCCTCCTCATCCTCGGGCCACTGGTGTGCCACAAGGAAAGAAGAAGGGACAGCTGCTGCTCTGGACCTGAGTGACAGACTCTGCACACCTCCTTCCTTTCAGCCACCTGGGAAAGCTACAACAGCAGGGGTGAGCTCTGTGTCAGGCCCCCTGCCCAGCTGATTTTTTTAATAAAGAGCTGAACATTAATAAAGGCATTAGCCTGGTTCATTTCACTGTCCATGAGCAGCCGGTTTCTCCAGGAGATGCTGTGGCAGGTGTCAAAGGCTTTGTAAAGTCCAGGCAGACACATCCACGGCCTTTCTGTCAGCCCTGAGCAGGTCACCTTGTCACAGGAGGGGATCAGGTTGCTCAGGCAGGACCTGCCTCTCCTAAAGCCAGGCTGGCTGGGCCTGATGCCCTGGTTGTCCTGCTCCTGTTGCTGATGGCACTCAAGGTGATCTGCTCCATGGCCTCCTGGCACTGAGGGCAGGGGACAGGCCTGTAGTTCCCATGGTCCTTTTTCCAGTCCTACTGGTAGATTGTCATCGCATTTGCCAACTTCCAGTTAACTTTGAGTCCGTGGTTAACCAGGGCTGATCAAAAATGATGGAAAGGCGCTTGGTGAGCTTTTCTGCCACCTCCCTCAGCATTCTTTTGGGGATTCTATCCAGCCCCATATGATCACTGTGATACATATTATTTACTGCAAACATTTGGCGGGGGGTGGGGGGGAACAAAAAAACCCCACATTTTTACATTATGTTTTCAAGGGTATTCAGTCATATCTCTGGTAGTGCAGCACAGAATTATGGGCAGTTGGTGGACTGGAGTAGAGTCTTGTTATGTGTAGTAGGTATAATTCACGCCTATAAAGTGATATATAGGTATAAGTTTTATATGGTTAAAAAATAAAGCAAGTAAGCCAGGACAAGGGGGTTGCCTCACGTATGTTGAAACCATTGCCAATAAGTCTTCATTTGCAAGTTAATACATGTGGCTCACTCAGAGATGGGCCGTTTCTTGAGATAATCTAGGACTCCCAAGCGATGATGATCATCCCAACAACCACCCGAGACTGGGATCACTGGAACCTCCGGAAGATGCATCTCAGTGCCGGGTTCCCGTAACTCCATTATCCATGTACATCACTTCCCAGACCTCGGATTGTTCAACCCGGCGCAGAGAAAAGAGACTTTATGAATATGTGGGACTTTGAATGGAAAGAAAAGGCTGATCACCAAAATCCCGGCCTCAAGCAAAACAAACTGTATAAAAACTGCTCGTGCAGGATGGATGGTGTGAAGCACAGGAGACCCTCTGCTGGAGCGGTCAGACCTGTGTCTCACCCAGCGCCGATCCCGGGCTCAGCACTGTCCTTTTCTTTGTGGCTGGCTCAGATAGAATTTGATCACTATAATAAAAATTGGGGTTTTTTTCCTTTTTAATTTGGCTGGGTCAGTTTTTACTTATAACAGTCTCAAAATATGGCAGAGGAGAGACTTAACTCTCCAGTCACTCACATGAAATTCTCTCTGTCAGTATAAAAAAAAAACAGAACAAAACAAAAAACACTTTTCAAAATAATCAAAAAGATTAGTTCTTAGGATACTTCCTAAACCTTCCAGAAACTGACTCAAGACCACAAATAAAAAAAAACTGTAAAATAAGACTCAAAATAAGAAAGAGACAGTTTGTTGACAACCCATTATGTGGACTTTCTAGACGGGTTTTCCCCCCGGTAATTTCTCTTTCCGCTGACACCTTTAATGAAGATTCATCTGTAAGGGACATTTTTTTTTTTACCAAGTGAAGCATCATGTACAAGTCCCTAGCAGAGGTTCAACAGAGAAGGCCATGCTTAAACATCAATCTCAGTGATGTTTGCTCTGATATCTGTCCTTGTATATCTCCCTAATTTTTCCCTCTGCCAAAAGAACTGAAATAACAAAGATAAAAAGAAGCTACCAGTTGAACCAGCAAGTTCAAAATATTACCTATAAGTATGCTCAAAGCTCTTAATCAAGCAGAACAAAATAAAATCCTGTTGCCTTCAAACTGAAGGTCCTCTCTATTATTCGTATTAATGAAGTCTCTGTCAAGAAAGGAGTCTCTGCATTATAGTTCAGCGAAGTCACAGTATTAAGAACCATTTCTGATTATAGAAGGTATATTATATGAAGCTGGAATCCGTCTGGTTTTCTAGTAAATACATTTTCATACATATTAAGAAAGAACATCAATAGTACCATAAATTCCATATATATATATATATATATATATATATATATATATATATATATATATATATATATATATTTATATATATATATAATTACTCCTCCCATGATCCAACTGCTGTATCTGTACTTCTTGCAGGAATAAGGCAAGTGACTGTTTAGGGCCCTTCATAGCAATCCCTTCTCACAGTCTGTTTTCATTCTTGTGCTGCATAAATTGTGGGCAAAAGTTTCAAAAATTGTTACCTATTAGCTGATATATTTCTGAAATTTACTCTATTTTTACTGCAGTAATCAGCAAATCAAACAGGTGGAGAAAATATATTTAGAGACACATGTCAAATTAAAATAACCACAACTTTCATGGCTCAGCACAAGTTGAATTCACAACAGAAAAGTCACTTAATTTCTCTAGGATCTTTTTGAAGTAGTTAGATATTTGGACTTGAAGCAAAACAATCTGTTCACAAAAACATATTGCAGTGTAAAAGAGGGTTGATCTGGGAAAGGAATAAAAGAAGCACTTTTGCTTGGTATTATGATGGGGTTGCATCACTTGAGGGAGTTATATTGTTTTCATCTGTTTTTGCACCAGCTGACATATGTTGATTGTTTCTAATCTGGGTTTAGTTTCACTGAAAAAGTTTAAAAAATGTTCCTATTAATTGCAGCATGATATGATAGTAAGCATCCATCACAAAACTCTAAATTCAACACTGCAAGTTCTTGTTTAAAAATCATTAACTCAAAATTTAAGGAAATTGGAAAAGCCATGTAAGTTACTTTGTACACATCTGGGTTGCACTTATTTAGCTTCTTATTTTAACTGAAGACAGTAACAACACAGAAACTTTTTTTTTTTTTTTGTTATTTAAAATTCAAGAAGCAATAATCCCAGAAGCTGTGACTTTAGAAAACGATTATCAGGCTATCAATATAGTCATGAGAAGTGGCAGCACTGAAACTGTAAGTGTGGGTGCTCCCAACATAAAAGGGTTGGGAAGCACAGAGCTTCAAAGGCAGGCAGTAATGATACAGGGTGTTGCATTCTCAGAGGTGTTAAAAAACAAAGCAACAAAACATATTCTGACCTTTCTTCTTCTGAGCTTTCTTCTATAATATTTTCTATTCCAGAAGAATTCGCTCAATTAAATACCTCATGACTAAAAAAATTAAAAATAAATATTAAAAAAAAAACAACAAAAGCACCTTTAACATGAATAGGATTAATTCAGAGAGGTCTTTAATGATGCCACTTAGTGGGAAAAAAAATATTCCAATGCATTTGCAATAGGCAGTTTTGGAATAAATTAATTCTGGTATAAATTAAAACCTCTGCAGCATTCATAAACTGAAAGCCATAAACACATATCACATTCATGAGAAAGGAGTGGCTTTTGAACTGGAGCCAGGCTGAAACAAGATGTCAATGAGGCAAAAGGAGCCATTTCCTACAGGGATTAAGAGCACAGAAACCAAATCTAGACCCTGATCTCACTGCCAGCCCTCGTTTAACAAGTAATCAGCAAGTTTTCTATTTCAGTGAAAAATTTCTATTCTAGTATTTCTTTTGTAAGTTTTCATGGCTTTTCTGCCCTTTGTGACTGTAGCCTTTAAAGCTGCATGATAAAAGTTTGAATCATAAAGTTTGAATCATAAACCAACTGCCTGACACACAAAGTATTTACATTTCAAATGATCTGTTACAAGTAAGTGTTTGATTTTAATAAAGCATTTATTAAAGGTTAACCACCAGCTGATGAAAGTACTTGCTTTGGGAAGGAAATATGAATCTACTCTTATCCAGGCGTTAAGCATGCAATAAAACCACAAAGTCCTTTTAATAGATTTTTATTATTATTATTATTTAATGCTAGGACTTGGAAATTATAATCTTTAATTCTCTGGACAGACCTCATAACAATGTTCACAGAGATTATATCATATGACCTTAATGCAGACACGGCACAGAACAGGGCCAGAAGAAAACTCATTAAAGTTGAAAAAAGTCTAAAAAACCCCAAAAGTTGCTTTTGTTCTCTCTGAGCTATGTGAAAGACCACAATTCGTCAAAGGTAAAATATTATACCCATATTAATTTTTTCTCCCAGTGCCAGAAGGGACAGAAATGTTTACATTTTCTTAATGAAATTAATAACTGTGAAATAATTAATGAATATTCACAAATAACTATGAATAAAAATGAATAATTGACTCTTGTGACTTTTTCATTGAGAAGTATTATTTTCACAGTTCCTATATAATGTACATCCTGAAATTCCTGTGCAGCTACTCAAAACAGATTCTAACATCCAGAAATAGTGTCAGAGTCCTTTAAAATTTGAGTTTTCTTTCTCTTGTTCCCCAAGTACCTTCTTTTCTAGTAAATATAATAAAATTAAAAGAAGAAGGGAAAAAAAAAAAAATCTGTTCTCAGTATCCCAAAAACTCACATTACTTTGTATTTTTATCCCTTTCCCTTCTATTTTTCAAAGTCTTTCCTGTAACTCAGATTAAAGCAACTTGCTCTTTTATGACAAGCTCAACCACAGATTCCAAGGTGGATTGTTACTGCAGCCACGTAACTCTGTATTCATAGAAAATAACTCTATAAATTCTCTTGCATGACAAATTTACCACCGGAAGACTTGCGTTTAGGAATCTTATAGGTGTCTTGATTTAAGCTGGAAGGCAACTAAATGATCCTACACTTCTTCAGTGGAGCTGAGCATTGATTCTTCACCATTTGCAGGTTCTTGAAAGATTCATTCCCTGCAAGGAAAGAAGGAAGAATTAGATGAGTATCCTCCTTCTTGCAGGGAAGATGGAACAGCATAAGTAGTTCACCATTCACAGAGTTTAATACTGAATGAAAATCTGGCAAAATCTACATACTCTTGCAAAATTTGATTGTTCTAACAAAGCAAATAAGGTTGAAAAATTGTTGCAAATGCCAGCCATCCTACATGGCAGCACAGGGTGGCATTCTCTGTGCGATTAACCAAAGAGAGACAACAGCCACACAGCCAAATGTAAGCTCAGACTTGCAACAAGCAGTTGTTTTGTGACTGTGTCTGGGGTCTCGGTGAAAGAAAACCACTGAAATATTTCTGTAGAAGCCTTCAGCTTGGAGACTTTGCACCCAAATTCCTGAGGGATGCAGAGCTCTCCTGAAGAGGATTGTCACTTGCCAAGGGCATGCCAGGGTGGAAGAGCTGGTGCCTCACTAGCTGCTCCAACAATTCCTTTTGGTTTTATATATTGTTCAGATTCTTTGGTGACGTTATCAATGGGATCTTCAGATGTGCTTGAAAGATGCTTTATTGTTCTACCAATAAAGATGATAAAATTAGCCCTATAATGGGGTTATTTGTAGAGTCTGGATAGCTGAAATCAGCTATCTAGATATGGTCCTACTGGGACTACTTGATGTTCATGCTCAAAAGACTGAAATTTTAGAAAGTGTTAAACATACATTAACTTGTATTAACATCTTTCTAAAAACCAAGCCCTGTGAAAGTGTCTTGGTTTTTGCAATTTTTACAAGGCACTTTAAGTTGTTAGACTCTTCTGAAAATCTTAGCCTTGTGCCAAATAAAGCAAATCAGAATCAGATACCTGGAAATTCAAAGAGGGCGAAAAGGAAAAAAAGATGAAGATCTGTATTACTGGATTATCTCCATTAAATATCCTGCGTGCTTGCATTACAAGTAGAAAAATTCAACATTCCCCACTAAAAGGAGAAACACACAAGAGAACTCTTCTTGTATTTTGATTAATATTCATTCCTTCTTCTTCCAAGCGAAGAGACAGGGGAAAAAGGGATCTTTCCAGGGGCTTTACAGCCTCCATTTTCGTTTATTAAAGTCTAACTTCCACCACCTAAATAACTTTGTGTCTTGCAAACCATAGAAGCCACTGGAAGTACTGACCAAAAACACCAAAAACTACTCTTGCTGTGGTTCACATGTTGAGAAAACAAAGGTCACCAATGGTCACCTGCAAGAAAGAGCATTAAGCAGCCAGTGACTAAAACCCCAATGCACATTTCAATCTGTATTCCATTCAGCACTCAGTCCTTATCACTTACTCCCTTTAATGTAACTCTCCCCTACCAGCTGCTTTTGCTACAAAGCTGCCTCTTTGCATCATGTCTTGACCTCCTGTTCCTGCAATTAGCAGCCAGTGCTAATTGTACTCAGCTGCAGATCATTTTGCTACTGCCCCTTGCAGGGAGTGGCTAAGACCCTCTGTCAATTTAATTTAACCTACACTCATCCTTTAGCCTACATACAGCTGGGGAAAGAAAAACTACCAAAAAAAAAAAAAAAAAAAAAAAAAAAGAGTACTTGCTTCTTCGCTGCTACGTGACAACGGATACATTTCTCAAGAAAAAGATTGTATTTCCAAAATGCCTCACTTTCATTGCAAATTCTCTTCTACCAGTCCAAATTTTCTAATTTCCAAATTATCAAGAACAGAGTCCTTAAAAAAAAGCAGCACTAGATATGCTGCCAATTAAAAGTATCACAATGCACAAAATCGTAAGGACATACAGCTTTTAATTAGCAAAAAAAAAAAAAAAAATTAAAGAAATTGATCTGTGTTAAAGATCAATTTAAAGGAAATAAAACTGCCAATTCTTTTGAAATAAATTCACTTCCAGACTCCCATTAAAAAACAAAAACAATAACAAAAAAACAAACAAAAAGTAAAACAAAAAAAACCAAAACAAAACAAAAAAAAACCCCACTCTAATATGTATAACAATTTATTAAGATTTTGACAAGGGTAAATAAATTATGAGGGGAGCAGTTCTTAAGAACCACAGGTTCCTAAATTTTATGACTCTATAACTAGGACTTCCTTGCAATTTCATGATCCTTCTTTCTGGTCATACTAAGAATAAGAATGTATTCTGTTAAGCTGTAAGGTTTTGGGTTAGGCCTTTTTCAATACTGGATCAGGCGTGGAGAGTTCAGCCAAAAAGCATGGAGAAAGTAAAATTAAAAGTTTAATAGAAATTCACTTCCTACACCAAATCTACAAACTGGTGAATCATTAGGATTAGCATCCATTCGTAAAGCTTGACAATTAAATAAACATTTTCTGCATTATATTATTTAGATCAATTTAAATACTTCTGCTGAACTCTAATATCACAACAGGTCTTAAGAACAATATTTTTTTAAAAAGATTTTAAAGATGATCAAGATCTAAAGGTCATGGGGGACTACTGAATGTAAAAGTCTGAATTGCATACTGCTAATCTTTACTAGCCTATAGTAATAACTTAGACTTGTAAAATGAGCCACAAATTTTGTTAAAAGACCATTCAGTGGTCAGACACCACCACTTTTGAGGGAGGCATGCTGTCCTGTCCACAGGTAAAAGCATCTAGACAGATTAAATCTGTCATATCCACAAAACAGACCAATCTTAACTATGTATTCGATATTCTTGACACCCCAATAAAACAGAAGAACAATTAGTAATTACATTAATTGTAATAAAGAGGCCATACATGTCAGAGGCCTTTTATAACCTAAATGATCCTCTGATTCTGTAAACATGAGTTTCTTTCCTTCTGGTCTCACCCTCTTCCTATTACTGTGCTCCAGGTTTGTTTTCTTCCCAAAGCACATCTCCTTCTCTCCTCCTCCCTGCCTCAAGCCCCCATACTCTGCTCTGGACTGACCGATTTGCTGCCATCTCTTTGGCACAGGTAGAAAAGGAGTTTTGTTACTAGCACTGCCAGACTGTGCAGCTTTGGCCATCCTGTTTCCCAGCCCACACCTTGTGCAGCTCTCTGAGGATTGAAGGTGGGGCAAGAAAAGGCTAGGCTTGGCTTTGGTTACTGAGTGGGGTTGATTTGTTTTTTGTACACCTTGACATGACCTCCTGCCCTGTTTCAGGAGTGACAAAAGAGTGTGCAGTTTTCATGATTCATACAAAGAAAAGGTTCAAGGTTTTTATTAGAGGAAAATTTGGTTGCACTGATCCTGCTGCAAAGATGAAATCACAGCTCGTGTAATCCATTTTCTTTTAGGTGATTGGAAGGCGCTTGGACTAAAGGCAGGAGGAGAAAGGAAATATTTGCTTTTGGGTTCTGTCTTGGTCTCCAACTCATCAGCTGGTGCTCTTTTAAACCACTTATCCCCCCCCCCCAAAAAAAAACCAAAAAAAAAAACAAAAAAAAAAACCCACACCACCACCAAAACAAAACAAAAACCTAAAAATACTTTTCTCACAGAGCTCACAGAAATGATGGTTTTCCATATCTGCTGTTCTGCCTGAGCTGACACAGATTTTCCCAAAGACAGGAGCCTGCTAGAAGCTCCTCTGAAAGAGATGCTCACTACTATGAATGCACTTGGGGAAACACTTACACCACAATTAGATTTCTCATTCACCAACATATCTGACAGAGGATGCTTCCCAAAATAAGGAGGTAGGCTGCCATGCTGCTTGAATCAGAAGTCCCCCAACAGTGAAAAAGTGCTACAGAGAAAGCAGTGCTACAGACATCTTTGTCCTGCTGCCTGCAGATATCACCAGATGGTTTCAAACAGGTGTAGCTCTTCCTCTGGTCTGCACTACTTTGTCCCATCTCTTGCCCCACTAGCCAGGTCTGGCGTGATCTAAATTATCACAATGATTTCTTCTCATATCTTTCTTCTCCAGGTGGTATGAAAGATACCTGCAGTCCTAGTTCTGTCAGCAAGAAAGAATTAATCCCACTTACCAGAAACAGAGCTTCTTGGCACAAATTTAAGTACTGTGTATAAGAAATGATCCTTACTCCTTGCCTACAATTTGTTCTACTTTGAATTATTTGTGCACTATTTGAAGGAAGAATCCAAGAGGCATCTTTTGCCTGCCTTCAAGAAAGGAAAGAAAAGAAGTTAGCTTTTGTTTCTTTTGTCTTTGAAATAAAGAAAAACAACTGAAAGAGCAGCCAAAAACCTACCCATGCAAGCCCACCCATCCCAGCATCACTGAACCCTTCTACCACAACATGGAGCAGCTGGAGTCACCTCCCAGATATGACTGGAATACTTGTATGGGATAGTTCAAGCTGAAGGAGGTTCCTGAGCAGAGAATTTAGGATACCACAAGGCTCATCATATAACTGCATTGCTGTCCCAAAGGCACAGTTGCTGTGGTGCTCCCAGGAGGAACATACTGGTGGTGACAATTGATAACAGCCTTGCTTAAGATGCTCCTGCAGCACAGGAAGGACTTTTTCAGGTTCTGAGCATAAGTTTTATCTCTGTCTGAAGGCTCCAGTGCCCTCATGCCAACAGGGAAATGATAATAGTGCTACATACATATGTTTTCAGTGTAATTAGAATAAATCCTCTTTTTATTCTAGCCATTTATGCTGCAGTTAAAGGAGACATTTAGAAAATAAAGGAAATATACAAAGTGGAGGATGAACAGCTCCTCCTGCTTTCCTGCCTTTTCTGAGGAAAGCAAGCATAGTATTCTCTGTTTCCTCCTGTCCAAAGACCACTGCCAAATTTTGGATGGAAACATCACCATGACAGAGCAAAGGGCACTGTGCATGGATCCAACAGGGGTGTATTAATCCAGTTCTTCAGAAGAGTGTGGAAACCCACCCCAGACCACTTCAAGAGGAGAATCCAGCCAGCCAGCTCTGAAAAGAAAGAAGTTAGCAGGCCCCTGGATCAATTCAATCATTGCCGTGCATTGCAACCTCCGGCAATTTTATTTTTGTTTTCAGATATAGAGAGAAATCCTGGTCCCACCAGATGCAATAACTCAATAGAAGTGAAAAACCAATTTTTACCCGATAAAAGTCTTTCCTAAGCAGGAAATAAATGGGTGTTTTTGAAAAACCCTGATGATCATGTGACCTCTCATAATTATAATTAATTATAATTATAATATGCCATACTATAGAAACCTGGGACTCCTTACACCAGCAACTGGAAAGCCAGTATTCCCTAGAAGTGAGCCATTCAGCAAAGACTTCAACAAAACAACACCTTGCTTTTCAACTTTTAGAGGTGTTTATGCTCTGAAAGGTATAAAAGAATTTTTAGAAGTTGTAGAGAATGTGTATTCAAATCTAAGGGCACGGACCAATTGGAAGATAGAACACTAATGTAAATATAAATAATAAAAAAATCAAACCACAGTGCAAAGCCAGTCTGTAGATGCCACTGAAGCATTGTTCAGAGTAATTATAGTGCCTAATTGCTCTGTAAAGCAAAAGTCCTCTGTGCAGCACCATAGGGGGAAGAAAATTAGAGGTGAAAGCTCATTTCTTTAAACTCAAGCCTAAATGGCATTTGTTACAAGCTCTTAGCCACACTTTGGTATTACAGCCTGCCCAATTGAGCAGCTTAAGCTTCAGCTGAAGCAGGATATAGTTCTGCTTTCCCATCAGCTAAAGAAGGCTCTCCTTCCCCCTGCACAGGAGCAAGTATTAGTCTTTACTAAGGTCACTATATATTTGTCAGTGTTTACTAAGATATTTGTTAGGGTTTCAATAAAAAACTCTAATCTCGAGAGGAAGCAGAGAGTATGGCCACACATCACTTTTTAAATCTGCTCCTGGTAATGGAACACAAACCTCTCTAACCCTGCAATTAATGTGTGGGGCAAGCTGGTCTAAGACACATTAAAATGTAAGTAACCTGAATTTTCATTCCACTCTCTTCTAGGTGGTCAGATTTACCTAGGCACTGTTCCAGTTGAAGGCAAGCTGGGTATTGACACAGCACAGAGGTTGTTTTTGAAATGTATTTGTTTGCCACTACTGTTTGTGTTTCCATAATTAATGTGCAGAAAACAGCATTAAGTATTCTCCAAAATGCTGCTGGAAGAGTGTTTGCTCTTCTCATTTGATGCCTACTCATGTAGAGGACCTCCTGCTATGCTGTAACTTCACTAGTCAGATGTAAGTAAACAGACCAGAAAGGTAAGCCTGCCAAAATCAAAGATAACCTTTTCAAAAAGCGTGTAAGAACAAACAGGGTGAACTCAGGGGGCTGGAAGGTCTGCTTCAGAAGATGGCAGATCTTCAGATCATGCCAACTTCTCTGTATAACAGTGATGGATGGGGCTTGTTGTAGTCGACAGATTCATTACACTCCAGATAATCTCCCTTCATGCACACTGTTGTTTTTTAACTTCTCTGGGAAACACCTATCAAATTGTGCTGACAGGTACAGAGTCAAAAACCCAAAGGAGATAGGATTTACCGTACTTGTTCAGCATATAAACAGCTCCTTCAAAATAAGGATGCAGTGGAATTGAGCTTATCTTATTTATTAAGGTTGTAATGAAGTCTCTCCTGATGTCTAGCTCAGAAAGTTGGTTTTGTATTGTGTTCACTTATTTCTTAACTAAGCTAAAATATTTATTTTCTCAGGATAGAGGATTGCCAAGTGACCCCAGCAATAACCTGTGACTGCAAACCTGAATTCAGATCCCAAGCCAGAATGACCTCAACTAAAATGCTGGGCCTGAGTTCATCATTTATGAAAATGCAGTTTGCTGCCTGCACAGGAGATATCTGGTAACAAACATTAAGAACTGCAACTCATTCATGTGCTAGAGTATTAGAGACATAAAAATGCTGCTATGTCTGTAACTTCCTTAAAGCAGTCAGGTTCTGGACACACCTCAGCTTTTGGGATGTCCTGAGCAGACTTTGAAAATGAGAAAGATGTTCAATATTTTCTGATGCTGAAGGCCTAATTCAAGGCATTCCATATTTTCAACATAGTCATGTTAACATGGGATTAAGTTTTTGGTGCTGAAAAATGATCTGACTATAAGACAACTTCAGTAATGCTCAGTAGCAAAGCACATAAATGCCCATATTCCACTAACATTGGAGAGTCCTAATTTCAAAACACTTCAGGTCTTTTGTAAAGTTTTTCTCAACATAAAAGCAACACAACATAGCAATAAAAAAACCCTTGGTTTTTTGCACCACTGGAATTGGAGGGGACCTCCAGTCAAAACCTGAGTGGTCAGCTCAGGACTGATTCCTCTGAGATGCTTCACTTTTTCTCATGTACTGGACATAAAGCGTAGAGACCTAATCTGGCTGAGAAATCCACTCTAATAGACATTGTGATTAGGTGAATACTTAAGCTTTTTTTGAGCCCTCTAACCTGGCAGTAGTTTGGAGCAAAGGTTGTTTTGTACTCATCTGTGGTCCAACAGAAGGCTCCAAGCTCCTGTGAAATTCCACGGTTGTCTTCCAGAGTAAAGGTATCTTAGGATACCTGAGTCTCAAACAAAAGTCTTATTCTTCTTTCATTTTTGTTTGAAGGTCCTCACAACTTTAAAATTTTAATTATGTACATTTTATCAAGATTTTTTACTTATATTAATAATCCACAAAAAAAGACAAGCCTCAAAATTATACTGATTGAACACAAGGTTATGCCATCTAGCCTGAGGAATAGCTCTGGGAAGGCCTCAGCTAGGTTTCTTAGGTTTGTGTTTGTTAGTTTTTTCCCCATTTAAATTCATGTTGTCTGACACATGCCCTTGCCCATTACTTCATCCTCTGGAGGCTACTCTGGTACAGAAGTTTGACATTAAAGGAAATTCACTTATGTCAGCTATTGCAAAAGTTAAAAGAGCAGAAGTTGTGAAATCTTTTTTATATTAATCTTTTAATATTAATCCTTTTATATTTAAGACATTTTGACTTTAACTACACCTACATTAAGTTTCAATATATATCCAGGGAGATGAGCCTGCATTTACACATTTATGTGTTGGTCACATGCTGGAGGGAGCTTCCTGGCCATCATGGCAGCGAAGTGGGAATTGTGAGGGTAGTCTCAGGCACAAGCCTTCTGGCAAGAAGTAGAGGGAAACTGAGCTAAACACATCTCTTTGGTACTCTTCCCACCTGTGAACAATGAATCACACAGCTAAACTCTCCATACCTAAAATAATAGGGGAAAGCTAAAATTACAAGAAAATAAAACATCTACAATACCTAATCACTGTTTTCTTGAGTGTGCAATAAAGCTTTCCCAAGTTTCCCTCAGACTTCCCTGAGGACCATGCAAGAGTTGTTGGTAGCTTTCGTTACCTGTAAGTGGATGTCATCCATTGTCACAATTTACTGGGCTCTGCAGCACATCCTGCAAAGGGAAATCTCCTGTCCGAGCCAAAGATCTGCTCCTTTTTGGCCACTCTCACCTCCCCAGTCACACACAGGTCTCAGCTTCAGGGAGTTTTATCTCCCATGTTTTTGTCTGCTCCATAGGAAGACTACATACAGCAACTAGAACATGCAGAACTTCTTAAAATCTTTTTGGAAATTAATATACCCATTATATAAAGCTGCTGATTAAAATGAGGCCACCTATGTCACATGAAGAACTATGGAGCCAGTTTCATATATTAAGGATGTGTGAAAAGAATGCAAGCAAATATGATTGATGTAGAAATCAATTATGTTTGGTTCACAAGTCCCTTTCATCCATTAAATGTTAACAGATACTCTTCTCCTTCTGGGTTCTTCCCTCCTCTTCTAAGTATCAGACAGCAGCTGGCATAGATATTATCTTTGTATATAACACATAGAGAGAACAAATATAAAACAACATCACTAAAGTAAACTCCCATTTCCTCAAAAAAAAAAAAAAAAAAAAAAAAAAAAAAAAAAAAAAAAAACCCACAGAGAAACAAGTACATTCCTTTGAAGTAGCTCCATTAGAGTTTCTGCTGGAAAGTATTAACAATCATTTGTGCCCTTTTTTAAAACCTAATATCTATGTGTGAAGCTTTGATCAAAATACTTGTCAGTTACAGGGGTGAAATTTATTTTGTGGACAGTTTTAACTGTAAAAGACCACTTGCAAACCGAATTGCCTCAGTGACTTCCCAAGCTGAACCTACTGATGCTGCATAGTTCTGGAAAGCCACAAGATAGTGGGGGAAAAAACCCAAAAACAATTCATATTGTAAGCTTGAAGCAAAAAAAAATATTTTTCTGCTTAAAATAAGTGGACCAATCCATGGAAATCTCACAGTCATGCTACTGAAATTAAGGTAGACTTCAAGTTATTTAAATGTTTTCTATGACATTGTCCCAGCCTTAATCTTGCCAGAAGAGAGTTCCATTAAGAAAAGAATAATAATTACATGTTTCCAAGTAAATGTAAATAGCAGTGTACAAGATGGTTCCCACTGGTTTTATTAGCTGTTTGCCAAGGCTATCAGTTCCCACACAAATTATTTTAAATTAATTCAAGTCTATAAAATTAGTTATGCATTCCTCTTTGTGCTTTATTTTTTATAATTAAAGGATAAATATTTGAACATTTCTTTGCCCAAGGCCTCTTAAAACAGATATTTCAGAAAAACAACTAAGCCACAAAGCCACACTACATTGCTTCATTTATATGATGATGAATGTACAATTAATTCCTCTGTCCTGAAGGGAGGCCTGAATTTGTAATTCATTATGAATAATATGTAAAGATAATAATATTTTCATAAAACTAGCGTTATGGAGGGTAATTGTTTTTTAAAATAGCCCACCTGAAAATCCATTCTGAGTACTTTATTTGGCAAAGTGTGCCAGTTACTGGAGAAGCTCAATGAAGCATAAAAAACACATTTTAAGTATTGAAAAAATAAAGGACCTGATTTTTATTTGCAGGTAATTTTTACCTAACAGAGCTGAACTTTCAAACAATCTTGAAAACATCCCATTGCTCACTGACAAACCTCTCCTAGAGAGTTTCAGACAAAACTATTTTGTGTTAACATAATTGATTTTAAGAGTATGAGACCCAGTGGAGCAACTGTCAACCCTGACAGTAGATGTATAATAGAGATATATCTTCCCTTTTCCTCCATACTGCCTTGACTTCTTAAGTGTTGCTGATTCAAGAGATGCAGAAGCCCCTTTTGTGTGTCAGCCTTGGCCAGAGCACCCGCACTCAGTGGTCCTGGGCAGAAAATACAGAGACTAAAACCAGATTATAAAGCTCATACATCATGATAAAGACAGGGATATTCGTGACCTGTTACTGTTATGAGCACAGCTGACTCACGTTGAGAAGCATTAGTTTATTTTACTGCCAAAAAGTGCAGATTTGGGCAGTGAAAAGCAAACACTAAACCATCTCTCCTTCCCCGTCTCCCAGGCTTAGCTTCCATCCTTCCCTCCAGAGTTCTCTCCTCTGAGGGGCACAGGGCAGCCCTTTCTTAAAGTTGGTGGTTTTCTGCTGCCCTCTTCAGGCTGGATAGTTCTAGTCCATTCAACAGCTTTTTATTTCTGATCTCGACTGCTGCCATTATCACAATCTTTTTCTGTTAAAATATATCTCTTTTGAGGTGGAAGAGAATGGAGTGGCTTGAAGTATCCAAGATCTGAGTATGTCATACATGAAATAGCAGCATTCTTTTATTCTCCCTCTCCTCATAACTTCTAATTAATTCACTTTTTTGATATTTTCTGAGGGCAGTTATTTTGTGCCAGCAGCTGTTCCAACTCCATGTTTTCGTTCTTCAGTAGTACAACCTCTCTCTCTATAGGTGAGGTCAGGGTTGTTCTTTTCACGCTTCCATTGCTGTATTTCATCTACATTGAATTCTATTTAAAATGTTTTGCCTGTAACTGCTTTGTGCAGCTCTTTGCTGATGGTCTGTCCTGCCACTGTCAGCAAAGCTTTGCAAGGCCATCCATCACTGTGTTGGCCAGCAGAGATTTCAGTTCCTGATGTCTTCCTTGGCACAGTCACGCTGCAGAGTCAGAGACAGTAACACTTTTTATTATACTGTTGCCTTTCCATCTGAATTTTTAGTGTATTTGCAGGTAAATACACTAAAACTCCCCTCTAGACCAAAGAATCTCATGGAAACCACAGACTATTCTATGAGCCTACACAGGAGAACTTTGTTTTCAGGCAAATCTAGTGTGAAAACAAAACAAAACAAAACAAAACAAAACAAAACAAACAAACAAAAAAACCTGCTCTATGCAGTATAAAGGTGGTAAAATCTGAGCAAAAGATGTAGCTCCTTTTCAGAAATATCACATCTTTCTGTGTGGAGCAAGCATGATTACAGGGCATGCAGTAACACTTCACAAAAATGCCACTGACTGACACCACCACTTGTATCCCTGTGCATGAGCATCATGAATATCTCACACCATCTTTCAGCTTATCGTTACACTTCTGTCACTATCACACACACAAAAAAATAAGTATTCTGTACTCATACACAGAGAAAACAAATCCAGAATGAATCATATTGCCTTTTCTGAGTTACCTAATCCTCAGCATCAGAATTATATATCAGTCTTACAGGATATTTCACAAATTGCCTCTTCACAATACCCAGTTTTCTTCTGAGGAATGTTTTCAATCTATTAAAGGCTTACTGACTTCGTGCAAAACATAACAGAAAATAGCTAGAGAGCAATCACTCTCTTCAAGGTCTTGACATGATAGCCTCTGACTTTGGATATCATGTCAGACACTGGATAAGCAAGAAAACCACAGAAGTTAAAACCTATTTTAAAGTTAAAACCTCTTCATCAGTTTCATTACAAAGAAACTTAGAATTGTTACTACGTCATTAGGACTCTGAGGATCCACTGAACGAGTGAAAGCAAAGGGATAGAGAGAGAAGCCAGCAAAGAAATTTTTTATGAAAGATCTCCATACACTGGCAGAAAACGTCTTAAAGTTTGCACTCCATCTCACTCACTTCAGTTTTGGGTAATGAGAAGTTTGACTATTTTATTTAGTAATCGCTAGCGATGGTCTGGTTTAATTTAAGAATATTTGTGTCTTTCTCAATTAGCTTTTTTGCTTTGAGTATTCTGCCTGGCAGCTCTAATGCTGTCCATATTATGAAAAAGCAGATGACCCACACCTTGGTCCACATAATAAGAAGACAATTTCTATTTAAGGGGTTGGATATCCCTAATTATTTTCTGCAAGATCCTATACATCATGACTATGAATGGAGAGGGAGAAAGAATAAAACTGAAGGATAGCAGTTTTTCATACTCTTTTAATGAGATTTTGGCTCAAACCATTAGAAAAGCATTATTTTTCGTGAAATCAGAGTTCTAGCATAGCATATTTTGAGCTGTTGATATAAATTAAATCTGATTCACCCCATTTCCTATTACATGAACCAGTACATATACCCAGAGACAGAAACACAGCTGGAAATCTATGATCCCTCTTCAAAATTCCCTTTAATATCCCACCTCAGGACAGTACTTGCTCACTGATCCAAAGAACCTGGGTAGTTACAGTTTGGTAGCCTTAAGCATGAGGCACAGATGAAGAGAAATAAAACTGGAAGAGGTAAAATCACTCTCCCAGCTTTTTCTGATTGTGCAGGCTATAGGCTCTCCTTCTTAAATTATTCTTAAAATAAAAGATTGCTTGTAAGACTGTCCAGTTAAAAATAGAAAGGGAAAAAATACATCTGAGAAAATGGCACTCACTTCCCTCTGCTTGATTATTGCAGCTGATTGTTTTACACTGCAAAGTACCACTCAAATGGGAAATGTTAAACTGGATTTTGGCATTTTAACAAAGTTAACACCCTTGCAACTCCTGCTCAAGCTACAACTGACCTGGACTTTCTCTGGCTTGAACTGCTAGTCAAATCATCAAATAAGCCCTGACCTGGATCAGTTGCCAAGTGTTACGAACACAACAGGAAGAAATGGAAAGCCAGCTGAAGTAGAAAAATAATTCTGCCACCTGACCTTTGAAAAATTAATTCCTGTTGATCCACTGACTGATGAGAAAAGAAAAAAAAGGCTTAGGTGAGGGGTTCTGCTCTTGGGGGGATAGCTATAAGAAGGAAAATTGAGTCATTCTGGGTGGGAAATGTCTGGCATTCATAGAGAAAAAAAAATATTGAAAAATATATCTAAAGACATGAAGGTCATACAACTACCTTTTTCTCACTTTTCATAAAACTTGCACTGTTGCAGGTGAAGTTGACCCTCCAGTTGTTGTAGGTTGCACACTTACACTGAGAATTTGGGGAAATTTAGTTTTCTTAAACATCAGACAGCAATTTCTCTAATCTTGGCTCAGCAGTCATGTTAGCGTTCAGGAACACACACAATCACGGAATATGATTATATGCAGGTGCTTTTATTGAAGAGCTCTGGGAATCAGGGGTACAGACCCAAATCTGACTCCGACATGGCTTTTGAGCTGAATGTATTTTATATTCTATCGTTATATAACTTACATATTAATTATTAAACTTGTATTGTTCTATTGTATACATTGACCTTATTCAAGCATGAGTTTCTTGTGATCTTTCTCAAGCCCCTGACCACAGTTTCTCATGATTATTCTTATGATTAAACAGTAAATGTATCTAATTACTAAACAATCATCACATCTAACAATTATATCATATATCATATACTAGCTACACAGGTGCAGTTCTAGCAAGTACAAGGCCTATACTTTCCCAGGGTATTTTCCCAGGGCCTACTAAGCTTAATTTTCCTTCTAACTGCCCAAATCCCCATGATTTTAAAACCCTTTTACTATGAGTCACACACAACCTCATCTTTCTTCATCCCATTATGTAGCACTGTATACCGAAAGAAGGAAATTGGTGCATACAAGGTTGAATTCTCTTTCCCTCTGCAGTCCATAGAAGCATTTAGTGGTAACATTGCACAGGTTTACTGTGAAGAATCACAAAAGTGTGCAATGTGCCCTTCCTGTCTCAAGTGTCAGATCTTTCTTTCAAACTTACCTACCCCAGCCTGTCAGGCAGACTTTGTACATGGCAGCTGCTTGCTGATGATGCTGGAGGTGAAATGTGGGAGCAGGGTGATCTGCAGGTGATTAATCCATTTCCATACACAGCTATTCTAAACAAGAAGCCAAGATGAACACACTGCAAGTCAGGAAAATAATGTCTTCTTCAAGCTTATATTAAAGCCCTCAATAAAGCATGGCTTGCAGGATGAGCAGGAAAATCTAAATGATTTGCCAGTAAAAATCATTGCACCTGTGCTGATGTGAATTCTCAGACTTTAGCAAAGGAAAAGCAACTCAGAAAAAAGAGAGTTCACCAAACTCTTCAGGTTTAGATGACTGCCAAGAAAAACTCCTGGATACCCCAAAGGTTTTGAGCATTGTATCTACAGTGATGTTTAAGCATATATATGTCATAGAATCAAAGAACAGTTTGGGTTGGAAGGGACCTTAAAGTTCATCCAATTCCACACCCTGCCATGGGCAGGGACATCTACCATCCCAGGGTGCTCCAAACCCTCTCCAGCCTGGCCTTGGACACTTCCAGGAATGCGGCCACAGCTACTCTGGGCACTCTATGCCAGGGCCTCACCACCCCCACAGGGAAGAATTTCTTCCTAATATCTAACCTAAATTTATACTTATATATCAGTATCATATAAGTAAATGAAATTTCCTGGCTTCCACAAGTTTGTGGTTCACCAAGGGAAGCTCTCTATTTTCGTGCTGTGAATCCATGCAGCCTTGCAAGTAATTTCAAATCAACTACTCACGACTGCAGTAACACTGGTACATCAAAGATCAATATCTAGTCCTAACCTGTTTTTTTTCTTATGCAGTTGTAATGACAGCACCTCAGAAATAGGCTTCACAAAGTTATCTGACTGGCACCAGTTGTCCTAAGAGCTGTATTTTCTGCACTTTCAAGGCTTTGTTGTTTTCACCATATTTTCCTCCTCATGATGAAACCACAGCTGTATTCAGCTCCTCTGATTTCTCCTGCACCTTTTTGTGAAGGGCTCTCTGAATGTGTATAGCTGTTCATTTCAGTTTTCTCCTTCTCAGTGACACTGGAAGGAAAGGCTCCGTGTGCAGAACAGCGTGTACCAGAACTAAAAACAAAAAACAAAAGCACAAGAGTTTTGTTTGTGCAAAGCTCTTTGCTCCCCTGAGTGTTTCTCACATTGTCAGAATTGTGTATTGCCCAAAGCTGGCCTCAAAATGAGAGCAAAGAGCACTTTGATAAATGGACTGTAAGAGGCTGTCCAGACACACTGCCACTTTTGCAGCAAAGCAGCATAATTTTTTTTCAAGTGTCTGAATGATATTTTTTTTTTAAGTGTCTGATTTCAAAAACAAGCAAAAAACTGTCTCTCATAGGGTTTGCCATGCTGTCCAGTGAACAGGGCTTAATGATTAGGATGAAACACAGCCAATTATATCTGTATATTTTTGGAATAGAAGAAAAATTTGTTCTTGTCCTTTTCATGCACCCAGCCCTTCTTGGGGTTTTGCTGGGTTTTAGGTTTGTTTGGTTTGAGGGTTTTTTTTGTTTGTGTGCTTTCACTTTTTTCAATGACTTGAGACAGGGAAAGCAGCTGACATAAAACTCTGACTTTTACTTTAAGGCATTCCACAGTACAATTCAGTATTTCTAATTCTGGATTTTTTAAAAAGGGGAAGCTCTTAGGAAACATACAACACAATCTCTAAGCACATCTGGTTTGTGGTCCTAAACACTGAGCTGCCAAGCCAGAAAAGGCAATCAGTTTAACAACAATCTTTTCCTATTTGTACAACATACTATGGGCACAGGAGAAGAACAGGGAAACAGTATTAATTCTTCATTAATTCACATTTTCCTTTTCCACGGTCAAGTTTCTTCGGTTCTCTGAATGAAAAGATTATCACTTTCCAGGCCTTTGTAGAGCTATAAAGAGCTGGATGATTTTGTAGTGTTCAGAAATAAGGAATGTAAGCCAATAAGCGTTTAGATTTGGATATGCAGATACAGAGACAAGGATCAGAGCAGAAAACAGCCAAATCAGCAGCAACATTATTATTTCTCCTTGGTTTAGAACAGTGTCTAAACAAGAGGGTGCTTATGGTGCTTTCAACTACAGCTCCATTTTGATCCAGGACTGTGGATCAGATGATCCACACATGTGAATGAAAGGTCTGGGCACAAGCTGAAACACAGGAGGTGTTGTCTGAACATCAGGAAAACCTTTTCCACTGTACAGGTGACCAAGCACTGGCACAGATCACTCAGATAGGATGTGAAGACTATTCTAAAGAATACATGGAGTTATTCAAAAGCCATTTAAATGTGATCAAAGCCAGCCTCCCACAGGTAACTTTGCTTGAGCAGGGGGTTGGACAAGGTGGCTTCCAGAGGTTCCTTTCAACTTCATCCACTCTATGGATTTGTGGGTTTGTGACTCTGCAATCTGAGTTTTATAACAAAATAGATAAATTCAGGTAAACATGAACAATTCTGCAAGTAGTTTCCAGCACTACCCTTGATCTAGATGTTGTGAATTGGGCACTAGGGGACAAAGAGCTGTGTAAAAATGTGTTAATGATAATAACTAGGTTCACTAAGTCTGTCCTTTTTTGTTAAGTACCATTTTGTCCTAGTGGGAAAATTATTTCAGATACAATAAAAAATAAATTGTGATCTCTCTAAACAGGCTAGCACTCTTGTAACAGCAGTCTGGAGATAGAAGTAGAAGAATTTTCTGATTATAACAATAATATTTTTTAAAAACTGCAAAATTTTATGACAAGTGTAATTCATTATCTTAGTAATGCTTAGTAGCTTAAGCATTTGCTGATTAAGCACAAAACAAGCTTCATACAGCAAAAGAGAAGTGTGCATAATCTGGCAATAACTTCATAGGAGATAAAACGATAAAACAATCCTTTATAATACTGCTGTGGTGTAACTCCAGCCAGAAACTAAGTACCATGCTCATTCACACACACATCTGCCCATGGGTTGAGAAGGAGAACTGGAAAAAAGGTAAATTCTGGGGGTCGAGATAAGAAAAGTTGAACAGTTTAATAATGGAAGGAAAATGAACCAACAAGAGCAGCAACATCATGTAATGAACAAAGAGACAACAAAACGAGAGAAATAAAACCCAAAAGCCACAAGTGACACACAGTACAATTGCTCAGCACCTGCTGACAGGTGAAAAATGAAAATTTAAACCAGGAAGTTAAAATATGAAGATTTTCAGGTACAAAGGATAAACTACCATTTTTCAAAGAAAAGAAAACCTTGCAAATAAGCAGACCATGCTATATCCCTCCAGTAGCCTGCTCCACTACCAAACATGCTTGAAAAACAAGCAGGCTAAACCATTTTTTTTTTCAGTAATATTATATTTACATTCTATAGTTTTTATACACTTTCTTCTTATAACCAAAATCAAAACAGGCATGTAATTTTAGTTTGGCTTTTTTTTTGGGTACTGACATAAAGCAAATGGTAGGGCTGAGGAGTAATGTGCTCTCTTGATATGCAAGTGGTGATATAGAGCCAGAAAAATATCTAAGAATAAAAACCTAGAGTAAGTAGAAAAAAACTCATATTAAAACTGAAATTGGGACACTTCTTTAAGAAGCAAAACTGTCTATTATTAAGACAATAAGCTCTCACTTAGCACAGAACTTAGGTTATTTTTAGTGATGTCTAAATCACTAAAAAAAAGTAATTTTTAGGAGCAGTCTACAAAAATTTCAATATTTTGGTCTGATTTTGGACCACAGAGGAACATTCAGCAGCAGTTTACTGTTCCATATCTAGAGCTTCTTCAAGTGGAATGAAGAACAAAGCACTCTTTAACAGCAGGTGCTGTATCATGAACTCAGCAGGGGTAAACATCTTCTCCTATTAAAATTAAGCATTGTTCCATCAATCAAATGCAACTATCCCATTCATTTCCACAGAAGATAATCCAGCGCTTGCACACAGATGATTAAAAAAAAAAAAATCGTTCCCTGCAATTTACAGTTTGCTGGAATGCGTATGGACTATAAGAGAGGTGTCCGTTAGTCTACTGTGTACCAACCACCATCTAGGCTCAAACACAGTTATTTCTTAAGCAAAGTGAATTAATACCTTGTTTGTAGGTTAAATTAGTGAAAGGCTCTGCTATTTATGAGTAATCAGAGGGAAGAGATTTGAACACAGGCTGTATTACAGCAGAGTTAGTACTAAGATGGTGTCAACAGATACATCATGAGGAGTTTGAAATCAGAAGATTAAAAAACTGCAGAAGACCTCAAGTTAATGAAAGAAGGAGTAGTTAAGTTTGGGGGGGTTCTTGTGCTTGTTTTTTGGGTATTTTTTCACTCTTTTTTTCATTATTGTTTTACTGTATTTTTGTATTTTTATGGTAGCTGTTCACTGCATTTATCAGACTGAGTAGTTCTCATGACTCGTTAACAGAGCTATACTGTCATTCACAACACAGTAAATAAAAGAACAACCAAAATTTTAATTTTTAAAGGAAACTAAAGAACAACCAAAAAGAACAACCAAAATTTTAATTTTAAAGGGAAATTTTAATCAATCTTCTCTGACAGGATTAATTTTGCTTCTGAGGCATACTGCTGTTTGTCAGCAATCTGATATTTTTTCTATGGCAGGTTAAGAAATAAAATTAAAAATATAGAATACTGTCAGAGGCTCTAGTTCCAAACTACATTGTGGGCCCATGGGTCCCTACTCCTTTTGAGAAATAGTAGAGTATTTATACATTTAATATGAAGAAAGAGAATAATCCCTTTATAACTGATGGCTCTGTTTCAAAAGTATTTTACTATTATGCTACATTATGGATGGTTTCCTGCAAAATGCATTTTAATCTGCAAAACATTTATGGTGTGAAAACTTTGTGATTAATCCATCACTTTAATACTAATTTATTTCTTAATAGTATTGTGTGCTGGAATAGTATTACAGGCAGCTATGTTTCATTATCTAATTGAGGTTTAATTGTTTCATTATCTAATGACCTAATTATTGCATGCACAATTGCAATAATCAGTAAGCAGTTCCAAAAAATTCATTACCATTTGCAGAATCACATCCAAGTGCCTACATCTCAGAAGCACATTCACCATCTCAGAAATCAACCCTCTGTACAGTTCAGAAGTCTTCTTAGCATAAATTACCAAAGAATAAGCCCAAAAATCCTACATAAATTTGCTTATTATGCTTTTCTTGTAGATGCCTGAAGTGTGGCAGTAGAAGACACTGATTTGGTCTCCTCTGAGAAAATTAATCCTGTAAGTCTCTTCTTAAGGTGGAACTTAGGCCTTTAGGTCCAGGACAATACTTAAATTCCAACTTTAAGCTAAATATATAGGAAAACAAACATCCAAGACCTAACCTGGATTGTACGTAATTCAGATATTTGAATCCACAGGTTTTTGGGAGCTACTCAATCAGCTGCAATGCTGGAGTCCTTTCTAAGTGCTCTTTGTGTTTCTGAACTTGCCTTAGAGCCTTCCTTGATTGGTATAATATTTGAAAAGGGGGGTTGCTGCTTGTACTTTCCATTAAAAAAAAAAAAAAATCAGTGACAAAACAAAGGCCACATCAAAACAAAGAAAAGCAAACATTTCCTCTGTACCATATTTACAGTAATCTGGATGCCATCAGCTAATAAATCTTTAAATTTCCTGGGGCTTATTTAAATCCCATCAGCATACACTTCTCAAATTCCAGCAAATTGTGATTGAGTTGAACGTAGAAGAAAAATGAAAACTTTACATTATGCAGACATTATAAGACAATAGTTCTGACTGACTGTGAAGAACAACTGCAGACAGCTTGGAAGCAGCTGCTTATTACAGTCAATTAAGAAACTGAAATATTTCAGTGAGAGAAGTATCCTTCCCTACAAGCACAGCCACACACAGCCATTTCGTGTGCAAATTTAATGCAGATATAATGAGTGTGAGGGATCTGAGAATGTGATCGCATCAAAGGCAGAAGGTATAATTTTAAAAGTCTTCAGTATCATTTAAAAAGTTAAATCTATTCTGTAGGCTCCATTTCCTTCCATCACTCTTATTTATAAGTAAGTATAAGTTGACCTATGGAAGCAGAATCCAAATTACTCAAGCTGCTTCAAAGTACCTCACCACAATGCAGATAGAAGAGCTACTGTTTATAAAAGGGATTAAGTGCAAGACATCAAAAGTGTCAATTGATTTGATGTCTGTGAGATGTGTAAAGGGAATCATCACACTTAAGACACTTTGAGTCTTTCCTATGCTTCATGAGATTGCAAATGGAGTACAAGATGCAGCCCATGATCTCTTTTATAGACCTTGACTGTTTTCCATTGAGATATATAGTCCTGAAGAATATTGGTTGTGCAGATTTCATTGATAGTGCACCACTTTCTTGTCAGATAAATCTGAAATTCTTTCAGTATTTATTTTACATGCCTTCTGCGAGGCAGAACAGGACTATACTGACCAGCAGAAGCATTTGCAAATAAAAATGTTCCTGAAAAAAAACATTAACAGCAGTTCTGATTTGAGTCAGAGTAGAATAGAGCAGAATCCAAACTGCATTTCATCCAGCATGAGACCATGCATCTCATCACCCTGTTAGATATCATCATGTTGCTATAGAAGTCAAAAGAGTTGGAGGTCAGGGTACTATGGCAAACAATAATCTAAAATATGTCAGAAGAATAGGTGGAGGGAAAACATTTTCAGAGAAATACATTGGGCATGTACTATCCTTCAGGGAGTGTTAATTAAAACAATTCCTGTAGCAGAAATGTATTTTTTTAAATGCTGGGGACAGGAAGTGCTTGTTGTTCAAATTGACTCAGTCATTCTTAAAGGACTAAGAGCAGCTGTAGGAGTAGACAGTTCCCTAGAGAACTTGGAGAACAAGCACTTAAACTCATCACCCCTATCTGGTGTATGCACACTACTCCCAACATTAACATTAACAGGATCTATAGGCAGTTCAAATGTGTGGCCTTAGTCTAACAGGACATGGGATATTACTTCCAAACTCTTGAGATTCCCGGGAGAGTTATCACTATATCACTGTGTACCAGGAGAAACATTGTGATAATCTGACATCTGCAGAGTCTGAAATTCTATACTTCCATTAAGGGCAGGACTTCACAGAAAAGTGGCAGACTTCTATTTGCTTGGATTGTGAATTATCTTCATGGTTTCCATTATTTCTAAAGTTACTCATCCATTATGAATAATTTTATGGCTGTAAAGTTAATGTGTTGCTGAATCAGCCTGCCATTCCTGTGCTACTTGATCCGAGCTCAGGGCGATGGATGCTGTCCTCCGAACCTGCCAAATGAACTGCAGCCTTGTTATTCCCCATCCCTCGCAATAACAAGATGATTCTTCAGGATGAGTGTCAGAGAAGCATCTTCAACATGTGCAAATATCTCTACAAGCAGCAATATGGTCTGTGTTCAAGTGATCTGTCTCTAGAGAAATTATCACCATCACTAAAACCTCCTTTTGAGGTTTTTGGGAGAGGCAGGTTTGCATCCGGTGTAACTGAGCTGTGTGATGAGTGGTGTGGAGTCCCTGGTGCAGTGGACACTTTTCCAGCCCCTGGCAGGCAATCACCTGCAAACTTCTCAGTACCAGTCAGTATTGCCAGCCCAGCAGCCACGCCCTGAAACCAAATACAACTGATATTTAACCAAATCACTCTTTTAAGGGAGAAAGAGAGGGACAGGGCGCTGAGCCGTGGGGGCTTGTAGCCACTTGGCACGAAGCTCGGATAGCTGGTACATCTGAGGGTCCACCAGAAGAACGGGAAGGACACTCGGGCTGCTGAAATCCTGCTCGTTTATTGAAGGGTCGCAGAAGGGGCAGATAGGGAGACAACAAAGCAGAAGGGAGGCAGGTTCCGAGAGCCCTGAGGGGCGGGGTGAGGGATCTTTAACTGCGTAGGGGTAGGAGGGTTTAGCATACGAGGGTACAATCGGGAAAAGGCTAAAGGGAGGGGAAATATAACATTAACCAGTGGGGAAAAGGGAAAGGAGTGTTCTTGGTGGAAGAACCAAAGGGAAAACGTGGAACAGAGAAGATTCTAGTCTAAGGGGCAGACTTGAACAATAACTGACAGGACAGGGGGAGGGTACAATTCTCTCACAAAAAGGGGTGGAGAACTCATACAACTGCTGTTTCCCATGGCAACCCTAGACTGCCTTCCCCAACCCCTCCTCCTACATCTCCCCCGTTTTTATTTATTAAATAAGCACTTCCCAACGTTTTAAGCAACATACGTCTAAATAAAAATAAAGCAAGCGAGATAATGAACATTATCAGAAAGATCCAAAAGAGTCCCCTGAGGATGATAGCAACCCACCCTGGGACACCCCATTGAGATAGCAGTTTATTCACAGGATCTACAGTCGAGGTCTCAGTCTTGAGGTCGTCAACTTGCTCTCGGATCCGCTGGATATTAGCTTGGATGGATGTGCTCTTTGATGCCAGATTGAAGCAGCACATTCCTTCGAAGTCCTCACAGCCGTGGCCATGGGTGAGCAGTAAGAAGTCAATAGCAGCCCTATTTTGCAGTGTGGCATGCCTGGTGACTTCTTCGTCCGCTAGCAAGTCAGAAAGGGCAGCGGACGTGGCGTTGGCCTGCTTACTGAGCCAACACTCGAGGTGAGAAAGCTCACCGAGGGCCTTTGCTGCGGCATACCATGGTAAAAATATGGATACCGCGACTCTCTTCGTCTTGCCCCAATTGTAAATTTTTGAATCACAATTTTCCTCGAATTGGTTATAGGATCTCTTTATGCAAGCCAATTTATTTTCGTTTTTCCAATTTAAAATTTGGGTTTTGTTCGGTGTCAGTGTGGTAAGCTGGCCAAGGCTGCAAGGGCCTCCCTGGATTTGGGAGGAAATCCCTGCCCACACCCTGTCCCCGCAGATGAGAAAGACCCCCCTGGGGAGCACGCTGGGAACTGAGGAGGACCTAGATACCATGGTCGAGGTGTAATTGCACCAATTTGCTGCATGGTATCTCCGATGGTGGGGAGATACATCGTGTCTTTTTACTTCTTGGGTACCAGCGGGGTGGAGTTTAGCCATTTGATCCCAGTCTTTCTGGGAGGGCTGGTACCTAAACCTGACACAATATGTTGCCTGAGAGGAGCCCAATAGGTCCAATTCTCGGGGCTCCTGTGGTGCATGTGGCAGAATCCTCGTCCACTCATCCCAGGTGTCCACAGGATTAGTTTTTTTTCATGCATATGGATAGTCGTTTGGCGACAGGGGGACTCCTACCAGGCACGTGGATAACGGATTGTCCACACTTCCCATGGCCATGCAGAAGTTGTCCTGCTGCAAGGACTTCGCCAGCGTGACCCATATGTTTTCTCTCGGCTGTGGGACTATCCAGCTCCTGACCGGTGACAGCCAGATGATGACGATCAGGAGCATCAGATGTTTCAGAGGTGTCCTCAAGGCGGCAGTCATCCTCAGCGTCCTGTGATAAAAGAAAGCATAACTTAAATGATAAATGTTCCTCAGTGGTTCCTCCCCAACCTCCCCCATTTTTATTTATTAAATAAGCACTAAATAAAATTAGAGAAAAGGGATAAGGATTGAGGGAAAGGGGAGGTTAGGGGAAAGGAAAGGGCACAGGGGGCGATGGGGTAATTGGGTACGTAGAGTTCAGCGGGGGAAAATATCTTCGGGTAATCATGACACGTGTGACGATATTGGGAGGAACGGTCTTTCTTCTCCTCCTCTTCCAGGCAGTGGAAACTCAGTCCAGCGATGAGGTGTTCTCGGTGGTTTGCACCAGGGACACGTTATCTTGCTGAGCTGGCACCTCTACGAAGGGCTTGACATATTTCCCCGGAATCCATCTTGGTCCTTCATCTGTAGAAACACAGGCATACCCTCTCCCCCAGGTTATTAGAGGGAAAGGGCCCTGGATAGCTTTGGATTCTGGGTCCTTTATCAAGACTGGTGGCCTCTCGACGAGTTGCGCTCTGGTGTTATTGTGAAAATGGCGGATAATAGGAGGGTCAGGCTCCCTTTCTGAGCAGTTTAAAAAAGGCCTTACATAACCTTTCGGTTGGGCTCACTGTAATGTCTGGGTTATGTTGTTGTTCAAGGAGCCTTTTTAGATTTCTATGGGCTCTCTCTATTATCGCCTGTCCTGTAGGATTGTGGGGAATTCCGGAGGTATGGGAAATTCCCCACTGTTGCGCAAACTCACCGAAGCGCTTTGACGCATAGCATGGGCCATTATCAGTTTTTATGTGAGATGGGACTCCCAACGTAGAGAATGCCATGAAAAGATGTTTAATGGCATCCCTGGTTTTTTCGCCTGCATGGACAGAGGCAAACACTGCGCCGGAAAACGTGTCAATAGAGACATGTATGCATTTCATCCGGCCAAACGGCTCGAAGTGTGTTACATCTGTCTGCCATATCTCTAGCGCTCCCAACCCTCGGGGATTTGTCCCCGTAATGAGGGAAGGGAGAGCGAAAGACTGGCAGCTCGGGCAGGTAGAAACAATGGCTCTTGCCTGTGCTATCGAGATCTTAAATTGTCGCACAAGAGCCGGGGCATTCTGATGGTAAAATGCATGGCTGAGCCACGCTTGCCGGAGTACGTCTGGTAACGTGGTTGAAGTGGTTGCAGATATTTGTGTTGACATGGCTAGGAGGTCCGCTCTCCGATTACCCTCAGTGATCTCTCCGGGTAAATCGGTGTGTGCCCTTACGTGCATGATATGATAAGTTTGCTCTCTATGGGAAAGTAGCCAAATGGGATCAGAGAGTAAACTGTATAAATTTTTGTTTGAAACTTCTTTAAGGAGGGCACCTTCGGCCCTTTCTGCTACCCCAGCGACATAGGCCGAATCAGTGACCACATTCAGAGGCTGTTGAAATTTTTTGAATGCTCTCACGACTGCGGCAAGTTCCGCGATCTGGGGGAAACCCTCAACCAGTTGGATGTCAGACTCCCACTTCTGACTGTCCGGGTCCTTCCAAGTGATCACCGATTTGTGGGATCTGCCCGACCCATCGGTGAACACCGTGAGAGCACCTGGAATTGGTGTTTTACTTTTAAACATTCTTGGGGCCAAATGCAATGTATCCTTAAACAATTTATGCTTAGGATAGTGAACCGAAATTTGTCCGGGGAAGCTGTCCAGAGCAATGAGCAAATTTTCATTAGTTTGCAACAACAAGTCCAATTGATCTAATGTAACAGGTAAGTAAATGCACGCAGGGTCACACCCCGCGAGGGTTCGGAGGCGGTGTCGTGCCTTCATTATTAAAGTGGCTAGCAATTCTGCAGGGGTCGTGATCGTCCTAGAGGGCTGGTGTGGTAGGAAGAGCCACTCTAAGATGACCAGGGGATCAGATGCTTTGTTATCCCACTGGAAGAGAAGTCCATGGAGGTGGGGGCACTTACCCAACACCACGAAGTTCACGGGAAGGGTCCGGACCACGCGGTGTGCCTGGCGAGACTTCAGAGCAGCAGCAACCCGTCCCAGGGCTTCCCACGCGGCAGGTGTCAGCTCGTGCGGTGAGGCGAGGTCTCCGTCGCCTCGAAGCAGACAGAAGAGGGGTGACAGCTCCTCCGTCGTCAGTCCCAGGAGAGGGTGGATCCAGGTGATCGTTCCGCACAGCTGCTGAAGGTCTCACAGAGTCTTCGGATCCTCGTTGATGGTCAGTGTCTGTGGCGTCACTGTCCTTCCTGTGATGAGGAATCCCAGGTACCTCCATGGTGCTGAGAGTTGGATCTTCTCTTCCGCTATCTGGAGCCCTGCAGCTTTGATAGCCTTAATAGTCTTGTCCAGTGTTGCCTTTAGGTATGTAGAGTCGGAAGCACAAACTAGCACATCATCCATGTAATGCAGGATGATGGCCTCAGGGAAAAGCCGGCGCACAGGTGATAAAATCTGCGCTACAAAAGTCTGACAGAGCACAGGGGAATTTTTCATCCCCTGAGGCAGGGATGTCCAATGATATCTTTTAAAAGGTTCAGCCCTATTCAATGATGGTACAGAAAAGGCGAACCTGGGAGCATCCCCGGGGTAGAGCGGAATGTTAAAAAAGCAGTCTTTGATGTCTATCACTGCTAGCTGCCAGTCTCTGGGGAGCATAGAAGGTGACAGAAGGCCTGGTTGAATGGGGCCCATATCTTCTATCATATCATTAACCCTTCACAGGTCTTGGAGCAGGCGCCACCTGTCTGTGCCAGGTTTTCTAATTACAAAGATAGGGGTATTCCAAGGGCTGGTAGAAGGTGTTAAATGCCCAAGTTTCACCTGCTCCTCTACTAATTTATGAAGCGCACTCAATTTTTCTGATGGAAGGGGCCACTGATCCACCCATACGGGTGTGTTGGTTTTCCAGGTCAGGGGTGGGGAAGTGCGCTCTGCAGTGGCCCACACTAAAAATCCCACAAAGGGCTAGGGATGTCAAGGTGGGCTCCCCATTGGGATAAAACATCCCTTCCTAATAACAGTATGTTTGAAGAGACAACAAAAGGTCTCACCATTGCCAATTGTCCTTCCGGACCTTCCACGCACACAAGATGCCTACTCCTCAGAGAGTGGACCGCTCCGCCCACACCGGAGATCCTGCCGCAAGGGGGCACAAGCTCCCAGTCGCTGGGCCACCTCGCCTGGGGGATGATGGTCACGTCAGCTCCTGTGTCTGCCATGAGCCGCATCTGCACCGACTTTCCCTGGAAAGAAAGTTTGGCATCAATTAATGGTCTTTCTTTACATACATTTTGGGTGAAGGAAACATGTCTTTCTGTGTCCGGGTCATTGTGAGTGTCCAGTACGTAAAGCAAAGCAAAAGGATCTCCTTTCCTCAAAGTAAATGGCGGGTGGTTACAAATGATGGAGACGGTGATCTCCTCTCCTGGTGGAAAACACACTACCTCAGGTAAGATGGTGATTTCATTCGGCGTGTTGAAGAGTCTTCTAAGATGAGCACGGTGGTGTCCCGACAGTCGTGGAGGGGGCCCAGGAACCCAGCAGGAACTCTCGTCAGGTCCTCATCCTGGAGAGAGAATGGTGACGCTGCTGCGGAGGACCCGACGATTGCCCTGATTTAGGGTACCTGTCCGGCGGAAGAGGCGGAGCCCGTCCTCGTGGCTGTGCTGAACTGCTGGACTTGGCCGCGCAGCCACTTGTCCTTCCTGATGGTCGGGAGGCTGGGATGCTGAGAAGGGCCACTTGGTGTCATCGCACAGCCCCTCCTCGCGCTTCGCCGCCAGTTTCCCGCTGGCTGGTACCCTTGTCGCTGTAGATGAAACTGATGACCTTGATAAAATGGGTTCCTAGGATATGGTCTTGGGGGGGGCAAGATAGGCTGTTGAATCTGTGGCCAGTGGGGACAGTTCACCTGGATGTGACGCAGCTGACCACAGTTAAAACAGCGCGTATTTTGTAAGTTTATCATGGCCTCTCCCACCCCTTTGCTGACAGCCAGGGCCACCGTGTGCTCCATTGACATTGCCTTTGTGCAAGCCTCCACCATCTGAGAGATGGTGGGCTCGGGGTCCTGAGGCAGTGCACAGAGAATCTTTTTTGTTTCCGAATTAGAATTAGAAATGGCCATCTTTCGTAGAAGCTCTGCACGAGCTTCTACGTTGTCTATTTGTCTCTCAATGGCCTCTTTCAGTCTATCAACAAAAGTAATAAAAGTCTCCTCAGGCCCTTGCATGATGGAAGAAAAGTTTTGGAGGGGGGTCTTACCGTCCGGTATCTTCAGGGGTGCCTCCTTTCCCGCTGTTGCTATGTCCTGAAGCAGCTCCTGTGCTAGTAGAATTTGGTCCTCTGGACTGCTGAACTCCCCTTCTCCATTGCCTCGTCCCCCTCTCCCACCACCTCTGCGAGATCATACTTGCGCAGGAGTGGTTTCAACAGTTTTTTCCAATGAATCTCCCAGAGGTCGCATTTGGTGGGAGAAAACAGTGCCTTAGCAATATACCTTAAATCATGGGGGACTAGCAAACGTCCAGCAAATGTTAAGTCCAGCACATTTTTAAAGAAAGGCGAGTTTCTGCCGTAATCTTTGGCGGCCTTCCTTAACTCCTTCACCTCAGCGTATGGAATTTGCTCCCACTTTGGCTCCCTCCCCCGACGGAGGATGACCGGTGCTGCAAAGCTGCCCAAGTCCCGCGCCAATTCCAAATCCCCATCCTTAATTGCCTCTTCTCTGATCTTTGCCCAACCTCCCCCCGACTTGTTGGAATGCCGGGGGCTGCCACTCTCCTCATCCTCTTCCGAGGATGAAGCAGGCCGGGTTAGGGCACGGTGCCTCTCCCTGGCCGAGGGGTCCCGGAGACAGTGGGCCTGGCAGGCCAGGATGGCCTGCTTCCGGCCAGGCCTCCTCCCGGTTCCGGTAGCGTGGGAACCGGCAGTGGCAGGAGAGGAGGAGGCGTGTCCCGACCCACCCACCGGGGCGTGACTTGGGGGCTGGTCCCAGCCACAGGGGGCCCACCAGGGGTGTGGTCAGACGAAAGGAGGGGACGGGTCCTGACGCAGGGGCGGCACTCGACGGAGGGCGGGGAGGAGGCGGGGGCGAGACGGCAGGAATTTTCTGGGGTGAAGGAGAAGGAGGGGCGCCATCTTGGGGCTGGTTTTTTTTCCCATTTGTTCAGTTAAGTCCTCTAAAGAGCAACAGGGTTTCAAACTAGGATTAGGGTCTCTGGTATGGAGGGAACAGGAATGACATGTGTTGGGGTGGCCAGTCCCAACACACGAATGGGACAGGGAGGATCAGGAAGCAGCAGAGAGGCGGCAGCAGCTCTGTGCCGATGTATGGCAGGATCTGTCTCCCGATCCGCCCTTAGGGGAAGAGGGAATAGGATTGCGGGGGGAGGAACATGAGGTAGGTGAACTTGGGACCCAACTCTCTCCCTTCTTTTTTAACAAATTAAGAATGGAATGAAACAGCGGAAAAAAACGACCGACTGAAATCCTCCCCTGAACTTGTAAATCGTAAATCTTTCTCCCAACTCTTCCCCAGAAATCAGGCACCAAAACATCTTCCCGTGTAGTAGCAGGAAAATGTTCAAAAATAAATGTAACAAAAGGCTTTAAATCTCTCTTATTAAAAGAAATGTTCCCTAAAACAAGGTGGGACTTACTTGGATATAAAACTCACGTTGAGCTGGAGACAGGTGGTTACCCATTATATCAGGTCTCACAGCTAAATCACCCTCTTCGAAAAGGAAAAAAAACCAAAAAAAACAAAAAAGGGAGGTGAAGCCTAGTCAGGCGTAAGAAAAAGCGAGATAAGCATACCTCTGAAGGACTCAGGCATAAAACGGGGACATCGAAGAGGGGTCTGGTGGAACTTCTGCTGGTCCGAGGGCGTCGCCGCTGCCGCGCAGCTCAAAGGTCCGTCGGTTATCAGCAGAAACCAGGAGACAGAAGCCTTCCGGACTGAAAGGGTGACTGTCCCTGGAACTGGTCCCGAACGCCGCTTGCAATCCTGGAGAAGGCTGGTCACAGAGCAGGCAATCTCCAGGAGACGGTCAAAGACTGAACCCGCTGGTGTCCATCCCTGTTCGGGCAGCCAATCGCCAAGCCGTGGGGGCTTGTAGCTACTCGGCACGAAGCTCGGATAGTTGGTACATCTGAGGGTCCACCAGAAGAACGGGAAGGACACTCGGGCTGCTGAAATCCTGCTCGTTTATTGAAGGGTCGCAGAAGGGCAGATAGGGAGACAACAAAGCAGAAGGGAGGCAGATTCCGAGAGCCCTGAGGGGCGGGGTGAGGGATCTTTAACTGCATAGGGGTAGGAGGGTTTAGCATACGAGGGAACAATCGGGAAAAGGCTAAAGGGAGGGGAAATATAACATTAACCAGTGGGGAAAAGGGAAAGGAGTGTTCTTGGTGGAAGAACTAAAGGGGAAATGTGGAACAGAGAAGATTCTAGTCTAAGGGGCAGACTTGAACAATAACTGACAGGACAGGGGGAGAGTACAATTCTCTTACAAAAGGGGGTGGAGAACTCATACAACTGCTGTTTCCCATGGCAACCCTAGACTGCCTTCCCCAACCCCTCCTCCTACAACAGGGAAAAAAAGGGTTATGCTGAGACCATGACAGAACAAAACATACATTTAATCCTAATTTCAGTGAAGTTTTAGTAAAGTGTTCTCAGCATCTTGGTGATCAGATGACTGCTTCTCCTCTTAAAGTTCTCACACTTCCAGAGTTCCTTGCTGTCTCCTTTTCTTAATTTTGGGAGAAGACTGTTAAAAATAGCAAAAGCTTACACTGACGGATAAATTTGGCAGGAAATCTGAAGGACACCTGTTTCATAAAGTTTCATTAAAACATGACAATTAAAAAATGCAATTTCCCTTCTGTCTGCTTTCACTTTGATAAGTTATCTGTAACCATGCAGGGAAAGGTGTTAATTATTTCCCATTTTTGGTTGGGCAGCATTTCTTTTCATGGGCCAGTAGCTGTTTCTTGCAATAACTCATGAGGTAATTAACCTACCATAGCTTTTTGCATCAATCTTACTTTTTACACTTTTTAAGTTTTGTTACACTTCCTGCAGGCTCCCATAAGAAAAACAAAAACAAACCCCAAACAAAAAATAAAATAAAAATAAAATAAAAAGAAACAAAATATATTTTGTGAGACTCAAACAAAAAATACAAGAATAAACAGAACAAATTCCCAAGGCTGATTACATTCATAACAGTTCACGACCTCTACTTCACCTCTCCAAAAGTGATCTTTGTTGTTGGACAAAAGTATACAACTCAGCTAACAAAATTAGGCATTTGCTAAAATATATTGAATTCTAAGTCCTTTTACTTCCCAAGGCCTCTCTAGTAGATCACACAGAAGAAATGCAAGGCCTAGGAACAGGCTCATTTAGAAGGAAGTATTCTACTGACTTTGATAAATACTCTGTATATTTTTCCTTTGGCCTCTCCATGAAAAATTATTACACCAGCCCAAGGTAAAACAATGGGAAGAAAGTATAGTTTGTATGACAAGGCTGTAAGAATGTTACTGAAGTTATCAATCATCATGACTTAAAGTCATCACTTGGGTCTGAAGAATAAAATGCTACACCATTTTCCCTTCTTCCCATGTATTTTCTGGAACAGTCTTCTGGTATGGTGCTCCTGCAATTATGTGAGGCATTAATTCCTGGGCCTTTAAATACTTTTATCAGGATGAAAGCATCCCTCAGAGTCTTATCCCACCAATGGCAGCACCAAAGTAAAGAGGTTCACCATTAATTAGACCCATTCTTGTTCTCCTGCCCAGCTTGATGTGCTGCACCACGCAAATTCTACTATCACGTAGAGGATAAAAATTCGGCAGTGGAGCGGGAGCTTCACTTTGATCCTGACAACAGAGTGAAAGTCTAAGTCTACATTTTTTTTGCTTATCACAAACATATACAAACATTCCCTCACAATACTGGACTAAGCATCACTGGGGATGTGAGACTCAAATCCACGTTTTTCTGATCAGTTTTTCATGGTTTTCACTGCTTCAGCAGAAGCAATGGATCAAGAGGCTCCTGCTCCCAAGCCTAATCCCCAAGTGACTTTGCCTATAAGATTCCATTAACCATGATTTATGGTACAGAATGACAAGCCAGAAAACATATTATTTTTTTACAGCTTCTGCTCTGCGCTTTAAGTAAAAGTGCAGTGTAAAGCTTAACTTTTTGCAGAATAAAACTTTTGCACTCTGTGCAAGTACTGTCTGTGTTGCTGCAGGGCTCTTAAACTTTTAAATATTTTTTTGTGGTAATACTAGCAAACATAATGCAGCTTTAAAGCCAAAACCCTCCTTATTTTACCTGAGATGCACTAATGCTACAATTCAGGAACTAGTTTCAAGGAATTCAGCACAGAAATAACAGTTTAGTAGATTCACATGTAAGCTCATGGAATCTTTTGGAAAAGTAAGCACCTGAAGCTGGTTACCAAACTAGGAGACTGCTCTCACTGTCTGTACAGTTTACAGAGTGTAATATGTAGCGTAAAAAGCAGAATCTGGATGAGAATGGTGGCTGGAGTTGTAAACCTGAAGCCTCAGGTCACAGCAGAGCACCAAGGATGATCAATGAACAAATTGAGAACCTTCTCACATTGCATGGAAGGAGCAGAAAAGCATTATTTTGATAATTAAATGTGATGTCTTAAATTGCTGTAACAATTTTATAGGTAAGTCTGTGACCATGGTGGATTTTTGTTGTCAGTGAAGAAAGCCTCTTGTCGTTGGTTTGGTTTTATACTTAAAAATACTTGACTAGTTCCTTACCAAAGCAATCAGATAAGCAAATAAAAAGTCTTCATGCCATTCTCTCCACCCCTATAGGAAAAAAAAAAAAAAACAAACAAAAACAAACTACCAAAAACCCCAAACTCTAACAACTCTAATTCTCAAAAATATTCAAGCCCTCATCTTGGGAAGAATGAAAAAAATATAAAGCAAGGCAGCAAACTACAAGCTTATGTGCACAAAACAAGAAGTATCTGGGACTTGAAAAAGACCTCATGATAAACACACCAAAACACTAGGGTGGAAAGATGGGATGTGATGAGTGTATTTCATGTAACACTCACACCCCTGGCAATTATGCTGTAAAATGTTGTCACTTTCCAGGTGCTGGAAGAAATGCAAGCTTTGGAGCAGATACAAGTTGCAAACCTTTTGAGCATGGGAGGGTGAGGGGACATAGAGTTTGGTACTGGTAAAGAATATTAAATACATCAGGTCTGGGAGTATTTTAAAAGTATGTTTATGTTATGCATATAGCAAATCCCCAAGCTGCACCCTAAGCATCAAAATGTTCCCTCAGACCTCTTCTTGCAGAAATATGTGTAACAAAGAGACTATTTTGTTTTAAGCCACTCTAATCTCACTTGCCAAGGAAAGGGCTGCAAATCCATGGTTATTAATTACAATATAGAAGAAATTTTGCAAAGATGGATTTTAAATTGAACACCTTTAGCTCATGAAGCCATATCAAGTTCCTGATTTTATGCAAAGAAGCAGAAATCTGTGATGCTGTGTGGGAGTGGCCCCTGAACTGCCATGGGAGGCTACACAAGTATAAGGGGACTTGTCCATCAAATGCTGCACTCTCCCTGGTTCATGCCAATCAACAACTGTTCTACTCCCCTGTTCCAGGAAGTTCTTTGTTCTCGTTACCTCTATTGGTTCCTTCTGTAAGACCACTCCTTCCCTTCTTCCTCGCTGGCTCAGTTCGTGTTACCCCATCCTTGTTCCTCCCCTTAGCTTTTCCCCTATTGGCTCATTTGTACCCCGATCACTCCTATCCCCCCACTGTTATATACCCTAGCCCTGCCTTCCCTCGGGGCTCTCAAAGTCTGCTTCCCTTCCAAGTGGTTGTCTCCCTGCACCTCTCCCACCTCCCTCGTCCTCTGCCTTACCTTCAATAAAACCCTCGTGGATCACAGCAGCCTGAGCATCCTCCTGTCTCTTTGGTGGAGCTATCCATAACTATCCGGGCACCTGTGGACCGGCCACTGTGGGCTTCCCTGTGGACTCAGGTCCAGGGCAACCAACAGTTCTGTGACTCACTGCTGGGTACCTGGTTGGATTGAGAGTAGAACTTGGCCCAGTAGTTTCAACAAACATTTCATAGCCTTCTTCAAAGAAGAACACATATATTATACATAATCAAGGATTTCTGCATATCAAGCTGAGACTTCAAAGTTCCTTTTAGGAATCCAAATTTCTTTTTCTTGATGTCAAGTTCTCTGTGTGTTTGTGTGGAGGTGGAGGTGGATGAACAGGAGTCCAGTATGAAGCATATTGTGTCTTTAACATTGATGTTTTTAGCTAGAATGCTTTGTATCATCTGTTCATAAATAAAAATATACTGCTTTGTCAATAGAAACAAATAATTAAATTTTATATCAGCTTTTTGTGTGTTTCCAGTTTTCACACAAATCTCAAGATCCTAATTTATTACCGACATTTAAGAAATTCACATCTGAATGTCATTTTTCTTCCTAATACTTCCCCTTTACTGAGCATCACTCACAGCCACATTTACTCTGCATCAGGTCAGAATATCAGGCCTCAAACTCAGCTGCAACACACATTTCTGCTTGCAAGTCAGCTGCTGCCAAAAAGCACTTGTGTGAGTTCAAGGTGTCATTTGCTCCTGGTCTAGAAAGACATGAGAGCAACAATGGATGGTGCCTCATACCCTGAAAGGAGCAAATTAAACTTGGTCTAAGAAAAATATTCTTGTCTGTTCTCCAGTTATTACCATTTATGATACACCAGTACACAGAAAAGCCAAGCAAGGCAAAATTTTTCACAGAAGATAAAAAAAGAGAGGGGTTTTCCATCCAGTACTCCAAGTCTGAACCTACAAGGAATCATACCAGCTATCTTCCAGGTCAGAGGGACACAGAAAGCAATCAGCCTACAGGAAGTCATGCACAAAAACTTGATCTAGACATATACAAGCATGTGTCCCCACTCTGGTAGGTGGGATAAAAGTGGTACACACACAACAACAAGCATGCTTTTCCACATAGCAATTAATGAAGGGGCATCGTCTTTCTTCAGAAGTTCCAAACCTGCTCATTATTTTCAGTGATGCATTTTCAACCCTACAAATCTGTTTTGAAGAGGGCTCAGGAAAAGAAAGATACTCCCAACACTCAAAATATCATTTCAGACACTATTCTGGAATTATTCCTAAGTGAGGGTTAGAAACCCAGAAGGAGCTTAAACAGCTTGTCTTTCCTTACAGGGAAACCTCATCACAGCAGGAGGTCTGCAGTATTCAGAAGGATGCTTTCAGAGACCACAGCTGCATGCAGATAGGGCTTTTTGCTCCCACAGACTGTTCTCCTAGTCTGTGGAGTCAGAAAGCCCTTCTGGGATTTATAACCCTTTTCTTTTTCCCTGACACTATATTCTTAAATTAATGATGCATTTGCCTTGTAGCATTTTCATTCCTATAGACACCTTCATAAGAATTATGGCTTCAGCTAATGCACAAAAAGTTTAAGAGAAGAAAAGGCTTCCTGAGCACATAAAAGCAGAGATGGGGAAATGGGGTTATAAGAGTTGAAATCCAGGGGAAGTTTTACAGGGTGAATGAGATGAAAAACCTCTCTCAGGTAGTGTCCTGTGAGCTGGACTATATCTTCCTAATACAGAGATTGATTTAACTAGATGGATCAGGGAAGAAGAGGGGAAAATAGAGGAAGAAGGTAAACCCCCCAGGTGTTTTAACTTATACTTAATACCCTAAAGACTCAAAAAATCCTGCAGAGGAAGGAATTTGGCTGGCTCTCTCCCCTGGCACACAGTCTCCAAATGTAGGGCTCTAGAGTCTGGAGGTGTTGGACCTAATTTTGTTTGGTTCTTAGATCTCAGAACACATGGACTCAGTGGGGGAGGATTTACTCCTTAGGATGAAGCACAAGTTGGTAATTACTCAAGGCTGGCAAATAGTCATTGCTGGGAAAGGAGATCCTTTTGCTGACACTCAGGTTCAGCCCCTGGGATGGCTCTGACTGCAGGACTGAGCACAGGAGATCAGCTGAAGCCATGACAGGGGCGGCCTTTTCCAACATCTTTTTTCCACGCAGAGGTCACATGAACTCTGTTTTCTGATGGCTGGATCAGTACAGCAGACAGATCCCATGGGTGGTGACCCTGCAAAGAGGTCTGCAAATAGTTGAGCAGATCAATTATTAAAGTAAGATATGAAAGTAATTTCATTACTGTTGTTGATGCTTACACATATCAGCTTCTACAGAGGGGAAAATCCATTTTCTCATCCTCTTATCCTTCACGTGCTGCAGACACCTCCTAGTTTAGAAAATAAGGTCAACCCATTCAGGATAGTGGCAGAGAACCACAGACATATGGATACACCTCACACAGCTGCTCTATTACAGCATTTTTCTTTCCTCATTCCAACACCAAGCAGCCAAAATGAAGGAATAAAAACGGCTGATTGGATGACATAAAATTTTACAGCTCATAAGCCAACATCACAGACTAACGGCAAAAAATTTCCCTTTTTTCAGCTAAGTTGCTTTGTTTGTCTCTGTCAGCTGGCATTCTGGAAGGTATGTGGGATTGCAGGATAAAAATCCTACAGCACAGAGAATTTCACAATCTCTTATCTGTTTTAATAAAGAAGCAATACTAAGAGGTCACAAAGGCAGAGGAAACAGGGGTAACAGGCTTTGTAAAGGCAAAGGGGAGTGATGTACTGATACAGGTGAATCATTGATGGCAGTGGGAAAGGAAACAACCAGACCAACTGTGTTTATGCTGTATAGGTAACAAAGATGGAACTTCAGAAGATTTCTACAGAAGGGGGAAATTAGGTGTTGCAATATGGAGCATGGATAAAGGTAGAGAAGATGCAGAATCAGAGGCTTTTTTTCTTTTAGCCTCTTGAATCACATATTCCCCTAAACCAGCCAGGGCAATACACAGGACCAGAGAGGCAAATACATTTCTTTTGCTGCTGCTGGTTTCAAAAGTGGTTCTAGCACTCCCTAGAGCCAAAAAAAGTGTGTTTGGTTCTACTCTGTCTCCAAATGAGTAAATTATATGAAGAAGGTATATTTGTGTGACACAGTGAAAGCCAAGCTTTTATGCACAGATAAACTTCTGTAAGTCCCTGGACCTGATTCAAACTGATTCACATGCCACATACTTTTCCTTTTGTAAAGCAGCTGCAAGAAACTCACCACTTTAACTAGAGTCAAAAATAACTCCAGTAGACATGAACTGCAGAAATTACTCTTCTCTTCCCCCGAGACCTGCCTGCTTGAAGCAGTAAATATTAAATGTATCGGGACACTAAAGGACATTTCTGCAACTCAGATTAAAAATTAAGTCTGTTCCCAATATAATAAGTTCCCTGGTAAGGCCTGGACTTTCCACTAATGCACTTGGAGCCATTGAAAACTGAAGTGCTGTTTCAAGGGTGGCAAGCAGGTGTAATCATGCCACAAAAACTCATGTGTTCATTTACTGCAAGGACACCTGTGCTTCACAATCCAAAAGAATGAGCCAGGGGATTTTTCATCATGAAACATCAGTTGTACAGTTATAATCTCTGCAGAGAAGTGAAGGGCTGCCTTTGCAGAGAAGTGAAGGGCTGCTCATAGATTCCTGCAGCAGCCCCTGTTTGCATGTCTGATAACCAGACTGCCGGTCTGTCTTCCTAAAAATAATAATACCAAAAATCTCTGCAATCTTCTTTCCCATGTTCTTGCTTTTGAAAAAATGAATACATGGGGTGCAGGAAGAAATGGTGAGGACCACTGGGTGAGGACAATGGGACTGTTATCTTGTAAGAGAAAACCTTCTGTAACAGTAAAAGCTTTGCTTTTCTTCCTTGTACTGCTAAGAGATTTATCAATCATCAGGGTATAAAGAACTAAGCAGATACTAAGCCACATGGGAATTACTTTAAACACACAAGTCACATGTCTTTAGAGCACCTGTCTTATTTCATAGTCCTTGGCATATATAAATTACCAAAAGAAGCATCTGAGAGGCAGTGTGGATTCCAAGATGTAGCACAGTCCTGAGGATGAAGATCAGACTTCTCTTGCTGATTTTGCTTATGCGCTCTTTTTTTTTTCTTTTCTTTTTTTTTTTTTTTTAAACATTATAAAAAATTATTTTCTTTCTTTGACCAGTGCCTTTCATCTCAAAACTGGGAATAATGTCTCATGGAGGAGCTCATTGATATCAGTGGAATAAGCACTGAAGACAGCTTGGACACACATTGTGAGGAAGTTCTGTACAGATATAGTAGGCCAAAAAGGGGGTTTGTGATTGTCTCATTAATATTTTCAGCCCTTGAAGTACTACCATGCTATTAACACCCTTTCTTGGAATAGGGAGTCAAAGGCCATGATGGAACCAAGAGTGATCTACTTTCTCCCATCATCATCCCTGAATATTATTCTCAGAGCAAAAGTAATATTTTCAATGACTTTTGGCTTCTACAAATTGGGAGCATTAATGGGGAGCATTAAAATTTGTAGGATGTAGAAAGCATAGATCTCTCCATGTCAGATATTGATGTGCAATATCTAAGTCCATCACTACCACCACACAGAAAGAAAAAGGTAAAAAAAAAGAAATTTTGGAAAAAAAAGAGGGACACAAAGAAAAGAGGAGTAAAGAGGAAAAAAATCTGTATTCCTGCTGGTGTTAGGAACAAAAGAAAACAATCCAGAACTACACACAATATTCTAGATGAGACCACCCCAGCCCAAAGCAGAGCATGACAATCCCTCCCTGGCCCAGCCAGCCATGCTGGGCCTGGTGCCCCCAGGACAGGGATGTCCCTCCTGGCTCCAGGGCACTGCCGGCTCAGACTCAACTTTCCAACCAGGAATCAGGTTTTGCCTTTCTGCAAAACTACTCTTGCTTTAAACCTGAATCAAAGGAATAATGTTGAGGTGGTGAAGCTCTCTCTACAGCTTAGTTCACTGTCTCTCTTTCTTAATTAATAGCATATTCATTTTGTTTGGAGGCATTAGTTTCCTTTAACTGCCTAAAAGGAGTTCAGCATACAAGGACCTTGAATGCTTTGGATGAGATTAGTGATGTCCTCTCTTCAGCATCAGAGAAAGGTTTCACTCCATAGGTTTCACAGTGGAAAGTCAAAGAGCTGCAGCTAAATCTGGTGGGCATTGCTGGGCCATCTCAACAAAAAGCCAGGACCAATTTGCACAGTGGTCAGAGCTGTTCTTTTGCTCAGTAAAAGGACAAAGATAAGCCATCTGCTGAGTCTTGTGCTTCCTTACTTCCCACTTCATCTTACAGACAGTAAATTGGAGTACTGGGCAGCAACCCCTGCAATCCACCCCAAAATACAGAGTGGTGCTTTGTTTGGAACTCCAGTCATGCCTTTTTTAGGTGCCTCCAACTGGTTGTTTCCTTCAGGGGCTGTAGCATGTTTTGGCTGACATTAGAGTAATCCCCTGTACTTGCTTTCTGTTCGTGCCTCAAAGGGAAGGGGCAAACCCCAGCAAGGAGTCTGTCAGCTCTGTTTCAGACATTTCAAGTGACTTAATTTATGGGGATTTAGGTGGAAAAAAGAAGGAAGACAGATAAGGAGAAAGATTGGCCTCCTAAGCACAAAACTTTAGCCCTATCCACACAATCAGGCAATTATTTTGCTGAAAGTCTTGTTGTTGTTGTTGTTGTTGTTGTTGTTGTTGTTGTTGTTGTTATGAATCAAAAATATACAACACAACGTGTGAACATGCTCTGCAAAAAATTTTGAGGTGCACACAGCTTTGGTCAGAGTAGGGCAGAAGTTTATTTCTGCTATACTCACAAAAAAAAAAAGCAAAGAGGGAAAATCTCTTGAATACCAAAATAAACAAATCCTTCAATCCAGAAATCATCACAGTCAATGAGGGTCTTCAAATACAAGAAGGCTTCAGCTTCATTTGCTGAAATGGAGTTTCTGAAATGCAAACTAGAGTTCACTTCAACACATGTGTTTCACAGCGCTTGTCTTCCTGTTTGCCCATGGGATCCTTTCTGGAGAAGGTTTAGGGTTTTTTTTCAGCAGAGCTAGTGCTGACAGGAAGCTTTCTACAGAGAAGTAGATCATTAAGTCTTCTTAGGATGGGACCTATTTGATTAGAATTAGCTGAGTATTTTCTCTGTACAGCTGAACCTGTGCTGGTTGTTCTTTGTCTGCAGCCATCTCCATGCATGGACTATCCACAGGGGGAAGATAAAGCCTGCAGAGCACAGCAGAGCACAGAAACTTCCATCTTCCTTCAGATGTGTGCATAACCCACTGTAAAACGTTAAAAAAAAAAAAACCCAACCAAACAAACAAAAAACAAGAAACAAGACAACAGAAGCAAGTAAGAATCAGAACAGACCTCAGCCACAAGTCTTGGGCATTCACTTTATGAGGACTATACAAATAACCTAAATATGTTGTGAAAATCCCAGCAATTGGGCCAACAGCCATATCAAAGGCCATACTCACATTTTCACAGGGCATTAGCAGAATTTTGCTGCAGAGCATTGCCAGGTGGGAATATAATTTATTTTTGTCCTATCTCCAGCAGATTTGTTAACAGTAAAGAAACATTTAGTTCCCTGACTCTCATATAAGCAAAGAAGTTTTTATTCTGCCACCTTGTGTTTCCACTCTATGGCAAGCCATTTAAGAAGTGAAATTTCTTTCAATGGGATGACAACCTAGAGGAGTTCCAGCCATGTAATCATCAAGACTGGTGAAGAGCAAGATTGTGATGGATGCTGTTAAGGAATATTGGATACAGGTCTGAAGCAGTCTGGAGTTAACAACTTATCACTAGTTACTAAATCTTCTGAAGCCTTAGGCTGTAAGCTGTGAACTTTCATGCAGATATTTTGAACTTTAGAGCTTTTATCAACTTCCCTGAAAGAGGGACCCAAGAGATGTCTGGAGCTGGAAGATAAGGAAGTTCCATCTATCAGCATAAAACACAGCATCAGAGATAAGATTAAAAAATAGACCATCCAGAGACAACAGAGAGACATGCTGAGCAACAGGAAGCCCCCAGACCCCAATATTATTGGTCTGAACTGCCACTGGAAACTCAGACTGAAGGGGTATAATTGTCCAGGAATTTTTTTTCCAGGTTACCTCCCCAGAGGTACCCAGCTTGCACTCTTTCTGCTGCTGTGCAATTCAAATAATCACTTGATTGGACTTAAAGCCTGAGATTCTGCTATGAGATACCTCGGGAGGATAAATTTCTTTAAAATATGCAATAATAACCTCATTAAGAGCAAGAAAATGCAAGGTTAGAAATGGTGGCGGGGGGGGGGTGATGGAGGGACAGGGACAAAACAGCATCAAATCACGAATCACAGCAGATTCTATGTCGAACTATCTGTTATTCCTCCTTCCCTCCAAAGTGTCTGAAGCAGCTCATAAAGGTCTAAGGACTTTTTTCCACCATGCCCTGACAAGCATACATAAAACACAAAAGCCAGGAACTCAGCAAGAGTTGTGAGATGACCAAAACATCAGAACTGGGATCAAATACCAAATAACCTGGACATTAGACACACACCTTCTGAGAAGAAGAAAGTGCCAAATCTTTGGTATTTGTACACAGAGAAACAGGATACACAGCAAAATTACAGAGAGAGCTGCAACAGTCATCATTCTGCTTCAAAGGCAAAATTCCTCAATTTTTAAAGGCCACTTATGTGTACTTCTAATGCAAATTATTAAATCTAGAATTATGTTTAACTCCCACTTTGGGAAATTAAGAAAATTCTAATCTGTGTTCACAGGTGACCACCTATTATCTTAGGACTCAAAAAAAAAAACCCATGTCAGATATTTTTTTCTGAAAAGAGTTTGGGTCTCTGTTAATGTGCAGAGTCAGGTTATAATTCAGACTGTGTCAGCTGACTGGCAGACACTGACCTTGTTTGATCTCTCACAGCCTAAAGCTTGTACATGCAAATTTAAAAGACATTTTTCTTCAGTTTTGCAATATCTGGCATCTGAATTATGCACATCCACACCCCCTTTTATAAGGAAGTTCACCTGTTGTTTGGTTGAAAGGAAAATGAAAGTTATTAAGATACTTTCCATATTTTTGGGTGAGTAATCTTTTTGCAATCAGGGTTTTATGCTGAAAGAAAAATTATATGTTCTTGGAGAAAACTGTACCACTAAAGTAAAATAAAAATGCTTCAATTTATCATGGGACCCCATCAGAACACCAGATGGGCATCAATGCACATTCTACCATCTCTCAGGATTTGGGGATAGACCATTAAAGAGATATTGATGGCTCATAAAAAATGTGGAAACAATCCTACTTAGAAGTCATTCTACTTATGCATTACACATGCTTTGAATTTCTTTCCCCTTGCACTTATTACTAAGGACATATGAATGAAAGTTTTTAAACAGTTCATCTGTTCTTCTTCTGCTTTCCATCCCTGAGACTCTTCAAAGATGGGAGTTATTAGCTGTAGTAGAAAATAATGATGTAGAAAAGACAATTTAATTTCTTACAGGAAAAGGGAGCATAAGAGTGTCAAAAGAATGAACAGATTCTGTAATAAAGAGATGCAGAAAACATATTTTTCTTATATTGGAAAAGCATATAACAGTGACATTCAAAACTCATCCAGATTCCCTGCTGAGAAAAGCGCTTAACCACATGCTCAACTTCCAAGTGGCTGCTTATGTCCATCAAATTCAGCAGGGTGTGGGTGTCTGTCTGGAACTCCCCAGTTGGTTAAATCACTGCTCAACAGGGTAAACCACTCACCCAGGGCCTAAAAGAATTATTCTTAAGACATGCACTGACTCAGACACTAGGACGCTACTTCAGTTCTCAATGGGAATGTTCTAAAATCTTACTACATAAATTTACCTCAGAGTATTTTTTTAAATAAATGAACCAGCAGTCCTTTACAAAATCATTTTCTGAATTACAGACCAATATTAGCCAGACGCCCAAGACTTGAAATATGTTACAGGAGGCAAGAAAACGATTCCCAAAAGTATTTGCTGCCCCTATGTGCTAGCTCAACTATGAAAAAAAATTATATTCTGGAAAGGGGTGTCCATTAAAATGAACCAACTCACTTGTATCTCCTGTAAAATAACCAGCAATAATTGTTACCTTTCAATGTTCTCAAAAAACTTATCATCAATTTCTCCTGTCACCTAATCAGAGCAATTGGAAGTTTTGTTTTAATGCAAGGTAACCTTTTCAGCTTGCTAATAGAATTTTGTGCAACAGAAGGTGTCTTTCTTTTAGGATACAGCATTCCTCTCTCCTCAAAGATCCAAATTTAGCAGATTAATCCTGACCCCCACACATCATATTACTGTGATCATTATCTCTACAGAAATTTTCAATTGATAAAATAGCCTATTCAACACTTATTCCATGGGATGGATCCCATCTGGAACCCTAAACCCATGTCTGCCTGAAATTGTTCTTAAAGAAAAATTCCTAAGGGATCTGCATCTAAATTTCATAAAGCTTGTCTCCAGCTACCGAACCTCATCATCACAATCTTTATAACAGAAGCTCACAGAATATTCATATGAGAAGAGATTTTGAAATTACTGTTTTGCATTACTTATTTAGATGCCATTCCTGCATAAACATTCAACTAGCTTATTTAGAAACTGCCATCACCACCATCACGATGCTGAAAGATGTATCTCAATGCAAATTCTGTAACAGTGAAGAACTAATTCTGTTACCATAAAAGCCTATTAAAAAATCAGTCAACTGAACTGTGTTGCTCCTAATAGCTATTTAAATGGGAAATCTAATTTCAGTTTAGATTAAACACTGTATTTCAAAAGGAAAACTTCATCTAAATATAATTGGATGAAATTACTTTGAACTGGTGCCAAAGTCTACTAGTTGAATGCAGCTCATTATGGCTTTGCTCTTTGGTTGGAATAACCATTAAAACTCAAATGTCATGTTTGGTGGATTCTAAAGGGTATTTTAGTCACTTGCACAAGGGCCATGCAATCCCAATCCTTACACAGATTTACTGTAGCTGTGTTGGTTTTTCTGTCATGAGAGGACATCATGGAGTCACAGAGACACAGAATCACAGAATGGCCAAGGTGGCTGATCTGAAGGAACATGGAAGATGGGAGAACCATTCATAAAGACAAAAGGTTTGCTACATGATACAGAGTAGAAAAGATATTGTCTAAAAGCAGTTCTGACCAAAACCTACCAAAACCTATCAAATTTAAAAAAACTATCAAATTTAGGAATTACGGCTACTAAAGCCAAGTGCAAAATATCCCAGAAGTGACAAACCTGTTGAATTACACTTAATTCAGTGTTTTTGTGGAGTGCAACAGTGTTCCAAAGCCTTGGAAAACAAACTGCAGTATTCCTTCATACTTCAGATTTCATTAAACACCTTTGTACTTACAGACTCATTCCAGACAGAAAGAAAAGGGATTGCTACCAACCGTGTTGCTGATCCTAGATCACCATCAAATCAGACAGGGTATTTATAGAATCACAGAATGATTTGGGTTCAAAAGCTCATGTGGTCCAAAAACCTTGCAACAAACAGGGCAATCTTCCTCCAGACCAGGTTGCTCAGGGCCCAGTCCAACATCAAATGTTTTCAAGGCTGGGGCATGTACCAGCTCTTTGGGCAACCTGTGCCAGAGATCCACCACTCTTCTCATAAACAGTTTCTTCCTTCTATCTAGTCTGAATTTACCCCTCTTTAATGTAAAACTGTAACCCCCTGTCCTATTGCTACATGCCCTATTAAAAAGCCTGTCCACATTATTCTTAAAAGCCCCCTTTAGGTCTTGAAACCTGGCAATAAGATCTCTTTGGAGCCTTGTCTTGTCCAGGATGAACAATCCCAGCTGTCTCAGCCATTCCTTGTAGAAGAAATGTTCAATTACTTATCACTTTAATGGCACTCCTTTGGACCTGTTCAGACAGATCCACATCCTCCCATGCTGGGGACCTCAGATTTGGATGTTGGTATTGGAAGTAAAACACAGAGGGTCAGACATCTGGTATTTTGTTAGCAGGCATAAAATAGCATCAGTTATTTTGCAGGACTAATCCAGGAGGTGGGTACTCAGAGTATATCGCACTCCAAATTATTTAGTTCTGTCAACAACTTTGATATCATGGCTTTTTGCCACACAGACCACACAATTTTATACTTTAAATCCTACCAGAATATTGACAAGACTCTCATTAGTAAATTGTCTTGTTGTTCCCTTATCCTGGTTCCTGAAAGAGAAGACAGAACATAACTGGTATAACAACAAAACCAAATTATTTTATGTTTATTCCCTCATTTCAGTGTTGACTGTAGCTCTAATTGGATATTGGATACAGGTTGTTTTCTTCAAACTTAACTAGCAAATCTGCCTGGCATTTTCAACTGAGAATTTTACTCTAGATCTAAAGACTCAGAATGTGTCTATCTTCTCTTTCATGTGTTTCTTTCTGTACTATACTTCCAGGAAAAGAAAACTTAAGAAAAAATAAATTTTAATGTCAAAGATATATTCTCAAAACTAATCTTGGCCCTGAATTACTTCAAATATCTGTTTACTTTAATAACTGTTCTATTTTTGTTAGAAAGATATGCTGCAGGTGCCCGTCCCAAGGGCCAGTAAACTACTATCACATATTCATGGAGATAGAAATTATTAATGTTTGTGTTTGCGTGCACCATAGCCCTGTGACAACATTATAGGGCCTTCCAGAAGCAGCATATAAAGAGATTTTAAAAGGAGTTTTGCTCCAAGACCAAAGTGATGGCACTAGTTCGCAAGAAAGTAAAAGACCAGTGAGAGCAACATCAGTGTATAATTTAAGTTGTATTTAGTTATCTACCTGCAAATAATTATCTTAGCCCACCTTCTTTGACTCCCTGTATAGTCAGTGGATATTCCTCCTCTGTGGACAATCCCAAGCAGTGAGGGCAATGAGGGTTCTGCTTAGAGACATATTCTGGAAAAATAACTCTTTTTTTTTCAGTCCAGAGATATCTCCCTCATTTTGGCTGCTGCTTTCCAGGCACGTTCCAACACCCCTTCCTTCCAAAGGAGCCTGAAGGTGGGAGTCGTTCAGTCCATACCAAAGTTAGTGAGGCTCAGCACAACTCTGGACAACAAACTCTGGAAGGAGTTTTTCTGATCATGTGCAGACTTCAGGATTAAATAAGTTGCACCCAGTCCTCAGCTGATGCTCTTCAGTACCTGTAAGGAAATTGTGTGCACCAGATTGATCTGCCCTTTCCTTAAGCAATGAAATTAGGCATATGAATCCTTCCTGTGTCTTTTATTAGACTAAGTGATATGACTAATACCTGCCAGTCAAAATTCATGTTCTAATTTCATCCTCTCTGGTGAGGAACACAGGAAAGGAGGAGAGAAATTCTGATATTATTTAAACCCATGCAATGCTTCTCTTTCCAGATTCATGACACAGCAAAGCTGACAGAGTAAAAGAGTAAAAGGAGTAGAAGAAGGCATTTGGAAAATCTGGTTCTGTGCTTTCTGAGTTTTTTCAACTACAAGGGCGCTTTCCCTGGCCTTATATTGCTTCATTAGTAGATATCAGCCCATTACTCCATTTAGTAGGGTACAGAAAGAAGAATCAGATATAATAGGGACATTTATATTTAGTACCTAAGGGGTTAACATGTTATTTTTCCAAGCAAGTAACAGAACCAATAACCCTAGAAAGAATCAGAGCAGGTAAAACAGTGTTGCATAAAACCCAGTGAACTGGAGGACATGAATTATGTGTCTTAAGATTGGAGGAAATGGTCATTTTCATAGAGCTGTTTATGACTTGTGTAAAATGTATTTAACTAGGGTTTCTGGCTTCGTCCTTCCCCCAAGAATATAAATTAGTGCCCACATGAAACCAAAGTTATAATGTTGCTACGAGAGGCCAACTGAGAGCAGAGGTACAGAGGCTTTTCTGGGGCAGGATCATTTTATACCACCATATATTTCTTTTCCACATCTGATTCTTTATGCTGACAGCAGTTTTCTGCCCTGGTTAATGGAAGCACAGTTTTTGTCCGGAGCCATATCCAGTCAAGTTCTGTCAATGACAGACTCCTGGTTGATTGTTTGAAAGTAAGTTTGTTTGTGTGATTGTTTGTTTGGGGTTTTTGTTTGTTTGTTTGTTTTGGTTTTTTGTTAACTGCTCTCAGAAAGAAATGTACTCTAGAGCATTGTCGAATCCATTGAGCGACCTGATCTTTCATTCTAGCAGAATGCAGAAAACTCATTTTATCATGAAAAATAAGTCCCTAGTAAACTTTAAATGAAAAGAAAGGATAAGCTTGTCATTTAACTGTTTCTTTTCATGTGTGTCAGATAAATGCAACTTCAAGACACTTTAATCAAAACTAAATTGTTTTATATACGTGAATATTTGTCCATTTGAGACTCAGTTTTTACCTGTGTTGAAAAATGTCAGGATTCAGGCAGGTGTAATAGCAAGGGGCACAGGGGCACAAAAAGTATCAGAGAAAAATTGATAACAAGACAACAAAGGGAACATCTCCCATCTGCTGCTCATCAGCATGGCTCTGCTTGTGTCAACAGAACTGAGATAATTCCTGGAAACTGGGTGTAAAACTAGTGATTAGCTACCTATACAGTGATGAAATACATCCTTTTGTTTCATTTGGATCCACTGTGTGTTCATTTTACTTGGCATCTCCTGGATTTTTTATCATAGTGAAGAATCATTCTCAATCATTCCCTCTAACATCCTATCTCAGCTGATAATCCTCCAGCCTGAAGGGATTAACCTACTGTTTCCTTAAAGAGAAATCAACACCTGACACCCTTTACCACTTTTTTTCATTAATTTTCTAGGTTTTTGCCTTTTCTGAGAGGGAAGATTATAATTGGACACAGTATTCAATATTTGAATATACAATACACACCAACCACATTTTCTCATCATATTTATTTCCCCACACCCAGTAATTCAGCCAGGTCTTTATTTTCACACATCTTTGCATTTTACCACTCCATTTGAACTCATCCTACTTTTGGCTAGTCTTGCACATTTTGCTTGCCTGGGTCACCAAGCAAAAAAATTATCTGAGATTCTGCCTGTGAGGCTGTAGCCCTCAGAGAATAAATTCCTGACTTGTCCATTCAAAGATGAACTCCAGCCTAGAAACAAAACAAAACAAAACAAAACAACACACACACACAAAAAAATCAGCTGTAGCCACTGTCCAGGTTGGTACAGCCAATTACAATGAATTTCCAAAAAATATGCTTTCCCAGTAGCATTTGAGATGTCTTCAGATAAAGCGTGATCCAATTGCCACTGAGAACACTGAGCTTTGGAACAGACCTTCTCCTAACAGAGTGAATGATGGTGTTGTTTGAAAAATCGGCATTTTACAGCAGCCAGAAAATTATGCATTTGGTTAAAGACAGAGGATGTCAAGTGGGACACTCCAGGAGTAATGACCTCCCAACCTAAAAGGGAATCAATGCAGAGAGTTTTAGTTCACCTCTGCTTGTTGGAAAACAGTCAGGGAGTTGAGCAAGGAGCCTCAGGCTGGGCCATCTGCCTCCTTAAACTGGTGGAAGCTGGGGGAAGTTCACATTTGTGATAGGGAAGCTTTGATGTTTCATAGTGACTCCCAGATCCAGAACAGGAAAATAAGCTGGTATGGAATTAATCTTTTATATTAATCTATTAGATTATAAGGTAGATTGATGGTGCAAATATAGAGGTGGAGGGTTAGTGTAGGTTATTGTTTTATGTAGAAGTATGCTGAATGTAATTTTGATAATAATTTTGGAAATGTGTCTTCTCAGAGGTGAATGGTGGAGTGTCATGGTTTGACATGGAAGTGAATTTTTTTCAGGAAGTTGGGTCAAACCAATCAGTGGTCAGGTTTGGATATTGGCACCTGGAGTGACCACTGAAAGTATGGACACGCCTCTGAGAACACAGGGGGTTAAAAGCAAGAACTACCAAGGGAGCTCTCTCTTTGGTTCCGGTCATCAGAGAGTGCAGTGCAGACTCTCCCCTGCCCAGGCACGGGCTGGGTGGGGAAGGGGAAGCCACGCGGCCTTGTCCAAGTAGGCAGAGGGGGCTGAAGGTCTGGAACTGAGCCAGCTCCTGCGGACAGAAGGGTGGAGAGAAGCGGAGATGCCTTTGTTCCCCCCCCCACAGAGGGAAAGTGACAGAGAGCCTGACGGCACCTGGAAATTTGCCGGCAGAGGAGAAGGAGAAAGGGGGGAGATGATGCCCAGTGTGGGAGTCGAGAATGCTGGACAGAGATTTCAGCCATCCAGGGAGTCTGAACTTTTAACCCTTTCCTGGGAAAACAAGGCTTTGTAAAATATTACTCCTCCTAGATTTATAGTCTGGGACCTGAGATGTTAGAAGAAGAAATTTTTAGGTGGGAGGAGATGATGAAGTAGCTTTTGGCTGGACTTTTCTTGTTAGCCACAGACTGAACCAAATTCTCCTGCAACAGAGACTGCATTTTAGAGGGATGCAGTGGTGACCCAAGGAGACCTGCTTTGGCAACCACCAGCACAGGAATGGCAAGAACAGAGGAAAGCTGAGAAGAGAATGGTGATGCCCTCTGTCTTCAGGAAGAAGATGATCTCTGTTCCTGGACCCTTGGCCCCAGGGGAAAATGGGGGGGGACTGTAGTCCCAAGATGAGAAGCTGAACTGTTGTTCTTTTGGTCCATGGCAAAGCATTCTTAAAGGAGCCCTATGAGCAGTCTGTCCATGCACAGTGGTGAGAGCACTGTGACATGGAAAGGAGAGTGTCACACTGGCAGATTTTCTCTGGGCGGTTGCCATGTGTGACATGGAAGCACAGGAGGTGGCAACTGTGTTTCCTGGGCGGGGGGGGGGGGCGGTCTATGGCACAAGAGAGACTCCTCTCTCCCTTGATGGACTGAGTATGGATTATCTGAAGGGTGGTAATTTGATCAAGAATCCCGGGTGATGTTTCATGGTGGTTGTTTTTGGAAATTGGGAGGAGGAGGGGTGTTTTAGAGAGTCTTCATCCTGGATTTAGTGTGTGTGTCTTCTATAGAAGACTATACTATACTATACTATTCTATACTATACTATACTATACTATAGTAGTAGTAGTTTAATAAAGTTTTTTTCCTTTGTTATTAAGCTTAGGCCTGCTCTGCTCTGTTCCTGATAACATCTCACAGCATTTATTTGAGAAAGTGTTATTTTCATAGAGGTACTAGCATTGCGCCAGTGTCAAACCGTAACAATCTTTCACCATTAAAAAACATTTTCATTAAGTTCTTTTCTACCTGCAGGCCATGGATCCCAAGGATTTAAGCAGCTTAATTGTTTAGCTCTAACATTTCAATGTTTGTCCATTTTGCCTACCAAAGGAGAACTTGTACTCTTGGTCCTTTATCCCCATCTCTACACTATTCCTCTGCCTCTCAGCACAGAGATCTTCAGTGAGGGATAAAAAGGTCTAAAGAAGCTACAAGGAGAGAAAGTCCACAGTGAAGGGACACCAGATCAAGGCATATTCTCCAGCGCCTTTTGGGAAACTGTTATCACTGCCATTCCCAGGGGCTATACCAGCAAACCAGGACTTAGTCCCTGTGAAGCTGATGGTTTTTTGAGGCAGTGACTCTAACAATCTTGCTCAGGGTATCACATGGGGTGGATTTGCAAGAAATGCAAAGGGGTCCTTTTTTGCACTAACAGCATTTTCACAACAAAGTCTCAGGTCGTCCTCCCTTCAGCTCCTCCTTTGTCTTTCCTCACAACTCACTGCTTTATCTCTGGAGTGTGGTTCTGGCCCAAATCAAATCAACTCACAGCTGTTTCAGGGAAGGGAAGACATTAAATTCAAAGTTCATTGGGAAGACATTCATTCAAAGGGAAGACATTAAATTAAAGTTCAGTTGGTATCAGGTCTGATTTTCAAGTCAAACTACAAACCACCTCTCCAAAGTCCTCTCCTGGTGAAAGCTACAATACAGCCACAGAAAGAGGACAGCAGTTTCCCTCAGAAAACTATGAAACTGAAGCATACAAGAAGCACATTCTCTATAAAAAGTTTGTTGTTGGCTGGAGTCCTTATTTCTCAAGAGAATTTCCAAGAGCAGGTGAGAGACCTCCTGTCACTGAACAGGTTGTGTTGTGAAGATACATTTCTTCCAAACTTAACCCTTATTTAAAGTATTATCATGAGCAGGGTGAGTAGTGCTCTCACTTCTATTGTTATGTCTGACTCTTGCTTCAAGAAGCAGTGAGACAGGTCTCTGGAGTGGCCCTTTGCACATAACAGGCTCCACAAAATAAGATTGCAAGAGAGAACTGAGAAGCAGACGTGACTGGGATGCTGTTTGTTTTAAATAGAGGAAGTGAACCAAATACAGAAAGTGGAACATAAGAAGTCCAGATATAACCTTCCTCTCAGCACTGTGTTCTCACAGCTCAGTTCCCTCTCATGGTTACAAAACTATGTGATTTTGATTCTCAAACAGTGCAAAACCATGACCTTTTTCTGAAGAACCTTCTGCTTCTTTCCATTTTTTTTTTTAATTTTTTATTTTCCTCTAGAGAATAGCTAGATCCACTGCATGCTACACAAGTGTTTGTGTTGGCAGAGTTCCTGGGGTGAGATGAGGAAAAGAATGACGATAGGGGTAGAAGAAAGCTAAAAACTTCCATCTTTTAAAGGAAAAACAAAAACCAACCAACTCTAAGCGCTTAGCAAAAACATAAATCACCTTTCCAAAATCCTCTTATGTGGAACTTACTTGCTAGCAGTTTTACTTTCTCAGACAACTTTTTATATTCATATCATGAATTCCTGAGTACAACTAAGCTCAGCATCTAATTGCTCACAGCTTGACAGATGCAAATGCAAGGTGAACTTTGGATAAAAAAAATTTAGTTCAAAATTAGTTTCTACATTAATATCACATTTCTACTAGCACTATATCAATCTCTGCAGCTTTGCATTGAGGAAACTGAAAGACCAGGAATATCATTCTTCTCTGAAATGTTTGTTCTTCCTATCCACAATCTGTAAAGATAACGTGCTGCTGGTACCAAATTCTCTACCATTATACAATAAGAAGGTACTTTGCTAAGAAATATAATCCCAGAAAAGATGATTTATTAGACATAACTTTTCTTTACGGTGGCAGCAAAGTAAAACCAGTATGGATTGAAGTAGCAGTTAGACCAATGGAAAAGATTCCATAATGTGGTGTCAGCAAAAAAACCTCAAACTTTTATTTCTGCTGAAACAAGAGGGCCTCCCACACTGTCTGATAGGAGCAAAGGAACACTGTCTCTGCTCTCAGAGAATAAAAATTGATAAAAAGACCTGCACACCTTTCTTCAAGAAAGGTTACCCTTCTATTGCGGTCTGAAGTCCCCCAGTGTATGTAAAAGATGAGACAGATAAAGAACGTTATCACTTTCTAATCTTAAATGTGAAGTGCTAATGAAGGATTAATAGTTATTTTAAATCTGGTTGGGATACTAATAACTACTAGGACTATTTTCCATATCATCTTCAAAAGGAGTTCAAAGAAGTGATAACTCAGACTTACAAGCTATCTGCAAGTCTACTGAACTGTGTGAAAATATATCATTATTGAAATCACAAGTGAGTTTCTTATTAAAGTACTTTATGCAACTTGGCTTAAATGCAAAAGTTCTTAACAGAAAGATATTCAGTTGGAAGTATTTTAAATTATAAAACAAATTTCTTTAGATGGGAATTGGATCTATGTATCTTTTGGGCAGTTTTGAAAGTCTCAGCCTATTTACATGGGACCACTAGGAGATAGGTAAATTTTAATTACCATGTGAAAAAAGTTCTTTTAAATCAGCTATTTAAAAAAAAAAAAATTGAAAATTCATTTTACTTTACTAGACTACACATAGCTTCACATTAAGAGACTGCTCCTTGTGAGTGAGGAAATGCAGTGAGTGCATTACTAAAGCCACATTTGAGATGGTTAAATTATGTCTTTGGAGATACAAATTAATTAATTTTTATCCTTTTAAAAACAATAATAATATTGCATAAGAAGTGAATTGCTGAAATGAACCTAATTTTAAATTATTTCATAAAATTTGTTTTAAGTAAATGAAAGGCCTTATCTGGCTGGAATAGTAGTATTTTTTTATCACTCCTTTCAGTAAAGATGAGATCCTTTGTATGCATTTATCAAATTATTTCCTTGCATTTTTCTCCACAGTTGAATGGAGCAATTTTCCTCTCTGCTTTAGTATTATTGTATTGAAAAACTCCTACATTTCCCCTCCCAAAAGAAATTGCATAATACTTATTCCTTTTTAATATTTTTCTTGAATTGAAACACATATCTTTTAAATGACTATTTAAAGAGAAGCCAAGAAGAATAATCTTTGTAAGGGGTTCAAGGTAGTGAAGGAACTATTTGTGAACTTTATTTAGCTGAGAACCAAAAGTACACCTAATTTGCTAAAAAACAGCGTAATGTCGATATGTTTTAATAAGTCTGGATCCTGCACTGATCATAAATTCATGTGTCTTGTACTGGGAGCCCAGCTCACATATTCAAAAGAAAGAAACAAGTCTTTCTAGTCTTATAGAAATTGAATTATTGCAATTTTGCTGCCAAAGAGCTTAACTGCTCACTCCTTAAAAAGGTGCTTTCCCCTATTCCTCTTTCCTACAGTGGAATCCATGTGTTTACCATTTCAGATTTCCTTGTGGAAATATTTTCTTCTGTGGTATGCCATGGCCAAGGTAATGAAACAAAAACATCATTGAACCACTCAGAGTGCTGCAGTTTGGAAATTGGGTGTAAAATATAAATAACAGCTTTCCTCTGAGATATTTTGCTATCTTCTGATCAACACTGTTTGAAGTGAAACTCAGTGAGACAGAAAATGAGCTGCTTTTTTGTAATAGGCCATTGAAAAGCTCATTGTAGAGGATGCACAAAACCCTTCTAATAACTGTGTATTTGAAAGTTTCTGGATACAGTATGTGATAACAGTGGGATAATTGCAACACAAAAATTTGTAATTCTTTTTCCTCAAAATCTTCTGGTTGCCTTTTCATGAAAAGATGATGTAGAGTCAGTTCCTTTGGTCTCAGAACAGCTGAAGCCAATTACTGGCAGATCAGAGCATGGAAAATGCTATTTTTCAACCCAGGGGACTGAAATAAGAATGGCTTGAGACCAGACATAAATGGCACAGCTGAGTGGATGTGGTGCAGGGATGGATACATAAATACATACCTTTTGATTGAAGCCCTTTCCCTCAGGACTATCAGCGAATTTAGGATAATATTATGTTGAAAGGAGTTAGGCTTGACAGAAATGGCAATGAATACCATGCTCCTATCTACTGGAGATCCATATCAGGTAATTTTCTAGGCACTGTTGCCAAGACCATTATGTAAACTCTGTCAACAAGAGCTCCCAAACCCTACTGGGCAGTTTGATCTAACATCAAGATTAAGGCAGCTCCAAGAAGGACGTAGGATGAGATGATTTCCAGAAGTCTCTTAAAATATTTTTCCCCCTGTTATTCTGTTTTTACCAGAGAGACATTTCTCTAATCTGAGCAGCTACATATTTATTCTAGGAGTTTATGGGTAAGGAAAGAGAGAGCAGGAGGGGGGAGTGGTTATTGGAATCTATTTTCTTTTATTCATCATTCTCTGACTAATACTCTGTCTCAGTCTGCCTTTGCTGTTGCCATAGAGTTGATTTCAAAACAACAAAATAAATAAAATTATGCAGGCCACCTCACTCAATACTTCATAACAAGACACTAAAAGAAATGCAATTAGTCTAACCCTAATCTACACTGGGGAAGAGCTACCTATTATCTAATCCTGAGTAAAATATTCAGAGACCCTAAAAGGGTCAGTGTCTTCCATGCTACAGCTGCATGGTTACTGGATAAAAAGAGTTAAATTTCACTTTTTTTCCTCTGATGTTGAACTTGCCTAAGGTAGATCTCAGATGAATGACTATAAATTGCTGTTTTTACATTACTGAAAAAAATTATGATTTCTTGTGCATGTGATACTCATGCAGCATTTTGCCTGTAAGAGAAACTAACCAGGAAGATAAAATAAAGGAAAATTTCCAGGGACAAGGGTGATGAATCTTAGGGTAACATTGGAGTCCAAGCTTGTATCTCTGTAAACAGGTAATCTGTTTATTTGGATTAGTGAATCAGACTAAGAGGGATCAGAGGGAATTGTATAAATGAGGAGCATAACTCAAGATGCTTGCTTGGCAAATTCCATATGAGATCTTGCTTCTCCAATATAAGGATACTGGAATTTCCCGTAGCAAATTTAATTATTACAGCCAAGAATATACCTTCCTGCTATTTGGGGAAATTTCAGATATTTGTTCCCCCTGAGTATAAAATTGTCTGGATTTTGAAGACTATTAGTTCTTCCAAACAGTGTGATGTGAAACGTTTTGTCTCCAAGTCTTTGGCAGTCTGAAAAGCCCATTATCCTGAAAGTGCTTTGTAATGGGTGGAGAACTGGGATGCTGTGCTTCTCTCAATGCTAATTAAAAGGCTGTATAATAAAAAGCTGTCTTATTCTTTAACCCATTTAGTTGAGATTCTCTGGAGACAATAAAGAGTGCTATCTTACTATCTTTTAATGTTTCTATTGCAGGTTTTCAAAAATATATATTGTTTAGCACTTCACTGTCAGGTAATCTCTGCCCTCAGCCTGCTCTGTATGCTGCCTGCAACTTCCCTCAGGGAGTGCATAGTTTTTTTCTGCACATATATAACCCCTAGATTATTGTTTATTTATGATTTTTTTAAAATGGAAAAAACCCACTCATTAATATTTTTTCTACTCATATATACACAAAATATATAAGTATATAAAATATATATTCAAATATATAATATATATAAATAAATAAAGGTTTGGGTCTACTTTTAAAACAGTGATCAGCACCTGTTAGACAAAGACTATTTACCAACAAGAAGGAAAGATTCATAGGCAGCAGGATGTAAAAAAAACACCATCCTGCTTCAACTCTTCAGGTATTTTCAGTTTGCCAGCCTTATTGCTGCATCTCCTGATTTTATAGCTTCAGTATTGGTTGCATTTATAGCAGTAGTTGTTACCCAGTGTTGCAAACATCTTCCAAAACCGTTCAGAGGGAAGCAGCCAGAATAGACTGCTGGCATCAGTGGCACAACTCTATAACCCCAAATGTGCAAGAAACTCTGACCCTTATTGAATGGGAGCATAAACCCAAGGAGAACAGAAAGCTTGGGAAGGAACAGTAAAGAGCAGCAGGCCTTTTGTAAAACAGCAGGAGCAATCTGACAGCTGAATTTCCTGCTTGGAGCACCTGAGGTGCAGCCATGGTGAAGCAGGAGTATTGATTGCAGAAAGAGAAAAAGCAATATGTAGAGCCACTACCCAGAGGTCTGTTACAAATTTGATTTGATAGAAAATGCAGTTTTTATTTTTCTTCCTTTGTCAGTGCTGCACTTCCACCGCTTTAGACATCATCATGGTGGGATGGACTTATAAACAAACAGAAAGAATGAAATCCTGCTCTGCCCTGCTGCAGCTCAGGCACTCAGGTTTTATTTCTGGGGCTGCAATTGTGTGAATGGAGGCATAACAGTGATACTAAGTCTTGTGCAAGCCACAGCCTCCCTCTGGACAGCAGTGTGGATGGGCAATTTTGTTCACAGCTCATTCTTCACTTCCATGGTTTTCCCCACTTTCCCAATAACTTCTTAAATTGGTACAACCCAGAAGTGTTATTCTGATGTAGCAGGGCTTGCAATGGGAGCAGACTTCTGAAGACAGCCCTGACACTTGTTTTGTAGATCCAGGCTGTTTCTGGGTGTTACAGAGGACAAAACTTATATTTGCTCTGTTTATATTTTACCACACTCTACATTAATAGTTTGTCTGAATGAACAAATCTTTCACTGCATCACTGAGAGAAGGCTAACCTTGCAGTCACCTGTAATCCAAGGAAATACCTTCATGGGATGAAGAAAGAATTAAAAAAAAAAAAAAAAAAAGCTTTCGTTCTTTATTTGCCTTTATTTCTTGCATATTCTGAGAATTATAGTGACAGCATAATTGGCCACAGTTAGCAATAATGCTCTTTCAGTAAAACTTGCCTTGAAAATAAAATTCACCAACTCTAATTCTTCCACAGTATAAAAGTCAGATATGGGTATGATTCAAGGAGGCACTGGATGTGACCATTTGCTCATCCATGCTCATTACCAGTCAGCTGCCATGGTCTGGCCCTCAGGAAGAGAACAGAAACAAAAGATCAAACATGGAATGATCTTTCCTGAAGAAACCTTCACCTGGTTCTGGCATGTTAGGGATTTCTGAACTGGGTACTGCATCTGAACTGTTGCATTCACTCATCCATGATGTAAATTCCTTCTGTGAACATGTCTAAACCTTTTTTGAACATAATTGAGCCTTTTTCAATCCCCAAAAATCCTAAAAAAGAGTAGCAATCCTAATTCAATCCCCACAAATCCTAAAAAAGAGTAGCAATCATTCTACTCTTAAATTAAAATGTGTAGAAAGATACTCCATGCATCCTCTTAGTACCATACTTTATTGGTAGCTGAGGAAAATTGCAGCCTGTCCTGATCTTGTTAGAAGCAGGGCGAACACTAAAAAGACCTCACATGTAGTTATTGGTAAAATACCCAGGCTCTTACTTCTTTTCAGTGAACTTTTCAGTAAATCTTCAATAGTACAGGGAATACTCAGTCAAGAGTTAAACAATCTTTAGAATAAAAACTGTACACTTACTTCATATGTAAGTTTACTCTGAGTGTTTTTTAAATTTTGATTATGAGTTATTATACCATGAATTTACTCTTACATGTATTTTCACTCCCATGAGTTCTACCATACAAATGATAATCATATATGCCATTTAAACTACAAAGAAAAAAATTATATTTTTACAAAGAAAAAAAAATCATCTTCTATATCTCACAGACTTTGTATTTTAGCTTTATATATTCATCCAGAATGTTTCATTATAAATAAAAAATTTTAAAGAGTTATGCAAGAAATCAATAGTAAAAGAAAATGCATGGTTTTATTATTGACACATTATAAGAAGGGGTTTATTTCTGTTGATGAAACTTTTTGTGCATAGTGTAGTAAACATTCGTGAAACTTTCCACGCATCTTGCAGTAAATATCACTCACACGGATAAATGCAAGGATGTTAACTTCAACCCAATTGCCTTTAGACTTCAACTTTAGAAATGTTCTGCATCTACTTCCAACTCTAGAGTCTGTGTAATGAAAATTTGTCTATTTTTTTCAGTTGCATGAGAAAATTTAAAGATATATATATACATCTTATTTGCCTCCTTACCTTCCTATTAAATATCTGGAGGGCCTCAATTTAAGAAGGGAAAACAAAAACTCTTTGGTTTTACAGCCATTAAGTATCAACAGTGTTTTTGTTGAGCAGGGATTGAACAGAACCAAGGCCTTTGCTGCTCCTCATGCTCAGGAGACCCAGCCAGGACAGGTGACCTCAACTGAGCCAAGGGACGTTCCAGACCATGTGACACCATCATCAGTGTGTCAAGTGGGGGGGAAAGGGAGGGGGGACATTTGGAGTGATGGCATTTGTCCTCCCAAGTCACTGTGATGTGTGATGGGACCCTGGGAATGGCTGAATTCATTCCTTGTTCTGCTTTGCTGTGCAAGCAGCTTTTGCTTCCCCTCTTAACCTGTCTTTATCCCAACCCACAAGTTTTCCAGCTTACCCTTCTGATTCTCTCCCTGACCCCACTGGTGGGGGAGTGAGTGAGCAGCTGTGAGGGGCCAGGCTGCTGGCTGGGGTTGACTTTTGGTATCAGATACCAGATACAATCCTGTCCCAAGTGCTCCAGTTCCTCTCTCTGCCCTGCCTTGGGCTAAGAAATCTACCTGGGAACTTTTTATAAATGTAGGAATGTCGGATTATTATTACCTGAACCAGGTGCCATATCACTTGTCTTTGCTTGTGTCCTCACTAGTCTAATCCTATCTAAGAAACATTCATGAGGATTCAATGAAATAGCATCACCTAGCCACTTACTTAAAAAGTGCTGCAAACAGCTAAATTTGGGGTTGATGGGAATAGTTACTGTTATGGCCTATGATAAAAGGTTGCAATTGAGATCCCTTTCTTAAAAATTGGTGATGAGGCTACCAATAGTATTTTTGGCTTCTTGTCTTAAGTTCCCCAGGTATATTCAGGACAGAAATAAATAAGACATAGTGAAGTAAGGCTCAGAACAAGTATGTCAGCTTTTGTATTTTTCCTGAGCCAAAAGGAAACAAAACCACACAGCAATTGTTTATGGAAAGTGGACATTGTTTATAAAATATGTTGATCTTGTTAGATAGGATCTCTGAATCAGTCCTTAACTTGGCAGTCTAACCCAAAATCATCTGTAGAAGTTCCTCTGGAAGCAACATTTTAGCCTAGGAATTCAGAAGCTGATAAACAGACTGATACTTAAGACAGATAAATGAAACATCTGCATCCTGCACTGCTGCAGCCCAGTTCAACAACTTAGAAACAGAGTCCTTCTTTCCTTTATTTCCCTGCTCCTTCCTCAGAACTGTTTGCTTATCCTCACAGAATGCTTGTCTGCACTTGATCCTCCCAGGTCTCTGCTTTCCTAAATAAAAAGCAGCCATGACCCTTCAAGCACAGTTATGCTTGGCTGTAGAGATCATGAAATTTGGTAAGAATATAATAGTGGAATTTCTAGATGACCGAGTGCTTGTGCTCAAAAAGTCATGGAATTTTGAGTTACAACACTTGCAGTGATCAATCACAAATGTATTCACCCAGCTGAAGGAAATAAAGAGAATTGGTGTGTATTAATCAATTGATAAAAGAGTTCAGAATTAAATTTCGGTCTGTTTAAGCACTCTAAGTCAGCTATGTTAGAGAATAATGTATGGGTTTCACTCCTCTTAATTGAAGGAATTCATTGGACTGTAAAGTCTGGATTCTTCTCAATTAGGCAGCTGGGTTGTCTTCAGCAACAATCTCTTTCCAGCATTTTGCTCAGATAAAGAACAAGGTCATGACAACAAGGGATCCATACTAATGATGAAAAACCAAACTTGTAAAAATGAATGCTGTATGTAATGGGATTGTTCAGGTTATGTGGTGCAATAAAATAAAATGTTGAAGAGATGAAAAGAGAGATTTGACTATAATTGAAAATGTACCCATACAAACCTGCTGGGACCAAGGAGGTTTCCTCTAAATCATTTCATGTGTCAAATAAAAAATGTCTCAAGAACAGGTTGATGACTTACTTAATCCTTGCTTAAAAATTGTATCATACCTATAGAACAAAAATGTGGTTTCTGGCTGTTGACTGTAAACTATTTTTTAAACTGGAACTGAGTTGTTTCTAAATTTCTAAATTTTTCTCGCTATTTTATTACCATTTGTGAATTTCTGAGCACCATGGATGAAAGCTCTTTAAATTTTCAGGTAATTTAAGACATTTTTCTCTATCTTCATTATCTGTCTTGTACACTGCACTAGATCTCCTACAGTGGTTGACCTCAGCAAATTGTGTAAACACAATTGAATTACTGCCTAATTAGCAGAGGAACTATTAAAACTGTTGAGTTTGGAGTATGTGTTGGGGGTTTTTTGTTAATAATGAGCAAAGTGTTTGTAAAGCCCTGAGTTTAAATCAAGAAAAAATGAACAGCTCATTTTAGGGAAGTTTAAAGTGGAGGATTTATTTTAAATTCTTTTTAAATTAAACCAAATGTCAGCTTCAGCTTTTCAACTATTCAAATGATTTTCACTTTAAATATGTTTCATTGGAAATTTATTTCCATTTATCTAATGTTTCCATGAGAAATTCCAAGAAATTACAATTCATTATTGCCATCAATTTGAAGCTGCACTGAAGGCCCTGGCTAATACAGGTAATTTCAGTCAGCCAGAGGCTGGCTCCAGTGAAAACAGGAGCATCCACATCAGCTATGAAGTCTCTTCTCCCTCATTCAGAGCATGCTAGAAAATGGTTTCACTAAAAGACAAATGCCATCACCAAAAATTACAAGTATCCCTTGACTTACCCAGCTTTGAAAAGCATATTGTTAGGCCACAGAAATTTTTGTGATTTAAGTTGTTAAGCTGAAAAAGGTCAATTCATTTATATTTAGGATTTGCATTTGTTGCAAGTTTCTAGGAGACCAGGAAAAAAAAATTGAAAACTTAACTTAATATCACACATCAGGAGTCCTGATGAAGTCTAGGCAAAATGAATAATCATAACTTCCTGTAACATAGCCCAGGACAAATTCGGATCACATTGGCTGGAAAATAATTTAGGGTTCCACAGATGGATAAACAAATGTATTTCATCGGGTTCAAGGTGAAAAAAAAAAAAATAATCCACTCTTCATTTCCTGATAGCTGTCTGAACCTCTCATATCTAATTTAGTATTGTCTGCTCTGCTACATTTCCATTCAGGTCTGAGGATATGCCATATGTTTTACTCACTGTTCTCATTACACTTACAAAGCTTGGATGCTTTGTACAGAGAAGTGCATAGGCTTTTTTATTCTTTTTTTTTTTTCGTTAGGCAACACAGAGCAGCCACTCTCAGAGAACACAAAACTATAGGGAATATGGCTTACAAGAGCCACTGGAGCACTTGGTAAAAAGCTGTTGAATAGAAAAACCTAGATTCAGTAAATATTCAAAAATACTTTTTATCTCCTTTCTTTTCTTTTCTGTCTTCTTCTCTCTCTTCTTTCTTTTTCTCTTTCCTCTCATGAGACCTGTGGACTGCAACTATGATTGCTGAGGTGAGGCAAAATATATGAAATTATGTCTCTTCTCCAAAACAAGGGGACATAAAATATTTTACTTAAACTGAACCCTTTTGCTGGAAAGGCAAGCCTCAGATTTATGTCCCAATGACAGCTCTGCCAGCACCTCCTGGAGCACATCAGCCTCCAGATGCTGGGTGGAGGGTGCCTTTATTGCCTGGGCAGCTCTGACTGGGCTGCAGATGCCTTGGCAGCAGTTGTAGCACTGGGCTGTAAGAGAAGAAACAGTTTCCCTGCTCTAGAGCACCTCTAGGGCTTTTCTAAACAAAGACCTGAGGCTTTTGTTTGTTTCTGTACTGAAAATGCTGTCTTCATTTGGGCTGTGAGCTGAAATGGAAGACTGAGCATGGTCTATGCAAAATCTTTTTTCCTTATGTCTGTTTCCCTAGCATTAGGGTTAAAAACACATTTTCTCCTCTTGGATGTCCAGTCTCATTTTTATTTGACTCAGAGCTGTTATATACACACACTGACAGCAAGAAATATATATTTATTTAACTTGGTTTTTAATTCCACAAATCTCTTAAGTGATGTATCCCCTATCACTTAAATATATTTTGCTTCACTTTGAAAAGGGTTACTCCTCTCCTTTTGGAATCTTAAACCATAGTCTGCAAAGCTAAAGAGAGGTTTTCGTGAGTCAAAATATTCAAGGTGTTTACAGTTCTGCTAAAGGGCACTTCCACAGAAATGAGGGGCTGGGACTTACTTCCATTTCCTACATAACTCACAAAGTCTGGCTGGCTGCAGTACAGCCTTGGCAGATGTTCCTCATCCTAAATTGTGTCTGTACACTCTTCTGAGTGTGCTGGGAGATCAGGCATGAGGCAGCCAAGCCTCCCATCTCACAATTGTGTCAGTATTTTCCCTGATCCTCAAAGCCTCACACACTTGACAGTGCCCATCCTTCGCTACAGGGAAAGGCTTTCCTGATGCCCTTTCTCAGACCTTCCAATGAGGTTTTGAGACAGCTACGATGTGAAAACAGTGGTTTTACTTCCATGAACTCCAAAAATGAAGTGACCCACTCCCACTCCTTTGCCCCAGAGATACATTTGGCTGTGTGGGTGAGGTGATATCCCAGTTGTGTCCCAAAAGCACACTCAGCCTCAGCATCTCAACTCATGCAAGAACACCCACAGTTAAAGCTCTGTGTGCTTTGGCCTGGATCTTTAACTGAGTTACCAACACGATGCTTTAATCACTAATTATAGCCTACCATGCTTACAGTGCTTTATAATATTCTATATTATCTCTATTGCCGACTTGTTAGAAAGCCAGCTAAATCACCCCAAGCAAATGTGGTCCTCCGAAAACTTATTTCAGTGGAGAGGCTCAGAGGCTTCTGCTAAGTCCAGTTAATTGTGTCTGTTTACTTCTGTTTCTAACTTTTAATATTCTCCTTTCAGCAAAACTGCCTCCAAAGTTTCATGTGTACTGTGGTTCCTTGTTGATTTAAATGAGTATTTAATTAAAGTTAAATTAATACTTAATTTAAGAGGCATACTGGCTTTGATAATGGGATCACTCCAGGTGCATGGCTATTTAGGAAATGAAAATTACTTTTATGCTGTTGGGCATATCAGTGGTTTTGAATTTTCTCAGGACTGAAAAAAACACACCCCTTATTTTGTTTAGCTACATAGACATATTGTTTGTGTATGAATATATGCATATTAAATATATTCGTATTTTAGGTGTGTGTGTGTATATATATACACATATAAATGTGTATATCCACATTTATTCCCACAAGAAGGTTTCTGCTGGATCAGATATTGCAGAACACTTTCCAGGGGAGGGGGAAGAATTTGTAAGTGCATGGGTGCTAGAAATGAATTAATTGATAGTTTGGTGTAAAAACTGTCACTTAGAGAACTTAAGAGAATTAAACACTTCAGTCTACATGAAATCTTTGGCACAGTTTGGAACTGCACCAAATGTACAGCTACAGATAGAAATGTTACATGGGGGAAAGAAAAAAAAAAACCTGAAAAGTATTTTTCCATGTGTATCATGAACAGTAGGAAACTTGGGAAAGCAAATAATGTCTCCAGTTACCTAATCCACAAAAAAAATATTACTATCTTTTAATAATTACATTTATTGAAATGCAATATTGCATTGCATAGTTCTTACTGACTTTATTTTTTCATTGGGAACCATATTATTTCTTAAAAAAAAAAAAATAAAAAGGAGAGAAGAATATTTACCCCAGTAATTTATTTCATTTTAGTGGTTTAGCAATGACACCATCACAATAAGTTCAATATAAATTTACTGAGCACAAATGCACCTGTGCTTTTAAATTACATTTTCCAGGAGTTCAAACAAGCTAACATGGCAATTATAACATTCATCATGATCTCCTGTGTTAAATAATTTCAGAAAGGAATTTTAGTCTGATATATTTAAAACCTATTCCCAAAGTACAGTGTGACAAGGTAATTTTTAAATTAGAGTAATTAAGACCATTAGCAACCAACATGTTTATGCAGATTTTCTAGCTGCTCAATTTGCATTTTTCCTTGTGACATATTCCCTCCAATTTTAAAGATGCTTTAAGACTTTTGAACACCTCTTAGTAGTCATAATCTAATACTCTCATGAGATTCATCTTTCATTCATTTATCTTTGCAGCAGAATTGGACAATACCTGTGCCTGTTTTTATATATAAGTTTCGTGACACATTAAATCATTCAGACTGTTTCAAGGTGATTCTGACTAAAGCTATTCAAGATCAGAATGGTTCTTGTTATTTCTATACGTCTGTTTGTGTATTTTGCCTACACAGAGACAGGGGATAATGAAACTTCAACTGATTTTAATTTTCCTCACAGCCTTTTATTGGGAAGGGGATTGCAGAGGTGGGAAAAAAGACAAAACAGACCAATTTTCCCTGTTGGCATTGTCTTTACACACTCTGAAGCCACATTACCTTGCATTATTTTAGGGCTGTAAAGGAAGAGCAATCAAACTGATTTGATTGACTCAAGAGAAACAAGTTCTCATTTTACCATGTAAAGGATGCTTCTTCTGCTTGTCTCTTTCTATTGGGAGATTACATGTAGGAATAATTTCTGTTTGTGATCTCATTCACAGATGCAGCACCTTTGCCAGTACCAGTACCTTGCCTCGTTTCTCTCATTGAGAAATTACATTACATCAAACACTAGTCATTGTAGTGGGCTTTAACACCCTCACTCCTCAGCCTCCCTTGCACTGTCTGGTGGCAGGAATTCGCCTCCATCAGTGCTTTCAAACACTGCACTGACAGTCTGCCAGAACCGTGCAAAGCTTTAAAGTCCAGGGTGACAATGTCCTCTCCAGCTAGAGAACAAAGAAATCACTTTGTTAGAAAATCTGATCCAGACAATATTAATCTTGTGTTTCAGCTAAATGCCTCATTCTTCCTTTTCACTTTTGAGGCCAGTGAAGAAAAAGTACAAAAATATGTACGTTCAAGAAAGAGATAAGGCCAGTGAGACAAAGTAGGTGAGAAAAAATAGCAGGGAAAGGAGCAGAACCAAATTAAAGAGTCTGTTGCAGCCAGCTACATAAGGATACTAAGGAATGTATTTGCTCTGTCACTGGTTTAGCACATATTCATCTATCAGCCTCTATTTCTGGATGCTCTTGGTTCAGATGACACATTAAAATTCTTGTAGAATATGTTTTTTCTTTTATTTCTTTCTTCAGAGAAAATTTAGCTCTAATGCCTAGAGGCATTGGGCAAGACATGCATTGGACACAGCACAAAGAAAATCACTGCCTGAAATAAATTTAGAATCTGAACAGCATTTTAAAGAAAACATGTTCAATGTGAAATGCTGTCCACATCACAGAGAAAAGATTGATGTAGAAGTGTCAGAAGACACCCACTTTTTGAGAAGAATTGGAAAGGGTGTAGATGTAAGGGGAAGAGTACTATAGACTTGACCAAGTTCACAAATTACTACAATAGATTTGACAGATTTCTAACCCCTGAATTCCTATCCATCTCTGAATCATGTTCATTTCAAACCAATTTGGTGCCTGAGGCTTCACATTGCTAGTTTAATGCTTGACAAAATTCATTGGCAGATCTGAGAGCTATTAGCAGCTCCCAGTTTATTCGCTACCTTTCATTCTAACTTGTTAAAAAACAGCTGCAGTGACTGTAAGTTTTTGGGGTTTTTTGAAGGTGTTTTGTTTTGTTTTGTTTTGTTTTGTTTTGTTTTGTTTTGTTTTGTTTTGTTTTGTTTTGTTTTTAAAAGCCCCCAAAGCAAACACGACAAAAAACCAAAGGGGAAAAAAAAACTAAAAAAGCAAACTCAAAATCCAACAGTAGCATGGGCAAGTAACTGCAAATACCAAAAGCTGCAGTGACACCAAGAGGTGAAACACCAGTTTTCATTCTGCGAGTACAAGGCTGAGTCCCAGTTTTAACGATTCTCATTTCTTCCCTGTTTAAAATTTCCTTCCTCTACCACGGTACCCAGTGCCAGTATCAATGTTCAAATATATTTTCAGTATCAGCATATAGCTTTGTCTACATAAACCATAAACAGAAATCTACCAGTCTTAAAAAAAATTGTAATTTTGTTCTGGCAGAAGAGAAAAAAACCTGTGTAATCCCCAACAGGTCCATCTGTTCCTGCTTATACCACACATCAGAAAATCGTGAGAAAATTCATTGAGAGTAAGTCTCTAAATTAAACCGCACAGGATTTAAAAAAATATGTATGTCATAGAATATTTTGAGTTGGAAGGGGCCTAGTGCCACCTGTAATGAGCAGGGAATACAATTTAGACATGTCTCTTTCTTCCTCCCTCAATTTAAAGGCATTCATCCTTTCATGACCAAAAGGGCTGCAAGATATTTTGTAATTAGTTACACTACTTTTTTTTAAGGGATTTTCTTCACAGAGACATTATTTTGGGCAGAAACCCAGAAATGTTCAAACACAATGCACATGCATACAACACAGGTTCCCACCCCTGTAATAATGCTCTGGTACTCTTCAGATTTTCATTCACTCAAATTTCTTCCGAAACTCAGTTCATCCATCTCAAGGCATTTTTTTATTTTGTCTTTGGATTAAAACTGGTACGAATAAAACATTGATACTGTGAATTAAAAAAAAAATAATGCTTGGTACTCCTACTACAGCACAGAATATTTGATTACATTATATTGCTATATTTTGTTGGCATTATCATTGCACCTCCATAACCATTTACTCACATATTTCTCAGTCTCCTGTAATATATCAGCTGTCTTTATAGCAACTATGTCATGCCTGACATAGCCTAATAAAAATCATTCTTATGCCCAGGCCTTATACTGGACTGATCCAGAGATGTGTTCCCAAGTTTTAACTCTGTAAATCCACTGGAAGTACAGATTTGATCTTACTCAGATGTTATCTCCAAAATGCAATAAGGGCTCAGTAATTTCAAAATGAGCAGAATTAAAGAAATACTTTAAAAGTCTTGTTACTGTAAAAAGAAATCCAAAACCAATGAAAAATTACTAATTATAAGTATAGTGACATATTAATTCACTTGAATAGCTAGAGAATATATTCTTTCTAGAGAAGAAATTCCTGTTTTATTGTACAGGAACTGCAAGCCTACTGACACTGAATTACTAGCCCAAAAGTTCAAATTTATTTAAAAAATTCTAGGAGATATTGATATGGATATCAATATTGCCATCAGAAATTTGTTTTATTGATATGGGAAGTTATTCAGGATGAAAATAGAAGGCTGCCATAGGCATTTTCTTCTGGGCAATAATCAGTCATTCCACACAAGTTGACAATAAAATAAAGTGCACAGGTCCTTTCATTGCTTTTTATATTTATTGGGAAAACGGTGCTGTAGTTTTGTCAAATTCTTCTTGCTCTTGCCATATAAATGAAGAAGAATTTAAGTGATAAAACCCCAACATCTTCAACAAAACTATGTGGCTTTCTATAAATCTTCACTTCCATTGCCTGGGGAGCCATACAATATTTATTCTGCAAGTTAAAAAGGTGACAGACAACACAACAAACATCTGGGCAGGCACTTGTAACACTGACCTAAGAGGTATCAAAGGTCCAGAAAGAGTCATTTCAGAATCCTGAATAATGGATAATTTCTATCCTGGCCCAAAGATTAAAGGTGTTAGAGTACACTTGTGGCAGTTTCAGGATGTATATTTCTTCCTTTTATTTCAGTTTTTTTTTTTCTTTTTTTCTTTTTTAGTTTAGAAGTTAATTTCCTATGCAGCAGATCTGAATTCCAGAAGCTGGAATTTGGGCAAGAAATGCCCACAGCAGATATTTAAAGTATTCTTAACAAAATTTGTGAATATCTATATATACATATGCATATGCATATACATATACATATACATATATACACCTTAAGCACTACATATATATATATATATATATATATATATATATATATATATATATATATATATATATATGTACCTATACACACACAACCTTAATCACTAAGTGAATTTCTGACTATGCAAGGGCTACAAAGGATAACAGTTTGAAATCATCATGAAACTGCAGCTTCCAGTTGATTTTTTGAACTGTTCCCAAACACTGGGAAGAAAAAATCCCATTACAGTTGCAGAGCTCCACAGTTATAGGATATGCCTCAACCCAGCTGCAGAAATAGAGCAGAACTGCAGTGGAAAGTTCATGAGGTCCAAGCTCGAGCTGCTCTTGCTGGACAGTGCATGGTGATGATAATAATACCTAAGGGTTTATAGAAGCTTGTCCAGCCTGAACGTGATTCTTATCTTCATCAACGCACAGGAATTTGGTGTTGAAGAAATTGTCAATTTTCTGATTTGAAAAGTGATCATGTTTCAGGGCAAGTCCCTGAGTAGGTTTGTCTGTTTCACTGTAGCTAAGGAAGCTTTCATTAGAGAGAGTCAGAGGCTAACAAACAGATTTAACAAAAATATGTTAACAAAAGAATGTTCACTCTCCCGTGTGCCCAGGCAAACTTCTATTCTGCATTAAAGGACTTCTAAAAGTTGTTTTAGATACTGCCATGTTGACTTTTAAACCCATTTCCTGAAATTATTAAATATGTTTTATTCTGTTTCTAAGACTCCTGATCTTTTTAAGGTGAAATTTGGATTTTGTTACCTCATATGTCATCACAGAATTAGATAGGACATTTTGCTTTAAAATCCTTGTAGGGAAGATAAAGTCATAGAAAACACTGCAGATCCTAGTTTTTGCTACAGATGCAGGACACCTTTCAGTGAGTATTAGCAGGATAATGGCACTGAAAAAATGGGAAGACATTACGTAAAATGCAGGGGAAAGGCACCACCTTTGCACGTGTGCACCTCTATATGATTAAATTTTAGCCTTTGCAGAGGTAATTCTTCAAGATATGGAGTTAAGCTGTGAAGAAGCTCATGGTCTGTCTCTGAAATGGGTAAAACAAAAGAGATACACTGAACACAGCTTTGTAAAATCCAAGTAATAACGCAATGTCATTTCAGGTCATCCACTAAAGTGAGGAGGACTAAAGGAAAAATCAGAATGAAAGACTGATTATCCAGATAGAATAGGCAGTAATGTCTGTTTGTTTGTTCTGTGGCAAACCACCACCAGTTTTCAGTCATTTGAAATCATCTTTTCTTGTCTGGAGTTTCCAAGAATGACTGAACTCAAAACAAGACTAACTGCACTGATGGAGTCACACGCATCTATCTAAGAAAAGATTTCCAGATGCAGCACATCCATCATGATCTGGAAGGGGAAGGGGAAGGAATGCAATTTGTCACTGGCAACAAAATGAAACTTGGGTATCTGTATTAAGCTGTCTGGGTAAGTTAGTGGTCAATCTAGTGGTGAAGGGCTTACAGCAACCACTTTGAAAGTGCCAGACATCCTGGGAGATTTGGGTGCAGACAGCAGAGTACAGAAATCAGAAGGCATAAGACGTGGATGAACCTTAACAGCTCTCAGAAGGAAATGGAGGTCCAATAAATGAACTTAATTTGCCAGAATTAGGACTTGGTTTATAAGTCAGTACAGAACAACTAAAGATCCTTCTGCAAAGGCCTGATCTAAGCAGGCAGATGCAGAAGTGATCTAACAAAAGCACATTCTGATATATATATATTTTGGCAGTGCTTAGGGGTCAAGTATGGAGGAACTCTTGCACATCCCAAGACACATAACTGCTCTGAACAAAATTATCTTGGTCTGCACAAATTGTGATCAAACCCAGTTGCTGTACAGCCAGCCTGGTAATATGACAAATGCAAAGGTATTTATTGTTATATATACACATATATCACTTTGGTTTGAGCAGCACATTTGGGAGAGACAGAAAAAAGTAGCAGTCTGTAAGCAGAACTGCTGCTTGAAACTAAATACACTGAAAAAACACCTGCTAGCCTTCCCATCCCAGTGCAAGGGAAAGTATCAGACCTTTTACATGACAGAGGAGGAATTTTCACAGCTGACAGGAGAAAATAATCTGTTAGGAAGGTTTTTATGTATATAAAATAAAGAGGGTTCTGAAATGCAGGTTTTGAAGCAGGAACTCAGGGAACTGAAGGGAAAAATTCTGCTACAGAAAAGGGTGTCTTGTCAGAATGTTATGCAATAAAGGCTCTTCAAGGAGTAAAAAATGAGTATTTGAGTTCTCTTTGACAGAAAACAGAAGAAAAAGGCATAGAGGCACTTTGGAGTTTTCTAGAACATTCTCGGACAATAACTCAACGCAGCTTCAGTTCGAAGCTGGAACTATAATAAATACTCAGATTTATGAGAACTAATCATAGCATCTGACATTATCACTTTGAAACTTATCCAAGCAGTGAAAGAGTATTATTGCAACCACATAGTTTGGCTGTAAAACCTCATATAAAAAAAATAATATCTGAGTAGCATGAAAGCACTCTCTTTTTGATGAAGAATAGTTTATGCTCTATATGCTGTCTCTAAGGGAAGAATATAAATGGAATCTCCAGGATTTATTCTATGTCTGGAATTAGTTTTCACAAATAATACTTTTTTTGTACCATGTCTTAGTAATCTGTCCAGTATTCACAAAGAAATATCAGTAAAGCTCCTTAGAGACACAAAGGGTCAAATCAAGCTTTAATATGAGGAATAATGCTTAAATCCCAAAACCAGAGATATTATACCTGTGTAAAAATGTCTATAAACCAGATTATTTTGTTAAAAATAGAAAAAAATATATCACAGAGAGAACCTGCTATCACTGTATGTTAGTCCATCTGTGTCAAACTAGTAAGAACCCCATCATGTGAAAATCCAAGGTATGAGATGTCCCTGTAAGAAGAGAAACGAAGAGTGAAAGCCTCTTGTTTAATTTCAAGTGAAGGACACTGCTGAAAATACAGATATCCTTTGCTCGGTTTTGAATTCAGCAGTGACTTATTTTGCCCAATATACACAAAAGTTAGAATACATACATGGACCTTTGCAAGATTTTTCATGCTTTGTTTTTAGTTTTGGGAGGTTTATTGGGTGGGGGAGAAATTGTTTGGGTTTTTGGGTTTTTTTTGTTGTTGTTGTTTTTTGGGGTTTCTTTTTTTTTTAGGTTTTTTTGTTTTTTGGTTTTGTTTTTTTTTTTTTTTTTTTTTTTTTTTTAGTTTTTATGGTTTTTGTTTTCAGGGAAAAACCTGCAAGGAAAGAATATCAAGTGGTCTAGAATTTTGGAAGTTTTTTCTCAGCTTAGACTACAATGGATGATGTTACCAAATCTTAAAACAATTGTAGCAAGCACTCATGCCACGCCTATGTCCCTAAAAAAAAAAAAAAAAGAAACCAAAACAAACAAACAAACAACGAAAAAAAGAGACAAACAAGAATCAACATTATTGTCAACTGAAATCAGGCTGAGTCACTAGCTCCTTTCTGTGCAAATATCACACCTCCAAGCACCATGCCCAATGGAAACTGTGAAGAACAAATAAAATAAAATATGGTGCTAAGAAAGTGGATCTAGCAGAGTAGCAGATTTAAGAAGCTATTTCCACAACACTGGTGCCTAAAGTAATGAAACAATCAGAGGATGACTAGATTATGAGAATTAAAACCATTTCATAGTTGTAACTGGCTGAAGTTCACAGAGGTTTCTGCTCTGTGGAGAAGAAGAAAAGACTATGTGATAAAAAGACAAATGCAGGAAAACATCATCCCAGTGGAACTACAGCTATCATCAAAATATGGTAACTGATAACTTTGCCTATGTGAGGCAACATGTATGAAGTATATTTTATTTATAGCAAGGAAATGAACTATATTTCTTAAGTTTATGGACATTTCGGTGAATATCTGATGCAAAAATATTCAGCTATCAGACAAAGTGATCATTCATACAAGCCCAGAGCAGAACAATGTCTTGGTGAGCACATCATTTTTTGCCAGTTCAGGACTTAAGTTCTTACCTAGTTCTCAGTTCCATGAATTTCTTCTCCATGTGAACATTTTCACAATGTAAACTGCATGCAGTAACTTCCTAGGAAAAAAACCCTCTACTTCTTTCAAGAGAAACATCATCCATTAATAATAGAAACTGTCCCTTAATCTCCAGTGCAAACTGGAAAAAGGCTAAAACTGTAATCATTGAAAGAATTCTTTGAAAAACCCCCTGCTTCCACTGGAGCAGACAGTGTTTTCAGCATTTAGACCAGAGCCTTCTTTAGCACAAGAGACATGAAGCACATTAGAATATTCAAAGACATTTGCCAACAAATGTCCAACAGCAACAGGAGAGTGTGGTTCTTTTATCCAACAACAACAGCAGTGTGGTTTAAATCCTGACATAAAAAGGAGAGAGAGGAACTTTTTATATGGGCAGATAGTGGCAGGACAAGGTGCAATGGTTTTAAACTGAAAGAGGACAGATTTAGATTAGATGTTAGAAAGAAATTCTTTACTGCAAGCGGGTGAGGCACTGGCACAGGCTGTCCAGAGAAGCTGTGGCTGCCCCATTCCTGGAAATCTTCAAGGCTGGACAGGGCTTGAAGCAATCTGGGACAGTGGAAAGTGTCCCTGGAAGAAGATGAGCTTTGAAGTCCCTTCCAACTCAAACAACTTTGATTCCATGATTCTTAGGAAACAGCACTGCTACTATAGTGAAATTATTTTGATCAGTTAAACCAGATAGGAGAAGGGAGTTATCTTTAGCAAACCTAGAAAAAGGAGGGGTTGTTTGATGTCTTTGTTGGGTTTTGGTGTGATTTTTCCAATTCTAAAAAGAATTAAGGAAGATGAGAAGAAAGGAATTAAAGCTTTCATAACAGAAAAAAAGATCTGAAACCAATTTGTTTCTCAGCCAGGCCTTCCCTTGATTGCTAGGAATTAGTTAGGTTTGCCTCAGTTGAAATATAATTTTTCAACACTCTCTACAATAGCATCTTCCACCTAAACAGTAATTTTTGAAACACTTGACCTAGTAGAAAACAGCCACATCCTCTAAGTTGCCTTTAAGTGCACCTGGCATCCTTCCACATATCAGAACTGTGCATGAGAAACAAACCTCCTGCAGAATGTAGGCAGACAGAGAAATGGGTAAGCCTAATTTTGTTCAGCTAATTTGTAACATGAGGGAAGCAAATAGCTCTTGGTGTGTATGCCACAGTCTCTGCTTTCCTTTCGTGATATAGTATGCTGCTGGGACATCCCTGGAGGTCGATTTCATCATGAAAATCCAGTCTGTTGTGCCTGAACAATATTTACAAAGCCAGTGCTGTTTTTTGCTGACAGTTTCACCTGTTGAGCAGCAAGCAGAGTCACTATGAGCATCTGAGACTAACAACCTGTCCCTCACAGCAAAAGATAAGGCTCTCTATTTAATCTCCTCTGCAGCAAGAGAGATAGGACCGAAGCTGTGAGCTGTAAATAGTAACTTCACTATAACTGTGGTATTACCAACTGTCAGAGAGGTACCTGTGTGCATACTTGATGAGCTTTAGATATTAGTTCATTGAGTGGTCCAGAAAATTGATTTCTAGTCATTTTCACAAATGAGACAGTGAATCTGTTGGAAACAATAGTCCAGGTCCAAATTAGTTGGCTGAGTGACTTTTTTCCACTTTCACAAGTTAGAGGTGTAGGAGCTCTCTGGGCAGAAAGTTCCAGCTGTCCAAAGGAATACCTCCAGGCAGCTCCTGCTCTGATTAGAACTAGAAGTGTTATTTGACATTGTCAGGAGATAACCTAGCCTTTTAAGTGATGGTTCTTGCTGCAGAATTGATCTGCTGATACACAGAAAATACAGTTGCAAAGAGCCAGTAGGAGCTGGAACTTCAGAGGCAGAAATAAGTACCTTAGATGATTGTTTGGGCACCAAAAATATGAATTTTCATCTTTTCTTTGAATCTAAGCTTGGAAGCCTGCCAGAAGAGTAGTATCTTTATATAAACAGATTAGTCATTACATAAATAAAAGCAAAGGCAATCAGCATCAGTTACATTTTCATTGCCTCAGAACTGCTGCCACCCATATTGGGGCACATTCAAACTAATAAACTGCACAGTCTTTTGTACTTAATGTTTGGGAAAGCAATTATGCAGCAGCAATGCTCATGAGGGTATGCTCTGCAGCCAAAGTTTGACACAAAGAATCTAGAAAGATCACGAAGATGAGGAAATATCAACAAAATACTGTGAGCATTCAGCTGGTGATGACACACTGCTTGAATTCTCTGCATATATTACACAGATGTTCATCCTTAAACTGGTGCAAAAATCAGGGCACCCCATTCCAGTTGCACTTTGAAACTCCAGATCATTTTCCTACTTCAAGTGTCTGCTTAACTTTCAAAGAGTTCTGGACACTCCTGCAGATATTTCCAGAAATTAATCCTGGACAAAGAATTACATACCCATAGGCTCCACCAGGCTGAAGGTCAGCCTTTTGCAAGGTAATGCCTATCAAACACCACCAGTTTATTGCCAGCTGAAAGGAAATATTTTACCCTACCAGTGTGGTAGTGTGCTTCCTTCACTGTTCAATGAGGGATTCATCTTTTCAGCAGCTTACTCAGAAAATTATGGCAATACTGGATATGCCGGATAGCTGGATAATCTCTTAGCGCTCTTCTGCAGGTGCTTGACTGGATTTACCTAATTTTTCCAAAGCATAATTATGACAATCCTAAAGGAAAAAGTGAATTGAAAGAGTCAGAAATAAATGGAATCCTGTCACTTCGTGATAAAAGAAGTTTTGGGGACAAGGCCACGGGGCTTGGTTTGTAAGGCAAATATGTGAATAAGTTTGCAAGTTCTCTACATTATGATGCACAGTCGGATGGCTGTGAGCAACACGTGGAATATAGAAATCCAAATGAGTACAGCTGGTTGTAATGAACCCCCTTTAGCTGAGTACTCACAGACATCTTTCTTGAAAGCCTTCTCTGGCTATCATGCAAAACAGAAATCAAAGGACTTTGAGGGAAGCTGGAGGTCCTCAAAAGAAAGATACACAGACACTATTAAATCTCTTTGAAAAAATTTCTGATGAAGATTAACTTCTCCTCTTGATAAAAATAAGCAATTCTCAATGAAAAGAAGAAATAACAAACCAGTTGTCACATGCTGCTGAAACAAAGTTATGTACATAAATGATTGAATATGAATTGAAATGTTAAAAGTGTGAATGAGACCAAACCTTAACTAATCAATAAATTCCTTTAAGCAACCCTTTGTAAAATTGCCTTTTTCATTGTAACATCTCAAGAATTTTGAGGCATAACTTGCACAGTGATGTCTTGGACACCTACCCCAGGACTAACCACGTTGTTTATGTATATTGTAACTGGATTTCACATTGATGATTCTCATCCAGAAAATTGCAGCTCTTTTACTTTCCAAAAGTACCTAATTAATTGTTCTAACTGGCATGAGCAGCTTCAGAAATAGCAAGTTTGAAGCAAAAGTTGAAGAATATGAATTCTGCTTTCTTAACAGATACTTCAGTGGAAACCAGATGATCCTACACTCGTTCAGTCAGAAGAGTCCTGCATGACACTAGTATGTCAAAAGATAGCTTTCTTTCTCCAACCTCACATACTATTTTTTGACGAGGTCTTTTAAATTTATTTTTTAATAGATTATTTTCTTTGCCCACTTTTGCAACCTGGGACAGGGCGGGTCAAACGAAGCAGATTACTTGTGTGTCACCATAAGCCAGATTTGTGACGTAGTCCAACTTGACAAAAAAAAAATAAACAACTCACAATTACCACTGGGAAGATTCCCCTTCTTTCAGTTTTACAGTGGAGGATTTCTAATGTGGAACCATAGTTGAAGAGGAAGGACCAATGTTAGTTGCCTTTGGCAGTGGAAACAGCTGAAAACGTTTTATTCCTCAAGCTGCTCCTTTTGTGGTATGCTGAAGGTCATAAACCTCTCTCCTGTGTCACTATCACCTTTTCCAAGGCTGTGCTGAAGCTGCCCCAGTGAAAGAAAAGTATAATGTTTTAGCCCTTCACTCCATATTATACCTCAGGCCCACTGGGACCTGCACCCCCATGACTTGGAGAGAGGATAGAGAAGGGTAACTTGTGACTAGTGAAGGCAACTGTTCTCTGACTGGCACAGGCCATGATTGCCTAAACCTGACTTAGCTGTGTGCAGCCATGGACTCCCCCCCAGGTATACCACAGCAGGTAGGAGGGCTGCACCTCTGCAGCATAAGGGCTGGCTGTGCATGCATGGCAAAATGGTATGAAAAATCTACTTTGCATAAGAGGCTGCAGCTGGTTAGCTGTAAAAGGGAGGAGGTTGGGACCCTCATTCTCTTTCCCCTCACCTTCTCTTTCACTCTCATTGTTTACCCAGCTCCAGACCATCCACAGAACAGGACCAATATGGGATCTAGGAGCTGGTGATATTCTTTGTTGTTTCTTCTCTGCCTTTATTTCTTTCCTTCCTCACCCTCCTGGGCAAAGCATAGCTGTCCTGTTCTACTCCATTCTTGGTACCAAAGCTTGCTGTGGGAGTGGGGAGCCTGTGGCCATGTGTTGTGGCTTGTGAGCCAACCCCTTGGAGAAGTTTGTTGTGGGAGCTAGGAACTTACCAGGTGTATGGTAAAAACTTCAGGCTCGTTTGCCAGCATTTTTGAGAAGTGTATCATAAGATTTAAGAGCTTGTTGAGCAAAACTTTTTGACTCAAAAGAATGGACTGGTTGCAGGAGCTAAGATGGCTGTACAGTAAAGTAAAGCACAAGAGCTCTCTGACACCTCTCTAGTGTCTTTATTAAGCCTCTATTAAAGACAAGAAATTGCAACAAACTTCACACCCTGTTCTGATGGGCTGGAACAATGATCCCAACACCAACACCCTTAGAAAGGGACATCCTGAAAAACAACCACTACAGATAGTGCTGCAATCTCTCTAGCAGGTGAAATGCTAGTCTCTTTATACATCAAAAGCAGTGAGTACACCCTCTCAGCCCTTTGAGAAACACAGCAGAGTTGATTTTGAAAATAAAATAGTGCTGGAGAAATAACTCTGTTTCCATGTTTTTTAGCAAACAAAACAAAACAAAACAAAACAAAAAACTGGCAATATTTGACAATTAATTTGTCCATTCTCCATGCTGCTGGTGGAATTTCAGTTAGAGTTAAAATAGTTGCTTCTCTTTGCCTATTATTTTAAAATATTTTTCTTTTAAAAAATGAAACAAATTGCCTTTCTGCTTGTGTTTTATTCTAAAATATTATAAAATAATAATATTTTTTAAACTATTTCTCTTCATTCCTGAGAAGGTGATGTTCTTATCTCTTATTAAAAGGCAATGCGGCTTCTAAAACTTGCTCATTTTTTAACTGAAAAACAAAATACGTCACTCTACTGTTAAATCTCCAGTTCCTCATTAGATTTATAGTCCCCATTCAGCACTATTACATTAATTTATTTTTGCAACAACTCATTTTTATTCTACTCTCCTGGAGTAGTGTATGTACTTGACATTAATCTCAGTAAATTCCCTCAAACTGGGCAACTCCAGAACTTGTATTTTAGGAAATGAAGGGTATTGCTTTATAACATGTCTTTCCAAGGTGTAGTAGTAGCTGGAGAAAAAAACATTACCTTCTCCTTCAATAATATTATCTATAGCAGTGAATTGTTGTTGAAAAAAAATTTATTTGATTGGGACATAGAAATAAAATTTTGACTCAGGATCAAGTTTGCACTAGACCTTGGTTGCCTGCCAGAAAATTTACTCTGCAGGTTGCCCTGGTTGGCACCAGGCAGCACAGAGAGAGCAGAGCAGAGCAGATGTGCCAGTGGCTGGGCAGAGAGGAGCACCAGAGGCAGGCTGAGGGCACGGTCCTGCATCAAGCCCAGCTGCCTCTGCTGCCTGCTCTGCCTTTGGCTGTTGCTGCCCTGCAGGGAGAAAGCACTGCCCAGAGACTGTGTGAGGGAAATAACAATTTATTTCCTTTTCCCTCAATGAAGATTTGTGAGAGCCCTGCTAGAACTGCCAGTGGGTTGGCCTCTTGCAGGGCTGGGGAGAGTCCTGGGAGTTGGGGGACCCTTCTCTTATTGGGGTGCAAGGGTCCCCATGGCAATCGGTCCCAGCCCAGGACAGGGATGGAGGGGCTGAAGCTGCTGCCCTGGGCAGAAGGATCTGCCACTGTCACCACCTCCTGCTGTTGCTCCTCCTGGGACTGGTCCTCCTCCACAGGGACAGGCACAGGTAGGGGGTGGCTGGGACCCCCAGGGAAAGCAGCCTCTGACATGCCAGCTTCCTTCTGCACATCATAGACTTTGGGGCCATGGGCAGGACCCCTCATCCAGGAGCTGCTGTTCTGGGAGCTGCTGGAGGTGGTGGAGCTGAAGCTGGAGCTGGAGCCAGAGCTGGAGCTGGAGCTGGAGCTGGAGCTGGAGCTGGAACTTGAGCTGGCACTGGCCAGAGGGCCATTGTTCTTGTCCCTGATGGCACCAGAACACTGCAGCCTCTGGGCCTCCTCGCTGCACTGGCCCATGATGACGCTGATGACACCATGCACCAGTGGAACCGTGTGCTGCTCGAGGACAGGCTGCAGCCCTGCACCAACACCTCGGCTTTCAGCCCCTTGAGGCACAGGTCGTGCAGGATGGAGCTCTCTGCGGCCTCAACCAGCCACCACCTGCACCGGAACATCCCCTCCAGCCTCGGGCACAGCCAGGGCCGCACAGGCTCCAGCAGCTGCGGCTGTCTACAGAAAAGTTGAGCCCACACCTCGGGCAGGAGGCCACCCAGGAACTCTGGCACTGAGGGGCCCTACTCAGCTGGGGACAGTGTCCCCTGTGGAGCAGCTGCACAGGACACCACAGGGTCACGGGGGTTTGCCTCGTCCAGGCAGCTGGGAGCTCTCCCTGCCTGGTCGGTGGCCACTGGCAGCTACTTGGGGGCGGTGCTGGCTGTGTCCTGATGCTCGTCTGCGTGCTCAGAAAGCCTGACAACCTCTATCAGTGTCCTGCAGAGTGGGCACGAGGGATTTTTGTGTGCCCACCGCAGAATGCAGCTCAGGCAGAAGCGGTGGTGACAGGGCAGAGCAGAAGTCACATCCTTCCAAGAGTTCTGGCAGATGGGGCAGTCGCCGTCTGGCTCTGTGGCCATCCCAGGAGTGATGGTTCCGGGCCTGGCACCGAGATCTGCCAGGAGCAGGCCATGCCCAGCACCAGAGAGGCCTGGCTTGATCCTCTCGGCCTTGGCCTCTCGCTCAGTAGAGTTCAGGCTGGAGCCAGAGTGGCCCTGCCAATGTCTGAATGGAAGCAGCGAGGGGCACAATGTCACAATCCACCCCCTATTATGTCACAGCCCACTGCCCTCTGACACCAGCCTCCACCCCCAGAGACAATGCAAAAGGCATTGAAACTCCTTGGAACCCCAAGATAGCAGTGAGGGCACATGAGGTCACAATCCATCACTGCCTGATGTCATCATCCACAGGTCGGTGACATCAGAGTCCTCTACCCTGTTGTGATAGATGAGGTAATATTTTGCTGAAGGTTGTTAGGTTAAAAGGTTATTAGTTGGAAAACTGAAAGTTGTTTGTTCTGTGTGTTGTTACTTCTGGTTTGGATTTGCTCTCGTAATTTGTTGGGTGTTGCTGTGAGCTAGGAAAACGGCCAGGTTGAAGACCTGACTGATAAGGAAGTAGAATCAGAGCAGAAGGGACAGAAAAGTAGATGGTCAGTAGAGAACGGAAATTCCCAAGTACCCAGCCAATAGGAAAGGGAACGGGGACCGCCCCTGGCCAGGAAAGGGTATGAAATGCATTTTTTTGGAGGGTGTGTGTGTTCGGCTCTTGGGGGAAAGAGGGCATACATGTGGTTCAGGTGAATTGTTACTAGTAAACAGATTTCTTTTGCCTCACTCCATGACTTTGTCCTCATTTAATTGTATCTAAAAGTTAGTTCATTTCTAACACTGTGATGACACAGCAGGCGTTCCATCCCTGCAGGCACATGTTGTCAGAGAAAAAAGGAAATACTGTTTCCTAGTTTCAGTTTCTACTTCTCCGTGATGCTGTCCCTCAGCCACCTGCATCACATGTCCTTGGCCCTGTCTATAATCCCTGCTCCTGACACCTTGCCATGGTTCCCTGGGGACAGTCCTGGTGTCTGTTCACAGGGCCTCTCATCTCTCTCCCTGGGAGAGGCCATCACACCCAGGCCTTTCAGGCCAGGCTCTGTACAAGGTTTTGTCCCTTGTCATTTAAAGTCAGAGTCTGTCCTCTCTGCAGCCCTGCTGGATTGAGGGTGATGGGCACCTGTGTTTAGGGCTGTGGGACTGTTCAGCCTTGCTTGCTCAGTAGAATGGGTCCTGTCTAGGGGGGCTCCAAACCCAGGAATGAATTCTCTCTGCCTTTGGTTTCAGCTGCAGTTCTTTCATCTGCACAATGACAAGGCCAGGCCTCCATCCTGGGAGCACTCCTGAGGTGACAAGGACACACTCCAAATGACAGCATGTGGGCCAGTGAAGAAAGGAAATCTGCAAATACACAAATGGTACTCCAGGGGTGCAGCTCGACTTTTCTCCTCCTGCCTTTGCTGAGTTGTCCTCCCCAGCTGAATCCTGAAGACTGGGAAGGGCACTGTGCCAGCAAGGTGCAGTCTGACACTTCACTGCTGACCAAACAAGGGCCCTTTCCTATTGTTCAAGCTATAGAACTGTGGGAATAAAGGAAAATGTGTCTGAATCAGGGCAGCCAGACTGTCAGCAGGGTCTTGTGGGACTCTCTGTGTTGTTGTGGGACGACTCATGGGAAGTGACCAAGTGAGTGACAGCTGGAAACTCGGCTGGAGGAGAAGGTTGGGATTTTTCAAAGACTGGGATGCTGCAGTTAAATGTCCCAATTCAAGGCTGCTGCTGATCTCAAACTGGGAGAGCTGTTGACTCTCTTGAGGGATGAGACGCCATGCAGAGAGATCCAGAGAGACTGGAGCCTTGGATTTCCTGTGGGTAAAGGTGCTGCCCACATGGCTCCAGGCCTAAGGCTGTGTCCCACAGGACATGGGTGCCACCCATGGTGGCACAAGGGGAAGGCTGAGGAAGCAGAGCCCAGAGACTGTGTGGGGGAAATAACAACAATTTCTTTATTTTTTCTTAAATAAGGGGTTGAAGGAGCCTTGCTAGTTCTACTGGCGGGGGGATCTCTTGCACGGGTGTGGAGAGTCCGAGGCCTTTCTCTTTAGAGACTGCCGGGGCTGCCCAGGCAAGCAGCGCCTGCCTTGGGTGGGACCACAGGGTCTGAGGCTGGTGCTCTGGACAGAGGGACCTGCCTCATCCTGGGGCAGGTCCTGCTCTGGGGACACCACCACAGCTGGGGGGTGGCTTTGATCCCTGCTGGGGGTGGCCTCCGTTGTGGCAGCTTCCTCTTCTTCCTCTGTGGGGACTTCAGGGCTGCTGGCTGGAGTCCACATCCAAGAGCTGGAGCTGGGGCTATTGGAGCTGGGGGAGCTGGGGTTGTTGGGGCTGAAGGAGTTGGGGTTGTTTGGGCTGGAGAAGCTGGAGAAGATTGAAATGGATGTGCTGGAGCTGCTGCTGGCTGCTGGGCTGTCATCCTCATCTGCAGCAGCGTGGGAACGCAGCAGCCTCTGAGCCCCTGAGCTGCAGTGTCTCACAATGATGTCGATGGTGCCCTGGACCAGTGGCACTGTGTGTTCCTCCAGGACACCCTGTAAACTCTGGATCATGACCTCCTGGTCTGGCCCATACACACAGAGAGCATACAGGATGGCACTCTGTGTGCTCCTTGCCATCCACCACTGCTCCCTTTGGATGGCCTCCATCCTCTGGTTCAGCCAAGTCCGCACAGGCTCCAGAAGTTCCCGGCGGCGGCGGAAAAGCTGTGCCCAGACCTCGGGCAGGACACCACCGACAGCTCTGGCTGGTGTGTTCTGAGGAGAAGAGGGATAGGCTGGCACAGGGCCATGGGGGCTGTTCTCATCCTGGCTGCTGGGAGCTCGTTCTGATGAGCTCGTGGCTGCTGGCAGCTGCTCAGGGGCTGTGATGACAATCTCTAGAGAGTCACCGGCATCATCAGAAAACCTGACAGTCTCTATTGCTCCTCTGCACAGTGGGCATGATGGATTTGTGTGTGCCCACCGCAGAATGCAGCCCCGGCAGAACTGGTGGCCACAGGGCAGAGTAGAAGCCACATCATCCCAGGTGTCCTGGCAGATGGCACAGTTGCCATCTGTGTCTGTGGCCATACTTGGCCGCTGCAGCACGTTGAGGAGGGCTGAGGATCAGGAGCTGCTCTCCATTGCCAGTGTCACACCCGGCAGGAGGGGGGAGGAAGGAGAAGGACACCCTCTTACCTCCCTAAAGCCCTGTCACATGCCCACGTCCGACCGGGGGATGGTTCCTGTCAGTGCTGCAAGTACGCTCTGCCCCAGCCAGGCAGAGCTGGGGGAACCCTGCTGGTTGCTCTGGGACCAGCACTGGGACCTGCCAAGAACAGGCACCACTCAGCACCAGAGAAACCTGGCTCGACCCTCCACACCTCACAGTCACGCTCGGGAGGAGTTCAGGCCTGACTAGCACCGGCTCTGCCCACGTCTGTATTTAAGCAGTGAGGGGGGACATGTCACAATCCTGCACTCGGTGATGTCACAATCTGCTTCTCACTGATGTCACCCTCCATCAGCAGGCGATGTCCCCACCAGTGCATGGAGAAAGATGCAAATATTTTTTCTTGTTTTTAACTTCTGCATTTCCATGTTGCTCTGCCTTGGCCACCTGCATCATGTGTCCATGGCCCCGTGTCTCATCCCCACTGCTGACACCTTGCCAAGGTTTTCTGTGAGGAGTGGAGTGGTGGGACCAGTCAGCATGAATTGCCTGTGGCTGGATGATCCCTACTCCTGTCACTGCCTTTCCCTGGGCAGTGCTGGGATTTAGAGAACCTGAGTGCTGGTGGCCAGCCCTGGGTGAGAGTGTCCCACCCCTGTGGGTTGTGTCCCTGCTTCAGGGAGAAGCATGAAGGAATGTTTTGCTCCAGCCCCATGCACTCCCACTGGCACTTGCCTACAGTGCCAGGTCCCTCTCCACTTCCCAAGTGTCTGTGTTTCTGGAATCCAGTGCCTTTGTGCTCCTCCCCACAGCCTCAGGAAGGAGCTGGAGTTGCTGTCCCAGCAGAGTGGGGTACAAGGGCTAGAGGAACCCTGTCGTGACTCTGGAGAGCCCAGGACCCATCACCACGTGGGCCATGCTGTGCCATCATCTCCTCCTGCCTCTGGCTATTGTCATCCCTGAGAGTCATCAGCCCAAGCAGTTCTTTCTTCACTTGGAACTAATTTCTCCTGGTTTGAGGCTTGGGATTCTGTGTGCAACCACCACGTGGCTCTGCCTCAGGGTGAAGAGATCTCTCTTCAAACCTGTGCAAATGGAGGATGTCCATTGCTATACTTCAGTGCTTAACAATCCACATGGAAAAAGATGGAAGTTTGTTCATCAGGACTTCTTTGTGTTGTTATGGGGAGGGGTGTTTCTCCTTGCTTGAGTAAGTGCCTCTTAAAGTATGCAGTTATATTCCTGTTCATTCGGAATTGGACTTCTAATGGTCTAAATATGCAGGCAGCAGCTGGAATTTCAGAATACCAAGATATTCCCTCTTTCCTGGGGTAACTAAGACCACGATACTCCAGGAGATGCATTTCATGCTTTAAGAGGAGTCTTGGCCAAGGTGCTGGTTTGATCTTGAGTTCCTTGCACATCTGTAGCCCAGAACATCCCCCCATTAACTCGCTGCCATGATCCCATTTCATTTCTTTTTCTCTCCTGTCCCACAGGCCCTGAAATGATGAAATGACAGAAAGGATGGGGATGGAAGGGACCTTTGGAGATCATCTAGTCCAAGGCCCCTGCCTTGGTCAGAGACACTTTCCACTAGACCAGGTTCCTCAGACCCTTATCCAACCTGACCCTGAGTATGGCGGCCTGGAGTCCCGGGGGTCCATCCGGCCCCCCAGGCAGCAGCCGCCGTAGGTGTCCTGGATAGCACTGTGCTGATGAGGCACAGCCTGTCTGGGCCCTCCAGCTAGCTCCCAGCCACAGGCAACTTTAGCGAGCACTTGTGGAGTGATTTCAGCTCAGTGATTTCAGCTCTTAGTGACTTCAGCTCTGTGCTTGCAAAGTGCCTCAGCAGACGCAGGGATGGACAGAGGTGAAGGCTGTGTGGAGTTCTGCGGAGATGTCTTTATTGGCAGCTTCTGCAAAGGGTTCCAGTGACAGCTCTTCTGCTGAACAGGGCAAAGGTATGGGTTTATATAGCCTATTGAGGGATCAGGATTTGTCCTATGGCTGAGGTCAAGGAGAATATGACCTATAGCCTTACAGAGAGATAACAGGGGTCTGATGTGCAGAAGAGGGGCAGCTCTGGTCCACTCATCATGACTGCATTTCTTATCTTAGGCTAGTGACCGCCATGGAGGCCTTGCAGGGCCTCTGACTGCTACAACTCCACTTTCTGTATTTAGTAAAAAGGTGTGCCCTACAGTTCTTTTGAAACAGTGGACAAGGCATGAGAACATAGGTAACACAATGACAATTACAATGAAAATCCACAAAATTCCCTTAACCAAAGATGCAACCCATGCCGTTAATCCCCATTGACCGAAAAGGTCATTGACCCAGTCTGGGTTGTTTTCTACTTTTAAGTCCTTCACAAGTTCCTTCAGTTTCTGGATGTTTGCATGGATGGATTCCAAGCGTGAAGAGAGGTTGAAGCAACACATCCCTTCAAAGTCTTGGCAGCCATGTCCATGGGCCAGCAGTAGGAAGTTGATTGCTGCTCGATTTTGAAGTGATGCATATCTCATGGTTTCTTCTTCCTTTAAAAGATCACTTAGGGCGGCACAGGTAGCATTGGCTTGCTTGCTGAGCCAGCACCCTGAGTGATTTATTTCCCCAAGAGCTTTAGCTGCAGCTACCCAGGGTTGGAACAGGGAAACTGCAATCTTTTTTGTTTTGTTCCAATTGTATAATTTTGGATCACAATTTTCATCAAATTCTGTGTAGGATCTTTTGTGGCGTTTTAATTCACTTTCTTTTTTCCAATTATGTAACAAGGTAATATTTGGAGTGAAGGTGGAAAGTTTTCCAAGGCTACAGGGACCTCCCTGAAGGCAGGAGGGAATCCCAGCCCATACTCTGTCACCACAGATGAGAAACGTTCCCTTGGGTAATACTTTGGGGTGGAGAGAGGATACAGAGATCACCCGAGCGGTGTAATTGCACCAATTCAGATAGTTATAGGCTTTGTTAATGGGTGATACGTCCTTTCTGTATGTGTTTTTTGTCTGGTCAATTTCTGGCCAATTGTTCTTTGGACATCTAGAGTAAAATCTGACATAGTATGTTGCCTTGGAGGACCCCAACAAGTCCAATTCTTGAGGTTCCTCTTGAGCATTGGGCAACATTTTTGCCCACTCATCCCAAGTATCTACCATGTTGGGTCTCTTACCTGTGGTGTGGAGGAGCTCTGAATTATAGACAGGCCAATCATCAGCTACGAATGGAATCCCTGCTAAACATGTGTAAAGTGGGTTATCAATGCTTCCCATGGATAAGCACATGTTATCCTGTTTTAATGTTTTCGCTAAGGTTACCCAAATATTGTGTCTAGGCTGTGGGCTAATCCAGCCCGTAGACATACGGTACGGTGAAGAGCATCCAGGCAGCAGTGAGGACAGCACCGATGGAGATAATTTTCATCTTTGGATAAGGATGGGGCTTCTGATAGGGAATATAAGCAACATTTGTTATCTTTATGGTGGTAGGAGAGGATTTTCTCCCTTGTTCCTTTCCTCCTTTCTTTCCCTCCCCCTTTTTATTATTTTTATTCTTTTTTTTTCTTCTATAAGCTAAGGACAGGGGAGTGGGTATAAGGTTAGAGGTTTTTGGTAAGATTTAACAAGTTAGGAAGGGAAAGCAACAGGGTTTTTTAGGGTAAACAAAGTTAATAACGTATCATTCAGAGAACAATTTGTGTTCAGGTTGTTTCTAGATTATGTCTTAACTGCTACAGCAGAATGTTTTTCCACTTTCTGTTTTGTCTGCTGTCACGTAATGGGATGGTCTTTTCTTCTGTATGTGGACATTCGGCGACGTCTTCATCTCCAGGCACAACTTGTCTGATTTTGAGGAGGTCTTGTATTTGACTCTGGGGAATTCTTGTCACTGTTTGTGGGAGTAGTGTTTGCATTGCCTAGGTATGGTTTTATGTTTTTTCCTGGGTACCATCTGGGACCAGATGATAATAGAACACACGCATACCCTCTACCCCAAGTAATCAACTGGAAAGGCCCAGAAATTTGATATGTTTCCGGGTCCTTCACTAGCACTGGTGGTTTCTCAGTGAGCTTTGCTTGGGTGGTATTTGCAAAGTGACGAAGTATTGGCAGGTCAGGCTCTGATGTTGTACAATTTAGGAAACTGATGACGTAGAGAGCCTTGCAAAGTCTCTCAACTAGAGATATGATTTTTGTCTCTCGTCGCTGCTGATTGAGGACTCTTTTGAGGGTTTGATGTGTCCTTTCCACGACTGATTGTCCTGTGGGATTTGCTGGTATACCTCTCTTGTGTTCTATTCCCCATTCAATGAAGAACTCTCTTAATTTTTGAGAGGTATAGGCAGGTCCATTGTCTGTTTTGATTTGTTTCGGCATTCCCAGGGTGGTGAATACGAGGAGGAAGTGCTTTATGGTGTGCTGTGTAGTTTCTCCAGGATGTGCTGATGCAAATATTGCTCCCGAAAACGTGTCAACCGATACATGCATGTATTTTGACCTTCCAAAAGGTGTGAAGTGAGTGATGTCCGTTTGCCACAGCTGGCAGCTGTTCAGTCCTCGGGGATTGACTCCTGCCCCCATCGAAGGTATCCGGTAATTCTGACAGTTTGGGCATGTGGCAACAATAGCTTTTGCTTGATCTTTTGAAAGCTTGAACATTCTAATAAGGGCAGGTACATTTTGATGGTAAAATGCATGTGACAACTTTGCCTGGGCAAAGATGTCAGGAACGTTAGCAGTATCTATTGCCATGGCCAATGCGTCCACTTTCCTATTCCCTTCTGTGATGAAACCTGGGAAATCAGTGTGCGACCTCACATGCATTACATGGTAAGGTTTCTTTCTGTGAGAGATTAAGCGTGTTAATGCCGAAATCAATTGATGTGACTTTGGATTGGAAATCTCTTTGAGAAGAGCATGTTCTGCTCTCGTAGCTATACCGGCAACATATGCAGAATCTGTGACCAGATTAAAGGGTTCGTCTTTGAATTTCTCAAAGGCTCTGACGACAGCTGCTAATTCTGCAATCTGTGGAGATCCCTCCACTATTTGGGTATCAGACTCCCAATTTTGAGTCTTAGGGTCCTTCTAAGTCATTACAGATTTATGGGATGACCCTGAGCCATCTGTAAAGATTGTTAGAGCTTTGAGTGGTGTTATACTTTGGACTAATTTTTGGGGTCAGATTAAAGACTGCATTTAAAAGTTTATGTTTTGGAATATGAATGGAAATTTGGCCTGTATAGCTGTCTAGGGCAAATTGGAGGCTTTCATTGGTCTGGAGCAAATGTTCCAGATCCCCAGTGGTTACTGGCAAATATATGCATGTGAACTCACGTCCAGAAAGGGAGCGGAGGCAAGTTCTGGCCTTTTTTATTAAATGTCCCATTATTTCCTGGAAGGTGGTAAATGTCTTTGAAGGTTGGTTGTTTATAAAGATCCATTCCAGTATCAATAAAGGGTCTCAGAGTTGAAGATCCCATTGGAAGATCAGTCCATAGAACCGAGGTGCTTTTCCGAGGATGACGAACTGTAAAGGCAGCTTGGGCTCGAAGCGATGGGCTTGGCATGAAGACAGGGCTTCTTGGACCTTGGCGATGGTGTCCCGGGCTTCTGTTGTGAGCGTGCGTGGAGAGTCTAGGTCTTCATTGCCACGGAGAAGGTTGAACAGGGGAGCGAGGTCCTCTGTTGTAATTCCTAGCAAGGGACATAGCCAGTTGATGGATCCACACAGACTGTGTAAGTCTCTCGGGGTTTTTGGGTTGTCTTGGATAGCAAGCTGCTGGGGTACAATTGTCCTTTCTCGGATCAGGAATCCAAGATAAGTCCATGGGTTGGTGTATTGTATTTTGTCCTCACGGATCTTGAACCCTGCTTTTTCTATGGTTTCGATTGTCCCTTTAACTGCTTTTTCTAAGTAAGTTTTTTCTGATGCACAGACCAGGATATCATCCATATAGTGGTAGATGATTACATCTGGAAATAGGTTCCAAACAGGAGACAGGATGTGAGAAACATACCACTGACACATGGTAGGTGAGACTTTTAGTCCTTGGGGGAGATACAACCAATGGTATCTTTTGAGTGGAGCCTCTCTGTTAAGAGAGGGAACAGAGAAAGCGAACCATGGAGCATCCTGGGGGTGCAGTGGAATGCTGAAGAAGCAGTCCTTAATGTCTGTGATGGCAAGTGTCCAGTCTCGGGGCAGCATCGATGGTGAAGGCAGCCCAGGCTGGAGGGCACCCATGTCCTCTAGTACCGCATTAATTTTGCGAAGGTCATGGAGGAGCCTCCACCTGTCCGTCCCAGCTTTTTGCAGTACGAAGACTGGAGAATTCCAAGGGCTGGTGGTCTCGACGATGTGACCTTTGTTCTTCCACAAGGGCTTGTAGTGCGCGCAGTTTTACTTTAGAGAGGGGCCACTGGTCAATCCAGATTGGGTCTTGGCATTTCCAGGTGAGCCGAGGGGTATCTGGTAGTGCGCGCTCCTCAGTGGCCCTAGTCAGAAATCCTGACTGGGAATACATAGGGAGGCCCCCCATTGGGATAGAACATCCCTCCCCCAAAGGGTGATGGGGGCTCTTACCACGAATGGGCGGATGGTTGCCAGCTTGCCTTCTGGCCCTTCGACGAGGATGTTGTGCTTGCTTCGCATGGACACTGTGGCTCCACTGATCCCTGAAATCATTCCTGCTACCAGTTGCAGTCCCCAGTGTGCTGGCCATTCCCAGGGAGCGATGATGGTCGCGTCCACACTGGTGTCCAGCATCCCTGGCAGGTGGAACTTTTCTCCTCTGTAGGATAGACTGCACTCAATGGTAGGCTTACTTGGTCCCACAACTTGTGCCCACATTACTGTTGGATTGAGAGGAAGCTGTTCCCTGTGATTCTTTGGGAGTAGAAAGGCTTGTGTGATTGGAGTTCCCTGTGAAAGAAAAAATGGTAAGTCTGTGCAACACAGCTGGACAGAGATTTCTTGTCCTGGGTGCACTGTTTGTACCTCTGGAACGACAAAGATTTCCTCTGGGCCATGGAGAGTGTCCCCTATAATTAAGATGTTAAAAGGACCACCTTTTGGCCCATGCTTGCCTGTGGGAACACGATAAACATCCTTATTATTAAAATCAATGGATAAAGCAGTTACCAACTGGCGCCGTGTTCCCATCTGTATCTCTCCGTGGGCTGGATCCTCTCCACGTGGCCTGGAATCTGCTGGGATGACGCGTGACTGGATCTGGGTGGCTTTTGATTTGTTGTCTTTGCATGGGGCCTGGCCGCGCTCTGCTGGAAGTTTCCCAAACGCTGTTGGTATTGTTGCTGGTTCTGGTGTCTTTCATAGGTGTTACGAGGGTTTTGGGTAGGTGACCTGTTTGGACAGTCCTTCATGAAATGTCCAAATTCCCCACAGTAATAGCAGCGGTCCTGGTCTTTGGAAGTTACTACTGCATACACACCAGAAACTCCTTCTGCAATACCCTTAGAGACTGCTTGGGCCACTGTGTTTTCAGTGGACAGCTTTCCACCACTGGAAAAGCTATGGTGGGTTCTGTATCCAAGGGTAAGGCCCTCAGAATTGTTTTACATTGTTCGTTTGCATTTGACAAGGCAAGCTTGCACAACGGTTCTTTTCTTGCTTCTGTGCTCTCTATCTATTTTCCCAGAGCATCTTTAATTCTACAAACTTGATAAAGCTTTCATCTATTCCTTGTTTAATACTAGAGAAGTGTTAGGTAGGGATAGAGTCATCTGGGGTAAGAAGCAAGGAGGTTTTTGCTGCAATAGCCAAATCTTATAGTGCTGCCTTAGGTAAGGTGTTAGCTTGCTCAGAGGGTTTCTGTAAATCCCCTTCTCCGGCCAGCTGTTGGACTGTAAAATCTGGCTTATTTGCATCTTGACCATAGGTGTCTGATAATGTTTTTAATTGCCTTTTCCACTGTCTTTCCCATAGCATATATTCTGCCGGGGAAAGAAGGCAGTTGGCAATGTTTTTAAGGTCATGAGGGACCAGAATATGTGCCGAAAAAAGCGCTTCGAGGAAGTTTCTGAAAATATGTGAACTTCTACCATGTTCTTTGGCTATATTTCATAGTTGTATCAGTTCTTTATTTGTGTTAGGTTCCCACATTGTTCTAGTAGTGCTCCCCACCATCTTTTCCCCTTTATATAAGTTACTGGGAAAGCAGTAATTCTCTGAGCTAGTTCCCAATCCCCTGCCCGAATCACTTCCATTTTAATTAAATCCCATAGATCAATTTCGTCTGTGTCAGATTCAGACTCACTGTCCTCTGATGAGGTGTGGTCAGGAGGTGCTCTATGCTTTTTTGGGTGTGTTGGAGCGACATTTTGCAGGGGTGTGGGAGACTGGACAGAGTGTGGTGAGGCAGCTGGCTGGACTTGGCTAGAGAGAGGCAGCAGTGGGGGGTTGCTATTAGGAGGGCATTGTGGATGGGTGGATTAATCGCTTGGGAATACAGGCAGGGGAGAAGGGGGGGAGAGGAGGTGGTGGGGTTGGGGGGAGCTGCTGCCGTGGGCACCACAGTGGGTGCAGAGATATTCCTGGATCTGCGGCAGACAGGCAGGTAGGGGTGGTAACGGGGGTGGGGAGAGTCGTGGCAGGGGGGAGAGTCGCGGCGGCGGGGGGGAGAGGAGGGGACGCAGCGGGCTGCACGGCGGGCTGCAGGGTGGTGTTGGGGCACGGCGGGGTGGACCCAATTGAGACCGAGGCGATTTTACCCGAGCATGACGGGGGGAGGCAGTGCGAGCACTGTGCCGTGCATTGCGTAACCGAGGGAGCTGAGTCCTGGCTTGCCGCGTCTGGGGGTGGGGGCGGAGAGATGGGCAGGCTCCACGGACCCTGCAGGTGCAGGAAGGGTGGGTGGGGGTGGCGCAGTTCCCCTGTTCCCCATCCCAGGAAGGAGTGAGCCAGCCGACAGAGAGAAGACTGTTATCTGGAAAATTAGCATTTGAAAGGACAGTGCCTGCTGGTGATAGAGATAAGAATGGAATTTCCTCACTAGAAGAGGTTTGCCTAGGAACTGAGTTCTGTATCTTTTCTACAGCTTTAATGATAGAGTGAAACAGAGGCAGGAATTTGGTAACAGAGAAGTCTTCTTTGGTTTGGAAAACATATATTCTTGTAGCTACTAAGTCCCAAAAAGAGCCTGAAGCAATCATGCTTATGTTAAAGTCTGGAAACTGAGAAAGGATCCATGTTATAAATTTTTTCAAGTTAGTTTTTGAAAGATTGCCTTTAGAGAAAGAAAAGTTGTTAGCATTTAGGATTTCTAGGATTTGTAAATATAAATCTCTCTCGTTCTGGGATTGTTTTAATTTACTAGAGTTTGATCCCATTGCTGTAAGTTCCCTTGCCCCGCCCCCCAGCAGTGAAAAAGAGAAAAAAAAAAGAAAAAAAAACAAAAAGGGGACCCAAGACTAAAAGCACGCAGAAAGGCTGTTTTTAACTTACATTTTTCAGCCAAAACTGGGTCAGAGACTGCTGGGTGGGTGGTCTGCTTTGTCCAACTCCTGAGGAGCTCATCCCAGATGGTGATGTTCAGGTTCATTGGACGCCTCTTCCATATAGCTCCTTCTATAACGGAGAAGTTACACTCAGAGGGTCGTGGTGGGCCGAGGCAGTAACGATCCCCGAAGGATGCTGCTCTCAGGAGTACCAGGATGTCCGTTCTCCCATTCGGGCTGCCACATATGGCGGCCTGAAGCCCCGGGGGTCCACCTGGCCCCCGGGGCAGCAGCCGCCGTAGGTGTCCCGGATAGAACTGTGCTGATGAGGCACAGCCTGTCTGGGCCCCTGGCTAGCTCCGAGCCGCTGACTACTTTAGCGAGCACTTGTGGAGTGATTTCAGCTCTAGTGATTTCAGCTCTGTGCTCGCAAAGTGCCTCGGGAGACGCAGGGATGAACAGAGGTGAAGGCTGTGTGGAGTTCTGCAGAGATGTCTTTATTGGCAGCTTCTGCAAAGGGTTCCAGTGACAGCTCTTCCACTGAACTGGGCAGAGGTGAGGGTCTAAGTGGGGTGTTGGGGGGTTGGAAATCATCCAGTAGCTAGGGTCGAGGAGAATAGGACCTATAGCCTTACAGAGAGATAACAGGGGTCTGATGTGCAGAAGAGGGGCAGCTCTGGTCCACTCATTCATGACTCCGCATTTCTTATCTTAGGCTAGTGACCACCATGGAGGCCTTCCAGGGCCTCTGACTGCTACACCTGAGCACTCCCAGTGATGGGACATCCACAACAGACATGGACATCCTGTTCCTGGCTTTTACTTGAGCAGAGAGGCAGAACTCCCCCCCTTGACCTGTCGGACATCCCTCTTTAGACACAGCCACAGAGGGGTTTCAGGGCTGCAAACACACAGTGCCTGCTCATATCCAATGTTTCCTTCTCAAGGGTTTCCCAGACCTTCTCCACAGGGCTGCTCTAAACCCATTCATCACCCCTGCTGTTGTGCTAAGTTCTGGAATATGCCTTTCTAAAGAGGAGGCATTTCACACACTGGGAAAAAAAAGTTGTAGGTCTAAGGAAAGGAGGCTGAGCCAAGTGGTGGCATTGAAGCACAGGTGGGGTAGACATTCCTCCTAGATGAGAGGAATGGTTTGCAGGTTTGGGGTGCAAAATGTAACATTTGGGGAAGGAGAAAAGGGCACAGAAATTCAGAGAAATTCAGGCTTTCAGCAGCTGAGAGGTGGCAGTATTAGAACACGCAGCAGTTGGTGAAAGCCATCTCCCTCCTTCAGGTTCTTGCTGTGTGGGAAGGTGCTGGGAGTTGTGGTGGCTGCACTCACCCTTTGCTGGGAGGATGATCTGTACCAGAGGAGAGCAGAAAGCTGCCATGGTGAGCAGAACATACTCAGAGCATTACAGTTCAGAGAATGATACTGCCTCTGAAGTGCAAAAAGCTTGAAAGCATATAATTCTGTGCAGCACTGTTGTACAAATTTTCTCTTCTAGAACATGCCCCTTTTCATATTCTGCAGATGAATTACCTGGTTTTACAGAATAGATGGATTCTTTTCTTAAGGTTTTTGGGAGAACTCTCAAGTTGATTTTTATTTGCATTTCACATCCAGCATTTATACAGATATTTTTTATTATTCTTTTTTGAAATATTTAGGGAATAAATATATAGTAATTTTTTATCCCTTTGGGATATTGTGATTTATATACTTAGAAAGAAAACTTTGTTGAACAAGTGTGAAAACACAGAGAGGGAAAATAGCATAAGAGCATATAATGAGGACTGAAGAACTGCAGAACTAATTAATCCAAGGGCAACTTCTCCAAGAACTGCCCAGATACTTCCTTAAATCACGAGAAATGTGACCTGCAGCCTTACAAAGTACAGCCAAAGCAAATGAAAACCCTTTGGAAAAGAGGGAATTTTGCCAGTGACATCAATCTGTCTGGATAACTGAGGGATGCCCATCGTCCTTGCACTGCATTCCTCAATATTTGCAGTGTGCTTTCTCCCAGTTTCTGTGAATAAGCAGCTGCAGTTGCTTTACCATTAACTTAAGCTCTTAGGAGAATTACCAAGCAGCATAAATGTTTTTTGTAGCTGAGCATGACTTGAGTTCCCCAAATCTTCTACAAAACAGAAAGGAACCACACAGTTACTTGTGCTAACGTTAATGACGGGTTTCATGAAAGCAGGTGAATGAGAGCATTGCATTATAAAACTTCATCACATTCAAGAAAACACGAGTGCACTTAGAATAAAACATATGAAACTAGGAAAACATCAGAACAGGATAAAAAGAAATGACTAGACAGGAAGTGATGTAGGAAAAAAAGCCATTTCTGATACATGTGCATGCATTTATAAGCTAAAACAGAAAAAGAAGAGCAGAGATAATGAGGAATGAAGATTTTAAAATTGCTCTGGGCAGAAGAGACACATGGACAACCACTGTAAACACAGCTGAGAGATTCAGCTTGGAGTTGTATTATAGTGGAATACATCCACTGAAGTTCTCTGGTGCACACAAGTGCGAAGACTGAGGGAAAAAAAAAAAAGGAGAAAAGTTTAATTTCTGAAAGTAATTTAGACTCCTGGAAGAACCTGAACCTAAAACATCCCCAAATGGATTGATAAGGTATGATGTGCACATCTCTGCTGTTTTCAGTCAATGAAACTGACAATGAATGTCTGGAAATTAGGAATGGGAACCCAGATTTTACCTCCATTACTCTAAGAACACCTTAATAAAGCACTTTAGGAGCTGAGCACTAACATTCGCACTCTGCCGTATTTACTTTACATTTGAATAGAGGCTGGTAGGAGAAAAGATTGTTTTCATTTCTCCCCAAGTTGCCTGTTGCACTTTCAGGTTAGAAGTACATATAAAATTCAGCTAATCACTCTCTCTTATCCATGAATAGTGGAATCACTACTGAACTGTTAGACAGCAACATCCTTTTTCTCATTGTACCTTCCCAAGTGGTGCCTTAACTAACAGGAGATTTGAGTAAATCACACAGAAAATCACCAAAATTGCTGAAATTAACACTCAGTTCCATTATAAAATCTTCTGAGAAAAGGCTTGACAGGATCACTAAACAAACTGAAACTTGGAAGAGAAACATGTATTTTAGCACTGATCAAGAGAAAATAAAAATAAATCCTGTAAAAATTCCAAGTAGAAGATAAGGAGAAAGACAGGAAGCAGAGGAAGAAAAAGGCCCTGTCAGATGACCTGTGGAAGGTAACTTCGTGCCCCAGCACTGTTGAGGATGTTCCCTCCCATTGGTGCAAGCAGCTGGAGACATAAATACTGATTGATTTGGGGGCCACAATCTTGGTAGTGCAGAGGTGGTTCAATAATGTGACATGATGGAGTTCCCTCAGAGCAACTGGGCTGCCTGAAAGAAATGAACAGCTCACCACAGCCTGGCCTACTCAACTGCTTTTTCCTTCTGACCCTCCTGGGGAGGCTCCGAGATCTTCTCTTCCCTGATGCAAGTGCAGCTGCTGCCAAGGGAAACGTCCCCGTACTGACTCAGTGTTCCCTTTGCTTCCCAGCTGTGCCATCTGCTGTCCCTGTCCAGGAGAGCTGCTCTGCACGGGAGGAAGAGACCGAGGGAGAGCCTGGGGACATCGGCGGCTGCAATCCCTTCTGATCTAGTTCTGTTTATGGATGCATAGAGTTAGACTTTGATAGTTACAAGTATAGGGACATTTACACATGTAGACTCATATTTGTATAGGTGTCTATGTATGTATATTGTTATATTGATGCATGTATATTGATCTGTTTGCATCTCTAGTTATGTTTACATACTTGTACAGTTTTGTAGCTGTGTAGTTCTATTGCTGGGGTTGTATGGATTGTTTTATTAGCCCATTGATATTTGTATATTTATAGATAGGTTTGTTATGTGTGTATTATATATGTCATATATGTAATGAAATACATAATACATATTTACATCTGTATATTCTTATGTATTTACTTCTATTTAAATATATATGGAGTTGCATAGTTCTAAAATTCTATTAATTTAGGTCTGGATCTGAGATTCTTTTGAAAGGGATATTGATATTTCTGTATTCGTACATGGGCCATACAGTTGTAGTAATATGTAAAAAATTTAAGTGTTAAACTTCAATTCATATTTGTGTATATTGAGTTGTTGTAGAGAGTTGCAATAAATTAATTTTTTTTAACTGAAGCTGATATTTGCATATATTTACAAAGCAGGATCCTCACAATAAATTAGATTTTAAACTTAAATTGATATTTGCATGATTATACATTGGCAGCACATGTGTAGCAATTTAAAATAAATTTCATTTTTAAACTTAAGGGTTTTTTGCATATTTGTACATTACTAGTGCGGATGTAACTATCTGCAATAAATGCAGTGATTCAACTGAAAGAAGTATAGGTTTGTGCTACCCAAAGCCATGAGCAGATGTAAATGCTGGAGGATTTTGGCCATGAAAATCTCCGGCCATGCCCAGGACTTGCACTCGGGCTGGGGAAGGGAAGCGCAGATTTGGGATGGCAGCAGAGCCACACGTTGGCTCAGAACTCGCTGCAGAGGCCTGCTGAGGAAACTCCGGGACTCCACTGAGAGTAGAACTCCAAGCAGGAGCCACCAGGGATGACAAATCCAACCCCATCTCAGGGGCAGCTCTTTAGGCAGCGCTCCAAGTGTCCCTCTGAAGCTCATCCTGGAGACCAGAAGCCAACAGGGATCCTGAGCCAGCTCCGCTGCCTTTGGCAGCACTTTGGCAAATGAGCTGCAGCAAGGGGGAGGCAACAGTGACTGTGACTGATGCAGGCTGGGGATGAAGGAAGGGCCATGGACACAAGTGCTGACATGCTCCAAAATACAGAAGTCTGGAGAACTGGGAAGCAACAAGTTCTGACAAGCACTGAAATGATGGGAGCCCTTTGTGTGAAGTTCCCTGAAGGAACTCCCAGGGAAATGGATACTATAAGAAGTAGTACCAGAATACAAAAATGTAGTAACACTAGGAGATGGTGTATATGACCCACAGGCAATGGCTTAGAAAAAGATCAAGTATATATTTTATATAATCTATTTATTATAGTATCTATATTAAAATATATAATATTTAGTATATAGATTATAAATTACATATATAATAAATTCATATGTGTTGTGTGATACATTTTGATATATTTTGATAAATATTTTCATTTCATATAGATTTGATATATTCCTCCACCTTGGGAGAGTGAAGATATACAGCAGTCCAAAACCTTCTGCCCACACAGCAGTCAGCCCCGGGTGTGTGCATGCACACCCACCCACTGTCCGTGCTCTTCTCAGCATCTCAGGGCTGCTGTTTGCACAGAATTGGGATGAATTTAACTCGACAGACCCACGAGTGGGGTGTCCAGCTTGTCATGAACACTCATGTGGCAAGGCACAACACAGAGCTCTCAAATCACATTATCACAGGTCCTTTCATTCCTGCTGGGCACTGAGGAACTCCTAAAAGCACCAAAGACACAGAAAAGAGGTGGAAAAAATTGGCACCATGCTAGTGCTGGTATCCTCATGGAGGAAAATCTATTGGGTTTCTTAAGGTTGTAGCTTTCCAAAAACTAGGAAAACTGCTCAGCCCCAGTAGCCCAGTTGTGAATGGTTTTCTTGACTTGGCAAAATTGGGTTGTTAACAGTGGACTCTGTCCTTGGTTCAAATCACCAGCCCTGACCTGCAGACAAAAGCACCACCACCAGCACAAGCTACATCAGTCAATTTTCTCAAAAAGCTGTGTTAAATTTGTGAGTGGAAAGGAAAACCTGTCAGACCCTGTGGGTTAATGACAAGACTCTGAACAACAGTTCCAAAGCAAAGGACAGCAGGTTCTCTCCGGGACACTCCTTTGCTCCAGGGCAGCCGGGCTGCCCTGGCTGCCCAGGGCCCTCTGCGCTCCACGGGCTCTGCAGAGCTGCACTGCAGGGAGGCAGCTTCGGGCACCTCAGCCCCTGGGCAGGAGTGACTGCTTGGTCTGGACAGCTGCCTGTGGGCAAATGCAGGGTGCTGGCCTTCTGCTCTTGGCCCTAGCCCGGCCTTGCAGGGCTAATCCTGTTCCCTGTCTCAAATGTGCTAAAGACAGACTTGCTTGTTTCCAGCTCTGCACAGCATTGATTTGCACCACCAAATACTGAAGGACTAAGGCCTGAACAACAGGCCCTGACTGAAGCCTCAACAACAGGACCTGAGCCAAAGCTGCCCTCTAGATGACCTTTCCAGCCAAATGTTCTATGTATCTGCTCCTTAACCAAGTGTTGCTATCAGAAGGATCGATGCATCCATTCATTGGTGAAACATGTCTTCACCTTCTGGCATTAGGAAACCGGATAAGACCACCTCTGGCCTTGGTTCCTCCTTGAGCCCTGGGCAGGCTTGGGGCGAAAACCAAGAGGAGAATGAAATCAGATGTCCCCAGAGCAGAAGCTCTGTCACATTGCTCGTCCAGTGCTATCAAAGCTGGGCTACTCTTACAGCGCTGTCGGAAGCCTCGTGGCCAGCAAAGGTGGAGGCACCTCAGGATTTCCCAGATACATCACCAGATACCCCAAAGGATTGGGCTATCTGGTGATGTATCTTTCTTAATCACTAGAGGCAACCTTTTCTAATAATGATGAAGTGCATTTCTTAGCTTTTCCTTTATTCCTTTTTTGCGCTTTTGCATTACAGTAAATGGCACTATTCCTTCAGCTGGTGTCTGTGTCTGTGTCTCTGGCCCTCCCCACTATCAAAACAAATACACAGCCAGTTTGGCATGAGACCTGCCTCTCTGCCAGCCCACCTCTTGGAAAATACCCCTGATGGCCATCTCCACAAATGAAATTCCCACTTTGTGTTGTAGTGTACAGCTACGCAAACAGAGCAAAAAGGCTTTGTGAATTTGAAATGGGAGTTTCTATTTCCTAAACCTAAAGCTGGAGTTTCTTTTCTGTATTTTTACGTGTATTCATCCTTTCCCCTGAAGCTATTCCCATTGGATTTTACCTATAATGCATTCATACTGGGCATTGTTCTATTGGTTTCACCTTATCTCTTATTTTCCCCTATATAACCTGTAACTCAGCCCCTGATCATTGTCACTTGTACGTGCAGCGATCGGGCAAATACAACCTACTTTGGACTGCACAACAAGTGTCCAGTCTCTTGAGTCTCTTTATCCTGGTCATGGTAGCGCTCTCTAAACAGCTCTGTCTGTATCAAACGAACCCACAAAGGTGTTTGTTGCTTCTCTTCGGCTGCTCCCAGAAGCACCTGGCCAGCGCCCCGGGAAAAAGGAGCCCGACGGAAACAAGGAAGTCGGAGAGAAAAGAAGCAACACTTTGCAGCTTCCTTTTCTGCAGGCAGGTGAGAAAAGGAGGCACTCCCAGCTCTGGACACCTCCAGAAACCAACTGCTTTCAGCAGTCACAACCCTGAAGTATCAACCTCCTGCCTTAACCTGCCACTGGGAGCTCCCACCAAGAGGCCTTTTGTCCAAGGATAGCACAGAAGAGCTCGAGGATGGAGCAGTTTGAAACACCACTCCTTCAGAGATTAAACCGCCCTTTATCAAATGAACACACACCAACCTGTCTCACAGGGAAAGCAGGCAGGAAAGAGAAGCTCCTCTCCCACAACAGCAAACTCTGTGCTTCCTTCTGTTCCAGCTGGAGAGTGGAGGCCATGGGTTGCTCCTCACTTTGGGAAGGGACCCTGGGAATTGGCCTGATCTGGGAGGGCAGCGAAGGGAAGTTCCCCAAAAAGTAGGAAAAGATTCTCTGGAAGCAATAGATTATGACAATATTTCTGCAGAAAATTAAAAAAAAAAAAAAAAAAAAAAAAAAAAAAAAAAAAAAAAGAATAACTGAAGCATTTCAAAAAGTCCCCAGACTGAAAATTGTGCCCCAACACAACAACCCCAAAGTCTATGTAGTGTGTCAGGAAGCTCAGGAATGAACCTGCAAGGCTTGGATAAACATCGTTGGTGTCCATCCCCCAGAGCACAAGCAGCTCCCCAAGAAGACTTCAAGACTAAAGGACAAAGCTTCCCCCTCCAGCTCTCCACAGCAGCTCTAGGGAGTCTCTCTCCATTGCAAGATCTCCTTTTTCAGGCTACAGTGACAAGAGTTTTTTGCAAGAGGCATTGGCATTGGAACCCTCCCCAGATGGGGGGAAGAAAAAGAAGAGGTGATTCCTGAGGAAAGGACGTTTGGGAAGACACAAGCATGAATTCACTGTGACTGTATGCCATGAATCCCTTGCATAAAGCAACATCCATCCATGGGACAGCACTTTAGCTTTGATGACAATGCTGACAAAATTGCTGCCCCTTCTTGCTGCTCTTGCTGATTCCACAGAAAATGTGCCAAGTCTGCCAAAGACAGGCAGGCATGGTGAGATAACAATAGCTAGTCTGCTGAAAAGGAGACCAAACAAATGTTTTCTAATCCCCCCTTTTCATCCTTTCCCCAGCCAAGACAGAGCAACGTCCTTCCTCTCTGCAGCCACTGGTGACCCAGGCACGGGATGCAGCGTGGGGACAGAGCCCGCCACCGCTCCCAGTGGCCTCGCCAGGGGCTTCCCTTGCGCTGCCCATCCCTTCCCTGCCGTGCCGACCCCGGCCAGCCCCGGCAGCCGCCCGGCCCACGCCGTGCCCGCAGCCCCGGCTCTGCCGCGCTCGTCCCTGCCAAGTCCGGCCCGCGCAGGGGCCGCGCTGGGCGCGCGCGGGCCCGTGCGCAGCGCCCCCCTCAGGCCGCGCGCCGCCGGCGCAGCCGCGGCCGTTGCGCTCCGGCCGTTGAGCTGCGGCCGTTGTGGCAACAGTCGGCGATCAGCGCCATGGCAGAGCTGCCGCTGCCCGCCGGGCTCAGCGCCAGCACTTTCCCCGCCAAGCTGTGGCGCCTGGTGAACAGCCCTCGCGTCCGCTCCGTGCGCTGGGACAGCCGGGCCCGGGGACTGCTCATCGACCGCTCCCTTTTCGAGCGGGAGCTGCTCAGCCCGGGCGACGCCCACGGGGTGGGCGGTGAGGGGGCGGGGCCGGCCCCGGACGGCTTCCGAGCCACGCACTTCGGCAGCTTCGTGCGACAGCTCAACCTCTACGGCTTCCACAAGGTGCCGGCCTGTGTTGCCTCATCTGAGCCGGGTGATGCCGGCAGCTGGCTCCACTTCAGGAACCCCAACTTTCGCCGCGACCGCCCCGACCTCCTGCTCCGTATCAAGCGCCTGACCAGGGCCAACAGGCAGCGGCTGGCGGCGGGGCTGGAGGTGCACTGCCGCCAGCCCAGCCGCTTCCAGCAGCTACACACGGAGCGGGAGGTGCCCTCCTTGCCCGCCGGGCAGCCGCCCAGAGCCGGTGAGACGGGGTGGGAGCTGCGGTCGCGGAGGGTGGCGTGGGCTGTGGCCGTGGGCGCTGCCCGGCGGGGCAGGAGCGGGCCCTGCCCGTGCTGGGGCTGCTCAGCGCAGCTGCCCCGGCCGGCACAGGGGCTGTCCTTGGGCAAGGCAGTTGTGCCGGCAGGGCCCGGGAGCTGTGCCGGCTGTGCCGGGCTGCCGGGGCTGCGGGACAGTGCCGCCGCGGCCGCGCTCATCGTGGCCTCGCCCGCTCGGCTGCAGCTGGCCCTGCCATGTGCCCTGGCTGGCGCTGCTCCTTGCCCGGCCCTGGGGTGCTTGGGGAGCTCTCCATGAGTGTGTGTGAGCCGAGGGCTCGGTCCTGGTCTGGCCCAGCTGGAGGGAGACCCCTGTCCCTCTGAGGCAGTGGGGAAGAGACCTGGCAGTTGGGTTTCTGGCAGTTGCCTCCTACCAGGGAAGGGCAGTGGGAGAGTTTTCCCAGACAGTTGAGTGAATAGGGGAGAGCTCAGAAGACAAGCAACTGCTAGTTGAATAGCCCTAGAACATGTTAGTTGGTTTTTTTCTTTATTCTCACCCTGCTTGGGAGGATGGGGGCTTTTGTTTTCCCTGACAGATGTTCAGTTGCTGCCAAGGGAAACACACCCAAAGACTAACTTTCCCTTTGCTTCCTTTCTTCTTCCCACTCCTACACAGTGCTCTCCTACCAGGACCTCACTGCTGCCTCACCTCAGGGTTTAGAGCTGCCTCCAGACGCTTCCAGGCAAAGTGCAGGTGCTCAGGAGTCTGAGGTTTTCCTAGCATCTCCCAAGAAAGTTTTTGCCTCATCTAGACTTCTTGGGGTTTCATCAGAGCAACCAGGCACAGGCATATTTCATCTCAACTGTGAGCTTATCGGTCCGCTGACCATAGACCATCACAGCCCTTCCATGGCCTCTCCACAGAGAAGCTGCTGCACATCTTCAGAGCAGCACTTGCCAGCCTGCAGCCCATCAGGTAGGGAAAGTTTCTACTTTTCCTCTTCAAACAGGTTCTGGTTAATGACCCTTTGAAGAGTCTTCCCACAGTGCTCTGTCATGGGTAAATCTCAAGTGAGAATTAGGTAGAAAGTATCAAGTCTCCTAGGAAGAGGGACCTTGAAAACGGAGTCTCTGCCTGCTTTTCCTGTCCTTGCTGCAGATTGGGAGAGTGTTCTGGGCATTTTCCAGACAGCCTCTCTGTAGGGGTACAAGTGCAAAACAAAAAATACTGCCTGACAAGTGGTCAGTGTTAGGTGCACTCCGCTCTTCCTTTGAATGAAGCCAAACCAGGACGGTGATAGGATATTGCAAATGTTTGAGACTGACTGCCCCGCAGATCAAGCCATGCCATTGAAATGAGCTCTGTGTGCTCCAGAACAGCTGCACCAGCAGAATATGAACTCTTCCACAAGGCTGTTTTCAGAATAAACTCACTGTATAATTTTAGTGTGTGTGTCTGAGGATCTGGGCTCTCCCTGGGTGAATCTACATTCTGTGGTCTTTTGTGATAAGAAACTCAAGTAGCCAAATCCCAAAGCTGCTGGGAAGATGCAAAGGCTGTGATTATAAAGTGTGTGTATGTGTGTCTATATAAATTTTACAATCCATGCTTTAATCTATATATATGTCCATTAGGATAAATATTTTGTAAGAGGAAGAACTCACTCTTCCAATCCCCTGGGAAGTCTGAATACATTTCTGGAACTGAGGTTGCTGTGTGCTTCCTGTGATGTTCAATCCAAGGCAGCACTAGAGCTGTGTGTCCCAAAGCCACATTGTGGAGCCTGACCGATGTGTTTGGATTCTTGCAGCCACCCCAGACACTTCAGCTCCCAGTGGTCCAGCTGGCAGTGCTGGTTATGCAGCATGGACAGCCCCCAGCTGGCTGTGGAATACTCCTGGGGAAGAGGAATTGCCACCAGTGGATCTGGACATGGTGCTTGAGACACTGGAGGAGATGTTTTCTCCCTCTGCTCAGGTAACTGCAATGGACAGGGATGAAAGAGGCTGGACTGGGAGCTTTTGAATGTTGTTGCATGGCTGAGAAGCAAAGGCTTCTTGAGTTTAGCTGTGAACAGACAGGGAAGGATTTGCTTGGTAAAGCAAGTTCCTAAAGAAGAGGGAATGAAAAAGTCTACCCCCTGAGTAAGGATGAAAAGGTATGAGCCTTGTGTTGGCCAAGTTTGGGTGCTCATTTTCCAGGGAAGGATCCCTCGTGCAGGGCCATTTGTGGTGAGGAAGTGGAAGTTTTGTAGGTTCTGAGAGGCTTTGTTTGATGGGAAAGAAGAGTGTTTGGAGAATTGCCACTGAAGGCCAAGTATCCCGTGCAGGGAGGGGCATGCGAGAGGTGCCTCTGTTCCAGCAGCAGCTGCGGACTGTGCCTCTTTTGGGTGGGAAGGCCAAGGCAAAGCAGGGCTGGGCTGCAGCTGCTGCTGCTGTGAGAGCCCTGCCGTGCATGTAGGCGCTCCCAGAGCCGTGGGCAGGGCTGGGCTGCAGCTGCAGCTTTCTCGCCCTCTCAGCAACCTGGCGCCTGCAGTCCAGTTTCCATCTGGGAAATCCTCAGCTGGGCAAACTGGCCAGTCTTGCTGTGCATGTTGCAGAGCTCAGTCACCTTGCTCTTGGGCAGCTCTGTGGGAAGAGGTGTGTGTTCCCATGCAGTTCCCATTCCAGCCTAGATGAGACTGCTGTGCTCAGGGCTGTGCAGGGAGGAGCACATGCTTGTGCCAGGAGCTGGCAGGACTCCTTCCTTAGCAGCCACTCCACGTGTTCCGTGTCACCCCCACGTTCAACATTGTCAGCTTTGACAGCTTTTGGATGGTGTTTGAGAAGTGAAATCTTTTTTACTTTTGAAGGCTTTGGGGCCCAGACTTCTTGTTAGGAGCAAGGGATTAAGAGTGTGAGCCGTGGAGTTTTTGGACCAGGTGTTTTGTGTAATTGGTGAGAAGGGTTTCTTTCTTTCTGTTTCACTTTCAAGGGGAATATTAATGTTGTGCCTGAGTCTTCAGGAGGGGAGCCTGTGGACAGAGCTGCAGCAGAGGGAGCTTTGCCTGGCACCAAGAACAATTCCCAGGAGCCCGAGGAGCTTGGTAAGGACAGAGCCCCATTGGTTTAGAGAGGTGTGAGATGGCTGCTCTGAGCCTGCCTCTGGCAGGAAGGGAGATGAGAAGAGTTGAGTTCCTGTCTGCAGAGTTGGTGCTTCCTGGTGCCTTTAGTTCAAAGGCACATGAACAACCTCCCTGAGCTCTGCCCTCCATGCTTCTCCAGAGGCTCTGACACGGAGTCCTCTGCTGTGGCAAGAGAGCAGGGAATAAACCTGACCTTGTGGGAGTTATGTCACCAACTCCAGTGTCCCAGTTTTGTGCTGATGTCCATGGATAAGTTTGCTGCGGGGTGTCAGTGCTCTGGAGGCAACACTGAGTGATTCTTGAAGCAAGAGAGGAAAACCCCAGCAAAAAGTCAATGTAGAAGTCTGAGCTTTTTGTCTCCAAATATTAAATCAATGTAGTACCAGTCTGCTGGTAGCTGTTGTGAGATACATTAAAAATACAAGCAGCAGAAGCTCTGAGACTAAACAAATCATTAGTCATAAATCCAGTAGCTCAAGGAAAAACTGAAATTACCCCAAATTAGCGAGAACTAAAGGACAGAGAGAGCACTTTGGATCTGCATTCTTGTGCAAAGCTGGTGCAGCCTGCAGGCCTGGTAGGGAGCTCTTTCCCTCCCAGCTGTTCATCCCAGGGTTTGTTGTTTTGGAGGAGCTGTTGCTCACTGCAGAGGACAGTTTGTAGATGACAGGGAACGGTGCTAGTTCATAACTCAGCCCCCAGCACCCCTCAGCTTCAGCCATTTCAGTGAGGACTGAGGTCTGTCTGTCCTCAGAGAGGAAGGAGGGAGCACAGAGAAAGAGCAGTCCTGGGCTTCTCTGTGGCAGCTGGGACTGTCTGTGTTTCAAGCTCTCGTGGGTGCCATTTGCACTGCGAGTGCTGAACTTTACCAAGGTACTTCATTTGCGCTGTGAGTGCTGTGAGTTTATTGGGATACTTCAAAAGTTTTGGGATAGTTCATAAGTTTTGAAAACTTGGAAGAATCCCTGTTCTTTAAAAAGCAGGTCTGAAATTGCCAAGTGAGAGTCTGCCTTTCAGGCCATCTGTGACAGTCCCTGGTAGAAGGACAGTTACTTCCAAAGGGAAAGATGCACAGAGGCCAGCACTGACCCAACGTTCCTTTTGCTTCCCAGATATCCACCTGATCTACCTCGCCAGGAGGGCTGCCCTGCGTGGGAAGAAAGATCAGAGGGAGAGCCTGTGACCATTGGGCAGGTGGAATCCCTCTTTTTATACATAGATTTATAGATTTCTGTAGTTCTATTTATATATAGTTACATTTATAGATTTATAGAGGTGTGTTTATATAGTTAAATCTATATATATCATTATAGATGTGATAGATTTATATTTTTATATATGTAGTTATGTTTATACATTTTTAGACTTACATTTATATATTTAGAGAGTAACATATATATGTATAAATATGCATTGCTATTTAGTTACAGTTATATGTTTAGATGCATAGATTGAGCTGTGTAGGCCTAGGCTGCTTTTTTACCTCTTTCACCTCTCAGCTGCCTTTTTCACCTCTTGCTTTTCCCCCTGTGCCCCCTCTGTCCCCTCTCCCTGTGCTGGGTCCGAGCTGGCAGCCGGGCCGGGCGGAGCAGCAGTTCCAGCCCCGGGTGTCCCTGGAGCGGTGGGAGCTGCCGGTGGCCCCAGGCACTGTCCCCTGAGGAGCTGCTGCAGGACGGTGAGACTGAGGGGGCTGAGGGGGCGGTGACGCTGAAGGGACGGTGACCCTGAGGTGCTGCTGGGGCTGAGGGGTGTGGGACAGCCCAGGGCGATGGTGGCGCTGAGGTGACAGGGAAGTGGCACAGGCCGAGGGGGTGGCGGGTCTAGGGGAACGGGATGGCTCAGAAAGGACTGAGGGGGTGAGAGGACTGTGAGGGGCTGAAGAAACTGAAGGGGGCTGGGGGTTTGCCGAGAGCATGGCGGGGCTGAGGGGACGGAGGGGGCCAGCAGGGAGCACAGAGGGCTCCGGGACTGCAGCTCTGCCAGGCCTTGGAACCAATTCCAGGGCCTCCGCTTTTGCCACAGCTGCAGTGAAGATCTTGAGGACAGCCGGAGACTGACGGGAACCAGCAGGGAGAAGCTGAAGGCCAGCAGCAAGAGCAGGGAACGGGGACCTGCCGCTGCCACGCTGGAGAGAGCCCGGGTGAGGCCACAGGGCCGGGGAGGCAGGGTGGGGCTGAGGGTGGCGTGGGCTGTGGCCGTGGGCGCTGCCCGGCGGGGCAGGAGCGGGCCCTGCCCGTGCTGGGGCTGCTCAGCGCAGCTGCCCCGGCCGGCACAGGGGCTGTCCTTGGGCAAGGCAGCTGTGCCGGCAGGGCCCGGGAGCTGTGCCGGCTGTGCCGGGCTGCCGGGGCTGCGGGACAGTCCCGCCGCTAACCCTCCTGGGGAGGCTCCGAGATCTTCTCTTCCCTGATGCAAGTGCAGCTGCTGCCAAGGGAAACGTCCCCGTACTGACTCAGTGTTCCCTTTGCTTCCCAGCTGTGCCATCTGCTGTCCCTGTCCAGGAGAGCTGCTCTGCACGGGAGGAAGAGACCGAGGGAGAGGCTTTGAAGATGGGGCAGCTGAGATCCCTCTTCTTGCAGTTCCGTTTAAAGACGTATGGACTTGCATGTAGACAGCGATTATTATATGGATATGCACATATATGGGTTGCTATTTGTCTAGGAATATTTCTATATGTCCTTATATTTATGGATGTATGCTAGGTATATATGTATGCATGTGTGTACATATGTACATATATGTTTGTAATTACATGTATGTAATTACATGTATCTAAGTAGACATGTATGTTGTTATATCTGTGTTTAGTTCTCTAGGTTTAGAGCTGTGTAGGTATCTATTTGTATTGATGCAGTTATAGGCATATGGCTTTTTAAATAGGTATATTGGTATTTGTGTTAGGAGATATTTATATTTTTATATGTGTATTGATCTATTTCTGTCTATTTATGATATTTACAGATGTATAGCTCTATGTTTGTATTGATGCAGTTGGATATTTTTTACCTTGGCACAGTGATACTTGTACATTTATAGACAGGTTTGGTTTATATATCTATTGATATATATATATGTATGTATGTATGTTGTATGTAGTATGTGATGTTTATATTTACATCTGTAGATTTTTATACTTGTATATGCATTTATATATATGTGCATATACGTGTGAATTTAATTCTATTTAAAGATGTATGGAGGGCATTGTTGTATAACTACCGATTGAATTTTTAGTGTAGGGCTATTTAGAGAGGGAATGCATATTTTTGTATTTCTGTATGGGCTGTACATTTGTAGCAACATGTAATAAATTAAGTTGTTAAACACTTAATTGATCTTTGTGTATAGTGAGTTGTTGTAGAAGTTGGCAATAAATTAAGTTTTATTAACTCAAGTTGGTATTTTGTATATTTTTACCTAGACTGGTTGTAATAATCTAATAAATTCCTGGTTTTAACATTAATTGAGATTTGTATAGGTCTGTATTGTCAGGGTGGGTGTAGCACTTTGTAATAAATGACATTTTCGAACTGAAATGGATTCTCATGTATTTGTCGGTCAGCAGTGCGGCTGTAGCAATCTGCAGGAAATGCCATTTGTCAACTGCAGTGGGTGTTTTGTGATTTGTGCTACCCAAAGCCATGAGCAGATGTAAATGCTGGAGGATTTTGGCCATGAAAATCTCCGGCCGTGCCCAGGACTTGCACTCGGGCTGGGGAAGGGAAGCGCAGATTTGGGATGGCAGCAGAGCCCCACGTTGGCTCAGACCTCGCTGCAGAGGCCTGCTGAGGAAACGCCGGGACTCCACTGAGAGTAGAACTCCAAGCAGGAGCCACCCTGGCAGCAGAAATGATTCACAATGAAGAAAGAGAGCAAATGTGGCAAAGCAAACGTGTGTGAGTCTGACAGAATGCTCTCAATCACCGCTGCCTAGGCATGTCTTCTGCAAAAATATTTTGTTAAAAACTGAACACCTCCCATGAAAGATAGATTGCACTTTCCCCTTCACTTACCTTGCTGTGTGAGTGGAGGCACTCTCTCCTTATCACTGACAATTTTTGCCCTTCAGCACCTGACATTAACCCAAAAGATTATGTACTACCACTTGGCACCATAAATGAAAACAGCCCTGGCCTCGTGACAGTGTTTGCAAAGTCTTCCCTCCTGCTGTCCCCACATCACACAAATGGAACCATCCCCTTCCTGTCCAAACTGTGCCTGAGGTGACTGAGGGCTCCAGGAGCTCAGGAGGGTGCAAGAGCACTGCAGGTGGAAGCTTTTGCAAAGCTTCCTGAGCATCAGTAAACTCTGGCTTTGCCAGTCTTCCCCTGGAATATTGTCCTACTCAAGAACGATCTTGGAGGACACTGTGCCTCCAGCTCACTCAAGTAAAGTTTGTTTTCTTCAAGGCTTGAATAGAGGAAAATGAGAGTTGTGATTGTTACAGTGAAATTGGGTTTTGGTGCAGCTGGGTTTGCTCCATTATTTGCTGTGGAAAGTAGGGTAAAAGCTTTAAATTCCCAGCAGAAGCTGACTACCAGCCCACACAGACCTGAATGAGGCCCAGGTGTGCTTGCTGCATGCTGGTCCAAGGGAAAAGCTGGAACCAAGTCCCCTTTTATTGCAGATGGAGCCTGTCTGTACTGTTGTCTCCAGGGCTGTCTGTGGTAAAACACGGCAATCCAGCCAGGAACTGTGGATATGAGAGCTCCAACAGCAACCTCCAGAGTGAGGGACGAGGCCAGCCCAAAAGCCTGAAAGGTGTTCTGGGTACTGGGTACCAAGCAGGAGGAATTTGTGTAAGCAGCCTGACAGCTCAGTGGCAGGAGAATAAAATACTCTGCTGAGTGTTATCATCTCTCTGCCAGAAGCTGCATCCTCAGCCCCTTATCTCTTCCAGTTGTCTCAGACATGGAGAAAGCGGCAGGAAATAACTGATCCTGGGAGGGAAAGCAGAAGGAAGAGAGGCAGTGGCTCCTTCCTGGGGCTTTGGGAGCAGTGAGAGCCATCCAAAATAGGATCTCTGCTGGGCTGTGGAAGTAAGAGTGACCAGCCAGCAATGCTCTGTGTGAGACTGGAGCCATCTGTGAATGTGAGCATGGAAATCTGACCTTGCAAAACAGAGAAAAAGGGGTCTTTAGGTATTTGCCACAGCTTGGATGGGCTCTGAGTCACCTGCTCCAGTGGAAGGTGTCCCTGCCCATGGCAGAGGGGCTGGATCTAGAGGGTCTTTAAGGTTCCTTCCAACTCAAGCCCCTCTGTGAGTCTGAATTACAAAGCTCACAATGACAAAGAGAACACAGCAAACCTGGGTCCCGCTACATTATTGGAGGCTGCTGTAGTCACTTGTGTCACCTGGAGACTGGTTTGTATCTGGAGAAATTTTCATGGTCCCACAGTATTTAGGTGTGACTTTCCTGGTTCAGGGCCCCAAAAGATGCCAGAAGAGATTATTTGCAAGCACAGAATTGGTTAATCTGCCTGTGAACCTGATGAGAGAAGTCTACTCACGGTATTGCAGTGTTTACCCTGTATAGGTGATATTTGGGTTCCATTTTGAATATGCAATGTTCTTGCACAATGCTTGTATATTCATAAATACTGGCTTTAAATCCTAATACCATCTTCACACAAGGATGTGTAATCCATCAGGAATATTTAACACGGAGCCATATTAGCTTTGGGCTTGATGGTATGGGTTGTTTAAAGTGTGTGATGAGTAATGGTAGCTCTAACAAATATCCCTCTTGTTAATTTGGGTCTGTCCTTTATCAACCCTGTTGCCTTGAAATCACTTCTTTACAGTAGAGACGAAGTGAAATTCCTTAATACAGACGAGAATTGTACAATTCAGGCTGATTAAAGTGGAAGTTTTCTGTTATTGTGAAAAGACAATCTAGATAACCTGTTTGCTGTACATCCTGGAGGAAACTTTGCCATTAAGAGTGAAAAGGAAAAAGACATTTCTCTCAAGAAGTGTCTTGAAAGAGCTTTTTTTCTTACCAGAAGCAGCTACACTGATATTGACCTCCACAATTATAAATGCACAACAACCACTTCCATGACTTCATCTGGCTGTGATTTTTAGCTGCAATTCCAAAATCTCATTCAATACATTGTTGTGCTTTAAACAAGGAAGGACAGCAGAAATACCAACATTTCTCATCAGCCTTCTGGGTTGGAAAGACCATTTAATTTATGCTCCCATAGCTGTCAGCCTAAACTCTGCTGTGCAAGGTCTATATTGGACGTTATAAACTTCTTTAGCACCAACATAGGTGCAAACCTGCTATAAAACCCTTCAGGCATCCCACTGATTTAGAGAGACAGGAGTTCACTCTTCCAGCAGAGAATTTACTTTTCTTGCTCCTGCAAGTCATTTTCACAGTGGAAGTGAAATCAGTGCCTTGCTATCTGGATGTGGTAGGATTTTCCTCCTGTCCTGAAAGACAACAGGGAAAAATATTACATCTAAATCTTTGGTTTGAGAGCAAAAGGAAAACGTTACTTTAAGAAGTAATTTCTGCCTGGACTTTTTGATATGAGGACAAGCTGTGGTCTGCTGGCAAGAGCAGCACTGTCCCTGTGGGTACAAACCCTCCTGAAGGATGACCAGACTGCTGTCACAGGGGCCACCCTAACCCACCGTGCCATTAACTCGATGCAAACTAAACACAAGTGACACAGCCCTTCATCCTCAGCAAGGACTTGCCTCTGCAGAGGTGTTACCGACAGTCTCAGCTCTTGTTTACAAGTGTTCTTAAATTGGCACACAAATCAACCACCCCTCCCTCTCTTGTCCTTCTTGGCGTCTGTCCGGCTGCTGAGCTGCTGCTGAGAAAGGAAGAGGCAGAGTCCTTCAGGGCAAACAGAGACTTTGCAATGGGCAGAAACTTCCTCCTTTCTCTTGTTTTCAGTGACAATAGAGGGGTTTGTCTTCAATCTCTGTGTCAGCAGGGAAATTTGTGCTTACCTGTCATGCCAAGGATCTGAACAACCTGGATTTTTATTGGGGTAAAGCCCAGAGTGACCTGACCTTCTGCAGGAATATGGAGAGAAGAGTCAAAAGGGATTCCTGGAATCTTGCAATAAGCAGATAGTGGTATTAAACATATATAGCTAAAAAGGCATGAAAGCTCATAAAAGCATATGGAACTGATGTAAACCTAATCAAAAAAGAAGCATTTTATTGTAATAAAGAGTGAGGATTGCAGAGCACAGAAAAAGAAGTTTCTGGTGGGAGGAATGCTGGTTTTAAAGGTAGGACCAGCTCTTGAGGTTTGATTTGTTCCCTCTTTCAGATTACAAGGAAGTCATGATGTTCCAGAATACAATCTGGTGCCAAAAGTTTGAGAAGCAGGTGTGATAAGATCACCAGAGTATTTTATCTGTATCTAGGAAGAAGCCCTGCAGAGCTTCTATTTGGTTTTGCTTGAAAGTAGAAGTCCCATTTTTACCAAGAATTTTGATCTCTTGGTGTTTTGGAGGAAGAAAAAGAAAACAACAAACACCTGAAGTCTGCATTGAGGTGAGGTGTATCACAGATGGCTAAGAGCTCACCAAGGCAAGAGACCCTCCTATAATTTAAACTGTACTTTCAATAACAACAGCAATTTCTCAGTACATGTTGATTTCAGCAGGCACCATCAGAGTAAGTCAGATTCTCTTTTCTTGTTCTGGCCTTTCACCTATCACTAAGGAAAGGTGTTACTGTCAGCTGGATTTTAAATTCTTCAGACGTCAAAACTGAATTCAGGTCAGGTTCATTAACACTGTAACTTTTATACTTCTAAATTCTTGTATCCTTTTATATTTGCCTGGAGATTTGAGCTCATTCCTTGACAAGAAGAAAAGACTACATATGGGATTAATCCTTTTTTTGTTATGAAATAATTTCCAACAGAAAACAGGGGAAAAAAGCCTTTGAACACATCTTTACTTGGAAGAAAGGTAGCTGCTGCAGCAAATACTTATCAGGACAAAAAGGATGAGCTGTCATTCTTTATGTTATTGTGAGTGCATGAAATACTGTTACTAAGCCTCTGTTTTCAAGACTATAAAACACACAGTGCAATGTGAATCTCTATTTAATCTCCTTACCAGTACAACTTATGCTGGATTCTGAGAGCCCTGTTTAATTACTTTAATGCTTCGACCATTCCTGTGAATGTTCAAAAGCCATTAACCATAGAACTCAGTCTCTGGCAGATATTTGACCTTGAAGGAAAACTTTGTACTACTTTTTTTCCTATTTCTTTTAAAACACTGATTTCATTTAATATCAAGAGCTAGAAAACCAAAGCATGTGGGAAAGGCCTATTTATTGTAGCAAACATCTCTGTTGTCAGAAAATGTCCTTTAGATAAAATCTGAATTTCCAAGGACCCTATCCTCTCCCTCTCTCCCTTTCTTTTTCCTTTGCCTCTTTTTTTTCACCTTTTCCCTTCCCCTTTCCCATTTCCCATTCCCTCTTCACTCCTATTGTCTCTTATTTTCACAGAAAGAGGTTTTTATAACCCATCCCCTTCAAAGGGATTTACCAGCCTTTCATTAACTCTGCCAGATGCTGTTGGAAGGTGCTCTCTCCATTCTCTGAGAGGCATCTCTACACCATCCTGTCCCTGCAGATGCTCTTGCTTGGTGGCAGAGGCTGTCCCAGCACTGCCAACAATAACTGTGCAGCCAGAGCTGCAGAATTTGTCATTGCTGGCCTGAAAGTGCCACCCCTGGAGGGGAAATATCAGTAGGAGCTCATGCTCTGCCTCTCCGTGCTGACAAATCCCTGGAGTCCCTCCTGCTGTGCTCTGTGGCAGCACTACCAGAGGAGGCAGAGGATGTGACAAATCTTCAGGGACAATTCGGGCTGGGCTCTGGGCAGCAGGACCTTCCCTTGGCCCACGGTCAGTTCTGCAGACAGGTATGGCCACGCTCCTCAAAACACTCCTTGCTTTTTGGGGGAAATCCCTTCAGCTTTAGTCACTTAAGGCTCTGAAAGGGGCCAAAGACTCAACCTTCTTTTCCTGAGAAAGTAGATGATGGGCAATTCTTCAGCCCATGGAATTAAAAATCAATTCTTTTGATCTAAGTAGCCTCCAAGCACATATTTTGTGAGGGAATTACTTTCCCACACATGGTGCACTTTCCCTCTTTTACTGCTAACAAAATCCCAGTGTTTGATGCAAACAGGCCCAGGATATTTTCATGAATTGCTCATAAAATAGCTCACAATCAGGCTCCTGAGAAATGCAAAGTGTGTTTTCTAATATAACCAGTTAGTTTGAGTTTTGAACATTTTGCATTCACAACTGAGGCCCTGTAAGCAATTCTAATTGTTGTCAGTAGGTGAGGTACTTCTGAACTAAGAAATAAGTTTTACATGGCATTTCCTAATGGATAATAGTCATAAAAAAGAATGGATGTTTGGAGAGTGTGTTATTATAATGTGGTATGTTCAAGGTGTCACACACACACACACGCACACACACAGAGCGTGCAACATCTCTCCTTTATACTTTTCTTCTCTAAATATGTAGTTCTAAGAATTTATAATTTTTATTTGGCATAAAAGGTCAAAGACTCAGTAGTGAACACCTGTCAAGCCTCCTGGACCTCTGTTCTGGCCATCCAGGGCCATAGGGTGCTACTTCAAAAGATATTTTTTGGTCAACAGTAGCAGACATAGGCCCCAAGGCACCAACCTGCCCTCTTTGTGTATCATCAGCAATAGAAATTAGTTCCTTCCAGTTCCCAAATGTAAAAAATTTTGTATTTCTGCATGCAAAAATATGATGACTTTTGCTGATGTTCGTAACATTTCACAGGGGCAAAGATGATTAAGATTTCTGAACTTTTACAAAATAGAGATGCAAATGTCACAGAAAGTATAGCAAGGATGAAGGTTTAATCATCCTGGAAAAGCCCTCTCTTGCTGAAGTATCCATAGAATCTCAGCTTGATCCAGAGTGCACTGATCCCACCTTACCTGTCCATGAGCCATCCTGGAAATGCAGAGCATGCCAGCCCCAGTCTGGTTCTACTGCCCGTTTTTATGCACAACTGTCTCCAAAATCTGCAGCAGCACAAGCAAAGGTCACGGCAAAGCCCATCCTGAGGATGGCTTGCGGACCCTCCACACCTATTCCGAGTGCATGGGGACAGCAGGTTCTCTCACGGCAGCAGGTTGGTGAGTCCCACGTGCCCTCAGCCTCGTGCTGTCCCTGTCCTGTACCTTCTGTGCCCTGAGCCCAGGAAATGTGACACTGACGCTACCGGGGACACGATTTCTGCTTTGGCCGGACACTGCAGCGTCTCCAGGCTGCCCTGGGCTCAGCCCTGGGGCAGCTCTCTCACCAGCAGGAGAGCACAGCCCGGCTTGGCGCAGCTTCTCTTCAGCTCATGGTGCCAGGAGTTGTTTTGTGTGGGGTGAGGCTGCACCGGCACTGGGGCAGAGGGCAGGGACAGCACGGGGACAGAGGCCAGCCTGGGCACCGCTCACTGCAGGGTCCCTCAGCTTCATTGGCCACGGACACTTCTGGAGACAGCAAAAACCCCAGGAAAATGGCAGAACAGGGAAAGGAAAACAAGAGGAACACAAGGAAACAAAAGGAAACCAAGTACACATTTAAAATCACGCTTGCTTCGAAATTGCCTGTTTCTTGTCAACAGCTGGCACATTTAGACAACCAAAGGTATCCAGTACATAAACTTCTAAAGCTACATCACTTGAAATGCCTAATTTCTGTTTCGCTTCAGAGTCATCCATTATGGAGAAAAACATATTTTTTCCCTTATCTGCCTCTCACTGTAAATCAATTTCCTGAACTAAACAGCTGGGAAATAAAAATACAGGTAGTCCAAACAGAGCAAGAAATAAACTTCCACATCAACTCTAGAAAAGCAATAAGCTTAAGTCAGCATGCTCATAATTAGCAAAATGGCTGAGGAAAGAAGGGTTTTTGCAAAAACTCACACACTTCTGAAAGCTGATATTGTAGCACCTGTGGCTAACAAAAGTTGTATTTAATCTCTGCAGATATATTGCATTCATGCTATTGAACCTTCAATTCAATGTACAGAGAAATTTTATGGAGCTTCCAATTCAATCCTGTCAACTGTTGACAAGATCAACTACCACAATTGCAGTGTCTTTAAGTTAAACTATGCAAAATAATTTAGTCCCTGAAAGACCAGGTAAAATTGCATCTCCTATGTAAGGAAATGCATGCTTACTACCATAATATTTTCTTTCTGTAGCAGAATTTCAGAAGAGTCACAGGGAGTGAGGAAGGATTATGAAAGAGTCTGGGAACTGCTTTCCTCAAGCCTCAAGAGATTCAATATCCAACCTTTTTTTTTTTTTTGTGCTGGGAAATATTTGTCTGGCTTCTGTGCAGCTTCCCGACTACTCATTTTATGAGGCAATTGACAGTTGTGTGAATGATCCCTTTATTTTTACAGTTTTGATATGTACACAGCAAAATTAGATGCCTTTAGGTTTATAACACCACAATATACTTAGTCTGCAGATCATAACTCTTACTGTTTGTGGGAACTCCCCCTGAGGTTTGCCCTGATGGGGAGATGCCTAAAAAGTTCTGTGCCAGGATTGAGAGACAAACGGGACTTTTTGTTTTTTCGGTCTTCAGGTTGTTGTTTATTTTTTCTCTTCTCAACAGTTCAGCACGCCGTCTGCACACCAGACTTAGTGTACAAAGAGAAAGGCACCAAGAAATACCAAGACACACAGGTTCAAGGTATTTTAAAACTCTTTTGTCCAATTAATGCTTAGAAGGTATTTTATTTCTACCTTTCTACCAATAACTAATTATTTGTCTGTTCACACAACATCTGCATTGTGGCTCTTTCTAACCAATCACTCTGTGCCACCAACACTGCAGAAAATGGAGTAGATGAAGAACAAGAAGGAGCTCAGACAATTCCCAAAATCCTCCATCTTGTCTTCTATCTACCTCCATACTAAAAACCCAAAACTCTAAGTGTTTCACCCTGTGATAAACTATACTACTATCTATTTCACACACTCGTAGATTCCAGTTCATCCCAAAGTCTTGGAAGCTTTCTCCATGGACAAAGGTTAAAAGCAGTGTTCTGCTAGGGATCAGGACTTCTCAGGACAGGCAGAGAAATATTCCCAGTGCCCTGGGTTCCAACACTATTGATTTCAATGATCAAGGAAATCTAGTGCTGGGAGGCTCAGGACTTTGTATTTCCTTAACTCAAAACTCCTACAAGTCTACCAGAATCCAATTTTTTAAAATTAGGTGTGATGGTCTGAATTTGAAACCCTGTCTCAGAAATTCCCAAGTCAATGTGATGGGATGTGTGGCTACTTCAGAATTAAATCCAGCAAGTTCATACACCCCTCAATTATTTTAAGATAATAAGACAATAAAAGAACTTATGTTGTTTGTTGAACAAGCCTTTAAAATTAGGTAAGATTTGCACCATTTGAGAGAATAGCAAAGCTTCCTACCCATTTGAGTGCTGATTTTTCTGTGCAGAGTATGAAACTATTGTTCTCCCATGGCTTAATATTGGGGAAAAAAATACACACTTTTGGACCTATGTAATTATTATTTCTTACTCATCTTCCTTACACTTTGAAGAAAAAAAAGACATTTCCTGAAGGTAGCATTTAGTGTCAGTATCCAGCAACCACTGATGTCTCCAAGACTAGCAATTCAAACTCTGCAGAAATAAACAAAACAGCTCTGTCACAGAAACATTTAAAATAGCTTTTCCTCTCATTTTACACCAATGCAAGCCTTACATTGGTGTGAGTTTGGATCACCACAATGGGAACATATTCATCTGCACTCCACATTTATGCATCAGACAACCAAAGCAAATATATAACAAGTCACATAAACTGACAAAAAAGTTAATCACAAAAAGGAAAACAACTGCTTTTCAAACACCATCTTGTGTAAAAATGGTCTGCACCCTCATATATTTGTTCTCGCTCTGAAATATACGCAATAACAATACTCCATTCTAAACCCTTTGTAGTCAACAAAGGAACTCTTAATGTATCACAATGACCACTGAGGAATTGCCTGTTGGTTAATCCCATATTTCTGGTGGTGAGTTTATAGAAAATCCTGTCCAAAATGATTTTGAAATAATGGTCACAACACAGTTGGCCATATGTTCAGCTGTGATTATTCTCCATTCTATAATTGATCCCTCATTATTTCATGGAAACAAACTGCATTTAAGGAAACAAATTACATTTATTCCAAGGGCAAAATAAAGCAAAGCAATCAAACAAAAAAAGTCCTTACCTCTTGATTGCGTTGATTGTGTAATTCCAAATTTCTTTTCTCCAGCCTATGGAGTTTTCTTCTCAGATCTTCAACAGTGTCCATTTCTAGTTGATTTCTATCCTGAGACAACTGGAACTCTTCTATATCATTATCTGAGCTGAAAAATGTGTTTTGAAAAAACATGAGCATTCCTTTGAAGTTTTCATGCTTCTTTACTTCAATTACCCAATCATGGGTCCAGAGTTTTAAACCTTCACGTAAGTAAAATTATTTTGTGCTGTTTTCACTTTACTATTGCTCTTTGAAGAAAGGATTATATAGAATTCCTTATTGTGCAAGATGTAAGAGTTATGGCAGCAGGAACTTTGAAGAGAGATTCACTTTGGCTTAACAAAGTTGATTTAAGCATAACCATTATTATTTTTCAGTATCTTTGTTTCCGATAATGAACTTCCATCATTTTTGATAATTAACTTCCAGGAGGCATAAAAACATAATTCCAATTATGCAAGGTAAAACAACTGACAAGCTTTTTGTCTTCACAATAATTCTCATGTTTTAACATTAGTTACTGTCTCAAAACCATCTCTGTCATGAAACAAATGCACAGATGTGGGAAAAAACCTCTCTTTTGCACACTTTGTCTTCAGAGATACATACATACATTCAAAGTACAGACGTGCAACTGATCACAAACACAACACAAATTGAAGGTTTAGTCCTCCAAACTACCCTGCTTTATCATAATTCCACTACTATTGCAGTTAAAACAAAATCTACTTGGCAATTAGCAGAATCAGCCCTCAAGCACCACAAAAAATAACAAAAGAGTCAAAACCAAGTTTCTATATATAAAGTGAAAAATTTATACAAAGAATATATAAATTTATATATATATACTCACACATAAATATGTATATATACATATAAATAGGTATATAAAAAAAGTATTTATTAACCAGTTAAGTATTTTTAAGTGAAATTATTGTAACTTCAAACTGGAAAACTTTTAAGTTATTTCAGTTCTTGAAAATCAGTGCTTACGTTATTTGATATGTTCGTTTTCACATTATTTTAAGTATGTAAGACTGCAATAATTATTTTCTCCAGACAAAAGTGCAGGAGTTTATGGGCAATAAATGTGAAATACGCTGATAAAAGAAACATGATTAAATTAAGCACTAAACTGGCATCCTATAATACAGAAATAGAAATACTAAAATACTTTACCTTTGTCTAGATTAAGTATTTTTTACAGAAATAACACTGTACTGGCATTTAATTAATAGCTCTTTCTAACTAAAAAGTGACCACTTTACCCCTAGATTTGTGTATAGGCACAATTAATGTTTTTCATGACCAAAAATTTACCCGATGACATATATTTTCTCACTTTTTTTTTTTTTTTGACTGGCCAAAGACACACAAATGCCATCAACAAGGGGATTGGTAACTTAGAATAAATCTTGTCTTTAAAGACATTACTACTATTAAGGAATGAAGTTTCAGTTTTTTAGCTGCAGACCATAAATATTTTATAATTGAATAAATACTAAGCGTATTCCCATTTAAAAAGAAGACAGACTTCATCTGTCAGATCAGAACAGCTATACATGATCAGAAATTGTTCCACAAGGTGCCGTATTCTTAACCTATTTTATGTATTTAATAAATGTGGGAGATAATAATCATTAAAACCTGCATGCACTGCAAGAAAACCACAAGCTCATTATTGGTTTTCAGTACTTACTACCAGAGCCATACTCAGAGCAAGCAACATGACTCAAAGAGCAAGAGATCAGCAACAATTAAAATCACTTTTTAAAATGCAACTCAGCTACTGCAATAAGAAGATTTGGAAATAAGTGGAACCTGAACAGCCAGAGCATCTGTAAGCTGAATAAAATATTCTTTGTGGACATCATGTCATAGCTTTGAGTGACCCTTTTTTCTCCCTTTCTGGGGAAAACACAGAAGAAATACGGGCAAGTAATTTTATTCGGAGATGATGAATGAAGTATCAATCTCAGCTGAAAACAGATAAAAGCCAGGCAGCACCAAGGGGGAAAAATGAAGCCCAAACTGAAAACTGGGGAAGACTTGGTCCAAGAAACAAGGGTTATGGAAAGGGACCACTTATTTGGTCTGTAGGCAGTGGGGGAGTCATTTGCCTCTTTTAAACTTGGTGAGATTTTAACATTATTTTCATGGAGATCACACAGAATGAAAGCAAGAGAATAACCACTTTTTGTAAAAACCTTTAAGGCTTTAATTAAATTACATTGGTTTGTATGGCAGTCAGAATTAAAGAAATCTGGTTTTTTTCAGCTCTCCTATGAAATAGCCACCAACAAAAAATCATAATGGAAAGACACATTAAAACTTACTCAGAGGAGAAACTAACTATGCAATTAACTATTCTGCTTAACTGAATCTGTGGGGGGGGGTGTGGGGGAGAATAAAAAAAAAACCAAAACCATACCATGCACAGACTATATGACACCACAAGCATTAGCAAATTAAGGATGCTATGGAAATGAAAAAATGTGTATTAGCGCATTAAAACAGAGAAATAATACTAAGTACTGGCAAAAAAGCATTAGACACCTTTTGAAATAGCTTATGCACACCTTCTGAAGTCACAATACAATTGATGGAAACTTAAAAACATGTATCAGAAAACCCTAATTTTTTTTCTTAGTATAGAACAAAAAAAAAAAAAAAAAAAAGCAAAAAAAAAAAAAAAAAAAAAAGCCCCAAACCAACAAAAACAAACAAATGAATGAAAAAATCCCCAGCCAACCAGTACAAGAACTGTTGTACTATTGCTTATGTTACCCACTTCATTTTGGTTGTCTACTTACATACACATTTTCAAATAAAATAGAAAGTAGCCTGAAGAATTTTGGTTTCTGTGATACTTTCTTTAATTGACACAGCATGATCAGCAAATGCAGGACTTTATGAAAGCTTCCTACTACCACTTCTAGGAGATTTCTCCTTCCATCTTCATATAACACCTAGAAGTGCTACAACCATAAAGCTCTCAGAAGATTCAGTCAAAGACAAAACCACACAAAGTCCCTGGAAGGTTTCAAAGTATGCACAAATTGCAGTCTAACAAAATTCAGAGAATGTTTTCTACATCCATTTTCATATATTAGTAGCTCATCAACCCTTGGTTTTGAGCTAAAATATGTTTTTTTACCAACTACAGCTTTTAATATGACACCATTTTTAGCAGGACTTTAAGAATCTTGTATAAAGCACATGAGCAGGTGAAATAGCTCTTGAGTTCTGCATTGCAAGAAGGTATTTTGTAGCTCAAAACCTTAATTCTCAGTGTTCACTTCACAAGTCTGTTGGTTAAAGTCAGCACTGACCACTGCAGAAAAACAGCTTTTCACTAGCTTCAATTCCACAGCTGGCAGAAAATGCAGAGTAATTTTGCAATTGAGAGAAATGTTCTTTCACTTACTACCTAGCAGTGTAATTTTGCTACTCTTCTGCAGCTCAGGGAGCAGACTGCAGTCTGATTTTCTAACCAAAGTCTGTATTTGTGGCATTTTGCTGTTCCCATATAACTGGAAATTTTGTACAGACTAAAGAGAGACAAATAATTTGTACTGAAAATCAAACTCTTATCAAGTTATAAAACACAGGGGTCATGGTAAGACTTACAGCCAACCTCTATCACCTCAATCAATGTGGAAAACCCTCCTGTGCCTCCTGGGCAGTGCTCCTGCATGCTGGCAGAAACTATCTCTACCTCTTGATAGCTCTATGACAGCTCGCATGTATCACACCATATCTGCTTCCTACTCAGCCCTAATTGCATCATTTCAGGCATCTAGAAAATAAATAAGCCACAAAAGCAGGAATTAAACTGCTACACTTAAAAATCCAGAACTGGACCTCACCGATTAGCTTCCCTGGAAGTGATGTTGTCTGAAGGGGGTGAACTCATGGTGTCCAAACTGTGGTTTTTTAAGTCTATAAACTGTAGAGAATAAAGAATATAGTTAGCCATACATCCTTTTACTTGATGACCTTCAGAGATTAGCCTCTTCTGTATCATAAAACCATCAAGGCCACTAGCAGAGACACTAGGGACAGAGAGGTTGGAGATTTAGGGGTTGTTATACCAAGCAGAAAATGCTGGAGAGGCTATAGCCTTAAATCCTGCTGCTGAGAGCAAAACCTCTTACTTAATAACCCTGTTATTCTCTGTTTCTTTGGGGGATGAAAACTCTGTTGCAGCCAAGGATTTTAGAGACATTTAACCCTGACTTCAATTTCCCTGCTGCATGTGGGGAAAGGAGCTGTTTTCTTTGCTAAAAAAACATGCCCAACATGCTGTCATCGCTGTCACAGGTGCTGGTATGGGAGAAGATGCCTTTGGGTTTGATCTCATCAGCCAGATTTTCAGCTGCAAAAAAGCAGCTTAAACATCACTGACCACTCCTGAAATTCAAGATGCAGTTTTCCTAAGGTGTAAGCAAATGGTATCAGTTTTTTTGTTAGAAAATAATTAATCTCTCTCTGGCTTGAGATACCTATCTCCTGTAGGATAAAAGCACAGCTCTAAAGAGCAGGAGTGTTTCTAATACATGATCTTCTGCTTTCTTGCCTTCCTTGTCCAGGGTGCCACGCAGCTGATTTTACTTTGGGTTTAACCAGATGCTTGTCCCTTTCCTTAGTCTTGTAGTTATGCTCTGAGCATCTCTGGGGAATAAGAGGCTCCAATTTGTTCCCCAAAATATTCCACCTGGTCCTGCACATCTACAGGTGAGCCTGCTTTGGGCTGATGCCTGAACTTCTCCCACCAAGACCATCCAGGTCCATCCAGGTCCAGCCCTGCCAGACGTGCAGCTTTGTCCATCAGTGACTCCGATGTGGACATTAAGAGAGATTCAATGCTGAGAAATGCAAGGTGGGTGCCATTAAAAAGTAATAAGTAAAAGGCCATCAGAAAGCGTGTCCATGGCTCTGAGAGCCCCGCTGAGCTCCAGATCCCCGAGAGGTTTGGTGGTCTCCAGCCACCTTGGCCGTGGCCGCTGCTGGTGGCCAGCGCCCACGAGATGGAGCTCTGAGCCTGGCGATGAGCTGGGTGTGCACAATTCCCTCCTGCTCTCTGCACTCCTTTTTCCCTTCTTCCCTCCTGCACAAATGTGGAGCTGTGGGTTTGTGAGGTTTTTCTTTCCCATCTGTATCTCTTACTTTTCTGGTTTGCTCTCTTGTCCACCACAGGCCCTGCTGGGTGAAGACTCAACCCACGAGTGTGACCAGAGAGTGGGGCTCAGTTGTGAACACAGAACATCAGGCCAGCTTCACTCTGTTTTCCTGCTGAAGGCTGTGGGAGGCAGGGATTATTGGTGGATTCAGAGGGTTGGTATTGACAGTGAATGGGGATTGACCCAGGCAGAGCCATGGCCAAGAATTTCCATGAGTTTGCCGAAGATGTTGGAGTAATGCTGCCATTCAGCCATTCCTGTAATTGTGCCAGGAGGTCAATGTCCTTCCTGCAGCCGTGGCACAGACAGCTCCCAGTATATTTAGAAGCCTGGAGACCAAATGAGTCATTAGAATGACCTTGCCCACCCTTGCAAGGGATTGTTTGTTCAGGAAAGTTTTTCATTATTTTTCCACTCAGGTAGAGGGAGGCAGTGCTGATGTCATGCCGATGGCAGCTGAGGAGAGGCAGAAGTTATCCTTCTTAGTGCAGAGGAAGATTGCAGTTGCAGTGTTTCCCTGGGCTGTACTGCAGGTGCTCTCAGTCCCTGTGTTGCCTGCAAGGCTCAGTCCTGGCAGCCCAAGCAGATTTGCTCTGAGGGATTCTCCAGTGGCCCCAGGCCCTGTGGGTGGGCTTTGGGCCCCTCATCCCAGCCCTTTGGAATCAGTTTGGAGAGGTGATTTGCCGCTGGCCAGCACACTGGGCCCTGCTGGGTTTGGGATCAGAAGGCACCAGCTCTAGTGGTCTCTACCCTAAATGTCAGCATTTTAGTAGCATTTGCCCGCTGTCACTGAGTTCATATTCCCTAATGATGAGGAAGATTCTTATCTGTTTTGTTCCTGTTTGAGTCATACGTAGGGAGTACTTCACCTCAAACAAAGCTAAAATTGGGGGAAGTAAAATACATGTCAATAAAAAATGGGCCATTGTCTCTGATCACAAGGCCTGTGCTCTACTACGAGTGTTTTTTTCATTCAGTGTCTGCCTTTCACCTTTTGACAGGCGGCCAAGTGGCAGAGTCACCTTTCCTGGAGGGATTTAAAAACTGTGGAAATATGGTGATCAGGGACATGGTTTAGTGGTGGGCTTGGCAGTGCTGGTTTAACAGCTTGAGTCGAGGATCTTAGGGGGCTTTTCCAACCTCAGTGATCCACGAGGCTGTGATTATACATTGCCCAGTAAAACACCATGGATTATATCCATTTTACTATTTTGTGAAGGGAGTTCCATTTAGGAATGGGGAAGCAGAGGCCAAGGGAATATGTTTTCAGCTGGAGGGAGACTTGTTTGCCATAGAGAAATACAAAAGGATGGAATAAATCATGGCATTGATGAACCTAGAGAAGTCAAGGGGAACACTTCGTGCAGCTAATGATGAGGTGGCAGCCGTCCTCATTTCAAGGTCATGCTTTAATTAGAAATGAAACACATGGCCTAGACCAGCTGAAGAAAAAGGTGCAGTGCTTTTCCTGCAAGAGAGCAGTGACTTCCAAAGGTCCCAAGGCAATCCGAAAATTACAAAACAGCTTTTCAGCTCTTCACAGTAATGTTTTTTTCCTCCATTTAAGTGATGGTGAAATCAAGACTACTGTTTTAACTTGTATGCTGCAATTGTTGCATGAATAGATAAGATTATTTGGCAAGTAGAAAGAGCAGGAGGTTTTCATGCTGATAATACATTATTATTGACAATTTGATGCTTTTATCAAGTAATGGTAATCAACCTTTGCTTGCTTGATAAACTCATAGCCCAGAGTGTTGATTTTATCAAAATTACCTTCGCAGTTAAGGGTGTAATTTTCTGCTGGTAAAATGAAGGATGTTCTCAGTAATTCAAAATTGTCCAATTATTTGGTATAATTTTTTTTAATGTTTTAACATGTTCCATGAGTTTCAAGGCAGCCTGAGTGCTCTGCATGGTCTGTCAGCATGCTGAATACAAAGTCACCTCTCTGTTTTTATTATACAGTCTTCTTGCTAACTAGGAAAATAAGACCTGAGGGTATTTTTTATTGCTGACTGTGAAAAACACATCACATTTTCTTACACCAGAACACAAAACAAACATTACCCAATTCCCCTTCCACTTCAAAAACAATGTTATTTATTAGTGCCTACTAGGGGACAAAATGATGCCGAGTTAAAAGAGTTCTATGTCACTCAGTGGGGACGGCTGCCACCAAAATGTGATGATTCTGGGTGCAGTGTTACGTCTGGTACCACCGATGCACTGCATATGTGTCTATCCAGAAATAAAGACTCTCCTGATAAAGATTGCAACCCCCCAGAGGGCTGGTGCTTCCCCAGGGCAGGAGGAAGAATTTGCTGGCAGCATGGGCACTCCCATCAGATGAGCTGCTTGGCAAGTTCAGCAGCAGAAGGATGAGAAAGGGATTGGCTTGCTGCAGCCAGCTGCAATGCACAAGGTGACAAGTAACAGCAGCACCAGGAAACCCTTCAACCAAACCTGAGCTGTGAGCTGCAAAGAGGAAACCTTTCTTAATTTACCTCTATTTATCAGCTTCTTACGCTTAGCAGCTACTTTCCAGCCTGCCTTTCTCCATTTCCACCACAGCTTTTCTTACATTGTTACCTGAAACAGCAAGGAACACTTCTAAGGGTTTGCAGCTGAACAAGATGAAAACCAAACAGGTGTCTGAATATTACTCCTGTAGTAGGTTATGCTTAAGAAACAATACCCTATACCTGATAACTGTAGCAGATGAACTTTGTCACTTTGAAAAGATTGTCTGGGTCTTTGCAGAGAAGTGAAACACAGATTACTCACAGTGTTTTGTACCACCAGGAATTTAGAAGGCCAAACCCCCTGAGCAGTGAGCAACAAGCGTTGCCTGGCAGTATTACTGTTGTTTTTATTCTGAAAGAATCCAAGCCAAAGAAAGCACTAGGGGGCACAGTTGTGGGAGAGCAAAACCAGCCAGATTTGGACTGCGGTGAAGCACTTGACACACTGACGAAATTCCTCTCTGATAAATTAATGTAAATCAGGCTTGGAAGGAACACTCTCATTTCCAAGTTGGCTGAAGGAGCAGAACAAAATGATAGGTGACCATATAGCAAACTGGGGAGCGTTTGTATAATACAATGGCACAGGGATAGGTGTCAGGAGTTGCTCTATTTAAAACCCTCATCAATCATTCTGAAGAAGAAACAAGGAGAGAGTAATGAGATTTGATACTTGGGAGGATTAGTTAGAATTGGTGAGAGCTGCAAATTAATGCAAAGCAACAGACACCAGAATCACAGGCAGAGAAAAGCAAAAGGCACAAAGCAGGCAGGTGGAATCAAAATTTAATAAAGAAAAACCTGGGGGAATTGCAGGCAGAGTAAACATCAATCCAGCAAGAGGAAACCTAGGAAAGGGTAACATGGGAAGTTATCTCAGCAGGAGAGCTGAAAAGTTATCACCAGCCAGGCTGTGCTGTGAAGATGCTTCAGTGACGTCTGCATTGCCCAGCGAGGAGCTCCAACACCTCTGGGTCCTGGCACCATACTGGGAATTAATTCCCACCATTGTGCTCAGCTGCCCTGCCCTGCACATCCCTGCTGCAGCTGGAATCCAGATGGGAGTAGTGGGAAAGGAGCTGGGTAGTTCAATTTCCAGGAAAAGCCTGGAAGTGCTGCAACTTCACTGCAGTAGAACAGATTGGGAAAGGCACAGCTTTGAGAAGATGGTGGGCAAGCATGACGATCACCAACAGAGGAAGGAGGCATAGGAAAGCAAAAAGCAGCTGAGAACACTAGAACCACAGCTTTGCCTGCTGAGCAAGGAAGATGGGACTCTTTCCGAAGTATTTGGGCCATAGTGCGCCGAGCCGTAGGGGCTTGTAGCCACTCGGCACAAAGCTCGGATAGCTGGTACATCTGAGGGTCCACCAGAAGAACGGGAGGGACACTCGGGCTGCTGAAATCCTGCTCCTTTATTGAAGGGTCGCAGAAGGGGCAGACAGGGAGACAATGAGGCAGAAGGGAGGCAGATTCCGAGAGCCCTGAAGGGCGGGGTGAAGATTCTTTTAACTGCGTAGGGGTAGGAGGGTTTAGCATTTGAGGGTACAATCGGGAGAAGGCTAAAGGGAGGGGAAATATAACATTAACCAGTGGGGAAAAGGGAAAGGAGTGTTCTTAGTGGAAGAACCAAAGGGAAAACGTGGAACAGAGAAGATTCTAGGCTAAGGGGCAGGCTTGAACAATAACTGACAGGACAGGGGGAGGGTACAATTCTCTTACAAAAGGGGGTGGAGAACTCATACAACTGCTGTTTCCCATGGCAACCCTAGACTGCCTTCCCCAGCCCTCCTCCTACATGGAAATTCCAACATTTCTGAATATAAGAGCAATCTGAGTAAATTGTATTGACAGAGAAAACCTATGTGGAGGGACCTGTCTGTTCAAAACTGCCGACTGCGGTTGCAGAGGAGCAGCAAAGGCAGTGAGGATTATTCTATGTCTGGGCAGCAGTGGGATGTGGGTTTCTCTGTCCTAAGCAGAAAGCAGACTTATGTCAAGGAAGCTGCTGAGCAGCATCCAGGGAGAAAGCTCTGGAAACTCTGGCAGCTCCCAGCTTGCAGCCTTTCTGTTAAGAGCAGAAGAAAGCAAGTCATTCACAGAATCCCAGGATGGGTCAGGTTGGAAGGGACCACAGTGGGTCATCTGATCCCACCTCCCTGCTCCAGTAGGGTCATCCCAGAGCACATGGCACAGGGTTGTGTCCAGGCTCTGGAATATCTCCAGTGAGAGAAACTCCACAGCCTCTCTGGGCAGTGTGTTCAGGGCTCGGTCACTGGACAGAGAAGAAGTTCTGCCTCTGTCCAGGTGGAACTTCCTGGGATCAGTCCCTGCCCATTGCTCTGCTTCCAATTGCTGGGCCCTGGAGCAGAGCCTGGGCCCTGCTCTGCCCCTCTCTGCAGACAGGGACACCCAGGGCTGAGGGCCCCTCTCAGCTGGGGCTCCTTTCAAGGCTGAACAGCCCCAGCTTCCCCAGCCTTTCCTGGTGAGGGAGATGCTCCAGGCCCTTGCTCACCTCCAGAGCCTTTGCTGGCTCTGCTCCAGGAGCTCTGTGTCCCTCCTGCCCTGAGGAGCCCAGAGCTGGGCACAGCAGTCCAGAGGTGCCTCCCAGGGCTGGGCAGAGGGGCAGGATCCCCCTGTGACCTGCTAGCAGTGTCCTTCCAAGTGCACTCCAGGATCCCATTGGCCTCCTCGTCCCCAGGACACTCTGCTGGCTCAGGACAGCTCTTTGTCCTCCAGGGCTTCCAGGTCCTTCTCTGCAGAGCTGTTTGCCAGTTCTCCCTGGCTTGTGCTGGTGCTTGGGGTTATTCCTGCCCAGGTGCAGGACCTTGCATTTCCTTTGTTGAATTTTGGCATGTTCCTGACATCCTTGGCTAGATTGAATTCCAGATGGGCCTTGGCTTTCCTTGTCTCATTTCTACTTACTCTGACAACCTCTTTGTGTTCATTCCAAGTGGCCTGACCCTGCTTCCGTCTCCTGTATATGTCCTGCTTACTATTGCACAATGACAGGAGTTCCTTGTTAAATCCATGCAGGTCTCTTGCACCCTTTCCAATCTTCTTGCTTCATTCTGTGGAAGGGGCTAAGAGTTGGCCTGTTAGCTAAAGGAGCGAGAAGAAGCTGAGAAGCAAGAAGCTGATAAGGAGCTCTCTTCAAGGCTGTTACCAAGGAGACCAAGAGAAGAGAGGAACTGAAGAAAGATAAGGAGGGAACTTTGCAACTGGACAAGAAAGTTAGCTGAAGTCAGTGTTACTTTTCACCAGTGGTGTTATGTTGAATTATTGTGGCCAATAGTTAGGGTAGAAGAAGTATAAACAATTAGAAAGTGTATAAAAGGTCAGCCATTTCTGTAATACAGAGTTGCCATCAGAAGACGGCTTAATGTCTCTGTTTTGTGTCGTGACCGCCTCAACAACGACATCTGGTGACCACCGAGTGGAACAACAGCCTGAACGACATACTCGGTCTGGACCCACAACGAGGTCCTAGCAATTGGCAACCGTGACCCACTGGGGAGTAGCGGGGGGAGCCGGCGTTGGTGCAGCTGAGATTGGCGTGTGGAAGCCACAGGGAGGTCCGGACCTGAATTTCTCCTATCAAGACACCCCTGGAAGCAAGTGAGCCACCAACTAATAATAATGGGAAATAACTTATCTAAAGACTTACCTAAAGACTCTTTTGGCTACATGGAAAGTTCTGTTAAGAAATAAGGGAATTAGTATTCAAGATTTATGCCCTTCATAGTATGTTGCTGCGGGCTAAATCACAAGATTTTGTCACTGATCCTGACACGGCATTTAGCGTTAAAGCATGGAAAAAAGTTGGGGACAGACTGTGGGAAGTCATCCGAGTGGGAGATAAAACTGTTGTCGATTTAGCTGTTACTTGGGGATTGCTTTTTGAGGCATTAAAGGAATGGAAAACAAAGCGAGAACAAGCAGAGCGTGGCATGGATGAAGAATCAGGCTTGATAACACAGACTGGCGGGGAGGATGATTTAGATGAGGCCTCTGATGGGGAACTTGTTGAATCCACCTTTGGAGAAGGTGCAGGTGTCATGGAAGCTAACAGGCACGCTGCCAAAGCTTCTGGGAAAGCTGCCAGAGCTTCTAGGCCACCTGCCAAAGCTTCTGGGCAAGCTGCCAAGGCTTCTGGGAAAGCTGCCAAAGCTTCCAGGCTGACTGCCAAAGTATCTTCTTATCAGACTCCTAAACCTCTTTATCTCACACCTGTAGCAAGCACATTTCTCTCTCTCTCAGGATTTTTTTATTGAGGTGCACAGAGAGAAATGAAAGAGAAAACAATTTCTATTTCTGCTCCTTGTTTTTCTCTTGTAGAATGTGTTTAAAGAATTGTTTACCCAGAGTGAGCACTTAGTTAGATCATAGTAGATTGTTTAGGCCTAATGACCAATCAGATCCACCTGTGTCTAGACTCTAGAGAACAAAGTCCTGCGTTGTGAATTAGTTAGATATGATAGTTAGAGAAAGTAGCATGTAGTATTTAGTATCCTCTTTTATATAGCATATTAATGTATTATAACATAATTATAGTAAAGAAATCATTCAGCCTTCTGAAATAGAGTTAAACATCATCATTCTTCCCATTAGGTTCACCAAAATCTACAACACACACCTGCACAGCAACTCGTTATGGTGCTTGTATACACTACACCGTTGCGTCAGCTAGCTGATATGTCTTTAGCAGAGAGAGAAACCCAGCCGTCTGCCTCCCTGTTTCCATCTCCTCTAGCCCAGCCATCTGCCCCCCCACTTCCCTCTGAACTGCGTGAACAACCTGTAAAGTCGTATCCTCCATTGCCTGACAGTGATAGTGAACAGAGATACATTACTATACAACAAGAAATGAGAGAACCATTTTTGCAATTTGTGGAAAAGCTTGCTGCAGCTATTGAAAAACAGGTAGATGATGAACCTTTGCGACATAGATTGTGTATCCAATTGGCAAAAGAAAATGCAAACCCAGACTGCAGAAAGAGTATTGATACCTTACCTGGGGAACCTACATTGCCTGAAATGGTTACTGCTTGCTCAAAGGTTGGTTCAGTAGAGCATAAAATGGCAGCTCTTGCTGCAGTTCTAAGGCCTCCATCAAAATGTTATAATTGTGGTCAGCAAGGGCACGTAAGGGCACAGCGCAATAACATCTAAGTCAAATGCAACATCTAAGTCAAATGCAAGCAGCAATCGTTGTGCGAAAATTGGGCACTATGCTAAACAATGTAGGAGTAAATATCATGCAAATGGTCAACTGTTGCAGGGAAACAGGAAGAAGAGCGCAAAGGGGCGTGTGGGGACACAAATACCCTGACAACCACAACAACAATTACGGGCCTTCCCAGTACTGCAAAGCTACCCATTTGTGAACAATACACAGGGGCAACAAGTGGGTTCGCAGGGATTGATATACCTACCACCGACACAGTAACTATTTTGACAAAAGAAATATGCAAAGTGCCCCTTGATGCTTATGGCCCAATAGGACGGGGACTGAGTGCATTTTTGATAGGAAGATCAAGTACTACACTTAAAGGTATTCATGTGCATTTAGGACTTATTCATGCTGATTATTTAGGACAGATTCATGCTATGGTATCAATTGATGACCCCCCTGTCACCATTCAGAAAGGAACTTGCATTGCTCATCTCGTACCTTTTGTGAGTTCTGTTCCCAATACAGTGGACTGAAGTCGTGGCACAGAGAGTTTTGGATCAAGAGGAGTACCTCAAGTGTTCTGGACTGAGAAAGTAACAGAAAACCGTCCAGAAAAGACATGCATCCTCACAGCCAGTGGACATCGTCCAGGAACTATTTAGGTAACTGGTTTGATTGACACTGGAGTAGATGTTACAATACTTTCGCTACTTTGTTGGCCTCAGACGTGGCCTCTCACTCATGCAAGTTTTGGACTCATGGGGTTGGGTGGTGCTACAACAGGTGGCTTGTCAGCCATTGTAATTAATGTGAAACATCTCAATGGCCAACAAGCTAACATCAGACCCTGTGTTGCCGAGGCTCCTCAAAGTTTGTGGGGACGAGATTGCTTATCTCAATGGGGTGTCAAAATTACAACGGATTTTTAATAGGGGCCACTGTGATGCAGGGCAGTGAACATCCAGTTGTAGCCTTGACATGGTTGACCAATAGACCTGTCCAGGTTGATCAGTGGTCCCTTACTACTGAAAAGCTTACTGCCCTGCAAGAATTAGTTATGGAACAATTACAAGTGGGACATATTGAAGAATCTTTCAGTCCCTGGAATACCCCTGTATTTGTAATAAGAAAGAAATCAGGAAAATGGAGACTTTTACATGATTTACGGCAGATAAATGCTGTAATGGCAACAATGGGAGCTTTACCACCAGGCTACACCTACAATGATTCCACAGGAATGGGAAATAGTTGTCATTGATTTGAAAGATTATTTCTTTACTATTTCATTGGCTGAGCAAGACAAAGAAGAATTTGCTTTTCCTGTGCCTTCCACAAATCATTTTGAATCCAATAAAAGATATCAAATAAAAGAGTACTCCCCCAAGATCTCGGAAAACAGCTCCAGGACTTTATGAGCTTTTTGCAGATATTACCATCAAAGGTCACAGGCGTTGTCATGAGATTCTGGGATATGACCCTATGACCATTGTGATACCGTACAACAGTGGTATTTTGAATGGTGCTTTCAAAATAATCATGAGTTGCAATCTGCCTTATCTGGTTTTACAGGCCAAATAAAATACCATTTGCCTTCTCATCCTGTTCTAAAACTGACCAAGGAGATCCCTTTTGAAGGTAAGCAAATTTGTTCTCCTGTTCCAGTGGAAGGTATAACAGTTTTTACAGATGGATCAGGGAAAACTGGAAAGGCCGCTGTGGCCTGGAAAAAGGATGATCACTGGGAGTATGAGACAATGATTCAGCAAGAATCTCCTCAATTGGTTGAATTGTGCTGTTCTTTTGGCTTTTTCTTTATTTTCTGATTCTGTAAATATAGTTACTGATTCCATTTATGTTGCTAATCTAGTTAAACATTTAGATCAAGCAGTGTTGTATAATATTCAAGAGAAACCCTTATTTACCATGTTAGTGAAGTTATGGACAGTTATTTGTGCTTGAAAACATCCTTATTTCATTATGCATATTTGTAGCCACACATCATTACCTGGATTTTTTGTTGAAGGCAATGCTTATGTAGATTCCCTAGTAGCTGCTGCTGCAATCAAAACTGTACCTAATGTGTTGCAGCAGGCAGTTTTGTCTCATCAATTTTTTCTTCAGAGTGCTCAAGCTTTACAGCAGCAATTTAAATTGTCTCCTGGTGAAGCAAAAATAAATTCTTTCTTCTTGCCCTGACTGTCACATGACTCATGTTTCTCAATATTATGGTACCAACCCTAGGGGTCTATCTGCTTTAGAGGAATGGCAGACTCATGTTACAAAAATGCCAGAATTTGGTCGCTTTAAGTATGTTCATGTTACAGTGGATCCTTTTTCTCATGCAATGGTTGCTTCAGCATTCACAGGAGAAAAACCTCATGATGCTATTTGTCATTTTTATCATGCCTTTTCTATCCTAGGTGTTCCATGTCACATAAAAACAGATAACGGCCCAGCATACGCTTCACAGAAAATGCAAGCATTCTTTCGTGCTTGGGGCATTGAGCATTCAACAGGCATTCCACATGTTCCCATGGGCCAAGCGATCATCAAAAGGGCTCATGGTCTTCTTAAACATCAGGTTCAAAACCAAAAAAGGGGGAATGCAACAGGAGTCACCTCAAGTGAGATTAGATAAAGCTGTTTATGTGTTAAATTTTTTGCGTCCCCTACCTGACTCACAGTTATCTCCAATTTTTTACCATTTTTCCTCTTTGAATTCTAAGCAACCAGATTTTCGTAAAAATGTTAAGGTATGGGTTAAGGATTTACTTACTGGTACGTGGTCTGGTCCAGTGGAACTAATAACCTCGGGGAGAGGTTATGCTTGTGTTTTGACAGATAATGGTCCTTGATGGGTTCCTCCTCGCTGTTTTAAACTTTATCTGGAGCGTGCAGGAAGGAATAGAATGGATGGTTCCGCAGCTGAAAGCAGAACATGCGGATGACACTGGCTAAGGCCATATATCAGGACATGTATCTCATCAGTCTTCATGTGTTTTCATAGTAATTAAAGGACGTGGGTTTGGTTTGCACTTATCAGGATCTTCTTTTGGGTGATTATTGTCACTTTGGGTGGTTATAGTTTATTAGACATATAACTTGATAGGATAGAGTAGTTAAATTTAAAAGCACTTATAGATGGATGAAGGACAGAAGAGGGAATGGGAAGAGGGAATGTTAAGAATGGGAATGTTAATTTTTGTTGATGGTTGTGATTGTTATTTGTGTTTCCCCTGTCTGCTTGGATTTTTGCAAAGGGCCCTGCAAAAATTCATAGCAGCTGTATTTACAGTTCAAAAACAAAAAGGGGGAATTGTGGAAGGGGCTAAGAGTTGGCCTGTTAGCTAAAGGAGCGAGAAGAAGCTGAGAAGCAAGAAGCTGATAAGGAGCTCTCTTCAAGGCTGTTACCAAGGAGACCAAGAGAAGAGAGGAACTGAAGAAAGATAAGGAGGGAACTTTGCAACTGGACAAGAAAGTTAGCTGAAGTCAGTGTTACTTTTCACCAATGGTGTTATGTTGAATTATTGTGGCCAATAGTTAGGGTAGAAGAAGTATAAACAATTAGAAAGTGTATAAAAGGTCAGCCATTTCTGTAATACAGAGTTGCCATCAGAAGACTGCTTAATGTCTCTGTTTTTTGTCATGACCACCTCAACAACGACATCATTCTGCTCCAACTCTGGTCTGCTCAGTGCAGGCACTGTCACACAAAACTTGTCTGCCAGCTGTCTCCTGCAGCCAGCTTCATCTTGTTCCAGAAGTTTTTATTGGGATAAAGCCAAAGTTTTGTCTAGTAGAGGAAAGCAATGCTGGGAATTCATGTATTACCCAAAGCCAAAAAAATCATAAATAACATTTTAATCTGGCTGAGGGACTTCTGGACAACCCTATTTGTCAGCAGCACTACTGAGGATATGCCAAGCATTACCCCAGATCAGAAGGCTTTTGAACAGCAGTCACACAGATGGCACAATAAGCTATTAAACATGATATGTATAGAAAGAGGACTCAGCCTTCCCCTCTTCGGGGCAAACAAAAGCAGATCCTGCCCCACCTGTGTTATTCTTCTGGTTAGCTGGAGTGCTAATGCTTATCTAACAAGAGGTTTTTCCCAATATATTAATGACAAAAGCCAAGGTAGAAATAACATTGCCCCATTCCAGGATGAGGATGGTCACCTCACAAACACGAACACAGGCAAGGCAGAGGTGTTTAACACTTTCTTTACCTCTGTCTTCAAAATGGATGACGGACCATGGGAGTCTCAGTGCCCTGTGCTGGACGACCCACAGCTGCAAGAACAATTAACTCCCGGCTGACCCTTTTGTGGGATCTGCTGCTTCAACAGGATCCCTACAGGTCTGTGGAGCCTGAGAATTTTCAGCTGCTGATGTCATCCCAAAGCCTCCCTCAATGATTTTTGAGCAGTCAGGAACTGGAGAGGTCCCAGCTGTCTGGAAGTGGGTGAACATTGTCCTGATTTTCAAGAAAGGCAAGAAGGAAAACCCCAGAAACAACAGGCCTGTCAGTCTCATTTCACTGACTGGTAAAACCATGAAGAAGATTATTTTGGGAGGTATTGAAAAATACCTGAAGAAAGATGCCAGCATAGCTTTATGAGGGGAAAGTCCTGCTTGCCAAACCTGATTTCATTTTACAACAAGATGACCCTCCTTGTGGATCAAGGGAAACCAACTAATGTAATCTTTTTGGATTTCAGCAAAGCTTTCCATACTGTCTTTCCCAGGATCCTTCTGGACAAAATGTCCATCCCACAGCTGGATAAACACATCATGTGATGAGTGTGCAGCTGGCTCATGGGTTGGGAGGAAAGAGTTATAGAGAATCAGGTAACATCAGACTGGTGACCTGTCATTAGTGGGGTTTTGCAGGGCTACATCTTAGGGCAGGTTCTCTTCAACATCTTCACAAATGACCTGAATGCAGACCTGGAAGGAACACTAAGTCTGACAACAGCATTAAGCTGGGAGGAGCTGCTGACTGCCTCAAAAGAAAAGGGGCTCTGCAGAGGCCACCGTGACAAATTAAAGGGCTGGACAATCACCACCAGTGTGAGGTTCCACAAGGGAAGGTGCTGGATTCTGCCCTGGGATGGTCCTGGAGATCCTGTTTGATGGCCGGTTGGACATGAGCCAGCAGTGCCCTGGAGCCAGGAGAGACACCCCTGTCCTGAGGGCACCAGGCCCAGCATGGCTGGCCGGGCCAGGGAGGGATTGTCCTGCTCTGCTCTGGGCTGGGGCAGCCTCACCTGGAATATTGCGTGCAGTTCTGAGCATGACAGTATAAAAATGACATTAAACCGTCAGAGACAAAAGGATGCCATGAGGATGATGAAGAGCCTGAAGGTGAAGCCCTAGGAGGAGTTTTTGAGGACATTGGTCTGTTCAGCTGGAGGAGACTGAGGGGAGACCTCATTAGGGCTCCAACATCCTTGCAGAGGACAGGCACTCTCTCTGACACCAGTGACAGGACTCCAGGAAATGGCCTGAAGTTGAGCAGGGGGAGGTTTAGGTTGGATGTCAGGAAAGGTTTTCTCACAGGGGATTGGTTGGGCCCTAGAACAGGCGCCCCAGGGCAGTGGTCATGGCACCAAGACTGAGAGTTCTGGAAGCATTTGGAGACCTCTCTCAGGATCATGGCGTGACTCTTGGAATGTCCTGCATGGGACCAGGGCTTGGACTCCATGATCCTGATGGGCTCCTTCCAACTCGGCATGATTCTATGATTCTATGGTCTTTCTACTGGCCACCTGTGGGCTGGAAAAAGTTAAAAACCATGACAGCCGCTGGAACAGGAGGGCTCTGCCACTCTGGTCTCCATTTGCTGTCTACAAAGAAGTGTGAAGCATTGTTACCAAAGGAAAATAAATGCTACTCAAGAGAGCAGTTGGTGATGCTTACCTTTGTGCATTTTCCACTGATTGATGTAGAGATATATCCATGCTTGTTTGTGTATATTATTGGTAATTCTAGAGGACAATGACCACTACCTTCAGGCTGGGTAGTTCTGTTTCAAATCCAACAGCTTTTAAAAACAGAAAGTTTTACAACTTTCTGGTCCTGAGGATTTGTTTTTTTTTCCAGGTTAGCTACTGTCTGGGGTCTGCTTTGGAATCTACAGGAGAGCCATCATATGCCCACATGTTATGGGACCTGCAAATCTTGCTATCAATGTGTAGATCCAAGTGATGGCAATGAGAATTAAATGTATGAGATAATGTTTTGTCATTAATTTCACTCCACCAAAAATGCCCTTCACAGAGGGTGAAGGCTAAGAGGGTTGAGGGCAGCCTCTATGAAGCAAAATCCTTGCTGTTTTTAAATGTCTAAATCCCAGGAGGCCATTCATCTTTTTCATCATTTAGTTATTACTGAGGGACAGCATTGTGCTGATGAAAACCAAGTGCCTGAGCTGAAGAGCTCCACTTGTGACTCAGGAGAGGAGGAGATGATAGAGCAAGGTGATATAGACATCAGGTGCAATGCTACACACAATGAAGTAAATCAAATCTTTTCCTCTTCCACTCTTACTCCCATACACAGGGAAAATAATTGTATGACTCCACACATTGCAGATGCAAACACAAGATATTTGGAAGCTGAGCCTTTACTTTGAGCTAACATAACATTCAACTTTGTACAGTGCATAATCGCAGTTGGAAATCCATGCATGGATATTTTGTTCCAGGGAAGTGCAATATTGGCTGGGTTTTAAAATATATCCGAAGGGGTTTAGCTTCTCAGACGCCACTGAAAGACAAGGAAAGTTGGGCCCCTCCTTCCCTCTGCTTCCTTTAAAAGTTTCTGCAAAGACAGACCCTTCCATCAGCAAGAATGGTGTGTGGTGATCATGCTTCTCATAGGTGTCTGTAGTGTTTTTGAACAGTGCAACAAGCTGAGCTGAGGAAATTGCCATTAGCTTTTCTGAGAAAGGTAAACTGTCATCATCTCTAAAGGTAAGTTCATGTTGATGACTGCTCCCAGAAATGGATAATGGCTTAGGCTCTCAGCTAGTAAAAAGTTACAGGGGTGAATTCAAAGAACCAAGCTCATTAACACAAGCTGCACAGCGGATGAACCTTGAATAGCTGGAGATGCTGGGCTTTGGATGTTATAATTAGACTTCTGATAGGAAAGAGAGACATGAGAGATCAAGAAAGCAATTAATTCTGTCACAAAACAAACCATATCTGACTCATCAGCATGAGCAGCAGAAAGATCTCTAAAATTTGTCCTTTGAAGCCAGGGTACTGTAACAAGCTGTTTGAATAAAGAGAATGGAAAAGCACAAAATGCACAAAATGCGCTCCTTCTTGCCTGGCTCTGTTTCCAAACTGCCATCTCTTTCTTTTCAACTGCTGTGGAATAACGCCCAGGTCAAATAATTGTCATCTGTTTTAATTTCTCGGGTGTGTGAGTGCATTCCGAGTAAGTATTGCAGAATTACTCAAAATTAATAACAAGAAATCTATCTTCTGACTGTTCCTTAATCCTGATTCATCTGTACAGCCCCATAATATGAAAAGAAATTAATTGTTATAATACACTACACATGGTCTAGCTTCTTATAAATGGAGAGTATTCCCTGAGCTCCCAAAGAAGAGTAAGGTCACACAGGTGTGAAATCCCTGAACATCTGACATGTCTCTTAAGGACATTAAGTTATCCTGTGTGGAAGGAAGGGCTCCAAATGTAAGATGCTTGTCAGGGGATCTGCACGTGTTGTTTCCCTAATAAAGAAGGTTTTGCACGCATTTCCCAGAGGGAAGGTGATTCACCATGCCAGGTTGAAACCCAGTACACTGCAATGTAAGCAGCTCATGAGACTTGGTGGCACAGTGTATGGAATTCCAGGCGTGACTCACACACTCAATATAGGATTGCAAGGAGGTATTTGCAGTAATTGAGCAGAACTTTAGCATCATATCCCCCCTGTTCCATGCAGAAGTACCATGCAAGAATAATCCTTTCTGATTCAGCCAAGTGTTCAGGGAGGTGCTTGATCCCACACACAGAACAGGACAGGAGACTGATTTAAGCAAGTAAATAGGATTAAGTGTAGGCCTAATGGTTTTGCACCACACGCAGCCTGTGCTTTAACGACTTGCTAAAATGAAGAATGCCTTTTATTTTCTGAATTGATTTTTCTCAAGCCTGTGGGGTCGAGGAAAGAGAACAATCCAATTTCAGAGACAATCTTGGACAACAATGGGAGATCCTTGCAAATTTTCTGTAGCCATCAGTGGACTGGAGTGCTCCATTGTCTGAACACACACAAGAGCTTCAGCCCAGCTTTACAAAAGGTGGACTCAGCATGGCTCAGCACCATCCTGGGAGCAAGAAGGGGGAAGGGATGAAGGCAACGTTAACACTGCCTAACTGTAGACACATAAATTCATTGTCTGAATGAAGAGTGTGATTCACAATTGCTGTATACATCTGGAGACACATCGTCTCCTCCGTAGTGTGACTCAGAATGACCTCTGGAACCTATAGACACTCTAGAGGAGGCTATGTCTATTAATTTTAAAGTAAATACAAATAAATATTCAAGGTATTATGAATACTTCTTCCTGAAAAGCTTCAAATTCGATGCTCAAAGTCTTAAAAGAATTTGCAGTCTTGAAAAACTGCAATGTTTTTGCTAGAGACTCAAGATCCAGTGTTTGCAGAGCCCAATACACACTTGTTAGTTGTGTTACAAAGCCAGCAATGTTTAACTGTCTAAACTGTTCAAAGCCCTCTGCTAATAAATTATTACAAAGATTTTTAGCCTGAAATGAAATCACTTGTCACTTGACCTCAGTCTTGCAGGATATTTTGAAGGATTAATATGCTGGATGGGACTGTTGTGGATGTAGCTGCTGTTTTTTGTTTATGATCATGGTGACAGTTATTGTCAAACAGCTTCACTCCATCATTTGGTGTTCATTACCAATTAGTCATCTGACAGGTATAATTTCTCAGTGCTCTGGATCACTATTGTAACTGTAAATTATCTTTGAAAGTGTCTTTAAAATGTCATCTTTTCCTGCTGGTGTCTGTTTTCCATCACCTAGTTCATGGTAGGTTGCTGGCACGTGTTCTACCACCGTGCGTCATTCAGAGCGCACCAATAGTGTGCAATGTTTTTACTTTAAGACCAATGAAATTAGTCTACACAATGTTCTCTATAAAGAGAGCAGTGTATTTAAAATAAAATTTTTCATCTCACCTTCTGAACTGGAGTTCTTCGTTCCCATCCTGCCTCAACAGTGACAGGCACGGGTGTGTGCTTCTTTCCCAATTTATTTTATAGACAGAATGATAAATTCCTGCCGCTCCCTTTCTGGCTTTCCCTGCAGCTCAACTCTTTTCTCCAAAGAACTGGGCTTACAGGAGCTTCCACTTGGTGACTACTGTGTGTTTGTGTCAGAGCAGGGGAAGAATAGTCTTCCTGCCTGGCTTCTCAGCCCTTCCAAATGCTGTTCCACTGTTGACTTTCACGCAGCAAGGGAGCCTTTGAAAAGGATACGGCTTGGCTGGAGCTCCTGTCAGACCACATCAGGAAAATCAGCTTTGAGAAAGACAGGTACCATGTGCTCGACTCTGGGTGCACATGTGTCCTCCCTGCTGCATCCATGCAACTGTGGCACAGGGATCCTGGCAGCTCTATAGTGCCTCACTGGAGGTCTGTTACAGGCAGCATGGCTGTGATGTAGCCCCATGAAGGAGGAGAATTTGCAACTTGGTGTGTAGGTCACGGCTGTTCAAGTTCATCTGGCCAGGCTGTCGGGTTTGATCTGACTGTGCCTGAACAACTGCTTCTAGTGAGAGCTGTGCATGGTAGGGGAGATGTTAGGCTGAGCCTGCTTTTCTGTTTGGAATGGAGCAGAACTGGCTTCCAGATAACACCTGGCAGTAAACAGCAAATGCACAGCCAGCATGGGCTCCGTTAAAAAGTTTCAATGTGTATGACAAAGGACTGTTACCAAAAGATGATGGAACACAGCGGAGGATTTTGGAAAACTAAGTTGCATTTCAAAAATCAGAGAAATATTCCCCAGAGTAATGGGGAAGTAGCAACTGTGATGCCTGTGCCACAGGTTGTTGCATATGAGCGTGTGTATGGTATGAATGAATTGATAATATTGCTTGGCTGTGCTAGACCATGACTGCCAATTCTAGCAACTTTTAGGAGCTTTTAAACAATTTTTTTTTTTATGATTGCCTTAAATATTCTGAATAATAGTGAGGATCTCAGGGCATAAGGAAATGGGATAGTCATTCTTCTGTAACTTTCTGAAAGATACCCTTAAAAGAGTGTTTTTATATTTCTATTGCAAGGTTAGGAAAAGAAAAAGGAGCACAATCATGGACAATTCATTCAGAATCAGAGCTTCACTTATGAAAAAAAGGTGAGGCTTCTAAATTGCCAATGTGTTCTTGTCATAAATACCAAAAATGAGAATATGCAGGTTGGCTATGGGTTCAGCAGTCTGCACTGATGTCTGACCTCCAACACACTGCGCTTCTCCCTGTTCTGCCGGTATCATTTAGAAGACTGGGTTAACGACTGGGTTTTCTAACCTGAGAATCAGAGTGCTTTGTACACCTGGCAATGACCTCAGCATCACTGGAAAGTTGCAGTTAAGAGCAAGGGCAACCATTTTAAGTTAAGGATCAAATGTGGATAACAACAAAATGTGCTAAAAACCCCTGCTTCCTACACGTGGGGGAAAGCAGCACAACTTTATGGCTTGTTTGCACACCTGTATAGACTTGATAGACCTTTAACATTTGCCTATAACAAGCCCCAGGTGTTATGCCTTAGACAGGAGTTGAACTAATTAGCAAGCTGACAGGTTTAGATTGTTCTAGCAATTAAAGACTTTCACATGGATTTATGCTCCCTTCTACTTGTAGAGCTTGATGCAGTAGCTCTCTAGCAGGTATCATTCTTTGCAGTAGTTTTGCAAGAGCAGGGACTGTTTCTTGAGTATTTTTATGTACTTATATTGAAAACATTCCCATTGTTAGCTTGTTGTACCTTTAAACAAATGGGTGAATCGAGTGCATGAAGCTTAGGAAGAGAAATGACACTTCCAAGGTTGCCAGCAGTGCTGGTGATTTTAACTGATCAACAGCAAAGAAAAAAGTGCATCTCTGTGTTTGACTCCCAGGAAAGGAACAGGATGCACTGTCACATTGACAATTTAAATTAAAAACTGTGGCAGTTGAGTTTTCTATTTCAATGACATCTAAAACTGTATCATGTGTTAGGTACTACACAGAAATTAGCAAATAAATTAGATTAATGTGGTGCTGAACATGAAGGCTAAGATCAGTTTATTTTGACACAGTGATGATGACAAAGTACTAATAAGTACTTTCCTTTTATTTAAGTAAAACTGCCTTGAATGTACAGATTGAGAACCACATCTTGCTCTGCCTTGTTGTCCTTTCGGTTCTGAAATACATTTTCCTTACATCTTGCTGATTTCTGCCTGGCTCTATAGGCTCAGTTGATGCTTTATTTTTTTTAACATAGCAATCTATTTTCCTTGTACTGTTGTTCTGTGTGCTGGGCTCTTTTCTTCCTTATTCTGTATCTGTAAGCATTTTAGTCTCTTCGCTTTGAGTGGCTGATTTAAGGAAATTGAGAGGTTAGGATAGCAGACAACCGAGATGAACTGAAGTAGTGTCCTAGATTGCAAGGTGATGTGTGCGTTCTATTTGCCATCTGTCAGAGGGGTGGCAGCTGTCTTCTGTTAATTGGGCAGTTTTCTTTATCTCTTCCACAAACCAATCCTCCCTCTGGGGAGACATCTGCTGTTCGTGGGCCATTGAGCCTCACTGCTCAAATTCTGCTCAAGGACTGACAAAATTACATCATCCTGTTGTGAGATGCTCCGCCCAGAGGGAGGAGCCAAGCATTCCTACCTGGATATAATCTGAGCTTTTGGGACACCACGACAGCTTTTTCTACTGGGTTCCCAGAGGAGGACCAGGCCCATCTACACCACCACTGGATCTTCAGAGGAAGACTACACCCTTCTACAGGATCACTGCTTCAACAGAACCACACCTGCCACTCCAGGGGAACTGCAGCCAACATTTAATGGGACTGCTACCAACCCCCTGGCCAGCAGGGTGTCAGGCTGTATTCTGACTCTGTCAGTATTGTTTAGTATTATTGCATTGTTTATTTTATTTTTCTTTTCTTCCCTAATAAAGAACTGTTATCCCTGCTCCCATATCTTTGCCTGAAAGCCCCTTCATTTCAAAATTAGAACAATTTGGAGGGAGGGGGTTTACACTTTCCATTTCAGGGGAGGCTCCTGCCTTCCTTAGCAGGCACCTGTCTTTTTCAAACCAAGACAAGTAGCTCATCTTTGTCAGAAAAATCCTGTCTCTCTCAGCTGTCCCTCTTGCAAGAAAGAGAAGAAACTGGGCAGAAAGCTAAACTTCATAGACATATGATAATTAGGAAGAAGCAAAGTGAGAAAGTGTCTTGAAGAAAGCTGGAATAAAAGGGCACCCTTTGGACTGAATTAGGTATATAGATGCTCCTAATTCCATATGGAACTGCAGCAGACTTTTACTCTGAATCCACTTTCCACCAGAGTACCTCATACAACTTATTAATTTAGAAGCCTTACACACCTTGGAAAGAGAAGGGAAACAAGCTTTCTGATTTAGAGACCAGAATAAAGTCAGCCATGCCACTGGCATGATAGGAGAAGAGACACAGCTGGGAGACAGCCTGAGAGGGGAGCTTGTGGAGCTTCCCTTGAGGAAGCAGTGATGACAGGAGGACATCTCCAATACCTGCACAGAAATGCATGCAATGCAAGGAGCAAACAAAGGGAACTGGGAACCTGTGCAGAGTTGCAGAGCTCTGATTACAAAAATGTGGAGCTCTGGCTTGCCCGCAGTGCTGCTGTGGATGGACACAGACTCTTTGGCAATGCAGCTGTGCCTGCTGCCCAGAGGAGAGCCAAGAAGGTTTACCAAGAGATGCAGGGATAGTAAGGCTGAGTTACAGCCACCTGAGAGTGCTGAGAGGTGCATCATGTTCTTGGATGGTCTTTGGAATGTCTGGAGGTTGGAGCAATTTCCTGAGACTAAAAAAGGCAAACATGGGATGATAGAGAGAAAACTGAGCCAGGATCTTACAGGCAACTTCCATTCATCCAAAAAATGGGGAATCCCACCAGAATACACTGGAAGTTCTTTTCACCTCAAGGGTGATCAACACTGGAACAAGCTCCCCAGAGAGGTGTTGCATATCCATCCTTGCAGAATATCCACTGGGCAGAATCCCTGGTAGTCTGCTCTAGCTGGACCTTACTGTAGAAACCACTGGACATCTCTCTTAACCTGAACCATTCTGTGCTTCTGTGCTGTGCAGGGGCCCAGGCAGATAAAGCTTCACCATTTAACTTTGATTTTTGCCTCTTAAATAACTGCTCTAATGGTCTGCGACATGCTCTGTCATACTTGGACTCCATAGACAAATTTTTCAATCAGAGTATTTATGTTTCATTCAAAACCCCTTGTTGAATACAGAGTCCAGTTTAGCTGAACTCAGTAAATCTGTCTCTGGGCTGACAAAGCATTTGAGTGCCAGCTATTCCAAGACAGACAGAGTAGTGACAGCATTGAATCTTCTTTCTTTAATATTGAGGAAGTATGGAAGAATTTAAATAGACAATGCAAAATCTTAACTGAATTATTAAAATAATTTGCTGTTGATGTGCACAACAAATATCACTCTAATGAAGTTTGGAAGCAATTTTAATGGAAGAAAAATTGATTAATGCCAGCAAGCTTTTTGACATGAGAGTAATTTTATGAACAAGATCACATAAGCTTCATTAGAGAGAACAAGCACAGAAATGTTTTTATGCAGGAAAAAAAAAATCCCACATAGCAGTTATAGTCATAAGCCAAAAATGCAGAAATTAGTAAGTCATGTCAACTTATAAATTGGTCCTTCAAACTCTGCACACTAGATCCTTCAGCCACCATTGAGCTGGGGATTAACAGAGAAATTCAAATAATCGGGTGCCTCAAAATCACATTCAGTAGTTGGACAATAACAAAGTAGCGTTGTACAGACATCTCACGCCTGTCCATAGGACCGATATCACTTTTAGTGTCATTGCTAATAGTTGAAGGTGTGTGTAAGAAACTTGAGCACTTCACAACAGCAGAGTCATGCAGAAGAATATTTTGCACCCCCGGTTTTGGAATTCTCAATGTAAGACGTGGTTTGTTTGAGTGTTTTAATCCCAGTAATTCCAGGGATCCATTTTACAGAATCACCCCACCACTGATGGAGCAGTGGGAGCACGACAAGAGCAAGTCACTGTGTGAGAAGCAGGAATCTCTAAATAAAAGGATAGGGAACAACAAACTTGGTTTATTGGCTGTATTTAGTAGAAAAGAGATGAATGAGCACCCACACCAGTTGCCCCTAACAAACTCCTAAGAGCAGAATTGTTACTTAGAGCAGTAATAAAAGTCAAACTAAAGAAAATTTTAATGGAGTATTTTGTCACTGCTGCTTCATTTAGGTACCAGTTTGCCACAAGAGCATCAGGGAAAATCTTTGTAATGGGGTTCACTTATTTCCCATGAATGGAGCTCCTGTTAATAAGGATGCTGCTGCTTTGTAGATGTTCTGAAGAAGTGCATGTTTTACTTTCCACCTTCTTGCATTCAAATGGCTTGAATGTGGTTTCCTGGGTCCAGTTTTTGGCAGCAGTGACTTGACTATCTTTCTTACACCAGATAAGAGCCATTTTGAAGCCTTTTCTTTGTTCTGTTTGTTGTGTTTAATGGCATACTGCTATTAACTGCTGTTACGACTGCTGGACATCATTGGACTGAAGTTTGTGTTTACATAGTGAGTTACTAGGTGTCTGATAATCTAGTACCCCAACACAACTGCTTTTCTAGTCATTAAATGCAGTTACCAGAAAATTGCCTGTGGAATATAACTGTAGTTTTTATTTTCTCACGGCAGAGTATGTCTGGAAAAAACCGAGAGGTATGTTTAAGGTACGTGAAAGTGATCTAAAAACAGGATCAGTTTGCAAAAAAAAAGTATCTAAAATGTGCAGTTTCAAGACTGTATTTCAAATTCAGATGGAATAAGATGGCAGCTGTGAATGCAATTTCTGAACTATTTATTTTCTAGATATCTCACTATGAAAAAGAAATAGTGAAATTAAGGTTGAAACTTGAGAGAGGAGAAGCTCTTCATCAACATCTGGAGAATGAAATGTCATTAGCTAGAAAAGAGGCTCATATACAGATGCATTCTGCAGAGGAAAAGCTGTGGGATGTAAAAAGCAAAGTTTTGGAACTTCAAGGTAATAAAAAACCAAAATCATAGACCAGAGGCTACATCAGTCCTAAGTCATGAAAACAAGCCAAGATTGCACAAGGTTATACGGTTACAACCTTTTTTGAAAGTCTCTTATTTTCCCATGTCTTACTCGTCTGCTTCTGTAAGCTCATAAGAGTTTACAAAACCCTTGCTGTCTCATATGAATTAAATATAACCTGCTAAACCTATCGATCACTTTTTTTTCCTCTTGCTCCTTCTGTTCTTCCTTCCCTCAGTGTGTACAGAATTATAATTAAGGTGTCCTTCTTTACTTGCTGCTTATCACTGTGCCAGCTCTTCTTCCTTCTACATTCAAGGAAAAAAAAAAAAATCTAATCCTGTTTATTTGTTTACACTCTTTCCAAAAACTTTTTCTTTCCCCCCAGGAGCTCCATTGTGCTGCTTTTTTCTTTCACCTTTTCAGATATTTCTAGCTTTTCGTTGCTCATATCTGGCCTCTTCATGTCATCTTTGGTTTTGTTTTTATACAAATAATGTTTTTTGTGACAGTAGTATGTGGAAAGGAGGGGTTTTACCTACATATTTTTCCCCCTATAAGTTTTGCATTCAGAAACTCAAATTTTCTTAATCCTTCTCAACATGGAGATATTTCTCACACTTAAAAGCTGGGGAGATGCATTTTTTTGTTACCTGAGTAAGTGCAATACTCTTTAAATTTAGTACCGGAGATGTATTTGTGAACCTTTGGTTTTCACTGAAAAGACTGGAGCACTCCTGGAGTTTGTAACCTTGCAAGGATGGAAGGAGACTCTGAAACTTGCAAGTGCACTTATACTGCCAGATTTTTTTAAAATCTGCACTTTCATTCATTTGGAGAACACACAAATTACAAAAATCTTGGTTGGTTTAAATTTCTCAAACTATTTTTTTTTTTGTTTGGTTGGGGTTTTTTGTTTTGTTCTTTGTTGGGGTTTTTTCTCTGGTTTTGTTTTTATCATGACAAATGTCAAAGAAGCCAAATAGTTGTGGTGTTGCTTTTCATTTCTTTTTCAGTTTTTAATTTATTGCTTCTTCTTCCTGGTCTCTCGGGGCCTTGCTCACCCCATGTTGTGTTTTTCATACAATCTCAACTTAAATTCTTGGAGAGAGCACCTCACTTGTGCCGTATCTTTAGTATTTTCTCCAAACTGTTTTTCTGCTGTTCTTCTTGAGGCTTGACTTCCTGACATCTGACAGGTGTTCCCCATCATTGTGTCCACTAATTCTCTGTGTTTTCCCACCATGTCTCTTCTGGTTGTTTCACCCTTCTCCAGCTAGGAAGAAATTTCAGAAGAATGGGATGAGTTTGAAGTAAAAATCTATTTGAAAGTGGTGATCACATAAATGTCAACATAGCTAGTGGTACTCAGTAACATTAAAAGCTAATACAAAATATTTTGACTGAGATTGTGAAATGAAGCAAAGTTGCTCGTAAAACTGCTTTTAGGAAAAGAAGTTTTCCTTGGCATTGAAGCTTTCACAGAGAAGTAGATCCAGTATTTCCTTATCTTGGGGCAGTTGCTGGGCTGAAGATTTAAATCTCTTGAGCAGCAGTAAATTTCCCCAGAAAAGCCAAGCCTTTGCTCATTAGCCCAACCTGCCTTAGGTTTTCCTAGAGTCTTTTTCATGTGGCAGGTATCTGTCTTTACTGTTCCTTAAACTGAGCTTGAAATTAATTGATACAGACTGAAGTTTCACATAGATATTTGGAAATAAGCTAGCCAAGTGTTGCAGAAAAATGCAGTTAAGTTCCCCATGCTATAGAGGCCTCACTTGAAAGAGTTGAATTTTTATTCCTTTCCAAAGGGAGAAGAGCTTTAATCTGTAAAAATCTCCAAAGCATTTCTATGTCCTTGTGTGAAAGATGCTACAGGAACACAAAATGTGGTTGCTTCTCTGTAGTGAAACTGAAGTGTTAATGTTCCAGTGTGTCACAGGATATCACAATACACAGACAAACTTAGGTTCATTATACCTTTTTTTTTCTGAACATGCTTATTTGCAGTACTATTTTTCTTTTTCTTTTTATCTTTTTTTTTTTTTTTTTTTTTTTTTTTTGTGAACACCAGTACTCAATGACGAATACCAGCAGAAAGCAGCAGAGACTGAGAAAATTGTTCAAAGTGCTCAGAGGCAGTGGGAAGAGGAGAAACAAAGTTTTGCAGTGGAGAGGGAAAACATCCACAGAGTACACCTTGCTGAACTGGAATTCCTTTTCAAAGAAAAAACTGAAGCAGAAATGGCTTGTCAGGTATGATATATTAAAAGATGGAAAGTTCCATGAGATGCTGGCTGAAGGTTTTTTGGTGCAAAGTGTGTGGTGGGTTGGAGAGGGAAAAAAATTCCCCAAATAGCTAAATACTGCAGAATAATTCTGAAGGTTACAGCTTTATGAAGTTACACTTAGTGTGAAAGGCAGGTTTGGGGCTTTGATGTGTTGTGGCTGTTGGTCATGGTAAACACCTAAGCCAAGTTACCAGTACACAGTGGTAGTGAAAAACAGAGGAGCTTGTGGACAGGACCTAAGATCCTTCTCAAAACAAGCAGAAATACACAAAACAAGTCAGTTTTTATTCAAAGCTGATTCTTATAAGGTAGGGCAGGATACAGGCTGTGAAGAAGCCTATATTTAGATAGAGTTTTCTTTTTTAAGTTGCCAGGTGCAGCAGGGTAAGCTCTGAGTTCTGGCTAACAGTAGGTGGCTGAGTTGGTTTGAGGAGGCTTTGGAAAGGTATTGCCTTCTGTTGTGTACAGTGTTTTGTAGAAGCTGCCTTCAGAGAGTTCAATGCTGCAGCAAAAGATCAATGTTGAAAAAGTATGCTATGCTCTGTCAAGTGATGTTTGTCCTCGAGAAAGGACAAAAGGAGCAGTGTATGGCTCATGGCATTGTGTTCTCTGTCAGTTCCCTGGCAGTGTTCTGTGCCAGTGGTTGTAGAGGAAGGGGCTTTCTTGGTAGATGGATTAAAGCTACAAAATTGTAGGAAATGTAATTAACATGAGTAGCCTAAGATTGCCATGAATACATCTAGCTCATTAAACAGGTCAGTGTGAGCTGTAGGCTTTCAGAATCTTGGCATCTCTGAACTCAGAAGTCTTTCAGAACATTCAAAACTCTCTGAGAGGCAAATGTGATTCACTAACAGGTGCCAAACCCTAACCTATCTTCAGCAGTAAAAGTGTTCCGTTTTCCCCCTTTGCTTTTGTAGCTGCTCCTCTGTCCATCACCCTACAGTTATGTCATGTATAGTTATAAAATTCTGGGAAATAAAAAAATCTTACATCTGGGCTTGACTGCATGGAAAGCCTAATTTATTTAAATATGTCAGATAAACATCAGAAATATGTGGGTTTATAAATAATGACTTTGAATGCGTTGCAGTCTTTTGTGTTGTGTATTTACAGGCCTGGTTGAAATCTCCTTTAGTTATTCTGAGCTATAAAATGAGAGCTAAGGAGATTTAATTGTGGTCTTCATATGTGCAGAGAAGTGGGATTCTGAGTATGTAGGCAAATCCTGGCTGGGAAAACTGCACTTCACAAACTGTAATTCTGAACTTGGCTGTGAAAATGCTGAGGCAGGCATGGGAGTGGAGTCACAGAGTATTGAAATGTGTCTCTGGGACACGCAGGAAAAGTCACCCTCTGCTTTGTGATAGATTCATGATGAGCTCTGTTGGGCGTATCCTGGCCCGGGATAGGAGGGGTTGGAGTTCGATGGGAAGGGCAATAGCATCGCCTCGTGGTTAGACAGGAGACCGTATCCCTTCGCGTTTTGTTCCTCCGAATACTTGGGAAATTGCATCGTTTACACACAGTTAAAAAAAAAAAACAAAAAACAAAACTAAAACAACCAGCCGTGTTTTTCACGAGCAAATATTTGCAGGTGGCTACGGGGATAGTTTTAAACAGTCATTCGGCCTCCAAAAAGTTCCAAAATTCTTCACAACTCTGAAATTCTGCAGCTCATGCTGACTTGTTTAATGAGCTTGATATATTCATGACAATTTTAGTTTGCAAATGTTAATCACATTTCCAGTATAAAAAGTTCTAAAATTTTTGGTAGTATTTTACAGCAAACTATCTGTTAATTGTCTCACATTTCCCAGTTCACTTTTGTTAATATCTAGAAGATAAATCTGAAGAAATAAATATTTCTATGTCTTTCCAGGTATAGTTCCATAGAAATTGTTAATTTTGGTTTATCTGTTTACTTATTTATTGATTTTGAATTCCGAAGGAAAGAAACCTGTCTTGCTGGACATGCAAAGCTAGAGGATTAGCTTAAATTTAGTCCAAATTCATATGGACTATGGGGATTTTGTAGCAGTGATTTCACAGACCTACAGAGTCCAGTAATGTCAGTAATTCTTCCAACCTGTAGCTTAGTTCAATTTCTGTATGCAGAAATTGATGTGGGGATCAGCTTATTTTATTCTGCTGAGGACTTCATATTTCATAAGTTTTAAAAGTAATTCAGTTTCTAGAAAGAAGAAAATCCTTTCCAGAATAGCAGAAATTAAAATTATTTAGTCTGTAGGAGTTACTGTTTCTAAAAACATCTGGTTTGAAGTTTTAGCAATTAAAATCAGAAAAAAATGAACTTCTGTCCCCATGTTCCCTTTCACCAAATGCACCCTGTTTCTGTCATTGCCACTGAGCTGGGAGACAGAAGAGATTGGAAAGGCTGTACTCTTTTAGGGAAAGATTTCCTGTGGAGATCTGGCTCTGATTTTAGTGTTACCACAGAAGGTCATGTTCACAGTGATTTTGGGGGCCAATAGAGTTTTCTTGGTGGTGAATTAAAAGCATGTCTGCTGTTGGGTAAACACTTCTGTTGACATGCGCTGGCATCTTAGATTTTAAAGTTCTAACATCTTCTGATGCGGTCTCCACTCCTCTGTTTGAACTCTCTACTGCAATACTTTATCTTAGTAAAAGTACCTCTGGATGTATTTATTTATTCATTTACCTGTTTATCTTTAGAAAACTAATGCTGCCCTGCAAAGCATGCTCAGGAATTTTAAGGATATGGAGGTTGAGCACCATGGCTGCAACAAGATGCTGAGGCTCCAGGCCGACCGCCTGGATTTCAAGGATAAACAGCAGGAGAGGCTCATCAAAGAACTGGAGGTAAAGCTTTCTGCCTGCTGCTGGGAGCCCCAGCAAGCACTGGCACAACTGAGCAGTTTAATTTTTGAGTGGTAGAACCTCTGAGGTAGGCTTTGTGTGCCTTGTGTTTGTTTAACAAAATGTGGAGCATCAGTTTCGCAGGAAAGGTGCATTCACAGGTGAATGCTGCGAGCCTGACCTGAGAATGGTGTCTGTGGTTGTTTTTGGTTGTTTTTTTTTGTTTTTTTTGTTTTTTTTTTTAATTTAAGCATGTTAAGCAGAGAGGTCTTTTGGGAGGAGGAAAAGCTTAAGCCTTTTGTCTGATGTTCTTGTGGAGTAGGTTTGGTAAGCTCTGTGCTGTGACTTTCTCTTTAATAGGCCTTCCACAGATCTCTGTTTCTCAGTTATTTCCTTTTGTGAATGTGTGAGATTATAGAGAGTTTAAATTTACTGCCAACAGCTTGTATTTCTATTTATTTATTTTCCAGTTAATGTTTCCCTAACTGAAGTGCTTAGAGTCAGATTCAGTCCCACATACTTGCTACTTTGCTTTACCTATCCAAAATCAATGACTTTGCGTATATCTGTGTAACTTTAGGTGTCTTCAATGACTTTTAATATTAATGGCTTTTTTTTTATCTTTGTTGTATCACTTGATACAGGAGTAATTTTGGGGTGTATTGTTCTTTTGAAATCAGTCATCGGTCTTAAGTGAAGATTTTTTTGGATAGAAAACAGTGTAGTTAAAATTGCATATGAATTTCTATTATAGCAACTCTGTAGTTACTGCCTTTGCTAAAAGCATTTTTTCAATTAAAATTCCATGTCCAGGCCTTTATATGGAGATAGGTATCTGTGAGTATAAAAAATGCAGCAAGAACATTATCCTACATCAATTTCTTTAACTAAGCAAAAAATTTATTTTAATATTCTGGATATGTAATTGTTTTCTTTTATTTATTTATTGATACGAGTTTTCACAGTTCCAAAGTGCAAGTAGTTCAGATACCACAGGTTGGTTTGTGAAGATCTAATAAACTGAACAAATAAAGTTGTCTTTGCATGATGTTATCATCTTTCTGGACTTAAATATTTTCAAAATGTACTTTCAGGCAGCTACACTGAAAATAAAGGAACTGGAGGGAAACACTGCAGCAGCAAGACTAGCACATATAGAATGTAAATACACTACAGAAACCATGCAGGTAAACTTCTAATTAAATATTTGGTAGAAGTTTACAGTAAAACAGAAGATGAACTTGTAAATGTACAATTTTCAAAAATTGCTAAGACTTCCTTGCTCCAGTAAAAAGACTGAATAGATTTTTTGCAGTGGGTGTCAAAATTGTAAAAGGTAATAGAAAAATATCTCCTTTTTTCAGGGGACTATCAAGTTAATAGAATAAATATTAAAATAAAATGTCACATTCTTATGTTTGGGAATTCAAAGTAGTATTGAAACAGTGAGGGGAAAGGAAATGTTTCACAATAGTTAAACTGTTCAAATAGCCTGTCCTATATCTTTGGAATGGGTACTTAGATAATTTTGGGGATAGAGTGCATACATCCAGCTCCTCTAGGTGTGAGATATTAATGCATCCTGAGACTGCAGTCCAAATGTAATTATTCAGAGTACATTTCAGCTTCAAAGCTATTATATCTGCAGTTACCAGAGAAGTTTGAATACATGAAAAAAATGTAATATGTATACCTGAATATTAATTTTTTGTGTTATTAAACAGTATCACACAGGGTTTGATCTATTAAAGCAATTAGGATTTATTTTAAAAAACAAGTGTGAAAAACCTGTAAGATGATTGCTGAGTGATCTCCTACTGACTAACAGAGCCTTCATACTGGACTTTTGAAAAACTAAATGAGAAAACAAAAGGGAATATCATCTTTTTTTCTTGTTTTCTGAGGAACACAAACAAGCATTGCCACTTCTTCAGTCAGTTATTTTCTTATGACCATCTCTAAGTACAGGCACTTAGATTTCTGAAGTGATGATTAAGTATTGATGATTCAGTTTTCTTGATTCCTTCTCTACTTTTACAACATACAAAGGAGCTGTACGGGTAACATACCTTGAAGTTAGAGATTTATCTTTTATAGGTGAAGAACTGGTAAGGTTTTCTTTTTGTTTATGTACATGAACAAGCTCAACATGAGCTTAGTTCTGAGTGCAAGTGTAGCTTTTACTGTTAAGCCCATCCTTTCTTAAGGATGTCTACTGAAAAAAAAAATAGAATTCCCTTGGAAAGCTTCAGTAATATAAATAATTGAAAACAGCAAAATCCAAACTCCATGAAAGGACAACAAAATGTGCTTTTGGTCAGCATATCTATTTCTCTCTGGTCTGAACTGTATGTATTAATATATTTTTACATGTGTTCAATGCTTTCTAATTCCATACAGAATTAATAGCATATATTCACCTGTAAAAAGCAGCTAAAGACCATGGTAGTCTTTCCTAACTTCTTTTAACTGCTTTTGTATCACTTGGTAGTTGAGAATTCAAGAACTTGAAGATGCTTTGAATGAAGAGCAGCGTGGCAGGAGAGAAGTTTTTTCAGGGGTAGCAAGGAAAGATTTCAGAGAGTCAGAAAATGCACATGAGAGAGGAAAAAAAGTGTAAGTTTCCTTTTGAAGTCATTGCAAAATGGCAGCAGACAGCTTGAGTGCAACTCGTAGTTTACATTCCATGCAATTTTCCGTCAGCAGAAAATCTAGTACAATGTGCCAAACCAAATGAAAGGTTCAGAACCCTGCAGTCCATTAATAATAGGCCCAGGTCAATAACCAAAGGCATAGTAAATGGGTACAGATAATAACTGGCCTGTTACAGACTATTTGCCAAACCAAAAATTTTGAAAATCATACTTATGGTAGGGGCCAGCCTCCAGTGGTGGTTGGGGTGAGTGTAGGAAAACATAGCCAGCAGGTCTAGAAAAGACGGATGTACATTCTATCTACATTCTATATATATTCTTATTATGAAGACATTATTTTCCACTTCAGTGACTCAGTTGAATCTCCCAAGACTCCTGTCAAGAAGTTGTGTATCATTTATAGTGGATAATCTTTGTTTTCAACTTTTGAATGGCTGTAGAAAGCTTTACATGGTTAAAAAATACCGAAATGTGTGAGAGCAGAGGAAATCTCTTGGGATGTTTCCTGCTCAGCACAGTGTCTGTGTGGTAACAGTCTGCTGTGTCTGTGGTAACAGAGCTTGGGTGACCTCTCCTTCAGCCTAGAACTATATGGGTCTGTATACACAGGTGTTTATGTTCTCACACAAGGAGTGGTAGAGAATGAAAGAAACTGGTTTTCCTACAACAAAGTTTCCTGAGCAACTCATTCAAGATTCATGGTTACAGAGATGTTTTTTAATAGGATACTTAAAACTTGAGTTGGAAAAGCCTTTGTCATCCTTTGCAAATGTAAATTTTAAGCAAGCTTTTGGCTTTCCTGACACCATGCCTAAATACTCAGGCAATCTTTTTAACTTCTTCTTTGGATTCCTGTCTCTGATTCTGTCTCCTTTATGCTGTTGTTTGGCCTTGTAGTTTCTTCATCAACTGCCTGTTTAGTCATGCCAGGCTCTTGTTTTCCTGACTGACACAGTACAAGAACAGGTTAAAATTCTGGGTAGTCTGCTTTAAAAGTCATGCCAGAGTAGAGTCAGGCATGTGGAAACCTTATGAGTGAGAACTGTACATGAAATCAAGGTTGATGATGCAAGATGTGATGTGGTTTCTCTGAGAGAGAGACCATGAGAGCTTTTGTGTTAATTAAAATATGAAGAATTTTGTTTATTATATGTAATTTTGAGGCCATATCCAAATATGAATCTATTGAATTGCATGATACAAGGCTTGGTAACTGAAAACATAACCACTTGAAAAGTCTTTCTTAGAAGGAATATAAATTTCTTCCTTCAGTTACAAAAGACAAGCACCTTCAGAAGCCATGTGATGTGCTAATGTGGTATCTGCTATATCCATTGATTATCCTTTAAAAGAATACAGTGCATTTGACAAAAGCAATTTTGGTTAAAGTATCTTACTGTGGAAACTTTCCAGTTTACAAAGACACCATTCGTCCTTAAATGTGCAATGGAGAGACGAGGCTGAGGAAAGGAAGGAAGCTGAAGAATCCTCTGGGACATTAGTGGATGCTACAGCCAGCTTCACCCTGCACGAAGGCTCAATAGTAAGGAAAAAAACCCTGTGGCACACATTGTTTCGGTTTTTTTTAAACATACTGTCAAAATATTTACTGTGCTGAGGATTTGCTGCATTTGCTGTGCTGAGCTCTGGAAGAACTCTGCCATTCTCTTACCCTGTTTGTTATTATGCTACCTTTTTAAGAATTTAATACATGAATAAATGTAACCAGTGCTTGGAGAAGCTAATTTTTTAAATCTGGGTAGGATGTACTGGCATTCCTAATTAAGAAGGCATTTTGTAGATATGGATTATGATTTCATGTGAAGAATGTTCTGCCTTTCTACCCAACTTTTTTGTCAAATTTCATTAGCTACCATTGTAGAAATGTTTATTTCTATTTCATACACCATTTTAGTTTTAGTGCAAGTATTTGACTGTAAAAATTGCTTGAAAATTGTTTCAAACTTTCAGGTAGAAGAGCAGAGTGGATTTGTTGTTGTTTTGTTTTTTGCTTGTTTTGCTGTGGATTTAGCACATTGGATGTATTTCACTGGATTATTTTCTGAAAACTTTCTCCTCTCATATGACCATTTTGGACCTTTCTACTGTCTTTACCCAGCTACACCCTGAATAACAATTGTGCCATCTTTTCACATAGCAGCAGGGGCAAAGGAAAGTTCTTAACATGTCTAGAAAATCTCTCCTTTCATTGTGTGGTAACATTTGTTCTGTTTCTACTCTTAGCAATATTAACTTTTGGTGGTGGTGGCTTGGAAACTTCTCCTCTTTCTCTCTCAGGGCTCTGAGCATGGAAGGTACCAGAGGTCTGTTCCCTGTTGACAGGAGCAGAGACCTGCATAAGAGAGTCTTCAGATTTGTGGGTGTCTTTTGTTCAGCTGATGGAGTTATTCCACACTTTTTCTTAGTGTTGTCCACTGCCCAGGCAGATCTGTAATTCATAAACTGAAGAAAAATAAAGTCAGAGCTTTCTTTTTTCTTTCTCTTTGGGAGAACAGCTTCTTCCATGCAAGTATTAATGTATTAAAAGACATTTGCTGGCCTAGTTAGCCTGAAAAAGTAATTTCCATCAGGCACAAAAGGAATACATAGAGATAAAAGCAACTGTCTGGCCTAACTACAGGCATTGATGATTGCTATTTATAACTATGAAACACAATTACAAACTGAAAATGTTCTACTAGAAACCTTAAGTGCTTGCTAGTTGTTGCTGTGGTAAGAGTTTTCCTTTTTATCTGTATTCCTTAGTAAAATATATGTTATACATGACAAGAATTCAGTACAAGATTCCAGGATCAAGATTTCTGGTAATGGAAACAGTATTTAATGGTGTATTCAAAATTAATGTTATATTACTGAAAGGTTAAAAATAAAAGTATTGTCTCACTGTCATATTCACAGAGCTGGTTGTTTTAATTGTTTTATTCAAAAGATTTCAAACCACAGGACTGTCCTGAGCAGATGATAAAAATACTAATTTTTGGAAGAGTTGTATTAGTGGTTCCCTTATGAGATTAAATATTTATTGCCTTGGTTGGCTTTGTATTTTTCCCAAAGCTGTTTGTATTTGTTTGGGAAGCAGGAGTGCCTGTATGTGATCCTGTTTACTCCATTGAGACAGCTTTGATTTTGCTTCCCAAAATGAAAAAGCAGAAGACTGTAGCAGGAACTAAGTATAGATAACATTTAATATATTGCTGTTGGTCTTCACTATACCCATGCCAAAATTGTGTGAAAATGTCAGTGTGTTCTCTTCCCTTCATTTTCACTTCCTGCTTTCCTGACCTATACAGTATTTTTTCATCTTGTATACCACTTTTATGCTCCCTGAATATGTTCTTTCCACTCCAGTCTGAGAATCTTATCTTGATCTCTGACTGTACTGATACGGTGGTTTACATACTTTGTCCTCATGGCATTTGAGAAACAGCTTTCTATTAGCTTAATCAAAGTTTCTAAGTCACTTGTATGTTCTAGAATTATGAAGAATTGAATTTCTACTGCATGCTGTTGTAGCTAAAATTTATTTATAACCTGAATCAATTTATTATGCCACTGATTAAAATCACTGTAAAGCAATGAGGCATGGCTTGTGGAGTTTGACTGACGGAGCTGTAGGCCTATTTTGGCCAGCTATTTAATCGTATATAATCCATGCAAAACCAATTTTTAAACAAATTTAAAGTGTGTTGTGCTGCCCAGCCAACTGGACCATTTTTGGTGTGCTGTGCAGTTGTGTGGGGGCACAGTTTGAATGCACCTCAAAGTATTAACAAGGGAGAATGAATTGCATCCACTAAGAGCACGGAAATTTTTATCTGTGCCAGGTCACGGTTGTGGCCCCGACAGCACTGGGATTTATTCACATACTTTATAGACGTACTGTGTCTAACTAGATAAATTTTGTGAAATCTCTTTTCTTACTCTGCTGTAAGATTATGCAATATTATGGCTGCAATCATTAGAAATGAACTGAGGAATTTTGTAAATCTATGAGAATGAACTTTGAGGGCTTGTTTTCAGCTGCATGCAGCACTGCTACTGCACATATGATGCATCTCTTTTGATTTTAACATTGCCCAGCTACAGCAATTAATTTTTCTTTGTGTTCCAGAGGGAGCTGTCCATCCTCTTAAACTTATACCAGAGCATGGCAAACGCCCACGTGCTCGCCAAACATTCAGACGTCGCCCTGGAAGAGTTACCTTGGACAGAGCTTTGTGCACTCTTGCGTGAGAATGTTGAAGCCCTGATCTTGAACTTCCACAAGGCTAACGAGAGGGTGAGTGTCCCCAGGCATCAGCTGCCTCTGCTGAGCTCAGGGACATTTGTGCACACTGCAGTCTCGTTACAAAGGAGAAGAAGGAGTGGTATTCATCCCTCAAGAGGATTTGGACATTAACAAATGAACACCATTAATTATGGCTGGTCCACTGCTCAGTTTAATGCTGTTGCTGTGAGCATTTAGATGGGACTGGAGTGTGCATCAAGTCTCTCAGCTCCACTTTCTGTGCAGGACATTCTGAAAGGACTGTCTGATACCTGCCACAGGGACCTAATTCAAAGATAATAAATGCATCTTACTGATGAAGAAATTCACAGAATGTAGTCATTTCCAGTCATAAAGCAAGTCTTTATTTTACCATAATCCATAGGCAAAATACACTTTCTCCAGGAATACCATCTTTAAATGATGTGTTTATGACTCAGATGCACTATTTGAAAGAATGCCATTGTGGCGTTTTCTGTTTAATTGTAACGTTCGGATTATGGCATTTTTATTCAGAAACACAATAGAAATACCTATTCTAAAACATGTCAGTATTTGTGTGAAGGAGGAGCTGTACTTTTCTGAGTGATATTAATGCAGGTAAGCTTACGTGGCCGTTCTTCCCAGAAAACCTTGTATTTTTAGGAAAAAAAAAAACAACAAAACCCTTTCTAAATAGATCCGCTGGGTCCAGAGACTAATCTAAGAGTGGCTAAGCCACTCTTCAGGGTTCCACTTTGTTTTCTGGTTTATTTCTCTTTTGTAGTAAAAGAGGAAAGGGAGAAGGAAAGACATGAGAAGGGAAGGAGATGGATATTGTTGGCGGTGTTTGTGGGGTCTGTGTCTTACTGTTCTTGCTTTTTGATTAAGCCTTGTTACTGAGACTGATTGTGAGGTCTCTAGGGATCTTCTCATGTACTTAGCAGCTTTTCTGGGATTTTAGACTGTGTTGTACAAAACTTTTTTCCTACAGTTCAGCGTGATCTATCTGGAAGTGTCTTGCTGATATTGTCTAGTAACAAAGTGCAGGTGTGTGCATTTGGAGATCATTGTTGGCTTGGTTCATTCCTCCATTTAATTTGCATGGGAGGTGCAGTGTTAAACCACAAGAGTGAATCCCTTCAAGCTTGTTGAAAACACATCGTAAACTTATGAGCTATTTGTAAGGGAAACATTCTCTGTGTTTTCCCTGAAATTGTTTAAAAACTGAATAATAATCTGGAATGTCTTGGCTTTTCAACAAAAAAAAAAAAAACAACAACACAAAAAAAACCCAAAAAAACCCCAAGAAACCCCAAACAAAACAAAAAATGAAATGCTGTTTTAAATTATTGTTTGCAATCATTACACATTTCTAAAGTATATACTTGGATTACTAATTTACTAATACACTAAAATTTAATAGTTTAAAAAAAATGTTTGAAGTGTCTGGCTCAGGTTTCCTACAAAGGAGGTGACAAATATCTGCAAGGTGGTAAAAGGATGGCAGAACTAAAACCAAATAAAATACTTTGTTTCAAAATATATTTCAGTTTTGTTTTGGGAACCAAGTAATTCATCTGCTGTGCAAGGGTTTTACTTAGTTTTAATGAAAATCTTGAAGAAATTACAGTTTAGGTTTTATGCTGGAATAGTCTGTGCTTGACTCAAAGTGAAAAGGTAAATAATTTCTTCTTAAATGCTTGTCACACAGATATCCCACCTAGAATATATTTGCAAGCACAAAACTGACACTATGAACAACCTTCAGCAGAAGCAGGAGGAGGCTTTTGAGAAAATGTCTGAACAGTTAAAAGCACAGGAACATTGCAGGCAGAAAGAAGAGCAATATCTTGAAGAGCAGTACTCAAATATCCTTGCAGAAGTTCATGCAAGAGCACAGGTATGGTGCTGGGAACTTCAAATTTTTTTTCTTGTACCATATAATGGATTCTTTCAGTAATTTAAGCCCCTTAGCAGTTTAAGGTCATTTGGGAATGTTAGTATATTTTTAAAGTAAAAAAAACCCAAACAACAAACCAACCCATCACTGTGATAATATTAACATAATTTACAATAAGAAATAAATGACTTTGTTGAAACATTTGTTGAAGAGAATTTGGTTTACAGCCTCAGCTGAGAAGCCTGATTTCATCTACAGTGGGTAGTATTTTTTTTTTTTTTGAGAATGCTAAACCTGTAAGATCGAATTTCCTTTTTTTTAAGAATTACTGAGGGCAGCAGCTACTTTTTCAGCATCATCATTTGCAGAGATTGTATGGAGTAACAATAATGTGGTGTTACTTGTGGATAAATTTAATTACATATGTACAGATCCTAAGAACAGTGGTAGTGACTCTGCTTTACTGATACTACAGTGAGAAGTGGTTTTAAAGTGTGAAACTACCACTGCTTGTTTGATGAGTTATTTGCAATCCTGCAATCCAAAATGTTACCCATTATTCCACAACCACCATTTACGGTCTTTACCATCACATTCCTTCACACCTGTTTCAATTAAAAGCATTGTGAATAAAGGAAATAGATGTCCCTTGTTATTTGTGAGTTGCTGCAACTTACTTCACAGAATAATGCTGTAGTTGATGCAGATTTCAGGACTGGAAATCTTTGCATACTGAAAAATTTAATCTGTCTAGTTTCATGTTCCAGCCTTCCTTACCTTTTTCCTCTCACTTACACTGGCTTTCTGCTTGGTAGAGCAGTGCTCTCTCTGAAACTGGAGGATGTTACTACTATTGTTAAGTCAACTCATAAAACTGTATTGTGGGCAGACAAGCAGTGTTGGACCTTCTGTGAGCTGTCACCATATTGGTGGATTGTTGTTAGAAATCAGGAGTCCAATTTGCAGCTGATGATCATGTCAATTTCCCTCCTACCATTGCTTTGGTTTCATATATCTGATTCTGTAATTGTTTACTAGAAGAGATACTTTCATCACTATCATTACTAAGAATTTTTGAGTCCTTTGATGCATCATTTGAATGGCAAAACTAAGAATTTTCTTTTTGCTCTTGTCTAGGTAAGAACCATCTAGTTAATATTTCTTCTGTTTTTGTTTGGTTTGTTTCTGTCGTAGGAATGTGAAGAAACAGCGCAGAAAACCAGGCAAAAACTGTATGGCCTTGAACAAATCTGCGAGAAACTGGCCCACGAAAACAATTCCATGACAGATACATTAGCAAATGCTCACAAGGCACGCTCATCCCTACTGGCAGCCTGTGCACTGCTGTCAGGGGCCCTATGTCCTCTCTATGGCAGACTGTGCGCTGTGTCTTGCCAAAGAGACATTCTTCAGGAGCAGGTGAACCACCACAAATTATTGAACCAGAGGATCATCAGCCTCCTTTATGCTCTCCCTACTAATGTGGAAAACAGCCAAGGCGAAGGCAGGCTGAGGCAGAGAAGAGCCAAGCACCTGGTTTATGTCTTCCGAAGAGCTGTGATTGCAGTTCTGGCCGCTAACAGGCTGAGGGCTCTGGCCCGATATTCTTGTACCTTTTTCGTGTGGACAGATGGCTCCAGAGGATGCACTGGAATTCAAGTTTGTGTGGGAGAATCCAGAGGCAGGCATGTGTCATGTAAGTGAAATGTTCTTATGTCAAATTACATGGTTAGGGAATAACAAAGAGCAAGATTATTATTATTATTGCTGGGTCATAAAGACATATTTAATGACATTTGGACAAATATTATTTATGGATTTGTGTTTTGTATGTTGCTTGACAAACGTATTTCACTCTACGAGGAAATGCCTAGTCTTATTTTAAGCATTGCAGGTAAAATTGCAATTATGCACATGAACTCAACACTATCTGATATTTTTGATATTTGTGTTTCGGATTTCAGAACTAGGTGCTACCGCATCTTCTCTGTGGTAAATATCTTGCAGTGTTCCTAAATTATTAACTGTCACCTTTTTTTTTTTTTCTAGAAAAGGTATTTCCTCTTCTTTTTTTAATAATTTTTAATATTTATTTCCTACTAAAACCCACAAAAATTGCTTTCTGATTCAGGTAAAATATTAGCATTGGATTTTGAAATTTTCTTTAGAGATTATGGCTACTTGCCCTTTCTGTTGCCAGACCAGTTTATACTTCCCTCAAAAATGTTTTCCAAATTAGAAGGTTCATCTAGGTTTTTTTTGTTTTTTAGTAATTCTGGAAGCATGCTTAAAACGGTCTAAATTGTCCTGACTAATTTGTTGTTTATATGCTTTTTTTTGGTTAACTTCTGTAAAAGCTGGAGGTAGCATTGTGCCATATCTTAGTGATACCCTTATCCTGCTAGCTGCAATTCTGTTTCCCAGGTTTTGAAGAGGAAGGAGTTGACTGTATTGAAGCACTTGACTGGTTGACTAGCTCTAACCTCTACACTGCAATAGTCAGTTCCATCTCTGAACTGGAGGATGTTCTCAGCAAACAAGGTAATTTTAACAATATATTGTTGTAGCAGAAATATAATAAAAAAATAAGTCAGGGTGGTCATATCACTTCCATTTTTATGATTTTATCTCAACTATTCTGGATCATAGCTCTGAAGAGATATTTCTGAATATTATGGTAGTCACCTTTGATGAGAGGTTATATCCTGAGCTAGTCTACCAATTTTAGTGGGGCTGTTTCCCTGAAGGAGTAATTTTATTGCAGGGTAAAATGCATTTTATCTTCTGCATTCTCTGAATGATCACATCTCTGTACTGTTGGAACAGATTAATTTTCTTTAACAACTGATAGGATATTTTATCCTTTCAGTGTATATAGCCATGGAAGCAGAAGGCTGGAGAGTGTTTCTAGAGTTTATTTACAGTGAGAACAGATACAGGCTTCCTTGGTTCATCTGCATTGCTGCCGTCCCTGGTTCTTTATTAATCTCTAGCTTCAGAATCCCCACAATTTTGTCACAGAAAAAAAGGATATTAGAAGAGGGATAATTTGTGTGAATAAAGGGAAATAGCAGGAGAAAGACGAGGCGATGCATTTCCCAGAAGGCTAAACACTAAATTGGTATAAAAGTTGTGATTGAATCAAATGTGCTTAGATTCAGTTTCAGGCAGTTTCTTCTTTGAGCATGCTGTTTTCAATAATTTTAATTCATATCCTTTAAAAGCAAAGTTTGAATAGTGTTTCAGAATCAGTATTCTGTGTTTCAGAATATTTACAGGTTCTATCCTGTATAAATTAAAAAGAACATGATATTACAAGAAATGGGAACTAATAACCTGTTGATGTTTCCTTTTTGTTGATGTTTCCTTTTTGTTGATGTTTCTTAAAGATGCACGCTCCTGGCTTTCTGGACACTCCCTTATCAGTGCAGCCAGGAACTGCTTTGCAAAACTGATGGACAACCTGAGCATACTGATGGAGACAGTTCAAGGGAAACCTTGTGGGTGCAGAGCTTTCCTGGAGAGGGACTCCCTGATACAGAGGCTGGCTCGTGGGCTCCGCAGAGTAAATGCCCAGGCCCTGGAAGCTGGATTGTATGACAGACTGCCCAGTACAGTAAGCAGATTTACAGTCCTCCTTCGTGGAAACAGAAGGTTTACAGCAACAGATTTACAGTCCTCCTTCGTGGAAACAGAAGGTTTACAGCAACAGTGAAGCTCCCTTGATAGCGCCATTTATTTTGTTTCAGGCTGGTGATGAGTCCATGACAATGAAGTACCACTATATGGACACTCAGAAGTTGATTTGTCACACATTAGGGTGTGAATAGGTCTTGTCTTTTATTGACAAAGAATTTTTGGAGGAGGTTTAGTGTATTCAAGTAAAAGATTTTTTTTCAAGTTCTATCAGTTCTTATTAGCTTATAAGAACAAATTTGCTTTTGGCTTGATGTAAATGTTTGCTTTTTATTATGGTTATTATTATGCTTTTTATTATGGTTTTCTACTTTCTCATGTTTACCATCCTTTCTTTCAGTAAAGATAGCCTTCTTCCCTTTAACCAAAATGAAAGGATAAACTCTTTTTCCAATAATCTTTTATACTAGACTTTAGGTGAAAAAAGTACTTTGTAAACAGAATTTGCAGGAGCCCTTGGTAGGGTTGGTAGGTGACAGGTTCAAACTTTTGCCCTTGTGTATGTCTTTTAGAGGTGGAGGAAAAAATGATAGTTTTGTCTTCATTTTCTTGGGCCTTAAATATTATTTCTTTTATTGCTAAAATAGCAGATTTTATAGCCCATCAACTTGTTTTTGTTTGCTGACAGAGAAACATAGCAATCTTGCAGCAAGAAATATTTGAATTTTCACAAAGGCTTCATGCAGCAGAGGTAGAGTCACACTCACTGCACCTGCAGCTTGCAGAATGCAAATGGAGTTGCAATGAGATGCAAAAAGATGCTGAAAAAGCCCACAGACTGCAAGAGCAATTAAATGAACTTCAGCATGTAAGTACATTTGATTTGGAGGTTCTCTTCCTTAAAAGAGATTCTCTTTTCTACACATTTTTTGATTTGTGTCCTTTTGGAAAAAAAGCATAAAATTGATTTACTTTCAACAGAATTTTACAGAAACCTTGCCTTGTAAATGTCACTAAACTAGAAAACAGATGTATTTAGAAAGACCCCTTTTCCACTGGAGTTTCCTTTTGGTTTGTAGAAGGAGGTATCCTGTATAAATTGCAGTTTGGTCTTCAGCAGTCCAGGTTCTCCCATTTGCTGGAAATGTTGATGTGATGGTTTATGTATCCTAAAAGAAGATTTCACTTCAACAGAGTAAAGTCAGCTGGAGTAAAGTCAGGGTATTCAATAAGAATGTTCATGAGAGGTTCATGAAATATAAATATAGCAGTTTAGACTCTGTATGGATGTTGATGAATGTTATAATAAATACAATACAAATTTTAGTGGGTCTGTTTCCCTGAAGAAGTAACTTTATGGCAGGGGAAAAAAAGCCTTTTCTTACATTCTCTGTAGCACAAATGCACAAAATTCCTCTGGGTCTTTTGCTGTTGCTGATTGAGTTACTGAAGTGCTGTGGGTTCCCTAACCTGAAGCCTAGTTGGTAGAACCTGTCAGTGTGTCCCAATCCAAACACTTCCAAGCAGAGAATATCTGCTAGATGATGTCTCACCCATTGTCCTTCCTGTTCCTAGCTAGTAAAATAGATTTTTTTTTTTTTACTCAAAAATATCTAATCATTTTCAGTTCTGTTCTCAACAGGTCTTATTCCCTTAGTGTTTTGGGACAGTTAGATGAAAATTATCACATTTTAGATTGTAGTCGAAATGCAGATGACGACTTTCCTTGAAGAATTATTTCTTCTTTCTGGAACAGTTTTTGGAGGAGAAGAACAGTCCACAAAGGTGTTTACAAGGATTAATAAGCTATCCACTAAAATTTTGAACATTGATCTGCATATTTTTCCTTCCAAATATTGAGGTTTTGCACCCTAGGGTGCTAATTTGAATAGAATAATGTATGCCAAGACTTTACATGAATGCTCTTTACAAGAAACACAGTAATTAAATGGTCTGCCGTCTTACTGTTCAGTGACCTGTCTTCATGTTAAAAAAACTTCAAGACTAATCCTAAGCATGCATCTGTTTTAGAATTTGGTATGTTTGCAAGTGGAACTCACTCAGTGGTAGGGAAACCACTGAATATAGTTAACAGAATCAGGCACAACTTGTTTCTCTTTCCAGAAAATCAACCAAGACAATATGCAGGAGGAGTTAAATAATGCTTTGCAGCGTGAGCAGGAGGCAAGATTGCTTTTACAAGAGCACCAGCGACGGCTTCAGGAGCTGAGTAATAGACTGGAATCGTGCCCACTTATCGACACAGATAGAAGCCAAGTCTCCAGTGTATCTCTGATGGTAAGATTATTCTTCTGGAACAGTCACCCGAGTTTTACTTTTTGTTAAATAAGCCAAATAGTGCAGTCCTTGTGTAATTAAAATAACAGGAGTAAATACACACACACTACTCAGTCTGCTGGAATTTTAGGCTACTGAGAAAACACTTCAAAGACTACTTTTTTTTTTTTTTTTTTTTTAAAGCTATCTATGTTTTATTTTTAAGAATTTAAGAAAAAGTCTGCAATGGAAGTTTGTTTTGGGTTTTTTTGCCTACGATCATTTTGTTTTCTAAAACACATTTATACATAGCAAATATACTAAAAACTACTGAGTCAGTAATGCTTTTGCTAGGAAATTCATAAAACCTTAGTATGCAGTGGTCCAAATCTACTTTGCAATCAGTTTGTCTTCCACGTTGGTCAGTAGCCAGTGGCATAAAGTGAAGCTTCTTTGGGCTAAAGAGTAACTCTGCTCTCTGTCTGCTGGCAGAGACTCTCTAATGCAGTGGAGGAGCTGAGGAGCAGAGACCGAGATCTGGATCACCAGAAGAGACTCCTGAAAGACACGAAGCAGGACCAGCAGCGGCTGCGGGAGACTCTTGAGGAGGCAGAACCTGCCCTTGAACAGGGAGTAAAGTGAGCCCTGGGGCCTGGGGGATGTCACTTAAAATGAATAAAAATTTCAATTCCTACTTCCATGGGCAGTGTTTTAGCCCTGGACAGTGTAAGGTTAGAAGAGAAAAGTACATCTGTCTCTTTTATTTTTAAATTCAGGGATAGTCTTCTAAGAACAAAAGTGTTAGTTCAAAATACTAGGTCATATATTTTATGCAGTTATCCCATAATAGTGCTTCAAATTCTGGGTGCTGAAATTACTGGCGAACAAAATATTGTGCTATCTTACTGCTCTGATAACATCTCTTTGGCAGATCCTTAAAGTTCTGTTTATTTAAGAAATGATTGCTTGTTCTCTGTGTTTCCACACCATCTTTTTGTAGACAGATACAATTTATTTATAGTAAATATAAAAGCATCATCTAGGGGACAGGTCTTTGCCACCAAAGGGACTGAAACCCATTTTGGACCTAGCCTTTCCTGTGGTACAAGATAGATCCTCCTGCTGATTTCAGGGAGTTTTGGATTTAGCCCTAATCCCCACACCACTACAAGACAACCTAGAGTGAAAGGAAAGGCTCAGGCACTGGTCTTGAAAAGATTGGTAGTCAAAAGGAGCCCCCTTGACTTGAAGGAGCTTATTACTAAGCTATTTTTACACCATATGAAAAAATAAATCTTTGCAGACTTTGTTTTCTAATACTTATCATAATATGAAATATGTATTATGAATATTGTTGTTCCATGGCTAGGATCTAAAAAAAAATTAGTTAATTAAAATTTCCCATCATACTTGGGATCATTCAACCTCTGAAGAACATCTGAGAACCTTTAAGGGTTTTATGCACCAGGGAAATAATGCAATTCCTATTTATTTATTGTCCTCAATTAAATGTTTAACAAGCTAATCCTGCCCCAGACTATTTTGGGCATTTCAGTAAAGAGCATTCCTTGTGGCCATACATAGATCCAGTAAAGGTTATTTTAATGTGAAGTGACTTTAAAACTGGCATTTTTTTCCCTGTAAAAAGCAGCTGAATATCAACAAAGAAAGCTACCCTTCTCTTCATTCTCTTCATCTTCACAACAAATAGGGTTTTTTGCTCCTTTTGGACCATATAAACAAAGCAGATGAAATAAACAGGATCTGTCTGTGTTTTCCAATGCAAGACTATAATACCATCCTGCTAGAGATTTCTTATGACCTCTATGTCCAAGCCATGATAGTTGTTCATTGATAGGCCTATCATTACATCTATGCTTATCCTCAACAGAAGCATCTTTCATATGGCAATGCACCAAATAGTGGTACATTAACTATTTTTAGGGTTTGCATTGAAGATATGAAAAAGAGAGAAAATCCTAACAGTTTATAACTGTTATAATAATAATCAACAATTATTTTACAGCCATAAATTATTTATGACAGCCATAAAATAGCAGAAGACTAATTTCTACATTGGTAGAGCTTCAGTTCCATAAAGTTACTCCATTGTTATGTTGTTTTGTTTTGTTTTTTTCTTTTATATAGAGACAAAGAGTTGATCATTAATCATATGAAAGCTGTGGAGGCCACCCTGAATGAGGTAAGAATTTGAAGTATTCCCTCTGATTTGTGTTTCCAAACATGCCAAAGCCTTACAACTGCTTATTCGCGGGGGAAGAGAGAAGTGGCTGCAAAGCAACTTCCTTTCCTTAGTGTTGAAGTTTCCCCCCTCAACTTCTTCCATCTTAAAAAACCACAGTGAAATAAAATGCAGGTTTGTAGTACACACCCAACTTGTTCTAAATGTAGAAGTTATGACAAAATTCACTTTCCTTCCCTCACTGCGCATTATTTCTGGTTGACAAGTGAAGACTAATGGAACACACAAAAAATTGCAATTGTTATGGAGTTAACCCTCTACTGAATAATGAGAACTCACATACTTGATGGCCGTAAAACATTTGGCTTTGTGTCTGCTACTTTAACCTATGAAACATCATAAATAGGAAAAGAAAAGGCAGGAAATCATAATCTGTGGTCAGAAACTTCTGTGGTATTCTTTAAAATCATATTTTAAACTTAACAGTAATCTCAAGTTTTCCCTCTGACTTGTACAATTGTGCCCTGGTATAGGACTATTTGAAGGTCCAATAAAGATGTACCTATTAATTATTTAGGAGAAAGGACTATTTTCAACTTTAGCTCTAATGGCAGATGGTTTCATAACTGTTTTTAATTGAGAGCAGCATAGAGCAAAAGAAGGGTTTTCATTACCTTGGAGTGTCGATTTCCCTTACTACATCTTTAATGCCTAGCAACATGGGATTCTCTTCTTTATTTTAGTTTCTGCATTCACCAAAACTGTTCTTAATTATATTTTCAGATATCTTTTGCAAGTCTCTTTCCTTTAATGTTCATGGAAAGTGACAGAACCTAAACTGCAAACTGTGCTGATAGACAATTTCCTTTGTGCCACCACCATCTTCATACTTTCAAACTTTGGAAGTTAATGTCATGCAGCAACTGCCATGTTTTTACAATAATACATATGTGCTATGTCCTTGGCCTTTCTCTTTTCTGACCAGGGCAAGGTGCTTTTTTTTTTTTTCTTTTTTGGTAGCATTCTTGCCCAGCACTGTGAATTAGAGATTTATTTGCAATGAAAATTCAGTCAGTTCTACTTTATTCATGGATGTTAGGTCCAATGATCAATGCAAGTCCACTCAATGGACTGATGACTCAGTTCATCCCAGCTGGTGTGTCTAAAGGAGAATTACCACTGATGCTGGGGTTTTTTCCCTTTAGGCCAGAGAGCAGGCCATGGCATCAGGTGCTGCAGCAGCCACGCCGCTCCCCAGCCTGCAGCTGGAGACCCTTTCAGAGGAAGCAGTGAGGGACAGGCCAGAGGCTATGGCATTCCAGGTTAGAGTCTAAAGCCAATCCTGTTTAATTTTTTTCTTTTTAATTTTTTTTTCATTTTTGGCATCTGAGACACAACTGGCAGATGGACTGCTCTGAGCATGTGGAAAGCAAAAAGCTTCAAAACTATTGCAGTCAACAGTTGAAAGACAATTTCCATGTATACTCTTGCACATGGTATTTCAGAGATGATGGTAACTTTTAATTTTGCAGTTAAAGCGTTAAATAACCGATGGGAATACAAACATGGACAGAAGTATATGTACCTGAAAATTAATATCCCTCTACCTCCCTCTCTTTTTTCCCATTAATATACACAAGACTAGTTAAAAAAAAAAAAAAACCACAAAACTAAAACCAAGTAAGATCCCCACAAACAAACAAAACCAACCAAACAAAAAAGACAAGATTTTCATCCTCCTTCTTGGTCAGTATCAGATTTTTTTCAACCCACAGGTCTAGAATCAGTTGTGGGGTTTTGAGCATTCCTCATTTAAAAGAAACTGCTATTCAGAATGTTTAAATACAGAAGCTATTTTGCTCATGTAGGTTTAAAGACTTGCAAATTTCAAAATACTAATTTTCTTAGGACAAAACGATGAGTGGGAAAAAAGAGAAATTAACAGAAAATGTGCCATATTTTCAGCTCTGAACATAGATTCAGTGCAATGCCTCCTGATTGTTTTTAAGTTTGATGTCTTCTGCAGAAACTATCCATTAGTCTTTATAGCTGTGCAGAATATACTAGTGCCAAGACAGATTTTTTTACCGAATGAGAGAACAAAAGGCAGAGTGAGAACATATTTCTTTCATTGTACTTCTCTGTCTGAATTAGAGAGAGAGCAGGTAATCAAGTAAATTGCAAAGATCTTAGACAAAGTAAGTATTGCATACAGCGTGTAAGTTTCTGCAGCAATTCCTTCCAATTTATTGTAGATTTTCTGTTCTAATGCAGTATATAATTGCAGGATTGGGGTCACAAAATCAAACATTCAAGAAAGGCAGATTCTAAGCTGGAGAATTCTCACTGTTGCTCTCTTGCATGCATACATGCCTGATAAAGATATAAATTACATGTGCATTATCGTGTTTCCACACTAAAAGATGGAAATATGGAATATGTAATGCTTGGAGATTCCTGTGAAGCTTAATTAGCACAGATCAACTTTTCCATCAAAGGGTAGAATTACAAATGTTTCCCCAGTACAGTGATGATCCATTTTAGAGCTGCACAAAAGGTTCCATGGGTGGCATCTTTTCACAGGAGGCATTGTGGCAATCACCAGCTTTTAAATCCTGCTTTTCTAATTTGGTAGTGGATGCTGTTTCTTTTCTTCTTTTTATCCCATCCCAACTCCCATTCTTTTTGACCTCACAATGATTGCAGAAGTATCTGCAGCCTGTTCCCTCTTTCTCTCCGGAAGAGAATCAGAAACAGAAAAAATTGCATTTCATATTTGCACAGAGTGCTTGCGGTTTAACTAACATAGTAGAGTCCGTGCTGGGGAGCTCGCTGATGGGGCAGAATTGTAAAGTTCTTGTTCACCTGGCAGCCTCAGGTGCACTTGGTAACTCAGCACATATACAAACAGCACCAATGGCTCACAGTCTGTGTCACTGTGAACTTCATTTTCTCCATCCCTTTTCCTCTTTCTCCCTTTCCCCACCTCTCTTTCCCCCTTTTCCCTCTCTCTCTCCTCTGCCCTCATCCCTAGTTCCTGTTTGATTCCTTTATCAAGCTCATGATTGAGGTTTTATTACAAAATTTGCCTTTTATAGACAGAGGCCACCTAATGGATTTTAGTTTTACTCTATGCCAAACTGTATTAAGGGCAATCCTGCAATCTTGAGTGAGGTAAGGAGTTAGGAATCACTTTAGGAACACTTGTCATTAAAAGCAGTGGAGTTGTTTGCAGGCACATCCTCTAGAACTGCCATAGTGTGTGATGAGCACATTTCAATTTAAGGCCTTATAATCTGCAGGAATCCCCTTTTAAGACTAGAACCACAGCACCAAGACATTTTGGAGATTCTTTCTGATGACAAAAGATGTGATATGGGTTAGTTTGCCACTGCTGTTTCCTAGAAACCACAGTGAAATGACCTGATTGATTTTAGCTGTGTTAACATCTTTTCTGAAAATCAGCAATGTGAAACCAAGGAAAGGAAAAAACTACAAAAATCTTTGTAAATCCCTGTTTGTGGTACTAAGCTGATTTTTGTCTGTATCACAGGTTTACATTCAAAAGACCAGTGTAGCTGAAGGGAAAAATTATAACAAATAAAATGTGATTAACCATTGTAAAGGAGACTAATAATTTCAACAATCATTTAAGACTACTTGGGATAGATACAAAGTTACCAGTACTGCCAAGTCATCTGTGCTCTCTTGTCCTGCTAACTTTATCATCAATCCAATCAATATAACAAAACTGGGACATTCTTCCACTGCATACATGGAAATAGTTACATTTTTCCAGTTATAGTGCAATCAGATTATGTGTTTTCAGAGGTCTGTAGGTTTGTGATGTTTCTTTTGTTACTGCCAAGTTACTTTTTTTGCTGTGGAGTGGAAGGATTAGTAAATTGAATCATCTTGGAAGTGTGAACATTAGCCTGAAACTGTGTGGCAATTTTTTGTGAACAGAAATTGAACCTGCAGTGAGTCTTGTATTTAAATAAAATGAAAAAATTGTATCAAGAGTTCAATGCTGTACTGTATGCTTGAAAACATCTCATCAAAGCATCTTCTAACTAGGGTGTGGACTCATTCCCTGCTCCTCAACGATCTTAATATTCAATTCTAGAAAAAATAGAAAATGCAGTGTTAGATGGTTTTGATGTTTAAATCCTGGGACTGACATTCTGCCTGGCTTACAAACTGTATTTGATCTCTTTGCTAAAGAAAATGTTCTGTCTTTTGTGAAAAATCTGGATGTGTGCTATTTGGCATTTAAGTGTAGCTTGCCTGGCACTAATGATTCCTTCTACTTTTATTTAAAGCACATGCTTAGACCTTTTATGGATCTCTACTCACTGGCAGCTTCCAAAGTGAAAGCATTAACATCAGGAAGAGAATCTTCACAGATTCACTTTGAACCCTTAGCTGCTGAGCCTCTAACTCCTGCTGCTGATGGTAAGTCTGCTTTTCAAGCAATTACAGTGACTGGGATGTGGGTTCCCAGACAGAATCTCCCTTCAAGCTGCACAGCCTCTGTAGGAAAATACAGCAACACTTACTTGTAATGATAATGGAGAGCAATAAAATCAGTGCAAAGAGAAACTTTCTGAGACATTTTTCAGAAGAGAAAGGGGATAGTGAAAGCTAACTCAGGGATTGAAGTTACTACTGTATGTTTTTTTCTATTGGTCGCTCTTTGATTGTGGGTTTTTTGGATTTAGTTTGGATTTGTTCCTTGATTGGTTGGATTGGTTTTTTGGTTTTGGGGAGTGGTGGTGGTGGGTGGGTGGGTGTTAGTTTTGGGATTTTTTTTAATTACTTTTCTCTCTCTCTTTCTCTCTTTCTCTCTTTCTCTCTTTCTTTCTCTCTTTCTCTCTTTCTCTCTTTCTCTCTTTCTCTCTTTCTCTCTTTCTCTCTCTTTTTTTCTGTCTTCTCTTTCTTTATTTTTCTTTCTCTTTCTTTCTCTTTTTCTTTCTTTCCTTTTTTTTTACCAAAGGATTTTCATTTCTTTCTGATATAAATCATTAACATTTCTGTAATAGCCTTTCCCTGCAACCATAAACCCCTTCAGTTCTGTCCATTTCCTTGCTTTTTAACATTTACTTTCTCTGAACAGAATCCTTGCAAGTTCACTTTGTGCCCCAAGCAGCTGGTTCACCTCCTCCTGCTGCTCCTTCTGCTCCTGATGGTAAGTCTGCTTTTCAAGAAATTATAGTTTATTAGATGTGGGTTTCCAGACAGCATCACCCTTCCTGCTGAACAGCTTCCATAGAGAAATACAACAATACTTGATTTTAAACATAATGGAGTGATAAAACTAATGCAAACAGAAATGATCTGTGACTTTTCAGAAGAGAAAGAGGATGGTGAAAGATAACACAGGGATTAAAATTACTTCTGTTATTTTTTTTCTGTTGGTCCCTATTTGCTTAGTTATTTTTGATTTGGGTTTGGGTTTGGTTGATTGAATCTTTCGTAATTGGGTAGTAGTGGTGTTGATTCAGTGGGTGTTTTCTTTTGCAGTTTTTGATTTTTGTTACTGTTTTTCATTTCCGTCGTTTTTTTAATGAAGTCTTTTTTCCTTTCTTTCTGTTAGAAACCATTAACATTTCTGTAATGGCCTTTCTTGGCAACCATAACCCCTTCATTTCTGTGCCTTTCCTTGCTTTTTAAAATTTTCTTCCTCCGAACAGAATCTTTGCAAGTTCACTTTGAACCTGAAGCAACTGGATCGCCACCTCCTCCTCCTCCTGCTGCTGCTGCTGCTCCTGCTGGTAAGTCTCCTTTTCAAGCAATTCCTGTCACAGGGATGTGGGTCCCCAGCCAGCACCTCCCTTCATGCTGCACAGCTTCTGTAGGAAAATACAATAACTTTAAGTGTATACGTAATGTAGCAATAAAAATAGTGCTAATGGAAATGTTCTGTAACTTTTCAGAAAAGAAAGGGAATGGACGATAGCATAGGGATTAAAATTACTACAGTAATTAATTTTTTCTCTTGGAGCCCTTTGGTTAGGGTTTTTTTATTTTCCTTTGCTATTGGTTGCTTGGTAAGTTGGATTTTTTTGATCATGGGGAGTGTTTGCTGTGAGGTGGGTGGCTGGTTTTGGGGGTTTTTTTGGTATTACTATTTTTGTCTTCCTTCCTTCCTTCCTTCCTTCCTTCCTTCCTTCCTTCCTTCCTTCCTTCCTTCCTTCCTTCCTGCCTGCCTGCCTGCCTTCCGAACTGCCTTCCAAACTGCCTTCCTTCTGAACTGCCTTCCTTCCTTCCTTCCGAAATTCCTTCCTTCTGAAATTCCTTCCTTCCGAAATTCCTTCCGAAATTCCTTCCGAAATTCCTTCCTTCCTTCCTTCCGAAATTACAAAATTCCTTCCGAAATTCCTTCCCAAATTCCTTCCTTCCGAAATTCCTTCCGAATTTCCTTCTGAAATTCCTTCCTTCCTTCCGAAATTCCTTCATTCCAAAATTCCTTCCGAAATTCCTTCCTTCCTTCCGAAATTCCTTCCTTCCTCCAGAAATTCCTTCCGAAATTCCTTCCTTCCTCCAGAAATTCCTTCCTAAATTCCTTCCTAAATTCCTTCAGAAATTCCTTCCTTCCGAAATTCCTTCCAAAATTCCTCCCTTCCTTCCGAAATTCCTTCCTTCCGAAATTCCTACCTGCCTTCCGATATTCCTTCCCTCCTTCCTTCCAAAATTCCATCCTTACTTCTGAAATCCCTTCCTTCTGAAATTCCTGAAATTCTTCCTTCCTTCCTTCCTTCCTTCCTTCCTTCCTTCCTTCCTTCCTTCCTTCCTTCCTTCCTGCCTGCCTGCCTGCCTGCCTTCCTGCCTTCCGAACTGCCTTCCTTCCGAACTGCCTTCCTTCCTTCCGAAATTCCTTCCAAAATTCCTTCCCTCCTTCCCTCCTTCCCTCCTTCCCTCCTTCCCTCCTTCCTTCCTTCCCTCCTTCCTTTCCTCCTTCCCTCCTTCCTTCCTTCCGAAATTCATTCCTTCCTTCCTTCCAAAGTTCTTTCCGTCCTTCCGAAATTACTTCCTTCCGAAATGCCTTCCGAAATTCCTTCTGAAATTCCTACCTTCCTTCCAAAATTCCTACCTTCCTTCCGAAATTCCTTCCTTCCTTCCGAAATTCCCTCCTTCCGAAATTCCTTCCTTCCGAAATTCCTTCCGAAATTCCTTCCTTCCTTCCGAAATTCTATCCTTCCTTCCGAAATTCCTTCCTTCTGAAATTCCTTCCTTCCTTCCGAAATTCCTTCCTTCCAAAATTCCTTCTGAAATTCCGAAATTCATTCTTGGTGAAATTCCTTCCTTCCGAAATTCTTTCTTTCCTTCCGATATACCTTCCTTCCGAAATTCCTTCCGAAATTCCTTCTGAAGTTCTTTCCGAAGTTCCTTCCAAAATTCCTTCCTTCTTTAATTCCTTCCGTCCAAAATTCCTTCCTACCGAACTTCCTTCCTTCCTTCCTTCCTTCCTTCCTCTCTCTCTCTCTCTTTTTTCTCTCTTTTCTCTCTTTCTTTCCTTCCTTTTTTAACAAAGGCTTTTTCCATTCTTTCTATTAGAAACAATTAACCTTTTGTAATAGCCTTTCCTTGCAACCATAACCATTCCAGTATTCTGCATTTCCTTGCTTTTTAATTGTTAATTTCTCCAAACAGAATCTTTGCAAGCTCTCTTCGAACCCAAGACTGGTGATACACCACCTGCTCCAGCTCCTGTTCCTGCTCCTGATGGTAAGTCTGCTTTCCAAGCAATGGCAGAGACTTGGATGTGGGTTCCTAGCCAGCATCTCCCTTCATGCTGCACAGCTTCTGTATTCAAACAATACTTAAATATAAACATAAGGGAACATTAAAACTAGTGCTAAGAGAAAAGTTTTCTGAGACTTTTTTCAGAAGAGAAAGGCAATGGTGAAAGCTAACACAGGGATTAAAAATACTACTGTTATGGCTTTTTCCAATGGATGCTATTTCCGTGGATATATTTGGTTTTAGTTTGGGTTTGGTAGCTTGGTTGGTTGAATTCTTTTTGTTTTGGGGAGTGATGGTGTTGGTGGGGGTGCATGTTTGGTTCGTGATTGTTTATTGGTTTTTTTTTAGTTTTACTATTTCATATTTCATTCTTTGTTTTTTTTGGTTTTTTTGTTTTTTTTTTAACCAAAGATTTTTCCTTCCTTTATGTCACAAACCAATATTTGTAACGGCCTTTCCTTGCCACCACAACCATTTCAGTGCTGTGCATTTCCTTGTTTCTTAAAATGAAAACATGTTTTAGATTGAAAATTACTTTCTCTGCATAGGATCTTTTTGGGGTCGAATTGGACCCCAGCTAGCCAGAACACCTCCTGCACATGCTCGTGACAGTGATGGTAAGTCTCCTCTTCAAGCAATTGCAGTCACTTGGATGTGGGTTTTTCCTAGCCAGCATCTCCCTTCATGCTGCACAGCTTCTGTAGGCAAATACAGCAATACTTACAGGTCAGCATAATGGAGCAATACAATCAGTGCAAACAGAAGCATTCTGAGCCATTTTTCAGAAGAGAAAGGGGATGGTGAAAGCTAACACAGGGATTAAAACACAAGGATTAAAATGAATGCTGTAATGGTGTTAATATTAGTGCCTATTTGCATAGATACTCTAGGTTTTAGTTTGGCTTTGGTTGCTTGGTAGGTTGGATTTTTTTTGGGGGGGGAGCATTGATGGTGGGTGGGTGTGAGTTTCATTTTTGATTTTTTTTACTGCTGTTTTTAATTTCCTCCCTTCCTCTGTTCCTGCCTTCTTCCCTTCCTCCCTTCCCTTCCCAACCATTCTCTTCCCTTCCCTCAACTTCCTGGAACTTCCCTTTCTTTCCTTTTTTTTTTTTTTAAACCAAAGGCTTTTTCTTTTCTTCCTGTTATAAACCACTGACATTTCTGTAATAGCCTTTCCTTGCAACCACTTCAGTTCTGTGCATTTCCTTGCTTTTTTCTAATTTGTATTCTCTAAAGTAAATTTACTTTCCCTGAACAGACTCTTTTGGACATCGCTTTGTGCCCAAAGGAGCTGCTGCATCTCCTGGTCCTGTTCCTGTTGGTAAGTCTGCTTCTCAAACAATTGCAGTCACTTGGATGTGGGTCCCCAGCCAGCATCTCCCTTCATGCTGCACAGCTTCTGTCAGCAAATACAACAATCCTTAATTGCAAACATACTGGAGCATTAAAACTAGTGCTAACAGAAGTATTCTGAGACATTTATCAGAAGAGAAAAGGGGTGGTGGAACCTAACACAGGGATTAAAATTACTGCTTCTTCCGTTGCTGAGTAGCAGGCTGATTAAAAGAGGCCGCTTGAGAGCGTGGCGACCCGGAGCAGGCAAACTGGGGCGTGGCACGGCTCCAAGGGAGTGGCACAGCAGTTTGCGTGGCAGATCGCACAGGCAGGGCAAGCAGGCAGTGTTGCAGCTTTTCTTGCTAGTAAGGTTTATTGTGTGTTGTGTGCAGTGTTTCTGTTGGTTGGTTGGTTTGGGGTTTCTGGTAGCAATGGTTTTTACGCAATCAAAGACTGTAGTTAGTACAAGTGTATGTAACCAGATGTAGGTTACATACATTTCCTCTGCATTGCAGAGGAAACCTGCCTGCAGTGTGAACAGGTGAATCATTTCCTTTCACTGGTGGCCGAGCTTAGAGAGGAAGTTAAAAGACTAAGGAGTATCTGGGAAAGTGAAAGGGAAATAGATTGGTGGAGTTCTGTCGGAAGCACCCCCAGATTGGGGTGACCCCGGGTGGTGGTAAAGTCTCTCCTCCAACCCGTGCCTTCAAAGAAAGACTCAGTAGTCTTCAGTCATCTGGTCTCAAGGTAGTTTATTGCATGTTATCTCAAGGCACACAGACTCCCTGACATTCTCTCTGACTCCTTCTCCCTCTGCGTCTCTCTCTGTCTCTCTTGCCCAAGGGGCTGGTGCCATCTTTTATATCACACATTACGTATTAAATGTTTATAGTTTTTTCCCCAATGCCTATCACCTATATTGAACAGTGACTTTCTACTCTAAACCAATCTGTGAGTGCCAACATCACCAAGAACATGAAGGATAGGAAGAAGAAAGAAGGAGGACAGGGCACGCCCAAATCCCTCCATCTTAGAACTTCTGACCCCCATGTACAAAACTCAGATCCCTCTGTACAGGGCCTAAAACCCCCCTGTACAGCACTCAAAAATCCTACCTTTCACTTTGTGACTACTTCTATTATAATATCTAAACTTTTGTGAATTCTTGTTCTTCCTGCAAAGTTGGTAAATTGTTCCATGGGTCAAATTCAAAACCACAGGGGTTTACAGCTGCTTGCCAGGGTCTCAGAGGCTTCTGACCTGGACCCGGAACATCCAAGAGTGTCTGAGGGACACCTTGGGTTCCGACAGAGTTCAGCCCTTCCATCCTTGAGGGAGGTCCACCAAGAATCAGAGGACTCCTATGCCTCTCACTGTTAGGCAGTAGAAGGACACCTGGTAGATGAAGGGCAGTGGAAATGGGTCCCTACTCGAGGAGGTAATAATAAAAATTCCTCCTGACCCTCACTCCCAAGCCAGGTGCCACTTCAGAATAGGTATGAACCCTGGATCTGGAGAGTCAGCCAGATGACTTAAAAGAAAATTATCTGCCCAGTGAGCCTCCCAATCTGTGAGAAGGATTACCACCTCTAACATCAAAAAGAAAAGAAGGGTAATCGTGGTGGGTGATTCCCTTCTGAGGGGAACAGAGGTCCCCGTATGTCAACCAGATCCACCCCATAGAGAGATCTGCTGCCTCCCTGGGGCCTGGTACAGGATATCACTGAGAGACTTCCCGGGCTGATTCAGCCCTCTGGTTATTACCTGCTGCTGATACTCCAGGCTGGCAGTGATGAGATTGAAAGGAGGAGTGTCAGGGCAATTGAAAGAAACTTTAGGGCACTGGGACAAGTAGTTGTACAGGGGTACAGGTAGTCTTTTCCTCAGTCCCTTTGGTGGCTGTGAGAAACAGTGAAAGAAATAGGAGAACCCACATTATCAATAAGTGGCTCAAGGGTTGCTGCCATCAGCAGAAATTTGGATTCTTTGATCATGGGGCAACTTTTACAGCACCTGGCCTACTGGAACCACATGGGCTCCATCTCTCTGTTAAGGCTAGAAGGTGATCTGGCAAAACTTGTTGAGACGGCTTTGAACAAGGTTTGAAGGGGGAAGGGCATGCAGTTGGGCTGTCTGGAAGCAGGCCCAAGGATGGTAAGCCTGAGATAGGAGTGAAATCAGCAGCCCAGCGGAGGTGCATGTGTACCAATGCACGCAGCATGGGTAACAAACAGGAAGAGCTGGAGGCCATGGTGCAACAGCAGAGCTATGATGTAATTGCCATCACGGAAGTGTGGTGGGATGACTCATGTGGCTGGAGCACTGCACTGGATGGCTACAAGCTATCCAGAAGAGACAGAAAAGGGAGAAGAGGCAGAGGGGTGACCCTTGATATTAGCAAGGCTTTGGATGTCATAGGTATTGAAACTAAAGACGGGGAAGTTGCCTATGGGTAAGAATTAAGGGGAAGGCCAACAAGGCTGACATCCTACCGGCAGTCTGCTATCGTCCACCCAACCAGGAAGAAGTGGTGGACAACTCATTCTATAAGCAGCCTGAGCATGTTTCTGGACCATCAGCCCTTGTTCTTGCTGGCAATTTCAACCTGCCGGACATTTGTTGGGAACTCAATACAGCTGAAAAAAGGCAGTCCAGGAAATTTTCAGTTTGTGGAGGACAACTTTTTGTCACAGCTGCTGGATGAGCCCACCAGGGGAGGGACTGTGTTAGATCTGTTATTTGCAAATAGAGATAGGCTGGTGGGAAATGTGGTGGTTGGAGACCACTTAGGGCACAGTTATCATGAAATTACAGAATTCTCACTATTTGGTGAAATCAGGAGGAACATTAATAAGACTTTCACATTGGACTTCCAGAGGGCAGACTTCAGCCTATTCAGGAGACTTATTCAGAGAGTTCCTTGGGAAGCAGTCCTTAAAAACTTAGGAGTTCAGGAAGGGTGGGTGTGCTTCAAAACAGAGATCTTGAGGGCACAGGAACAGACTGTCTTTGTGTGCCAAAAGATGAGTTAACAGGGCAAACATCCAGCCTGGATGGGCAAGGAAGTTTTGGAGAAGCTTAGGAATAAAAAAAAAATACTGTGAATTCTTTCATTGGAATTCTGTGGGGTTCTTTCATTAGCCCCATTTACAAGGTTATTTTTGAGTTTTGCTTTGGTTGGTTGGATTTTTTTTTGTTTTGCAGAGTAGGTAGTGGGTGGGTGGGTTTTTGGTTTTTGACTTTCAAATTTTTTTTTTCTTATTTTCTACCTTTTTTTTTCTTCCAAAGTCGTCTTCCTTTAATTATGTTGTAAAGCATTAACTTATTTTATTCATATTTTCTTGTAAACATAACCATTTCAGGTCTGTGCATTTCCCTGCATTTAAAATTTACCTCCTCTGAAGTAAATTTGCTATCTCTGAACAGATATTTTTCGGGATAGCGTTGCACCCAAAGCACCCCGTACACCTGCTACTCCTGTTCCTGCTCCTGCTGGTAAGTCTGCTTTTTAGGCAATTATTGTCACAGGGATGTGGGTTCCTAGCCAGCATCTCCCTTCACGCTGTGCAGCTTCTGTAGGCAAATACAACAATTAATTGAAAACATAATGGAGCATTAAAATAGTGCAAACAGAAATGTTGTGATACTTTTTAAAGGAGTGAAAGGGGATGGTGAAATCTAAGACAGGGATTTAAATTATTACTGGAATGTTTTTTCTATTGGCCCCTATTTCCTTGAGAGTGGTTTTTTTGGTTTTTGTTTAGGTTTGGATGCTTGGTTGCTTGTACTATTTTGGTTTTTGGGAGTGGTTGAGGTGGGTGTGTGGGTGTTTGATTTTTTCCTTTTATTTCAACTCTTCATTGTTTTCTTTCCTTTGTTTTTAATAACAAAAGGGTTTTTCATTTATTTCTGTTATAAACTATTAACAGCTGGTAACAGCCTTTCCTTTTCAACCATAACCATTTCCAATCTGTGCATTTCCTTGGTTTTTAAATCTTACTTTTACTCAACAGGTATTTTTCAGCCTTACATTTCACCCCAAGCAGCTGGTACACTGCCAGCTCCTGCTGCTGCTCCTGCTCCTGTTGGTAAGTCTGCTTTTCAAGACATTATAGTCCCTGGGATGTGGGTTCCTATGCAGCATCTCCCTGCATGCTGCACAGCTGCTGTAGGCAAAGGTGACAACACTTAATTGTAACAATAATGGAGCAATACAATTAACACAAAGAGCAATATTAGAAGATACTCTTCAGAAGAGAAAGGGGATGGTGGAAGCTAACACAGGGATTAAAATTACTGCTGGACTTTTTTTTTTTTTTATAATGGGTCCTTCATTTGCTTAGATATTTTTGGTATTAGTCTGGGTTTAGCTGCTTGTTTGGTTGGATTATTTTTGGTTTTGCAGGATGATGGTGGTGAGTGGGTGGGTGTTTGATTATTGGTTTTTGTCTTTCACTACTTCTTTTAATAGCTTTGGGGTTTTTTAGATTTTTCTTTTAATAATCAAAGGGTTTTTCCTTTCTTTCTGTTATAAATCATTAACATTTTTGTAATACACTTTCCTTTCAAGAATAATCATTTCAGTTCTATGTATTTCCTTGGTTTTTAAAACTTACTTTTCTGAGCAGATATTTTTCAGCCTCTCATTTCACCGCAAGCAGCCAGTGCACCTCCTGCTCCTACTCCTGCTCCTGATGGTAGGTCTGCTTTTCAAGAAATCATAGTCTCTTGGATGGGGGTCCCTAAGCAGCATCTCCCTTCCTGCTGAACAGCTTCTGTAGGCAAATGGAACAATACTTGATTTTCAACATAATGGAGCAAAAAAACTAGTGCAAACAGAAATGTTGTAATACTTTTTTTCAGAAGAGAAAAGGGATGGTGAAAGCTAACACAGGGATTAAAATTACTACTGTAATTTTTTTTTTCTATTGGTCCCTATTTGCTTTTATTGATGCTCTTGATTTTATTTTGGGTTTGGTTGCTTGGCTGGTTGAATCTTTTGGTTTTGGGGAGTGGTGGGGGTTGGTGGGTGTTTGGTTTTTAATTTTTTTCTTTTATTTCATCTTTCTATTTCTTTAATTTTTTTAAGTGAAGACTTTTTCCTTTCATTATGTTATAAACCATTAACTTTTTAAAATTGTCTTTCCTTTCAACCGTAACCATTTCAGTTCTGTGCATTTCCCTGGTTTTTTTAAATTTACCTTCTCTGAAGTACATTTCCTTTCTGGGAACAGGTACTTTTCAGCCTCTTTTTTCACTCCGAGCAGCCGGTAAACCCACTGCTCCTCCTTCTCCTTATGATGGTAAGTCTGCTTTTCATGCAATTGCAGTCACTCGGACGTGAGTTCAGAGCCAGCATCTCCCTTCATGATGCACAGCTTCTGTAGGCAAATACAACAATACTTAATGCATTTCCTTGCATTCCATTTTTAAAAAAATTACTTCCTCTGAAGTAAATTTACTTTCTCTGAACAGAATCTTTTTGGCGTCACTTTGAACCCCAATCAGCTGGTACCTTGTACTATGTACTAGTTTGAAAACTAACCAGCACGAGATTCCAAGTCAGAACTACGCTTTAATAGGACAATTAAAATAAAGGCATGAAACACTGGCCTAAAGAGTCAGGATACAACCTGACACCCTGTTGGTCAGGGTAGTGGTAGCAGTCTGATTAAATGGTGGCTGCAGTCCCGCTGAAGTGATAGATGTGGTTCTGTTGAAGTAGTGATCCTGTAGAAGGGTCTGGTCTTCCTCTGACAATCCAGTGGTGGTTATGTAGCTCTTGTCCTCTGGAAATCCAGTCAGTAAGGTTGTTCTGGTGTTCCAATTCTCAGATTATTTCCAGGTAGAATGCTTGGTTCTCCCCATTGGGCAGAGCATCTCACAATGGGATGATGTAATTTTATGGGTGATGCAGTGAGGCCTAGATGGCCCATTGGCTGACACAGGCCCCTGGAGGGAGTTGTCAGGCATGAGTCATGGAGAGGATAAAGAATACTGCCCCATTTCTCTTAACAGCTGACATTGATGGCAATAGAATACATATCTCTGGGTTACATCTTACATGATACCCTAAGACATTGAAGTAAATTAACTTTTCTCTGAACAGACTCATTTCAGCGTCGCATTGAACCCCAAGAAACTGGTACACCTCATACTCCTGCTCCTGATGGTAAGTCTCCTTTTCAAGCAATCTCAGGCATTTGGATGTGGGTTCAGAGCCAGCTTCTCCCTTCATGCTGCACAGCTTCTGCAGAAAAATAAAACAGTACTTCATTGTAAACATAATGGAGCAGTAACACTACTGCTAATATTTTGAAATAGCCATTTCTTGCAACCATTAACCTTTCAGTTCTCTGCCTTTCCTTGCTTTTTAAAATTTACCTCCTCTGAAGTAATTTTACTTTCTCTGATCAGACTCTTTTTGGCTTCCTGTTTCATCCGAAGCAGCTCGTGCACCTCCTGCACCGGCTCATGCTCATGATGGTAAGTCTGCTTCTCAAGCAATTGCAGTCACTTGGATGTGGGTTCCTAGGCAGCATCTCCCTTCATGCTGCACAGCTTCTGTAGGCAAACACAGCAACACTTAATTGCAAACATTACGAAACAGTAAAACTGGTACTAACAGCAAATTGTGAGATTTTCTCAGAAGAGGATGGTGAAAGCTAACACAGGGATTAAAATTACAGCTAAAAGCTTCTTTTTTCCTAATGGTCTCCATTTGCTTGGACATATTTGGTTTTAGTTTGGGTTTGGTAGCTTGGTTGGTTGGAGTCTTGGTTTTGGGGAGTGATAGTGGGTGTGTGTTTTGTTTATGGTTGTTTTTTGTTTTGTTTCTTTTTTTTTCCTATTTCAAATTTCTTTCTTACTTTGTTTTTTTTTTTAACCAAAGATTTTTCCTTCCTTTATGTTACAAACCAATATTTGTAATGGCCTTTCCTTGCCACCACAACCATTTCAGTGCTGTGCATTTCCTTGTTTCTTAAAATGAAAACATGTTTTAGATTGAAAATTACTTTCTCTGCATAGGATCTTTTTGGGGTCGAATTGGACTCCAGCTAGCCAGAACACCTCCTGCACATGCTCGTGACAGTGATGGTAAGTCTCCTCTTCAAGCAATTGCAGTCACTTGGATGTGGGTTTTTCCTAGCCAGCATCTCCCTTCATGCTGCACAGCTTCTGTAGGCAAATACAGCAATACTTACAGGTCAGCATAATGGAGCAATACAATCAGTGCAAACAGAAGCATTCTGAGCCATTTTTCAGAAGAGAAAGGGGATGGTGAAAGCTAACACAGGGATTAAAACACAAGGATTAAAATGAATGCTGTAATGGTGTTAATATAAGTGCCTATTTGCATAGATACACTAGGTTTTAGTTTGGCTTTGGTTGCTTGGTACATTGGATTTTTTTTTTTTTTTTTTGTTTGTTTTTTTGTTTTGGGTGTGTTGGTGGTGGGTGGGTATGTGTTTCGTTTTTGATTATTCTTGATTGTCATTTCTTATTCCCTCCCTCCCTCCCTCCCTCCCTCCCTCTGTCCCTCCGTCCCTCCTTCATTCCCTTTCCTCTTCCCTTCCCTTCCTTTCCCCTTCCCTTCCCTTCCCTTCCCTTCCCTTCCCTTCCCTTCCCTTCCCTTCCCTTCCCTTCCCTTCCCTTCCCTTCCCTTCCCTTCCCTTCCCTTCCCTTCCCTTCCCTTCCCTTCCCTTCCCTTCCCTTCCCTTCCCTTCCCTTCCCTTCCCTTCCCTTCCCTTCCCTTCCCTTCCCTTCCCTTCCCTTCCCTTCCCTTCCCTTCCCTTCCCTTCCCTTCCCTTCCCTTCCCTTCCCTTCCCTTCCTTTCCCTGAACTTCCCTTCCCTTCCCTGAACTTCCCTTCCCTTCCCTTCCCTTCCCTGAACTTCCCTTCCCTTCCCTGAACTTCCCTTCCTTTCCCTGAACTTCCCTTCCCTGAACTTCCCTTCCCTTCCCTGAACTTCCCTTCCCTTCCCTTCCCTTCCCTGAACTTCCCTTCCCTTCCCTTCCCTGAACTTCCCTTCCCTTCCCTGAACTTCCCTTCCCTGAACTTCCCTTCCCTTCCCTGAACTTCCCTTCCCTGAACTTCCCTGAACTTCCCTGAACTTCCCTGAACTTCCCTTCCCTGAACTTCCCTTCCCTGAACTTCCCTGAACTTCCCTTCCCTGAACTTCCCTTCCCTTCCCTGAACTTCCCTTCCCTGAACTTCCCTTCCCTGAACTTCCCTGAACTTCCCTGAACTTCCCTTCCCTGAACTTCCCTTCCCTTCCCTGAACTTCCCTTCCCTGAACTTCCCTTCCCTGAACTTCCCTGAACTTCCCTGAACTTCCCTTCCCTGAACTTCCCTTCCCTGAACTTCCCTTCCCTGAACTTCCCTTCCCTTCCCTGAACTTCCCTTCCCTGAACTTCCCTGAACTTCCCTTCCCTTCCCTGAACTTCCCTTCCCTTCCCTTTTTTTTCCAATGGCTTTTTCACTTCTTTCTGTTATAAGCCACTGACATTTCTCTTATAGCCTTTCCTTGCAACCATAACCCCTTCAGTTCTGAGCTTTTCCTTGCTTTTTTCAATTTTACTTTTGAAAAAATAAACTCTCTGAAGTAAATTTACTTTCCCTGAACAGACTCTTTTCTACCTCTCTTCGTGCCCAAAGGAGCTGCTGCACCTTCTGGTCCTGTTCCTGTTGGTAAGTCTGCTTCTCAAACAATTGCAGTCACTTGGATGTGGGTCCCCAGCCAGCATCTCCCTTCATGCTGCACAGCTTCTGTAGGCAAATACAACAATCCTTAATTGTCAATATATTGGAGCATTAAAATTAGTGCTAAACAGAAATATTCTGAGACACCTATCAGAAGGGAAAAGGGGTGCTGAATGCTAACACAGGGATTAAAGTTACTGCTCTGGTTTTTTTCAATTGGTCCCCATTTGCTTTTTTGAGGTTTTTTTTTTGTTTGTTTGCTTGGTTTGTTGAATATTTTTGGTTTTCCAGAGCAGCAATAGTAGATGGGTGTTTAGTTTTTGAATTTTAATTTTTTTTCTTATTTTCTCCTTTTTTCCCCCCAAAAGGCTTTTTCCTTTCATTATGTTATAAAGCATTAACTTTTTTTATTCATCTTCTCTTGCAAACATAACCATTTCAGTTCTGTGCATTTCCTTGCTTTTCAAAATTTACCTCCTCTGAAGTAAATTTGCTATCTCTGAACCGATATTTTTCAGGTTGGCTTTGCACCTAAAGCACCCCGTACACCTGCTACTCCTGTTCCTGCTCCTGCTGGTAAGTCTGCTTTTTAGGCAATTATTGTCACAGGGATGTGGGTTCCTAGCCAGCATCTCCCTTCACGCTGTGCAGCTTCTGTAGGCAAATACAACAATAATTAATTGAAAACATAATGGAGCATTAAAATAGTGCAAACAGAAATGTTGTGATACTTTTTAAGGAAGAGAAAGGGGATGGAGAAAGCTTACACAGGGTTTAAAATTATCACTGGAATGTTTTTTTCTGTTGCTTCCCATGTTCTTGTGGGTTTGGATGTCTTTGTGGTTTTAGTTTAGGTTTGGATGCTTGGTTGCTTGGACTTTTTTTGTTTTCGGGAGCGGTTGAGGTGGGTGGATGGGTGTTTGATTTTTGAATTTTTTATTTTATTACTTCTTTTAATTGCATTTCTTTCTTTCTTTCTTTCTTTCTTTCTTTCTTTCTTTCTTTCTTTCTTTCTTTCTTTCTTTCTTTCTTTCTTTCTTTCTTTCTTTCTTTCTTTCTTTCTTTCTTTCTTTCTTTCTTTCTTTCTTTCTTTCTTTCTTTCTTTCTTTCTTTCTTTCTTTCTTTCTTTCTTTCTTTCTTTCTTTCTTTCTTTCTTTCTTTCTTTCTTTCTTTCTTTCTTTCTTTCTTTCTTTCTTTCTTTCTTTCTTTCTTTCTTTCTTATGGCCAAAGGCTTTTTCCTTTCTTTCTGTTATAAACCATTAACATTTTGTCATAGCCTTTCCTGTCAACCATAACCATTTCCAATCTGTGCATTTCTTAGTTTTTAACTCTTACTTTTACTCAATAGATATTTTTCAGCCTTATATTTCACCCCAAGCAGCTGGTAGACCTCCAGCTCCTATTCCTGCCCCTGAAGGTAAGTCTGTTTTTCAAGCAATTGTATTCCCTGGGATGTGGGTTCCTAGGCAGCATCTCCCTGCATGCTGCACAGCTGCTGTAGGCAAATACAACAACACTTAATTGTAGACATATGGGATCATTAATATTGGTGAAAACAGAAATGTTTTGAGACATTTTTTCAGAAGAAAAAGGTGTAGGGTAACTAAAAAAGGCATTAAAATATTTGTCAGGGAGACTGCAGAATAAGTTTATTTCCTTGATTAAAAAACACAACTTTGGAATTAATATGATGAGAGGTAAAAGATGTCTGTAAGTACGTACTTGTAGCACTTCAAATAAAGTGCTATACCAACACTTCCTAGGGAAGGATGCTTGTTCTAATGCCCTTTGTCTCTTAAAGATTTATGTATAATAATCAGGTGTTGTGTGTTTCAAATAAGCACTTCAGGAGCAAACATTTAGAAGTACTTCACATACACACCCTTGTTAGGGGTATTTAATAGCAAACGTAGATTCTCTCTTGATTTTTTATTGTTTGGTTTATTCCAGCACACTGGAGAGTGCCTAGCCACAGAGCCCGTAGTGTATCTGGAACCCACGTACCTTCCATTGTGGTAGCAGGCAGGACCTACAGTGTGTCTGAAACCAACACACCCTCCAGTGTGACACCAGGCAGATTCTACAGTGTGTCTGAAACCAACATACCCTCCAGTGTGACACCAGGCAGATTCTACAGTGTGTCTGAAACCAACATACCCTCCAGTGTGACACCAGGCAGATTCTACAGTGTGTCTGAAACCAACATACCCTCCAGTGTGACACCAGGCAGATTCTACAGTGTGTCTGAAACCAACACACCCTCCAGTGTGACACCAGGCAGAACAGGTTTTGGGTCATCAATGGGCAGAGTCATCAACCTGACACCAACCAGAACCAATACTGGGTCAGCAGTGGATGCATTCTCCCATATGAGACAAAACAGAGCTCTTACCATGCCTTCAGGCAACATGTCCTCCAGTCTGACAGGGAATAGAGCTGGTACTGGGTCTTCAGTCAACACATCCTTCCGTTTCAAACCACGAAGAAGCAGTTCTTTGCCTTAAGTCAGACCTTCCAGCCAGGATGTCTTACCCAGCACCAGAAGAAATCAGGAAATTTAATTATCAGATGTGACAGATTTCTTCACCAAAAAACTAGCTTCTCTTCAGAAAGAAAATACCTCAGCAATGCAAAAAGATCTAAATAAAGTACAGTCTTACCTACCTTTGTATTGTAGTTCAGTATATATATTTTTTGTTTGTAATTTCATATTTTTATGAAAATGTGCATTCATATCTTCACATTTCTGTGTTTCTAATTATTCTTATATCAAAGCACTCATTTATTTAACTATTTTTTACTGCAGTTTTTAATGTTTATGTAGTATATTTTAAAATGTTATAAAACAACACCTTTTGGGTAGTTTTCTCCATTCTTTAAAGAAAAAAAAAATCCCCAAGCCATTTTAGTCTCTGTCTCTCAAAGTTGTTTCATACCTGTCTATCTTAAACCAGGACTACAGTACTTTAATAGGATTGAGAGAGGTCCATGAAATGCACACCAGTGATTCCTCTTGTGGAATGTCATGGCCCTGTGTTTTGGTTTGAAAAGACAGGTGTCTGCTGAGGAAGGCAGAAGCCTCCCCTGAAATGGAAAATGCAAACTCCCTCTCTCTGAATTATTATAATTTTGAAATTCGGGGGCTCTCAGGAAAAGATATGGGAGTAGGAAAAGTAGTTCTTTATTAGGAAAATTAAAATACAAATGCAATAGTACACAAAAAATCTACTGACAGACTCAGAATATGACCTGACACTCTGTTGGTCGGGGTGTTGGTAGCAGTCCGATTACATGGTGGCTGTAGTCTTCTTGGTGTGACAGCTGTGGTTCTGTTGAAGCAGTGATCCTGCAGAAGGGTGTAGTCTTCCTCTGAAGGTCCAGTGGTGGTGTAGATGGGCTTGGTCTTCTTCTGGAAATCCAGTGGAAAAGAAAGCTGCTCTTCTGGGAATCTAGTTGGAAAAGGCTGCTGTGGTGTTCCAAATATCAGATTATATCTAAGCAGGAATGCTTGGCTCTTCCCCCTGGGAAGAGCATCTCACAATGAGATTATGTAATTTTATCAGTCATGCAGTGAGATTCAATAGCCCACTAAGAGAAGATGTTTTCCAGAGGGAGGATTGGTTGTGGAAGAGATAAAAGAAACTGCCCCACCTGGTTTTAACAAGTGGCCTAATTAGCAGAAGATAATTGCCCTACCTCTAGCAGATACTCCCAGACACATTTTGCAACCTAAGACATTATCCACCCCTTATTCTCTTTCTGCATTGTGTATTTGCATTATGCTCAAATCAATAAACTGACACCATGAAAGCTTACATACAGCTCTTACTGAAGACCAGGTTTCCCTGTGGTACACTATTGCCATTGAGTTAGGAACGGCTGAAGAAAGGTGACATTGACTCCTATGATCAGAAGGCATAAAGCAAGATTTATGTATTTATAGGCAGGATAGTTCACCCAGAACCTGATTGGTTCTTAAATTAGGTTAATTAGGAACGACATCTTCTGGTAAAATATCTTTCCACAAACATCACATACAAACATTCCACATGTTCACAAACACCAGGTGCAGCAATTAAGAATTGTTTTAATTCTTTCTCTGAGCATTCTCACAACTTCCCTAGGACGATGCCTGGGAAAGTTATCTGTTTCTCTCTCTGTCAGCATCCACAGATGACAAGAGGCTAGTGTCTTAGAATCACTGAAAGAGAGGGAAGACCAGGTTGCAGAGGCTGAATGTCCTCTATGACCTCGTTGATCTTCCTCAGGTCATGGAGCAATCTCCAGGAATCAGAAGTTTTCTTACGAATGACAAATCTGCACTTCCCTTGCCCAGCCCGAGTGCAAGTCCTGGGCATGGCTGGAGATTTTCATGGCCAAAATCCTCCAGCATTTACATGTGCTCATGGCTTTGGGTAGCACAAATCACAAAATACCCACTGCAGTTGACAAATGGCATTTCCTGCAGATTGCTACAGCCGCACTGCTGATCAACAAACACATGAAAATCCGTTTCAGTTGGAAAATGTGATTTATTACAAATTGCTACACCCACACTGACAATACAGAACTATACAAATCTCAATTAATGTTAAAACCAGGAATTTATTAGATTATTACAACCAGTCTAGGTAAAAATATACAAATAGCAACTTCAGTTAATAAAACTTAATTTATTGCCAACTTCTACAACAACTCGCTATACACAAAGATCAAATAGGCTTAACAACTTAATTTATTACATATTGCTACAAGTGTACAGCCCATATAGAAACACAAAAATATGCATTCCTCCCCAAGTAACCTTGTACCAAGAACTCAACCAATAGAATTATACATCTCCATACATGTTTAAATAGAACTACATATATACAGAAAAATATCTATAAATACATATATAAGAATCTACAGATGTAAATATAAATTAAATATTACATATTGTATACAATATAGATATGTCACTGTTGATGCAGGATAGGAATAATGAGACTCCAAGACCAGAAGGCAAAGAATAACTGTTTATTAACAAGTACATCGCTCTTTTATAGAGAACATTATGAGGACCAACTTCATTGGTCCTAGAGTAAAAACATCTCACACCATTGGTGCACTATGAATAGCACACGGTGGTAGAACGCATCTATAAACAATATGAATAGAAGGAGAGCTAATAAATTGTTTACATTCCTCTCGAACTTTTTCCCAGGCTTAGCCTGGTAGAAATCTCTCCTTTTCTCTCTGACTGAACTGAGAATACCCGTATAGATATAAACACATATATAACACAAACCTATCTATAAATATACAAATATCACTGCCAAGCTAAATATCCATACGAATGCATCAATACAAATATACAGCTATACATCTGGATATGTAGGTAAAAATAATTACACACAGAAATGGATCAATATACATATAAAAATATGTAAAATATTTATAATATTATAAATATTTATAATATTATAGAATATTATAATATATATATTATATATATATATAAATAAACACATCTACCAAGACAAATAACAAAATACCTATTTAAAGAGCCATATATGTATGACTGCATCAATAGACAGATAGCAACACAACTGTATACATAGGAAATATACATAGGAAACAGATACAACAACTTACATGTACACTTAGATACATATATACACATGAAACATATATGTATATATACATAGTATACATCCATAAATATAACAGACATATAGAAATATTCCTATACAAATAGCAGCCTACATATGTACGTATCTGAAATGAACAGGGCTAATGCATTTATTAATGTTCAGCTCTTTATTAAAAAGATCAGCTGGGCAGGGGGCTTGACGCAGAGCTCGCCCCCGCGGTCGTAGCTTTCCCAGGCAGCCAGAAGGAAGGAGGCATGCAGAGTCTGTCACTGGAGTCCAGAGCAGCAGCTGTCCTTTCTTCTTTCCTTGTGGCACACCAGTGGCCCGAGGATGAGGAGGCGTGGCGTGCAGAGTCTGTTGCTGAAGTCCAGAACAACAGCTGTCCCTGCTCCTTCTGTGGTGGCAGCACCAGGGCTCTCTGTCTCTATCTCCCTGCTTCTCAGAGCCTAATATAGTCTGTTCTTTCTTAGGTGATGGCGACGGTTAAAAGTCAATCAGGGGATGTGTTTCCCTCTTCCTCAGCTAGGGCATTTGTCTAGACTTCTCTATTGTGTTCAGTTTTTGATTTATAGTCCTTTTTATCTCCTAAAAATACTCCCATGACCCTAAGGGGTTTTTATTTGCATGTTAGTCCCAGAATGGCAGCGTGGAGGGGTGGGAGGCCAGTTATCTCCAGGCAGTTTAGAGAAAACAAACAGAGCAATTAGCTAATTAGCATTTCAATATGGGTACTTAGCTAGAGTTAGTAGTTTTTTTAGTGTTGCCATGGGAACTAGGAAGGCCCTGCCCACGTCTCTGGGGAACACGTGGAAACTGTTCATAACAGTATCTATATAATAATCCCTCTCTACGTACAAGTCCATACATCTTTAAACAGAACTGCAAGAAGAGGGATCTCAGCTGCCCCATCTTCAAAGCCTCTCCCTCGGTCTCTTCCTCCCGTGCAGAGCAGCTCTCCTGGACAGGGACAGCAGATGGCACAGCTGGGAAGCAAAGGGAACACTGAGTCAGTACGGGGACGTTTCCCTTGGCAGCAGCTGCACTTGCATCAGGGAAGAGAAGATCTCGGAGCCTCCCCAGAGGGTTAGAAAGAAAAAGCAGCCGAGCGGGCCAGGCTGCGGGAGCGCGGCCGCGGCGGGACTGTCCCGCAGCCCCGGCAGCCCGGCACAGCCGGCACAGCTCCCGGGCCCTGCCGGCACAGCTGCCTTGCCCAAGGACAGCCCCTGTGCCGGCCGGGGCAGCTGCGCTGAGCAGCCCCAGCACGGGCAGGGCCCGCTCCTGCCCCGCCGGGCAGCGCCCACGGCCACAGCCCACGCCACCCTCAGCCCCACCCTGCCTCCCCGGCCCTGTGGCCTCACCCGGGCTCTGTCCAGCGTGGCAGCGGCAGGTCCCCGTTCCCTGCTCTTGCTGCTGGCCTTCAGCTTCTCCCTGCTGGCTCCCGTCAGTCTCCGGCTGTCCTCTAGGTCTTCACTGCAGCTGTGGCAAAAGCGGAGGCCCTGGAATTGGTTCCAAGGCCTGGCAGAGCTGCAGTCCCGGAGCCCTCTGTGCTCCCTGCTGGCCCCCTCCGTCCCCTCAGCCCCGCCATGCTCTCGGCAAACCCCCAGCCCCCTTCAGTTTCTTCAGCCCCTCACAGTCCTCTCACCCCCTCAGTCCCTTCTGAGCCATCCCGTTCCCCTAGACCCGCCACTCCCTCGGCCTGTGCCACTTCCCTGTCACCTCAGCGCCACCATCGCCCTGGGCTGTCCCACACCCCTCAGCCCCAGCAGCACCTCAGGGTCACCGTCCCTTCAGCGTCACCGCCCCCTCAGCCCCCTCAGTCTCACCGTCCTGCAGCAGCTCCTCAGGGGACAGTGCCTGGGGCCACCGGCAGCTCCCACCGCTCCAGGGACACCCGGGGCTGGAACTGCTGCTCCGCCCGGCCCGGCTGCCAGCTCGGACCCAGCACAGGGAGAGGGGACAGAGGGGGCACAGGGGGAAAAGCAAGAGGTGAGGGAGGAAGCAGAGCAGGGGAAGTGGTTAAAAACAGCCCTATACCTATACAGATATCAATCTATGTAACTAAACCCCCATATATCAATATAAATATGCCTGTCTATAAATGTAACTATATATATATGTAAATGTAACTATACACATGTATAAATGCAACTATGGACATCTATAACTATAACTGCACATCTAAAAATATAAATATATACACCTAAAACTACAAATAAATTAACTGTACAAATCTCTGTCTATATAGATAGATAAATATAACTACATAAATCTATAAACACAACTACATAGATCAATAAATATAACTATACACATCTATAACTAGAGATAGAGGAATTCCACCTGCCCAATGGTCACAGGCTCTCCCTCTGTCTCTTCCTGCCACACAGGGCAGCCCTCCTGGAGAAGCTGATCACACGGGATCTGGGAAGCAAAGGGAATGAACACTGAGTCAATACTGGCCCTTGTGCAAGTGTCCCTTGAGCGCCAATTGTCCTTCTATCAGGGACTTTAAAAGACGGCCTGAAAGGCAGACTCTCACTTGGCAATTTGAAGCCTGCTCTTTAAAGAACAGGGATCCTTCCAAGTGTTCAAAACTGAGCTGTGTAAAGTATTTAAGTATCCTGATAAAGTCTCAGCACCCACAGTGCAAATGGCACCCACGAGAGCTTGAAACACAGACAGTCCCAGTGACAGAGAGACCACAGTCCTCACTGAAATGGCTGAAGGCTGCTGGGGGCTGAGTTATGAACCAAACTGGGACACCCAGCTTGGTGGCACAACCCCCACAAGGTCAGGTTTATTCCCTGCTCTCTTGCCACAGCAGAGGACTCCGTGTCAGAGCCTCTGGAGAAGCATGGAGGGCAGAGCTCAGGGAGGTTGTTCATGTGCCTTTGAACTAAAGGCACCAGGAAGCACCAACCCTGCAGACAAGAACTCAACTCTTCTCATCTCCCTTCCTGCCAGAGGCAGGCTCAGAGCAGCCGTCTCACACCTCTCTAAACCAATGGGGCTCTGACTGTGTGGCTACAACTGATGCTGTGGGTTTATCAGCATTGCTTCATGGGTTACTCCTGGGAAGGAATTGTCTGCATAGGCACAGTATGATTGCTTCTATCTCCTCTAATTACTCTGATAAGATGATGGCTAGAACTTTTAGGCAAAAAGCACCATGACAGAATAATTTACAATATTCTCCAAACTACCCCTGTGGTTTTGATTTTCTTACTGACTAGGTTCAGTGTCTGCCCTCAAGAAATCAGTCCAGAAAGAATAGTCTGAGTGCAAGCCTTTCATCTGCTGTTTTTGCAGTATGTACAGACAACTTTACAACATATTTGCAAAAAAACCTCTTAGTTCTTGCTATACCTATCCAGAACCTGATTCTCCCCTCTTTTTATTTGTATTTGAGATCCAAGCATGATTTTTTTCTGGACAGGGAAGTAAGAACCAGCTGCAAATAGAGACTACAAGTGTGAATCTCTACTGCAGGAACTGAGCTGTAGCTTGGGATTAAAGGCAAGAAGTGATGCCACAGTAAATGTGAACATTTAGTGCTGACACAGGAGCCTTCTGCAATGCCCTACCAACCCGTGATTCACATTGGTATAAACTCTCTTTCTGGTGTTACAACGAGTGTAGAAGAGCTGACTATAAGTAAAAAAATAGCCAGAATGTTAATTTTTTTTTAATATGGTGAACAACAAGTATCTAATATTAGACCTCATGGAACTGAGTATTCAGATTTCCACTTAGTACGTGCTGCAGTTTTACTTTGAAATCAACAGGTCTATAGAAATCAAGTTATCCCAGGAATTAATTTGCTCTATGATCTAACTAAAAATGCCTCATTGTCTGATAAGTTTAGTAGAAATTTGCAAAGTCAGCAGACGACAGATTACCTTTTCCTTTCTTATTTAGTGGCTATTCTGCAGGAAAGCTTTTGCAGACTAATCAGTTTGGATGTAATTAAAATGCCAGTACATTTCATATAGCCATTTCAGTATTAGAACAAAACTGTAAGACTGCACAGCCTTTTAAAAACCATTTTAAAATAAATGTTCAAATCAACAGCCTGAGTAGGACTCAGAGTAAAAACTCTACCAAACCTCAACTCCACTCCTTGTCACCCTGTGAATGAGCTCTGCATTCACTTTCTGAAGATGAAAAGTTCCATTTATGGTGGTTTTGGTATGGTTAGGAATTGAGGAACGGTCTTCTTCCTTCATCAGCTCCACGCTGCAGTGCCTTTGGGATACGGGCCACTGGTCGTTGTTTGCACAGCAGTGGTATTTCTACACGAGGCAGAAAGTGCAATTGCATTTCCAGCCAAAAGTCTATGAGGAGTGGGGCAGCCAGAGCATCCTGTGGAGATACAGGCCTGCAGCTGTGATTTGAGGGGGTTTTGGTTGCTGCCCAGAGCAGCAGGTGCAGCTCTTCTGTGAGTGTCCCCCCTTCCCAGGTGCCCATGGATAGGAGGTGCAGGGTTCTGCAAGGGGTATGGAACAGGGTGGGGATGTCTGCTGGCAATAGAGTGCAGCAGAGAGCAAAGAGTCCAGGATGTTCCTGGAGTGTGTGACAGAGAACTTCTGACACAGCTGGTGACTGAGCCAGTGAGGGAAAGCACCGCTGGACCTGCTGTTTGTGAAGAGAGAAGGGCTGGTGGGTGACAGGAGGGTTGGAGGCGGCCTTGGGCTGTGTGATCACAAAATGCTTGTGTTTGATTTCCAGGGAAGGAATGAAAGATGTTGGGGACGAGTTTACCTGCAACAAATTGTGAATTCCTTAAGCTTTAACAGACAATGCTGAGTCCTGCATTCCCTCACACCAGTGATTAATGGGTACAAGTGGATATCCTAGCCTTGAGAATAAAGAGAGTGGGCCTACTGAGGACGGAGCTGCAATGCATTCAAGCAGAAGAAAGTGGTTTTAGTAGGCTCTTAACATGGAAGGAGAATTTGAGGAATGGGATGTAGTCTCTGACTGCTTTGTTCTCTTTGACTTGAGGTGGAAGTGTCACCATCCTACCTGGCAGCCTGCGAAGACTTCCAGGAAATGACGGGCGACCAAGAGCCCCGAGACTGGCGTGAGGCACAGGAGCTGTACCAACCAGAGATGCTGCAGGATAAGCACATCCCAAGGATGGTGCAGGAAAAGAGAATTCCACGGGAGGTAGAACATTAGAACAAGAACCTGCAATGTATCTGCACGCCTAGAAGCAGGGAAGGAGTCCTTGGGAGGAAGTGGAGCGGTCATTGCTGCAGTCATCCTTCAGAACAGGAAACTGGCTATGAACTCGAGTAAAATCAGCCTTTGGTTTTGACCATGTGGTTTCACAAGTGGACACCCAAACCGGTCCAGTTGAAGAGCATGTGGCTGACAGCAGCTTCCTAAGGGCTTGCATTTGAAATGGGATCTCAGGGCAATCTCTGCCAGCCACCTTCCTGACACAAACTCGTTTCTTGTCCCGGATTTACACAGGCTCTGTCACTGAACCTGCTGCAGCAGCAGCGGCGCCGTCCCAAGGAGCCTTTGCTCCCCAGCCGGAGAAGTGGAGCCGGGGCACTTGGTTCACCTCCCGCGCTGACCCAGCTGCTGCTCAGCAACAGGAGATCGACGATGCCTCCCTGGAGCAACAGAGTACGTCTGGTGCCTTTCTTACCTGAGGGACAGTGTCATGTGTGCACGTGTCAGCACAGCTGTACCAGATGGTCCTCCTCAGTTTGGTGTCACAGGGACATTTAGGACTCCCTGCAGGAAGTGCTGGCAGTGCTCTGAGGCAGTGAGAGAGCACTCTGGGTGTTCCTCCTACCTCTGAGGGCAGCTTGGACTGGCTGGAGTTTGCCTGGGCTTCTCTGTGCCGAAGGCAGAAACAGGGATTGCTCCTGGATCAGCAGAAGGATGCGACCGCTTGAGTCCTAGCCATTGGCACAACCCCTGCTCAGAGCAGTCTCTAGGAGAAGACATCAAGCCCTTTGTGATTCTGCAGCACAGGGCACTTATTCTGCTTCTTGCCCATAACAGCTACCAGTGCTGTGCTCTCAGATAAGACCTGGTAGGGTTGAGAACACAGCCTAGTTGATGCTGTGTCTGTCATCACCTGTAGGGACAAAAAGGCTCGCTCTGGCTTCTTCCCATCAGTGCCTGTCAGTGCTCATGCTTGGGCTTTGCCAGCCTTGTTGTGGTAGCTGCCCTGGCCCTGAGGGCTGGTGGGACTGCAGAGGCTGGAGCCTTCCTTAGCCGGGAGAGTCCCGATGCCGCCCAGCCGCTGCAGCGCGGAGCTGCCTGAGCCAGCAGCCCTTTGTCTGGGCCGCCTTCTGCGTCGCATGGCCTGGGCCCACGAGAGGGTCAGCATCTCCTCTGGGCAGCTGTCTGTGTCACGCTGGCGCCTGAGGAGCACTGCTGTCCTCTCTGCCCTTGCCTGCCGTGCCGAGTTGGGAAGATGGGGACGTGTGTGGTGCCGAGAGGGCGAGTCCAATGGGAGTGACTGATGCCCGCTGTCAGGGTGAAGAGAAGCAGTGTGGTTCTTCATGTGGGGCACAGGCAAGGGCATCTTTGAACTCACCCTGCTCATAAAGAGTGAGGGTCCTGATCCTGAAAGCCCCATTGGGATTGGTTAGAGCATGAGCTGCTCTGGTTTACAAACACAGAGGCATTCTTCTGGCAAACTGCTGCAAGGTGGAGAAGATGGGAACACTTGGCAATATTCCTCCTGTTCTGAACTTGGCATCTGTTCAGAGGAATTGATTCTAGATATCAAGGTGCATTTAATCTTAGCAAGTAGGAAACCTTTTGTTGAATCTCACAGTGTTTATTCCCAAGAAAGCAAAGGCTCTCTTATTTCCAGCTCTCCTTAATGTTTTTAGATGACAAACTTACTTACCTTAGTAGCTGTTCTCTTCTGGTCTCTGTCTTCTCTGAATGTATCTCCCTGTACTTCCCTGTGTATCTGCTCTCAAGAGCTCTCTCTCTTCAAAGGACTCTAGAAAATCAGTCTCTGTGCTGGCCACTTGTGCTGCGGAGCTGCCTGTCTTCTTGTTGTTGTTCCTATTCCTGTTGTTGTTCTTGTCGTCAGCCAGCTGACCACAAAGGGCTCAGCGCTCCAGACAGTGGGGCTGCCTTTTGTATCTCCTGGAAGCTGGGATCTCTGCATTAAAGTGAGCATCTTGCATTTTCTTTCCCTCAGGGAGAATGGTGAAGATGGAAAATCCCATTATAAAATACATTGAACTGGAAAATATTGGCAGTGTGTGAGTCCAACCAATGTTAATTTTAGAAAACTATGCACCAGGTGTCTTGCTGGTGGAATATCCATCAAGTGTGAAGTCAGACAAGCTGCAAACATATTCAGACGCTGGGGTTAGATTGTCAGTGCTGATCAGAATTTGTAAGTGTGGTCAGAAGGCATTGCCAAAGACATGTCTATGCTTCCAGTGTCCTGCAGGTCTTAGGCATTTACAGCAGAGATCTCTGTGGGCTGGCTTTCACTGCAAGATCTAAATGGCTTCTCCTTCCTTTGCTACTATTTTGTTTCTAGGACTTTTGGAGATGTTTGTAGAGTGCTTGACACTGCCACAGGAGGAGAGGTAAATGTCAACAGCTGCCACAGACTCTGCTGCACTCAAGGGCTCTCTCCTGTGTTTTGATAAGCTGGGGCTGGAGCTTTGTGTAGAGCTGTGCTGAAAAGGCACAAGAAGCACAGACTGGTGCCAGTGTGCAAATTGCAGCTGGGACAGTCTTTGTCCTTCTCAGCTGCCAGAAGGAAGGCACAGAGGGCAGCGGTTCCTTTCAGAGAAGGACGCGCTCACTCGCCCTCCATTGCTAAAACAAAGGTGGTGCCTTTGAGCATCTCACTGCTCTTTGGGGCTACAGCTTCAGAATTCTCACTTCTGGTTGCCAGAAAATACATCTGAAAGTTACTGGTAGTTCCTTAGCCACCTGCAGTGCTGCACTTGGGAACTGCATGTAGGGAGAGATCTGCACGGCGTCCCTAAAAGCCCTAAGCCCTGCCCATAGCCCAAGATGTATCCACAGAGTATTAAGGCATGGATTACTTCTTCTGAATCCCATACAAAGCAGCAAGGAGTGTGCTCAGAGGTTTGTGGGTGGTAGTTGAGACATCACTGTTACCAAAAGGTCAAGGCAAAATGTCAGCGGCCACATGTCCTGTAACTGGCCCCAAGGAGCAGAGAAATGGGCTGTTGGAACTCTGTTCCCATTCCGATGTCTAATCACAAGGCAGTTTGGCACAGTTTGGCTGCGTTATTCCAAAATCACTCACTCCATGTGAGAAGTTGTTCTCACGCCACCAGCTTTTAATGTTACAACATCATTTTAAGTGGCCATAAAGAAAATAAATTTTCAAGGACTGATCAGGAAGGAAGTAACCTTTAATGAACTCCTGGTCATGAAAATGAATAAGCACCCAAACATTGTGAATTATTTAAAGAGGTGAGTGGTTGTTGTTTTATCCCAGCAATGTTTGTTTACATACTGCAAGCATGCAAAGTTAAAAACCCACTTTGGTCATTAGCAGAAAATAGAGCTGGTAATTATTGGTTAATTATTATTTCTCTACTTCTCTCCAGTGGATGGGAAGAGAGTGCATTTGGTCTGCATTAAACTACCCTGGCAAATGCAGTTTGAAAATTTTTCAAAAACCTGAATCAGCCCTATTTTACTAATTCAATACCCTGTAAGTTCACTGCCTCCACATTGTTTTGAGGCTTGAGTTTTTCAAATTTTTCTCAGCACCTTTTAAGTTCTGATAAACCATCCTAGAGAGGATATCCCTTGGATTGTTGTCCCTTTTCCATTGCTGTGCATGCCAGGAAGATAAGCTGTTTATTTCCAGAAATAGCATGTGTGACAGGTTTTTTATCTAGGCTGTTACTAAACTGCACTTTTCACTTGCTGACCATCTAAGACATCTCCTTTTTCACAGCTGTACCTTTCTTCTTGAGACTGCACAGATTGCAAACAAGGCACAGCTGAGAGGGAATGTCTATTCCTTTTATTCTGTCCTTGTCACAAAGGCACCCGGAAACAACCCTTGGTGTTTTCCAACAGCAACGTTGTTGTTTTCAAACATGCACGTTCATCTCCACCCCTTGTTTCCTTCTTTCAGCTACCTTATGGATGAGCAGCTCTGGCTGGTCATGGAGTACATGGACAGAGGCACTCTGAGTGATGTCATCAGCGAGACTCACATGTCTGAAAGAGAGATGGCAGCCATCAGTCAGGAGGTCAGCAATCCCACCTGTGCTGCCCAGGGCTTGGGCAGGATTGTCTGGGAAACAGGGGCTCAGACCTGGAGAGATTTCATGTGCCAAGCTTTGTTTCTGTGTTGCTGGTATGCTATGGGCAAGCAAAAGCATCTCAAGTGAAATGCCTGCCAGTGCCCCTGCACTCACTGTACTCTGTTCCTGTACTCTTACCTTCTGCTGTTGTATTCTCACTCTCTCTTGCGTATTTGTATTTGCTGTTCTCCACCTTGCCTCTCTAAACATTTGCCTCGAGCCTGTCTGCACTGCATTCCTTGCCTGTAAAAGCAAAGGTGCTGGTGGCAGCATTTGAAACTAATGGCAAAGAAAAAGAGACTCATTTCACACAGTCCTTAGCTGAAAAGGACAGTAGTCACACAACACAGTGTTTGCTTCAGGCAGGGAACTGATATGATACTTCCAAGCCTGTGCTGAGGCCAGCAACAAAACCTTTGTCATGCAGCCTCCCACCCCAAAGTGATCCACTTCACACCAAAGGGAGGGACTTTTTCTTTCTTGGCAAACCCTAGTTTGGAGAGAGCACATCCACAGCAGCAGCAGCCATCCTGGCTGGTTTGCAGGGGACAGTCTACAACAGTGCTGTTGCTTTTTCAAAAGCTGACATGCCTTTCCTTAGAAAGATCCTGCTCTGCAAGTGGTGGAGCAGCAAGCTCTTCCTCTCAATGGCACTGTGTTCTGCCATTACTCGCCATTCCCCTGCAGAGGCAATCTTTAGAGCTGTTTCCTTTCTTGTGTGGTGAAATCACATCACTAATTTTTGCCCTCCTGTTTCTGTTTTCTCTCTCAGTGCCTGCAAGGCCTGGAATTTCTTCACTCGAACCTCGTGATCCACCGAGATGTGAAGAGCAGCAACATCCTTCTCAGAACCGACGGCTCTGTCAAGCTGGGTCAGTATATTCTTGGTCAGGTGCAGCATTCCAGGGATGTGGGCTGTGGGGCTGCTTTGAGTGACTGCCAGCTCCCCAAAAATGGTGCTGGTGGCAGTGCAGGGAACCCTGCCACAAATTGTGGGCACAGTTGCAACATGCACAGAAGTATGACAAGGAATAAGGAGTCAAGAGTGGTGTTGGTTGGTGTGTGTCCCTTCCAGAGGGAGGGAGCTACAAATCTAAAGCATCAGAAAAATAAAAGGCTGGAGGTAGTCTAAAAAATGAGGGCTTTTTGTGAAGTGGCCAATTCCATATTTCCTTGTCTAAAGCCCTGAGGAAACAGAGCAGGGACAGATTTTCAGGAGACTCAACAGCACATTCTTAGACTGAGAGTGGGAAATTCTTTTGCTTGATTTCCTAACTTGAGCTGGCTTTCATGGTATGTTGTTTTCTCCACAGCTGACTCTGGCCTCTTTGCTCAGCTCACCCCTGAGCAGAGTCAACGGAGCTCAGTGGCCAGCACTTCTGGGTGGATGGCGCCTGAAGTGGTGAGAGGTCAACCATGTGGCCCCAAAGTGGACATATGGTCTGTTGGAATCGTGGGCATCGAAATGGTGGAACGAGAAGTTCCTTACCAGAATGAAACTCCTGTTTTGGTAAGGTGCAAATACTCACTGATCCCGCTGTCTTTCTCACCTGCCCCATGGTCAGTGTGCCACTGGACAAAATCCCATTGCCATCTGCTGGCACCACTTCCACCAAGGTCCCCTTCTGAAAATGTCCCTGCAGCACATCAGCATCTGCTGTCGATTTGGTTGCATCAGAAGGGAAGAGGAAGGTAACCAGTTCAGAAACGTAACCAGTTCAGAAACCTGCCATTTTGGCCTCCAGCCATGCCTGACATTTCTCATTTGCTTTTTGAACAATGTTGGAGCTCTGTCTCTGAAGAAAACGAGTTTTTCATTGGAATGGTTGGATGTGTGATAAATATCCTTCAAAATGGAGATTGAATCTTCCTAGTTTCAATTTTATAGAAAAACAAAAAAAGAAAAAAAGAAAATGGAAAAGGAAGAGGAAGAGAAAAGGGAAAAGAAAAAAAGAAAAAGTAAGGGGAAAAGGGAAAGGAAGAGGAAAAGGAAGAGAAAATAAAATGAAAAAAAAAGGAAAAGGGAAAAAAAGAAAGAAAAAGGAAAAGGAAAAAGGAAAAAAAGAAAGAAAAAGAAAAAGAAAAAGAAAAAGAAAAAGAAAAAGAAAAAGAAAAAGAAAAAGAAAAAGAAAAAGAAAAAGAAAAAGAAAAAGAAAAAGAAAAAGAAAAAGAAAAAGAGAAAGAGAAAGAAAAAGAAAAAGAAAAAGAAAAAGAAAAAGAAAAAGAAAAAGAAAAAGAAAAAGAAAAAGAAAAAGAAAAAGAAAAAGAAAAAAGAAAAAGGAGAAAAAACCACCAAAGCAATGCCCAAGCAGTTCTGCTTGCTTTTTCCTTCATTAACCAAAGCACATCAATTTTCCTCCAAACTATAGCATCTTTTCCCAATCCTGTGGGTCTTCAAAATTTTCAGGCTTTCAAATCATCTGTACATTGTTCAGTCATGCGTGTGGGTGGCCTGGATAAGTTTAGGATGTGTTTTTCTCCGACTGCAGTTAGAATTGTACACTAAACTCTTGGCTGTTTCTGGGTACTTTAACAAGTTGATGAGCTCGCAGCCAGGTGCCCGGGGCTGGGATCCAACGTGGGCGGTTGACACCGGTGCTGTGTTCCTTTACCACAGGAGCAGGGCCATCCCTGGCTTGCACAGTTCTAAGGACAGTGAGGACTCCAGCTCCCCACCATGTCCAGTGGCTGAGCACAGCTGCAGAGAGACAGGATAAAACCCTCTTTGTGACTTCTGGGGGTGTGGGAAAAGTGAAGGAATTTTTCCTCTGGGTTGAAGAAGAAAGTAACAAAGTCTCTTTGGTCACCATCTTTTTCAGTGCCACCAGCACAGAGCTGTGACTATTGTGGTGGGCATTTTCATGGAGACTCCCAGGCCTCCTTCCATTGTTATTTCTGTATATTTTAGATGGATTCTGCATCTGCATTTTTTTTTCAAGAGAAGAAAAAAAAAAAACTTGATGATTTTTGTTTCATGGAAGCTGTGCTAAAGGGACCAACAAGCACTGCAAAGATTCCTTTCATGTAATAATCCTTGGAAATAGTATGGATAGAACAAACTCCCCCTTCCAAATAGCCTGTCAGGCTGGTGTGAATCCTCAGAGAAGCAAAACGTGCTTTTGCTGATGTAGTTCCCACTAACTAGGTCAGTCAATGAAATCAGCTGCCAAGGCAAGATCTGCTGAATGTTGGAAAAGCTGTGGCTGCATCGGGGTTTGGGTTTTTGGTTGGTAAAGGAAAGTCATCTCTGGGTCTCTGCCATGGCAGTTTCTGCAGAGTGGAGCTTAAACAATGGGATCTGAGAGAGCAGTTACAGATGGGAAAGAAGCAGCTGGAGCCTTATGTTTCCTTTTTCCCCAGCCTCAACTCCTGATAGCCATACGAGGGACACCAAAGCTGCAGCAGCCCAACCGATTCTCGCCTTGCCTGCGTGACTTCCTGAGCTGCTGCCTGCAGACAGATGAGGCACGGCGCTGGTCTGCCAAGGAGCTCCTGCAGGTAAAATGCAAAGGGGCTGCAGGTGAAAGAGTGTCTGAGGGATGGGCTCCTCCTCCACTGAGGTCCAAGGCATCAGATGAGCCTCCTTCCTCCCGACCTCCACTCCTGGTGCTGTTCAAATGAAAACGGTGAGGAGTTCTAGTCTGGGCTGGGCCGGGTTGGGAGGGCCCTGTGAAGGTCATCTGGTCCAAGTGTCCTGCAAAGAGCAGGGAGAGATCAGGTTGTTCAGAGCCCCTTCCCACCTGACCTGGAATGTTTGCCCTATCCCTCCCCAGGATGGGGCACCTACAAGCTCTAAGGACAACCTGTGCCAGTGTGGCACCATGCTCCAAGTAAACAAGTTCTTCCTTAGATCTAATCTGACTCAATCCCCATTTTATATTATAAATATTATCCCACGTCCTATTGCAACAGAGCCTGTTAAAAAAGGTATTTCCTACTTCCTGAGAATCCCCTTTGAAGTACTGGAACTCAGCAATGAAGTCTCCCTGGGGCCAGTTCTCCTCCAGGCGGAATAGCTCCAGGTCTCTCAGCCTGTCCTCAGAGGAGAGGTGCTCTGTCCTCTGTTTCTGTCACCCTGTTTTGTAATTTGGTGGGGTGTTCTGTTTTATCTAATGGCAAAAGAACTGAAGTACAGCAATGCAGGGTACAGAGCCATGAAATGGTGGTGGAGGAACCCAAGGAAGCCAGTCCTGGCAGAGCAGTCTGGAGAGATTTGGCTGTGGGCAGGAGGGGCTGTGGGGGACTCACTGTGAGCCTCTGAGGGGCCCTGGTTTGTGCCCCCCACCACACCCTTAGAGGTTTCTGGCACGCAGACAGTGGCAGCTGAGAGGCACTTGTCCCAGCCCCATCTGCTGCCTGGCACGTTCAGGCAGAGGGGAACTGGCCCAGGCTTACTGCCAGGTTGTGTGGCAGAGAGGGAACTGCAGCAGCCAGCGCCACTCGGCTGGCCCTGCTGGGAAGGAAGGTGCCATCCAGCACAGGAGGGGCAGGGCATGCAAAGGTAGACACTGCTCTGTCTCCCTGTGGAAATTAGCACGGTAGCTGTCTCTCAAAGACAGGGACCTATGTGGGTCATTGGAGTTTCCTGAAAGGAAGAAACCCCAGGGACAGAAAGCACCATTTCTAGAGCACTGGCAGGGCAAAAATCCCAGCTAGATGGAGAAACCAGAGTAAAGGGATAAGTGGGATTCTGGGCCAGGTTTGCCTGTGATGGCAAGGTCCTGCACAGGATGACAGGGGAGCAGATGTCCCCGTCACTCCTCTTTCTGGGTCTTTCTAAGTACCAGAGGAATCCTGATTGAGTCTGTGAAGCACTGAGCTTGGAAAGTCATGATTCACTGTTCTTTGTTGTTTGTTTTTTTTTTTTTTTTCCTGTGGACAGCATCCATTTGTAACATCAGCCAAGCCAGCGTCCACCCTGGTACCACTCATCAACTCGGTGAAGAAGGAGAAGAAGACAAGAATGTAACAATCAAGATATTATCTCCATAACCAAGTTAGAGTAGGGTTGTAGAGTAGGACTCTAGAGTAGGATTGTTGAGTAGTTTTGTAGTATAGGTTTATAGAGTAGGATTGGAATTAAATAAAGTTTCTGAAGCATCAACTCATTTGGAAAATTCCCCTCGTTCTGACCCCTTCAGAAAACTCAACATTTCCTTCTGAATTGCCAGTTGCTTTTTATTGGTGCTAAGAAACGCTTATGGCTTCTTTAGTATGGTTTGTAAGTGGAGAAGGCTCTTCTTCATTCATCCTCTCCAGACCACACTGCCTTTGGAATACAGCCCACTGGTCCCTTTTGGCACATCTGGGGCACTTCTAGTTGAGGCAGAAATGGCAATGGCATTAACAGGAAAAAATAAAGTGGGAGTGGGGAAGCCAAACCATCCTGTGCTGATGCAGGCCTTCAGCTGTGACTCCAGAGCACTTGGGTGCCTGCACTTGGATTTGTATCTGTAAGTGCAATGTCTTTGGCTGGAGGAGAGCCTTGCTCAGCTGAGAAAGCAGAAAGATCAGAGAGGGTGCTCTGAAAGGTCTCCTGCAGTGCAGAGCTGTCAGCGACTGTGAGGTGAGAGCGGGCCCAGCCCTGCTCGGGCTGGAGCCGCAGCAGAGCCCCGGCAGAGCCCGGAGCAGCCTGAGCCTCGGCAGAGGCAGGCTGCCAGGAGGCCCTTGTAGCTGCAGGAGGCAGCAGCCCCGCCCTGCGTGCCTCTTCCTGGTGTCATGAATGAGGCGCCATATGTCAAGTTTAATAAACTGCAAGATTTAAAATTTAGCAGCAGTTTTAATTGAGGTATAAAAAAATTAAATAATAATAATAAAATCAAATATAATGAAGTAGTTAGAAATAGAAATTTGGCAGTGGTTCTGATAAAGCATAAGCAAAACCAAGCGGGGTACGGGGAGGACCCCTCAGCCTGCCGCACGTACAAAAGGCAAAAGAATCCAAGCACAACTTCTATACTGTGTGCTAATACATATTCATCAATAGTTCCTGTAAATCTCCTCCCAGTTTTGATTCTTGAAGTCTACGTCACTATATTACACAGCGCATGTTCCCGTTGTTGCTGGGGGGTCTTCTGGACTCTTCAGGGGTCTTCTTGGATGAAGGCCGATGGTCTTCCTGGCTGTCCTCTGAATAACCTGGCAGGTTGCGCATGCACATGGAGCTTGGTGTTATATAAGTAGGCATTATGTTCCTGTTTTGGGTTCTCTGTCTGGAATTATATCAATTTATTTGTCTTCAAGGCTGTTCTTGCCTAAGAAGAAGTTGCCTGGACATTTATTTGTCTCAATGTCGATTCCACTCTTGGAGGTTTTCCCAACTTTGTCCTTCCCAAGGCTGTTTGTGCTAAAATAGCTCAATACTCCATCCTGGATCTTATGAACATCTGCGAACATCTGTTTTGTGATGCTAATTATATATCACTTTCCTCTGTTACTTTTTAACAAATATTTTCTAAAATATCAATATAGTTACAGTTATTAGCACAAATCATCTTAATTTATCACATCTCTATCTGGCTGTGTTTGAAGGTATAGGGTCAAAGCAAACTCCCTTGGTTCCTCCCTGAGCCCTGCCCAAGAGGAGGATGAAACCAGGTGTTCCCACACTAGAAGTTATGGTAGCTTGTTTATTCAACAGTATAAAATCTGGGCCCTCTCACAGCAAAGTTGGCAGCCTGGCCTGAGGGTGGGCGAACCACATAGGAATTCCCCGTTACTGGGAGTGCTTCTCCAATCCTTTGGTGACAGGGCATCCCCAGCTGACGTGTGTGTCAGGACAATGGTCAAGTATTAGGGTAACTGGTGATGTATCTTTCTTAATCCCTACAGGCAATCTTTTGTAGCAATAATCAAGTGCATTGCTTAGCTTATCCTTCTGTACTTCTCTGCTGCTTTGCCCTACAGGAAATGACACTTCTTCCTTAAGTTGGTGTGGGTGTCTTTGGTGCTGACCCTGCCAGCAAGCCATTCCCTTCAGAATTGGACTCGGTGGATCCCTTCCAACACAGAACACTCTGTGATTCTGTGATCACTTCTACAAAGTTTGCTCAGAATAAGTTTCAGCTAGAACACTTGAAATTATTTGCTGAAATTAGAGTTGGTAGATAGTTCTTGTTGGTAAACAATGGAGGGAGAGAACAGCTTCATGTGGTTTTTTGGGGCATTACCCCAGTTTTGTGGGTTCCTCCCTCCATTTTGGGATATTGCACCTCCATTTTGGGGGTCTCTACCCAGCGATTTTGGCTTCCACTCCTTCCACTTTGGGGCCCCCTTGAATTTTGTGCACCCCATCCCCATGTTCCACACATGCCCAACATCCCCAGTGTGCACTGAATGGCCAGCAAGGGACTGGGGAATGCTGGGACCCACAGTGATGTCAGTCATCCCTCCTGGTTACACACAGGACTCCTCGGCCCTTTTTGGGCTGCCCTGGAGTGCCAAGGCCACGGTGAGGAAATGCCTTTGCTGCCATGCTGTGCAGGATCTTGCTTGGCTCATTATGGCCTCATGTCCTCTGTCTCTCATTGTCCTCTGACAGCACCTGTGTCCCTGCAGCCCTCTCAAGAGCAGGACTTTGGTGCCAACACCCAAGGCTCCAAATCCACGCGTTGGCTCTGTCCCTATGGTATCCCCACACGTACTTGATGGACAAGAATACCCCTTAGTTAACTTAATAATTGATACCTGGGCAACAAGATAATGACCCATCACCCTCACTGGTTTGCCCCCTCCTCCCTTCCTTCTTTTTGATGCCGAGGCAATGAGATTATGCTTGAGCTATGCTAAAAGCTGTAGCTATGTGGAAAGAAGTAGTTACTTTGTACCAGGGGATGGGAATGAAGCACTTTCTAGAAGTCAGCAAATTTAGCAGAACAAGCTAACTGCAAAAGGCTAATTAACCACTGGCTATTTGAGCAGACAGTCTTGTAGAGCATGTGCAAAAACAGAGGTAAAAAAGTTGAAGCCCGAGGAAGCCTTCTGAGCCTTTATCCGAAACGACCACCAGAGGCTGACAACCACCTCCTGTAGGAACTGCACATGTGCTACAAGGGCTTACATAATCATGTAATTAGAAATATGTTGCAATATGAAGATTAGAAAAGTATCATGTTCACATTAAGTTAAAAAAGTTTAAAAGCTTGTACTGTGCAAAGAATGGACAAGTGTACCTATTGCCCTCACCCCCGCAGCGTCTGTGGGAATTCGAAAAATCAGAGGGTTTTAGGAAAGCTGCAAAAGGCAGGCCTCAGAGACAGCAGAACTGTGGTTAGAGCTGAGCAGTAGCCATAAGATTTGTCGGCAGAAAAGTCATATAAGAAGTAGAAAAGTAAGGGCAAATCAAACAATGGTCTGTGTATTAACACTTGGCTAGAATTAACTCCCTAAGCTACAGAAAAATATCTAGCAAGATATTAGGAAGTTCTAAGCTTAATAATGGAGCTCTGTGCATTGTGTTTTAAGGCTTACAAGCAGGTACAGTATTAAAAATAAACAAGCATTGTTCTAACAAAAGATACGTGAGTTTACAGTGGTTGGGTGGAACTACTGTCAATATGTCAATGCTTTTGCTTTGTGTGATTGGTCAAAAAACTTTTAAAGTAAGTTGTAACATTAAGTTCTTTGTCTGCTGCCAGGGATGCGAGCTGCTGGTGTCTCCCATTGTCCATGTAACCATGTAATGAGACCGATGCTAGAAAATAAACAGCTCGAGACGCGTTCCTCAGCAGTCCCGTCCCGTTCGTGATTTGTACATAGAGCCCCAGATGGCAATAGTATATAGATGTTCAATTACATATATGATAAATTAATATGTATTATTTCATACATTTTGATTTCATCTAGATTTATATATTTTCATTTCATATAGATTTGATATATTCCTCCAACTTGGGAGAGTGAAGATGTACAGCAGTCCAAAACCTTCTGCCCACACAGCAGTCAGCCCCGGGTGTGTGCATGCACACCCACCCACTGTCCGTGCTCTTCTCAGCATCTCAGGGCTGCTGTTTGCACAGAATTGGGATGAATTTAACTCGACAGACCCACGAGTGGGGTGTCCAGCTTGTCATGAACACTCATGTGGCAAGGCACAACACAGAGCTCTCAAATCACATTATCACAGGTCCTTTCATTCCTGCTGGGCACTGAGGAACTCCTAAAAGCACCAAAGACACAGAAAAGAGGTGGAAAAAATTGGCACCATGCTAGTGCTGGTATCCTCATGGAGGAAAATCTATTGGGTTTCTTAAGGTTGTAGCTTTCCAAAAACTAGGAAAACTGCTCAGCCCCAGTAGCCCAATTGTGAGTGGTTTTCTTGACTTGGCAAAATTGGGTTAACAGTGGATTCCGTCCTTGGTTCAAATCACCAGCCCTGACCTGCAGACAAAAGCACCACCACCAGCACAAGCTACATCAGTCAATTTTCTCAAAAAGCTGTGTTAAATTTGTGAGTGGAAAGGAAAACCTGTCAGACCCTGTGGGTTAATGACAAGACTCTGAACAACAGTTCCAAAGCAAAGGACAGCAGGTTCTCTCCGGGACACTCCTTTGCTCCAGGGCAGCCGGGCTGCCCTGGCTGCCCAGGGCCCTCTGCGCTCCACGGGCTCTGCAGAGCTGCACTGCAGGGAGGCAGCTTCGGGCACCTCAGCCCCTGGGCAGGAGTGACTGCTTGGTCTGGACAGCTGCCTGTGGGCAAATGCAGGGTGCTGGCCTTCTGCTCTTGGCCCTAGCCCGGCCTTGCAGGGCTAATCCTGTTCCCTGTCTCAAATGTGCTAAAGACAGACTTGCTTGTTTCCAGCTCTGCACAGCATTGATTTGCACCACCAAATACTGAAGGACTAAGGCCTGAACAACAGGCCCTGACTGAAGCCTCAACAACAGGACCTGAGCCAAAGCTGCCCTCTAGATGACCTTTCCAGCCAAATGTTCTATGTATCTGCTCCTTAACCAAGTGTTGCTATCAGAAGGATCGATGCATCCATTCATTGGTGAAACATGTCTTCACCTTCTGGCATTAGGAAACCGGATAAGACCACCTCTGGCCTTGGTTCCTCCTTGAGCCCTGGGCAGGCTTGGGGCGAAAACCAAGAGGAGAATGAAATCAGATGTCCCCAGAGCAGAAGCTCTGTCACATTGATCGTCCAGCGCTATCAAAGCTGGGCTACTCTTACTCTTGGATTTCTGGCAGTTGCCCCCTGCTAGGGAAGAGCAGCAGGACAGCTGAACGAATAGGGGAGAGCTCAGTAGACAAGGAACTGCTAGTTAAATAGCCCCAGAACATGTTGGGTTTTTTTTCTTCCTTCTCACCCTGCTTGGGAGGATGGGAGCTTTTGTGTTCTCTGACAGAAGTACAGTTGATTCCAAAGGAAACACACCTGAAGACCAACAGTGACCCATCCTTCCCTTTGCTTCCTTTCTTCTTCCCTCTCTGCTGCACAGCTCCCTTGAGACAGAACCTTGCTGATGCCTTGTCACGGTTGAGTAAGAAAGCGGCACAGACCCGCAAGATGGCTGGTTTGCACAACAGCAGTTTTAATACGAAAAGCTTTCTTTTATAGACTGTTCTAATACATTTCACCTGATTGGCCAATTAACAAAAACACCTTTCTTATTAACAATCCTTGAGAAGAACAGAAAAACAGAAAGTAGGAAAACACCACCTGCAGGTTGTTTATAATAATAAGTTTTCATTGCTTCTCTACAACTCTCTAAAGTCTCACAAGTCTGCCATGAGAAAACTTCTCAGGTTTTCTTGCTCTTTGACCAGGCTGTCACATCCACAGGTCCCCTTTTTTGTTTAAAGAAGGAGGCCGTGTTTGTAATCCTCTGCAGGGCCCCTTGCAGGAAGGAGAACAAACACAGCTCCAGACGTTCCTCAATCGGACGCTGATTTAAAATGGTCAGAGAGATTGGATCTTGTGATCCCTCTTACAAGAAATGTACCATCAATCCTAAAATCATTTACTTATTCTAATACAATCTCAATACTAAGTCTAATAATATAATAACAACTTACCATTAATTTGTCCAAAGAACTGACAATCTTAGCCTGTCAACTGTCCTTTTTCAGAAGCAAAGAAAGGATAGAATGTTCACTTCTCACTCATGGAGGGGCCATCTGATTGATGGTCATCATCATGATCATCATTCAAAGGTTTCCTGTTGGTCAAATTCCAGTTTTGGTGTTGCAAGTCAGGGCAGACACACCTCGCAGGTACCCACTGTACTCCAAAATCTGTGGAAACGGATGCATACCCGTGGCCTCAAGTGATAAGGTCGCACAGGCCCTCCCACTTATTAGCCACTAGGTCCTGTCTCCAGACTTTTTCTTGAGGCAGGTGCGTCTCATCTGAAGAATGCAATGGGAAAGAATGATTTAAAATGATAAGATTCTCTGAATTCTGTGGCACTGTGAGGTTGGGTCTATTTTTATGTTGGTTTTTTTTTTTGGTTTTTTTTTGGTGTTTTTTTTTTTTTTTTTGTTTTTTTGGGGGGGGGGGTTTTGTTTTTTTTTTGGTTTGCACATTTAAGGCACTGTGAAGGCAAACTTTGGCTCGTCATCAGGATGCAAAGAAATTGTGAAAAAACAATCCTTCAAGTCAATGATCAAAATCTCCCATCTCACACGGATCATGGTGGGTAAGGGCATACCAGGCTGCAACGCCCCCATGTTTTCCATCACCACATTGATATTCCGGAGGTTCTGTGAGAGTCTCCATTTCCCAGATTTCATCACAGATATGGGAGTATTCCAGGGACTAGCAGAAGGCTCAATGTGTCCCTGTTGACAAAGGGCGACCAATTTCTTCTGTCAGGAGCCACTGATGAATCCAAATGGGTTTGTCCACCAGCCACCATAAAGGCAGTGTAGGATATCTTTCGTCCTTCAATGCAGTAGCCTCAGTTAAAAGTCTGTCCCAATTTGCACTCCCCAGGCAGCCAATACATCCCACCCCCACAGACTGACCAGAGATGGGATGACATAGGGCCAAACTGCAGCCGTTTGCCCATTCACGTCACTGATCAGCACAAGGTCTGTACTGCACCCCCACCTCTATGATGGCTGACCCCATGGGAGCCAAAGGCCATGGAGGAGGCCATGCAGAGAGGGAGATGATTGTCACATCCACCTCTGTGTCAATCAAACCTTGAAGCTTGATCATTGGTGGGCAGGCATCCGGTAGGGTCAGGGTACACATCATCTGGGGTTGCTGAGCAGAAATGTCCACAGACCAGAGGGCTTGTGGCAGTACTGCATATTTGATGCCATCACTCCCATGAGTCTGCTGCTCAGTCCTGGTGAGATATGACTGAAAAGGCAAAAGTTGGGCAATCTGAGTCCCTGCCAGAATAGTGACGGGGGGAGGGTGTGAAAACTGTGGCACAAATCTGACCTGAAAAGTCAGAGTCAAAGATTTCCGGGTGAATAAATATTCCTTGGTGGGTGACACTAGATTTCCCCACAGGCAGCACACCCAGTCCTTGTCCCCAGAGGTCCAAACATGTCCAAAGGAACCTTATGTTCATCACACGATTCTAAGATGTCTGCACCGGCAGTACATGCATCCGCACCAGCGGAGCTGTGCGTGATGCCTCCAAGCCGGCAGGACAGACCTGAGCCAGCACCATACTCTGAGGAATCACTTGTGTCAGGGTGCAGTTCCCCTGTGTGCTCATCGTCCCGTTTCCCAGGCGTACCAAAGGCTGGCCATTGGCATGAAATTTAGACTTGCATTGGTTTGAATAATGTCCTGCCCTTAGGCATCTACAGCACAAGAAAGTGGCACCCGGCCCTCTTGGTTTGTGTGTCCCTTGCTTTCTCTTGCCCTTCTTTTTGCTCTTCTTCTGTTGTCCGTCCCATAAGGGTACCTGGCCTGGTTGTGAAGCAACCGCCAGAGCAGACACCCTGTGGTCTACAGAACCTGTCTTGGCACATGCATTGACCATGTCTGCTATCATCAGGTTGCCTAGAAGAGCATCTATGATCTTTAGGCACTCACTGTTTGAGTTGAGCTGAGCCAACTGCTTGCATAAAATCTGCCTTAAGGCATCATCCTCAACCTGTTTCTCCAGGGCAGCTGCAAGCTTCTCAGAAAATGGCAAAAAAGGCTCACCTGCTCCTTGAATTATCGTTGTAAACTGTGGTGTGGGGGAGGCCGTCTCAATAGTTTCCAACAATGCATTAAATCCTACCCTTTGGCACTGCTCAAAAATGGCAGAGTCCCAGGTAGCCTGAAAATCAGGATTGGAAAAAGCCTGCTCTCTGAGGAGAGTGTCCACCCCCACGCAATACCTAGGGTCTTCCTGAGGCAGAAGCCTGTTGTTCGCTGCAACCTTTCCAGCAGCTGCCTCCAGCTATCCAAAAAAACCTCGTAATGCACAGGCTGGAAAGTGCCTGAGCAATATGTTTAATATCAAATGGAGCAAGCAGGTCAAAGTTTATCACTCTGAGAGCATGCATAACTTGCATGGAGCCAAGGCCATATTTTGCAACCTTCTCTTGCAAATCCTGGATCACTCACCAGGCAATGACATCATGGCTGTTGGCATGTCCTGAATTTGGGATAGTTATATACACAGGAAGAGCTTGCACCTCGCCTGTGGCAGAACGTGGTCCTCCTGAACCACCTCTGTTCCCCCAGCCGATGCTGGATAAGCTATCTGACCGACATCCGTGGCCCCTTCCCTGGATCAAGTGCAGTATCAGCTCTACACCATGGCCATCCCGCTCTGTCCAACAGGTCCCCATCCCCAGCTTCTGAAGCTCGCATCCTAACTGTGTCCCAAAAGCTGTGAGGGTTCTTGGGGCACATGGTCACCTGACAGGGAGGCAAAGTCCAGAGATTTTGCACAGACAATGATTCCACCCGTCAGTGCTGATGTTCCACCATCAGGGCACGCCCCCGTCGGGGGGCTGGCCACTGGCATTTATTGCTGTTGCTGTCCCCATCCAGGGATAGGGAGGACAGCCTGTGGGCAGCAGGAGGGTGGGTTGGCCGAAGGCTCTGAAGTTGAATGACCGACTGCAGACCACGGAGCCGAAGGGTGGGTTGCAAGCTCAGATGCACAGAGGCCAGCCGCCGGCTGCCGCTGGGGGCCCAGCCATGGATGGCGTGGCGGGAGGCATGGCGGTAGGCGGCACGGCCGTGGCCAGCGGCAGTACTGCCACTGCCATGGGCTGCAATGACAAAGGTGTAAAAGACATTGTCATTTATAAAACCTCCTTGTTTGGCTTTTGCATTTGTAGGTATTTTGAAGTTAAAAATTTAATTAATTGGAAGTGTTCAGGTTAATGAATATTGGGGGGGGTCATTATAGAGTTGTACCAGTTGGCCTGTGTGTTCCAATTAAATGTTTAATAATCTTGTTAAAGTAGTTAACAATTTTAATGGGCATGATCACTGTTTTTGTGATCCATTGTTCTTGGATGAATTACTGTTAATACATTATTTGTAAGTTTAATGATCTTCTTTGGGTATCTCATTTTCAAAGGTCCCAGTGCAGTTTCCCCTCACCAACAGCATGCAGCATTTTACAGATGATTTCTAACCTACTCCAGGAGACTTGTAACTTGGCTTCATGGCAAACGCACATAGTAATGAGAGATTTCCCGCCAGAAACCTTAAGGATATCGTTGCACCCCAGTGAGAGTGAATTATTGGAGAGATCTTACCTCACCGTATACTAGCACCAATCACCAGAGACTATGGGGGCAGAACTGCAAGCATGGTCTGAAGGGACCAAGAGTATAAAAAGAATAGCCCGACTTGAAGAACTGCCTTTTTGTCTGTGGCTTTTAGACTGTGAACTGCCTACAGCAAGGGACCTGACACTGCGGGCTTCAGTCGACTTCTCTTTTTAGAGACATCTTCCACAGATTTGAAGGCAGATTCACTGCAATGCCATCAGGTTCTTGCCTTGGGGCCAAACACCAGTTAAGCAAGGGGATTCCTTAATCCTCAGACCTGGAATTTTTACTTTTTCTTTTTCCCTTTTCAATCTTTTCCTTTTATCCTTTCCTCCCCATTATTTTTCCCCTTTTAACAAACACTCTATTTTTGTTCAAATCCCCAAAGTTGTGTCATTTTTATCACAACATTAAGTCAACCAAACCAGGCACCGTGCCGGGAGGAGAAGAAGGCAGTTTTTCCTCAATCAAAGACGGGCGAGCAAAAGAGAACACAGCCCCTACTGTGTGATTTACCGTTTGGAGAGATGGCACTGAAGAGGCGGTCGCAGTCACTGTTGTTTGTGCAGGCGCCATGGAAAAGGAGGGGGAAGCCGGCTGGGGGCATGACGCTGGCTGAACGGACACCCACCAGCAGGTGTTGACAATGGGCGCAGCCGGTACAGCTGTGCAGGCTCCGTGGCTGACAACAGGGTAGCTGATGGAGTGACCAGCATCATTGTGGCAACTGCTGATGGTGGAGCTGACTCCGCCCTCACCTACGATGTAGGGGCGGATCTTGAGCCGGGAACTGCAGCTCCTGCTGGCCATGAAAGAGTCGGTCCCCAGCGTGCAGTGGGGGGAAGGCGGGACCGGTCGCTGCAGCAACCTGCTGGCCGCTCTTTGCAGGAAAGGGGAGAGGCAATCTGCCGGTCGCAGCAACAATAGTTCTGGCGCTGCCAGCAGTAACAGAAGGGCAGAAAGCAGCGTGAGCAGAGAAGCACTGTCTCTGGGCACGCAGCTGAGATGCGGCTATCGCTCTCAGTGCCATTGATGTTAAGGAAGGAGGAGACGGCGACCTTCCAAAGACATGGGGACGAGGACTTGTCAGTGGAACATAATCTCCAAATGAGAGATAGGTTTCATGGAGAGTTCCTATGCCTCTTGCCAGCCTGCAGGGAGCTGGAGAAAAGCTAGCAGCCGCCCGATCTGGCAATCTTCTCCCCAGGGTGCTGCTGCCACCTCCGCCCTCCAAACTCCCCACCTCTGACCCACTGTCCAGGGCCGGGATGGCATGGAACAGACATCTCCATACAGCCATAAGCCAAGGCGTGGCGAAATCCCCGCCAGAACACTCCTCCGTGAGCTGGTGGCCCAATGCCTCCCACGGGATCAGACTAAAAGCAGTGTCCATACCCACCAGGAAGTCATGAGACTTGCCCTATATTAACAAAGCACAGAGCAAATCATCTGACAGAGAGAGTCCCCTAAAGGAAATCATGTCCCTCCACACAGAAAGAACCATGTCTTCTTCTTTAGAAGTGTGGCTTCCTGTGGGGGTTGAAGAGCCAGCCAACAAAGGGCTTGCATCACTCCCCTGGAGGGCTAACCCCTGAGCCACAGACTCTTTGGTTAAGGTGAGCAACTTTCAGCCCTAGAGGCCTTTGCAGTTCTACGTTGATTCATTGTTGTCCATTGGTTCCTCCCCTCATGCTCCGCCCCTGAGACTGTATCCCATGGGTCACAGGTTTGACCCTGCCCCTTGCTTTCCCTATATAAACCCCTGGTTTTCCCCAGTTCGGGGAGCTTCTGTTCCTGGCTTCCTTCACAGAGGGCCCTGTTCTTAATAAAGGCTGTTACTCTGTGGAACGCCATACAGAGCTCCAGTCTCTTTCTCCACATTGCCTGAGAGCTGAAGCCAAGCTGAACATCACTCTCCGGGCTGGGAGAAGGATGTGCCTGTGCCCCTGAGGTGTCCTTCCTAGGATGTTTCTTCAGGAAGACTGCGGCACCCTTACCACCACCCCGCCACCACAGCAGCTTCCCATTGTGGAAACACCGTCACCCAATCTCATCAAAGCATGGACTGTCCACTGCACTGGGAAACTCCGTCCTCACCCACTGTTCTAAGTTATCAGGGCAAAACCAGGACCCCAGTCCCTTCCAGGAGGACACGGGGAAAGGTCGTTATCTCTCCAGGGGAACAGAGGGTGTCTGCACGCGGGCGGACCGTGTGGGCCCCATGAGGTCCCAGCAGAGGTCCGGCAGAGCATCCGTTTGTCCACCCTGCAACTCACGAGGGGCTGGCCAATGCAAAACATGCCATTGGTCACCAGATGTTGCTATTGAGTAAGAAAGTGGCACAGACCCGCAAGATGGCTGGTTTGCACAACAGCAGTTTTAATACAAAAAGCTCTTTCTTTTATAGACTGTTCTAATACATTTCACCTGATTGGCCAATTAACAAAAACACCTTTCTTATTAACAATCCTTGAGAAGAACAGGAAAACAGAAAGTAGGAAAACACCACCTGCGGGTTGTTTATAATAACAAGTTATCATCACTTCCTACAACTCTCTAAAAGTCTCACAAGTCTGCCGTGAGAAAACTTCTCAGGTTTTCTCGCTCTGTGACCAGGCTGTCACGTCCACAATGCCTCACCTGAGAGTTTAGAGCTGCCTCCAGGCCCCTCCAGGGGAAGTGCAGGCTCAGTACTCCGAGGCTTTCCCAGCACCTTCCAAGAAAATCTTTATCACCTCCAGACTTGTTGGGGTTTCACTAGACGAGCCATCAAGGGAGATCATGCGGAAATTTCATCTCTACAAGCTCACCATCCCACTGGTTCCCATCGACCTTAAACACCACCTTGAATTGACCCTGCAGCTGCCTGCAGGGCCCTTCGAGAGAGCAGCAGCTGCGCAGCTTCAGAGCAGCACACCCCAGCCAACAACCCGTCAAGTAGGAAAAGAGTTTATACCCTTCCTTTTCAAACAGGTCCTAGAAACTGACCCTTTGAAATGTTTTCCTGCAGTGCTCTGTCATGGGTGGATTTCAAGTGAGAATCAAGTAGAAAGTGTCAAGTTGCCTAGGAAGAGGGACCTTAAATGCAAAAAAATTCTCTGTCTAATCTCTGTCAGATTTGGAAGATGTTCTGGGCATTTTCCAGACAGCCCCTCTCCTGAGGTAATGCGGCCAGGGGCTCAGGGGTCCAACCGACCCCCAGCTGCCGCTGCCGTAGGTGACCCGGATAGTGCTGGGCTGATAGGCTCAGCCTGCCTGGGTCCCTCAGGTTTGGCTTCCAGCCGCAGGCAAACTTAGCGAGCAACACTGGAGTGATTTCAGCTCTTGTAAATTCAGCTCACAAGTGATTTCAGCTCTGAGCTCGCTAAGTGCCCCAGGCAGATGCAGGGATAGAGAGAGACGAGAAGGCTGTATGCGGTACCACAGCAGTGTCCTTTAATTTCAGCTCCTGTGAAGGGGTGCAGGGACAGGTCTTCTGGCTAACTGGGCAGAGATGGGGGTTGATATAGGGTACCGGGCTGTTGGAAATCATCCAGTGGCCAGGGTTGAGGAGAATACGACCTATAGCCTTACACAGAGATAAGAGGAGTCAGAGGGCAGAAGAGGGGCTATTTTGGTCCAGTCATCATGACTAGGCATTTCTTATCTTAGGCGAGTAACCACCAGGGAGGCCTTGCAGGGCCTCTGACTGCTATACTGAGGTGCAAGGGCAAGGCAAAAAATACTGCCTAACAAGTGTTAGGTGAACTCCTCTCTTCCTCTGAATGAAGCCAAACTTCGGTGATAGGATATTGCAGATGTTTAAGACTGTCTGGCCTGCAAATCAAGCTGTGCCATTGAAATGAGCTCTGTGTGCCCCAAAATAATTGGAGCTGCAGAATATGAACTCACCCACAAGGTTGTTTTCAGAATAAACTCAGTGTATAACTTCAGTGTGTGTGTCTGGAGATCTGGGCTCTTCCTGGATGAGTCCACCTTCTGTGGTCTTTTGTGATGAGAAACCCAAAGTAGCCAAATCCAAAAGTAGTTGGGAGATAAGAAAGGCTGTGATTTTGATGTTTTTGTATTCCTTTGGAGCAGAGGGGGAAAGACCTGGCACTTGGGTTAAAGACCAATAGTGTCTCAGCCTTCCCTTTACTTTCTTCTTCTCTCACTCCTACACAGTGCTCTTGTACCAGGACCTCGCTGCTTCCTCACCTGAGGATTCAGAGCTGCCTGCAGGCTTTTCCAGGACAAGTCCAGGTGCTTAAGAGCGTGACACTTCCCCAGCACCTCCCAAGCAAGTGTTTGTCACCTCCAGACTTCTTGGGGTTTCATCAGAGGAGCCAGGCACACAGATTTCATCTCCAGCCTGAGTTCATCGTTCCACCCATTCCTGCGGACCACCAAAGCCCTTCTGTGACCTCTCCAGAGATCAGCAGCTGCACATGTCCTGAGCAGCACTCGCCAGCCTACAGCCCATCAGGTAGGGGAAGAATTTCTCCCCTTGCACTTCAGAAAAATCATGGAAAGTGAGTGTTGGAAGTATCTTCCTGTGGTGCTCTGTCATGTGTACATCTCAAGTGAGAATCAGGTAGAGAATGTCAAGTGTACTAGGATTCTTTTGTGAAAACAAAAACAATCTCTGGCTGCTTTTCCTGTCCTTGCTGCAGATTTGGAGAGTTTTCTGGGCATTTTCCAGGCAGCCTCTCTGTAGGGGTGAAGGGGCAAGTTGAAAACCATTTGTCCACATGTGGTCAGTGTCAGGAGAGCGCCCACTTTTCTTTGAATGAAGCCAGACCAGGACCCTGATAGGATATTGCAGAGTTTACAGATTGTGTCTCCTTCCAAAAGTGCTATTAAAATTCACTGAGCTCTGTGTGCCCCAGAACAGTTGCAGCTGCAGAATGGCCTCACCCACAAGGCTGCCTTTTAGAATAAACTCACAGTTCAAGTTTAGCATGTGTGTCTGCAGATCTGGGCTCTTATTGGGTGAATCCACTTTCTGTGGTCTCCTGTGATGAGAAACTCAGAAGCTGCCAAATGCAAAAGCTGCTGGGGAGATAGAAAAGGCTGTGATTATAAAGTGTTTTTGTGTATGTTTAGATCAATTTTAAAATCCATCCTTTCACATACATACATATAAATTAGAATATATGCATTTTAATTCTAGTTCCCTGGGAAGTCTGAATACATTTCTGGAACTGAGGTTGCTGTGTGCTTCCTGTGATGTTCAATCCAAGGCAGCACTAGAGCTGTGTGTCCCAAAGCCACATTGTGGAGCCTGACCAATGTGTTTGGATTCTTGCAGCCACCCCAGACACTTCAGCTCCCAGTGGTCCAGCTGGCAGTGCTGGTTATGCAGCATGGACAGCCCCCAGTGGCTGTGGAATACTCCTGGGGAAGAGGAATTGCCACCAGTGGATCTGGACATGGTGCTTGAGACACTGGAGGAGATGTTTTCTCCCTCTGCTCAGGTAACTGCAATGGACAGGGATGAAAGAGGCTGGACTGGGAGCTTTTGAATGTTGTTGCATGGCTGAGAAGCAAAGGCTTCTTGAGTTTAGCTGTGAACAGACAGGGAAGGATTTGCTTGGTAAAGCAAGTTCCTAAAGAAGAGGGAATGAAAAAGTCTACCCCCTGAGTAAGGATGAAAAGGTATGAGCCTTGTGTTGGCCAAGTTTGGGTGCTCATTTTCCAGGGAAGGATCCCTCGTGCAGGGCCATTTGTGGTGAGGAAGTGGAAGTTTTGTAGGTTCTGAGAGGCTTTGTTTGATGGGAAAGAAGAGTGTTTGGAGAATTGCCACTGAAGGCCAAGTGTCCCGTGCAGGGAGGGGCATGCGAGAGGTGCCTCTGTTCCAGCAGCAGCTGCGGACTGTGCCTCTTTTGGGTGGGAAGGCCAAGGCAAAGCAGGGCTGGGCTGCAGCTGCTGCTGCTGTGAGAGCCCTGCCGTGCATGTAGGCGCTCCCAGAGCCGTGGGCAGGGCTGGGCTGCAGCTGCAGCTTTCTCGCCCTCTCAGCAACCTGGCGCCTGCAGTCCAGTTTCCATCTGGGAAATCCTCAGCTGGGCAAACTGGCCAGTCTTGCTGTGCATGTTGCAGAGCTCAGTCACCTTGCTCTTGGGCAGCTCTGTGGGAAGAGGTGTGTGTTCCCATGCAGTTCCCATTCCAGCCTAGATGAGACTGCTGTGCTCAGGGCTGTGCAGGGAGGAGCACATGCTTGTGCCAGGAGCTGGCAGGACTCCTTCCTTAGCAGCCACTCCACGTGTTCCGTGTCACCGCCACTTTCAACATTGTCAGCTTTGACAGCTTTTGGATGGTGTTTGAGAAGTGAAATCTTTTTTACTTTTGAAGGCTTTGGAGCCCAGATTTCTTATTAGGAAGAAGGGATTAAGAGTGTGAGCCGTGGAGTTTTTGGACCAGGTGTTTTGTGTAATTGGTGAGAAGGGTTTCTTTCTTTCTGTTTCTCTTTCAAGGGGAATATTAATGTTGCCCCTGAGTCTTCAGGAGGGGAGCCTGTGGACAGAGCTGCAGCAAAGGAAATTTCATCTGGCACAGAGAGCTGTGGGAACAGTTCCCCAGAGCCCGAAGAGCTTGGTAAGGACAAAGCCCCCATTGGTTTAGAGAGGTGTGAGACGGCTGCTCTGAGCCTGCCTCTGGCAGGAAGGGAGATGAGAAGAGTTGAGTTCTTGTCTGCAGGGTTGGTGCTTCCTGGTGCCTTTAGTTCAAAGGCACATGAACAACCTCCCTGAGCTCTGCCCTCCATGCTTCTCCAGAGGCTCTGACACGGAGTCCTCTGCTGTGGCAAGAGAGCAGGGAATAAACCTGACCTTGTGGGGGTTGTGCCACCAAGCTGGGTGTCCCAGTTTGGTTCATAACTCAGCCCCCAGCAGCCTTCAGCCATTTCAGTGAGGACTGTGGTCTCTCTGTCACTGGGACTGTCTGTGTTTCAAGCTCTCGTGGGTGCCATTTGCACTGTGGGTGCTGAGACTTTATCAGGATACTTAAATACTTTACACAGCTCAGTTTTGAACTCCTGGAAGGATCCCTGTTCTTTAAAGAGGAGGCTTCAAATTGCCTTTCAGGCCATCTGTGACAGTCCCTGGTAGAAGGACAGTTACTTCCAAAGGGAAAGATGCACAGAGGCCAATATTGATTCAGCATTCTCTTTGCTATCCATATATCCACCTCATCTACCTTGCCAGGAGGCCTGCCCTGCATGGGAAGAAGAGACTGAGGGAGACCCTGTGACCATTGGGCAGGTGGAAACCTCTGTTTATACATAGATTTATAGATGTCTATAGTTTTTTATATATATATATATATATATATATATATATATATATATATATTTACATTTATAGGATTATAGAGTTCTGTTTATACATCTATTGTTGCATCTCAGACTTTGGGTTTAGATCGGGGTTCTGATGTATCTTAGGAAGTTCTGTGTACCCCCATGTATCCCGCGGTTTCCCCCCCTGCAGTACGCGGTTCCTGAGCTGCCTGACCATGCAGCCCAGCTCCCATCCCCCCTGTCTCTTCCTGTGGGTCCTTCCCCGCCGTTACCCCTCCCCCATGGCCGTGGCCACCCCAGGCCCCGGTGCCGACCCCTACTGTGTCCCTATTGGCTTCCCCAGACCACGTGACACCCCTGCTCCACCCCCTATAAAAGCCCCACGCAGCCGAGGCTGGGTAGCCATATTGTCCAACTCAGGGGTTGGGAGTGCATCAATAAAATGCTCTCAGCTCCTGCCACGGGGAATTTGGTCCTTCCTTCACCCCCTTTATTGAGGTCCCTCGTGCACAGTGGTAGAAGTGGTGGACCCACCTTCCCGGAGCCACGGAGTCCGGGAGCTGCAGCGGGACTGGGACTGGAGGAGCTGTGGTGCCCTGCTGGGCACGGGGACTGCTCCGGATCCGGAAGAAACACCAGAAGGCTGCAATCTATATATTTATATTTCTAAATCTGTATATAATTATAGATATAAATATATAGATATAGATGTGATAGAACTATATTTAAATATATTTAGTTACATTTATAGATTTGCAGAGTACATTTCTATATATGTAGAGTAATATTTGTACATATTTTATATACATTTGTATATAGAATAATATTTACAAATCTGCACAGTTATGTCGTCAGAGTTATATGAATGCTTAGATACATAGATTGAGCTGTGTAGGTCTAGGCTGCATTTTGATCTCTTTCCCCCTTTGGCTGCCTTTTTCACCTCTTGCTTTTCCCCCTGTGCCCCCTCTGTCCCCTCTCCCTGTGCTGGGTCCGAGCTGGCAGCCGGGCCGGGCGGAGCAGCAGTTCCAGCCCCGGGTGTCCCTGGAGCGGTGGGAGCTGCCGGTGGCCCCAGGCACTGTCCCCTGAGGAGCTGCTGCAGGACGGTGAGACTGAGGGGGCTGAGGGGGCGGTGACGCTGAAGGGACGGTGACCCTGAGGTGCTGCTGGGGCTGAGGGGTGTGGGACAGCCCAGGGCGATGGTGGCGCTGAGGTGACAGGGAAGTGGCACAGGCCGAGGGGGTGGCGGGTCTAGGGGAACGGGATGGCTCAGAAGGGACTGAGGGGGTGAGAGGACTGTGAGGGGCTGAAGAAACTGAAGGGGGCTGGGGGTTTGCCGAGAGCATGGCGGGGCTGAGGGGATGGAGGGGGCCAGCAGGGAGCACAGAGGGCTCCGGGACTGCAGCTCTGCCAGGCCTTGGAACCAATTCCAGGGCCTCCGCTTTTGCCACAGCTGCAGTGAAGATCTTGAGGACAGCTGGAGACTGACGGGAACCAGCAGGGAGAAGCTGAAGGCCAGCAGCAAGAGCAGGGAACGGGGACCTGCCGCTGCCACGCTGGAGAGAGCCCGGGTGAGGCCACAGGGCCGGGGAGGCAGGGTGGGGCTGAGGGTGGCGTGGGCTGTGGCCGTGGGCGCTGCCCGGCGGGGCAGGAGCGGGCCCTGCCCGTGCTGGGGCTGCTCAGCGCAGCTGCCCCGGCCGGCACAGGGGCTGTCCTTGGGCAAGGCAGCTGTGCCGGCAGGGCCCGGCAGCTGTGCCGGCTGTGCCGGGCTGCCGGGGCTGCGGGACAGTCCCGCCGCGGCCGCGCTCCCGCAGCCTGGCCCGCTCGGCTGCTTTTTCTTTCTAACCCTCTGCGGAGGCTCCGAGATCTTCTCTTCCCTGATGCAAGTGCAGCTGCTGCCAAGGGAAACGTCCCCGTACTGACTCAGTGTTCCCTTTGCTTCCCAGCTGTGCCATCTGCTGTCCCTGTCCAGGAGAGCTGCTCTGCACGGGAGGAAGAGACCGAGGGAGAGGCTTTGAAGATGGGGCAGCTGAGATCCCTCTGCTTGCAGTTCTGTTTAAAGATGTATGGACTTGCATGTAGACAGGGATTATTATATGGACATGTACATATGTAGGCTTTGATTTGCAAATCAAATATTTCTGTATTTGCAAATTAGGAATATTTCTGTATGTATGTTGTTATATTTATGGATGTATGCTATGTATATATGTATGCATATATATAGATATATGTTTGTAATTACATATATGTGTGTATATGTATCTAAGATGTAATAACTATGTTTAGTTCTATTTCCTAGGTTTACAGTTGTGTGGGTATGTATTTGTATTTATACAGTGTCGGTATATGGCTCTTTAAATATGTATATTGATATTTGTATTGACAGATATTTCTATTTTTATATGTATATTGATCTATTTTTGTCTGTTTAATGACATTTACATATGTATCGAGGTGTACAGCTGTATATTTGTATTGATGCAGTTGGGTGGATATTTAGATTGGTGATTTTTGTATATTTGTAGATAGGTTTGGTTAATATATCTACTTATATATTGTATGTAATATGTAATGTTTAATCTATATTTACATCTATAGTTTGTTACAGTTATGTAGGTATTTATATTTAAACATGTATGGAGGGTGTAGTTGTATAATTCTATCTATTGAATTTTTAGTGTAGGGCTATTTAGAGAGGAATGCATATTTTTGTATTTCTATATGGGCTGTACACTTGTAGTAATATGTAATAAATTAAGTTGTTAAACACTTACTTGATCTTTGTGTATAGTGAGCTGTTGTAGAGGTTGGCAATAAATTAAGTTTTGTTAACTCAAGTTGGTATTTGTATATTTTTACCTAGACTGGTTGTAATAATCTAATAAATTCCTGGTTTTAACCTTAATTGAGATTTGTATAGGTCTGTATTGCCAGTGCAGGTGTAGCAATTTCTAATCAATTATGTTTGTCAACTGCAATGGGTGTTTTGTGATTTGTGCTACCCAAAGCCATGAGCAGATGTAAATGCTGGAGGATTTTGGCCATGAAAATCTCCGGCCGTGCCCAGGACTTGCACTCGGGCTGGGGAAGGGAAGCGCAGATTTGGGATGGCAGCAGAGCCCCACGTTGGCTCAGAACTCGCTGCAAAGGCCTGCTGAGGAAACGCCGGGACTCCACTGAGTGCAAAACTCCTGCTCTGTGGATATGCAGATAATTCAGTCCATGTTTGGTTCTTTACATACACACACACACAGATATATGTAGGCAGCACTTAGTAACCTGTAGCATACTCGATTGTGGGAACTGAAAGGGATATTTCTCCACTTACAAGGATCAGCAGAGTAGTGCCATTCTGTAGGTGATATTGGTCACTGTGTCTAAGCAGCATAGTTGTAGCAATCTGTAATAAGTTTCCCTTTTAAACTGATGTTGGCTTTGGGGCACTTCTCATTTCCATGATTGTGGCAAGCACATTTCTCTCTCTCTCAGGATTTTTTATTGAGGTGCACAGAGAGAAATGAAAGAGAAAACAGTTTCTATTTCTGCTCCTTGTTTTTCTCTTGTGGAATGTGTTTGGAGAATTGTTTACCCAGAGTGAGCGCTTGGTTGGATCATGGTGGATTGTTTGGGCCTGATGGCCAATCGGATCCACCTGTGTCTGGGCTCTGGAGAACAGGGTCACGAGTTGTGAGTTAGTTAGATATGATAGTTAGAGAAAGTAGCATGTAGTATTTAGTATCCTCTTTTATATAGCATATTAATGTATTATAACATAATTATAATAAAGAAATCATTCAGCCTTCTGAAATGGAGTTAGACATCATCATTCTTCCCATTGGGTTCGCCGACATCTACAACACATGATCAGTGACCAAATCAATATTTGTTCCTATTTCTTCACTGATCCTGAAGCTTTGACGAGTGTATGACAGGCTGTGGCACCCAATTCCTCAGAGGTCTGTCCAGCTGTGGGTAATGGAACCTGTCTTGTCTGTGAAACATCCGTCTGAGGTTATTTGTCTGAGAGTTGTGGTCCATCTCTCGAACCCCCTCAGGCCGCATGCTGGCTGGGGAAGGAGGGGAAAAATGTAAGGGGATTATGGTATTTATTCTCTTTTAACACATATTTGCACTAAGCTGTAGTCTAAACTCAGTAAGGAAAAGGATTATTTTCCTTAGCGGTGCAGTGTGGGATAAAAGGTGTAGGAATTGCCACAAACCAAGCTGCAGGAGCAGTTTGTTATTGGTCTTAACAGGACATGGTGTACAGGTAAGCACGGCATTAGCTTTCATTCTCCCCAGCTGCACGCAGCTCCGGGGAGCCTGGCTGTGGCGTAGCTTCCATGTGCTGCCAGGGTTTTCTGCCACGGGTTCCTGGACACAGCTCTGTGTCTCGGGCGCGTGGGCTGGCCAGCTGCTGTTACCGTGCGCTAGGGATCCGGTAAAGAAGTAAGGACTTTGTCCATTTACTCTGTGCTTGGCAGGAACGGTTAATTGGTCACGTGGCACGGTTCGATGGAAAGACGCAACCGTTCCCAGCACTCGCATGGGAGAAAATGGCGCCTGGGTGCCGGCGGGATAGGGTTTTATGGAGGGGCGGGGCGAGAGGATCCACGGCCTGCCGGCCAATAGGAGCGGCTGCCGTGGCGGTGACGCCAGCAACAGCGACCAATCAAGACGGGGCTGGGGCGGTTCCTGGGTCCCAGGGCTAGTAGGGATGCAGGATCAGGGAGATTGGCAGGGAACTCTCTGGGAAGGATGGGGAGTGTCCACCTGAGTGATTGGGGTAAGCTCCAATAGCACGCAGCTAGGAGCAAACAACCGCAGGGAGGGGAAACCCGGGGGGTGTGCGGGATTACAGAACCTGACCTATCTAACATAAATAATAAACACTAATCTAAACCTGAACCCCAGGATGCAACATCTCCCCGCTTAATAAAATATAAAAAGAAAGCAGTGGTGTTGATTCAGTCTCTCGCGCGGTGGCCTCTTCTCCCAGCTTCTTCTGCTGCTGCAACTGCGGTGACTGCTACGCAGGTGGACAGGGCCTGGAGATGGTGCTGAGGCTGGTTCTTTTCAGGGTGTTCGGGGATAGGGAAACCAGGGAAACAACTTTATTATATACACAGGAACTGTGGGTATAACTGGGCTGAGGTAGCTGTAAGGGAAGTATTGGTTAGGGAGAGGTAGAATCTTTTCCTTCCTTGCAGCGTCTGCGATTGGATGCAACCCCTAGGTTGGTGGGATCACAGGTTGCATCCACTGGCACCATATCACTCTGACTCACTGACTGCTCTGCTCTGTAGGGTTTAACATGCCTCCTGGGGATCCACCTGACTCCTGAAGGCGTGGACACACAGGCGTATCCCCGTCCCCAAGTCAAAAGTGGAAATGGACCCTGGATTTCTTTAGAGTCTGGATCCCTTACTAACACTGGAGGCCGCTCCTCTGGCTGGAGCTCCTGATGTTGTTTGAAATGTCTCAGGGCTGGCGGTTCTGGTCTGTCAAAAGAACAGTTCAGGAAATTGATGGTAAACAATGCTTTACAGATCCTCTCGTGCGGTGACAGCACTCACACATCCTTTCGCTGTTTTTGAAGGACTTGCTTTAGAGTCTGGTGGATTCTCTCTATTATGGCCTGGCCGGTGGGGGAGTGGGGAATCCCGGTCTTATGTTGAACCCCCCAATCTTGCAGGAAGCTGCAGAACACCTTGGAAGTATAGGCTGGACCATTGTCTGTTTTAATCGTGGCTGGGACCCCTAAGGTGGCAAAGGCCTGGACAAGATGTTTCCTGACGGCTGTGGCCCTTTCCCCTATGTGTGCTGAAGCAAAAACTGCCCCCGAGAAGGTGTCCACAGTTACATGGACATTCTTGAGCTTACCGAACTCAGGGACCTTGGTGACATCCATTTGCCACACCTCACAACTGCAGAGACCCCTGAGATTTACACCTGCTCCCAGTGTTGGTAAGGCTGCCTCCTGACAGTTGGGGCATGAGGCCACAATTTCCCTGGCTTGGTCACACCGCAGATTAAACTGGCGTACCAGCCCCAGGGCATTCTGATGGAACTGCTGATGGCTCAGCCTGGCCTGCTCGACTATGCTCGGCTGGCCTCCTAGTTGTACAGGGGCTGCCAGGGCGTCTGGTCTGCGGTTTCCCTCGGCAATAAAGCCTGGGAGATCCGTGTGTGATCTCACATGTACCACATAAAAGGGATGCTCACGGTTAGAAACCAGGTGTACTAATTTTGAGAGCAACCCGAAGATGACCTGATTTGGCACCTCTTTTACAACTGCATGTTCAGCTCTAGACACTGCTCCAGCTACATATGCCGAATCTGTTACCAAATTAAACCATTGTTCAAACCTCTCAAAAGCTGTCACTTCAGCATCCAACTCAGCCACCTGTGGGGAACCTTCTACTACCTTAATATCTGATTCCCACACCTGAGTCTCTGGGTCCCTCCAAGTCACCACCGACTTGTGGGACTTCCCTGACCCATCCGTGAATACTGTTAGTGCTCGGAGGGGTTTTTTGCTCTGTAATTCTTTAGGCAACAATTTGAATTCGGTATTGAACAAATAGTGGCCAGGATGTCCGATCTTAATTTGGCCTGAGAAGCTGTCTAGAGCGAACTGTAAATTCTCGTTCTGCCTTAGCAGGTGTTCAAAAGCCTCCTTGGTCATCCTCCCCATGGATGTTTTGATGGGGAGATGGATGCATGTAAAGCCACAGCCAGCTAGTACTTGCAGACGAGCCCTGGCCCATATTATGCGCTGCGCCATCAGCTCTTGTGGTCTGGTGATACTCTTGGACTGCCTGTGGCCAAGGAACACCCATTCTGTTATTAAGAGGGGGTCCCGCTGACCCTTGTCCCACTGAAATATCACACCATACAAATGGGGCAACTCACCCAAGACGATGAATCGGAAAGGCAGCCCTGGTTGGCAGCGGTGGGCCTGCCTGCTCGTGATGGCTTTCTGGACCTTCTCGAGCGTTGCTCTGGCCTCTCGGGTCAGGACTCTCAGGGAACCTAAACCCTCATCCCCCTCCCTTTCTGCTAACAAATCAAAGAGGGGGGATAGTTCCCCTGTAGTGAGTCCCAGCCATGGCCTGATCCAATTTAATGACCCGCAAAGGCGCTGGAGATCATTCAGCGTCTTGGGGTTATCATTTATCTGTATCTGTTGGGGCCTGATCATCCGGTTGTTAATTTCCAGGCCCAGATACTTTCAGGATGGCAGCAACTGTACCTTTTCATTCTGTAACTCAAATCCAGCCACCAACAAGGCCCTAACAGTGTCCTCCAGCGCTACTTGCAGGATCTCACTGTCAGGGGCACAAATCAGCACATCATCCATGTAATGATAGACAATACAGGATGTCCACTTGGCACGCATTGGGGATAGAACCCTGGTGACGTACCAATGGCATATAGTAGGGGAACATTTGAAACCCTGTGGTAGTACCGTCCAGTGGTAGCACTTCACTGGGGCTTCTCTGTTGATGGAAGGCACAGAGAATGCGAAATGGGGAGCATCATCCGGATGGAGTGGGATTTGAAAGAAACAGTCTTTAATGTCAATCACAGCCAAATTGTAATTCTGGGGCAGCATTGATGGAGATGGCATACCCAGTTGGAGAGAGCCCATATCTTGCACTGCCTCATTAATTTTTCTCAAATCATGGAGGAGCCACCACCTGTCTCTCCCCGGTTTTTTAATTACAAACACAGGAGAGTTCCAGGGGCTGTTTGTTTCTACAAGGTGTCCTTTGGCTAACTCCTCGTTAACCAATTTTGTGAGCGCCTGCAGCTTTTGCTTACTCAGCGGCCACTGCTTCACCCAGATGGGCTTATCTGTGAGCCATGTTACTTTCTGTGTGGGGCGCTCTTCAGTGGCTGCACCTAAAAATGCTGGGGGACTGGAAATTCCAATTTGGCTCCCCACTGCGACATGGCATCCCTCCTCCATAATGTAAATTTGCAGTTGATCACGAACGGATGCACTGAGGCCAGCAGCCCATTCGGACCCTTAATTTGGACAATGTTTTTAGATTGTCTTGCCAGCTGTGGCCCACCTAGTCCTAAGACTGGTGTGGCCACGCTTTGCAGCTCCCAGTGTGACGGCCACTTGTGTGGTGGGATGACCGTCACATCTGCCTCTGTGTCCAACATCCCCTGTAGATGTACAGATCGCCCCTTGCATTTGAGTTTGCACCATACGAGGGGTTTTTCCTCTCCCAACTTCCCAGCATAAAACACTGAGAGTTCCAGGTCATTGCACGGAGCACGAGGAATGGGAATTGCCTGTGCAATTACCTGGCCCTTAGGCAGGAAGAGGGGGGGGTGGACACAGCGTGCCGCGAGATAGAAGAGCCTCGGATTGAGGGTGGATATTACCGGAGGAACCTCTATCTCTAGCGGAGTGCTCTTTGTGTCCCCGACAACGAGGTACCTGCAGTTTAAGAGATCTTCCTTTTTCCTGGTCTCACAGCAGCATATGTGCAATAGAAGCTCTGCATCTGCCATGAAAAACTGCCAGTCCTGGGAACGGAAATGAACAGAGTTAGTGAGTCGGAGTCGATAAGGCTCCCGGTTGTCCATAGTTGAGAGGCAGCCGCTTACTGATGGTACTAGATGGTGCATTGTGGCTCTTCTTGCAGCACCACCACTTGCCTCATTTTTGTCTGAACTCGCAACAAGTGCGCGTTCATGGGTCAGTTTTTTTGGACCGTGGGGTTCCCATCCCCCCTCCCCCCTCCCGCAGCCCTGGGCGGTACAGTCCCTAGAAGTGGGCATTGAGCCTGGAAGTGTCCCTCCTGATAGCAATGGTAACACTGGCATGTGGATGGAAGTCGCTTCAGTGCTGGGTTCCTCGAAGGAGCAGCAGCCGAGGCGACTTGCTTGTCTTTCTTCTTTGGGGCTCCTCCTCATCCATTAGGCGCGCCTTCAGCGTGCATTCCTCGCTGATCTGGCTGAGGGTTGGCGCTGGTGAGGCCAGCATTGACATGATGACTCTTTTGCACATGGTGTTGGCATTCATGTGCACCACTTCTAGGACCATTCCTTCCCGGCGTTCAGGTACCTCTATGCATCTCTCCACAGCTGCCCAGATCCAATCTACAAAATCTAACATAGGCTCCCCCACGGCTTGCTTGACTGCTGTGTAGGGTATCCCCGGATCCCTGGCGGGCATGCCCAGGAACGCACGCTCTGCTGCACTCCTGGACATGTCCAACACAGCTGTGGGAATTCCCCAAGCTTGCAGTTGCCCCTCACTCCATTCTCCGTTGCCCACAAGATGGTCTAGGGTGATTTGTTCTTCCGCGAAATCCAGGCCATAAGGCCCCTCGTGGATTTCAGGAAGCTGGTCTGCTGCTAGCCTTTTCCACCTCCTCTCCCACAGGTCATATTCAGATGGGAGAAGCAGGCAGTTAAATAGAAGCTTAAGGTCAGCCGGCACTATAGTTCTAGATGTTAAAGTGGCTTTTAGAATCCCTTTTAAAAAGGGACTCTTTCTGCCATATTTTTGCAATGTTTTGCAGACCTCTTTGACTGAATCATAGGAGAGGGTTGTCCACGTAGGGTTTTCCCCTCCCCTGGTGAAGGGACTGGAGTGTGGATCATCTGCTCGATCTCATGGACCGGACTCCGTTGCACCCCCCTCCCCCCCTCTCCCCCTACCCTGGGTCTCTGAGGAGCGGGAGGACGCGGGGGCAGAGCGCAAGGGAGAGGACAGACAGGGCGACGAGAATCCTCCTCCTCGGAAGAGGGTGTAAGGGAGGAACAGGGATGGGGTAACATAAACTGGGCCAATGAGGGAAAAGGGAAGGAGTGGTTTACAGAGGGAACCATTAGGAACAACGAGAACAGGGAACTTTCCAGAACTTGGGGAGATGACAACCACAAACTGACAGGTGATGGGCATGTGCTCATTTGCACTGGGGTGCAGAGGACTCTGGGGAAATGCCTTCTGCTAAACGACTGTAGGTTCCCATGGCATTCCCACACTGTCTTCCCCATGGGCACATCCCACAGAAAGTCTTGTATTTTATTTCCTCATGAGGCCCCCTGGTCTGTGGTTAGAATTACTGATAGCCAAAGGGTCAGTGGTAGATTCCTCCTTGCTCTTTTGGTGTTACTTGCTTGGTTCTTTTCAAAATTATCTTATCATACAAGACGTTCTAGCCATTTTTAGAAGTACTTCCAATCAACATTAGCTATTTCACTACTTGTCAGTTAGTTACAACAATAAAGGCATTAGTTCTTATTTCACAGCTACAATTACTTCTGCAAAAGTTATAATACACATTACATAGCCTCTCTTTTAATATTTTGTGAAAGCATAAACTATAATATATAGTTTATATATAATATAAAATATACAATCTACACAGGGATTAGGGTATTAACCATGAAAGGCTGACAAATTACACTGTATCAAAAGCAGTTAAAAAGAGATTACAAATTGTACTATATCAAAATAATTTACTAAAGCAAATAATAGCGAAAGCAAATAATTACATAAATTATTGATAACAATCAGTTAACAAATGGTTTCTGAATATGGGATTGTGAAGGCAGTGGACTTGGATGGGGGAACTCGTTTTACAGGGGGATCCTTCAAGGGATTATGGCTGCTTTGAGGTTTCAGTGGGACCTCCATACCCCCTGGCACCCTGAGAATTCAGGTCAAGCAGAAAGGATGAATGGAGGAATAAACACCCTTTGAAGCTGGTGACAGAAACGAAGATGCCATGGGTACAGCTTTTGCTTTAGCTTTGGCAAGAATGAGAGCCAAAGCCATGAGAATATTCAGTTATTTCCCTTTGAATTGTTTAAGGTTCTTACCTTGTTCATTTTCAAGGTGGCAGAGAGGAGAAGATCTATATTTAAACCAGTATGTGGCCAGTATGCCATGTCTTGTGAAATCTCTTTGACAGGAAGCCCAGTTAGCACAGTCGCTGCCTTTGGACTTTGCTGTTCATAACATCCAACTGGGATTTCAGGGAGAGAAGCCAGGAGACCTGAACACAGATGGACCCATCACACTCGAGTCAAGGTCTTGAAAGGCCCAAAGATTTGGGCATCTCAGCTGGAATGAAAGCAAGGGAGACCTCGACTATCAGTAGCCATGGACAAGGACTTCTAGTGACTAATGGGTTAATATGAACTGTAATTATCTACTTTATTATCTGTATTTACTTGCCATATCTGATGCAGGGACGAGACATGGAGAAGTTGGCAGAGGGTGTTTCAAATGGTCCATGTTGTGAAAAAGGGTTAATAATAGCTAGGGTTTGTGAAGACAAATTGAGAAGTAAAAAGAGGAGGTGTAGCAGTCAGAGGCCCTGCAAGGCCTCCATGGCGGTTACTAGCCTAAGATAAGAAATGCAGTCATGATGAGTGGACCAGAGCTGCCCCTCTTCTGCACATCAGACCCCTGTTATCTCTCTGTAAGGCTATAGGTCGTATTCTCCTTGACCCCAGCCACTGAACAAATCCCGATCTCCCAATAGCCCATTTAAACCCATACCTTTGCCCTGTTCAGCAGAAGAGCTGTCACTGGAACCCTTTGCAGAAGCTGCCAATAAAGACATCTCCGCAGAACTCCACACAGCCTTCACCTCTCTCCATCCCTACGTCTGCTGAGGCACTTTGCGAGCACAGAGCTGAAATCACTAAGAGCTGAAATCACTCCACAAGTGCTCGCTAAAGTAGCCAGCGGCTCGGAGCTAGCCAGGGGCCCAGACAGGCTGTGCCTCATCAGCACAGTGCTATCCAGGACACCTACAGCGGCTGTTGCCCCGGGGGCCAGACACACCCCCGGGACTCCAAACCGCGATAAGGAGGGATTAAGAGGAAAGATGTGTGCTATCATCTTTACTAATTGAATGGTTGATATTGATTACAAATAATTGAATGGTAGAGACATTAATAGGGTCTTAATGTCTCTACTGACTTTGGGCAGCAGGTTTGTTGCAGAGCTCAGACAGTTTGGCTCCTGAGATAGACAAGTGGGTCTGCACATGCCTGAACTTTGGAACTTTGGGGTAGAACAGGAGGTTCGAGGGTGGATATGCGGTAGGCGGTTCGGGATGGCTGTACCTCAGGCAAAGAGGAAAGGCAGAGGAAAACATGCAGCCTGGAGTTTAGGATAAAAGGAGGCTGCACCCTCCAAAACCCCGAGAGAGAAAACCCCACAGTTGTGTGCCCCAGTTGACTTTTCTCCCTTTATTCGAATAAAGTTGAAGGGACTCATCTGTCGCCTTTTCAGACATAAACCCTAGCGTTTGTGGATTTTCCTGACACCAGGAAAGCATGGAGTTTCCCCCTCTGGAGACATCCCAAACTCACCTGGCTGTGTTCCTCTGTCACTTGCTCCAAGGGTCTCTGCCTTGCCTGAGGGTGATCTTGTTATGAACAAGTTCATAAGTTAATGTGGTTAGAGCTGTTAAGGCACTTAAAGTTGTAATAAGCTAACTGTGTTGATAACTGTTAAACCCTTGTTGTACCCCCACTGTTAACTCCCTTACATGCACCCTGATTGTACCCCCCCCTTACCTGTACCCTTACTGAATCCCTCGGGTATTGCCTCTGCTGCGCCCCAAAATGGCAGCTGGAAACATTCCCGGGAATATGCAAATTAAGAAAAGCTCAAGAAAATCCAATGAAAGACCCTAGAAACGACGAGCCAGCCCAAAATTTGAAGAACTAAGTGACTGGACCTACTGGCAGGAAGTCCCTCTACTCCACCAACATGGTTTTAAAGGTCACCATCACCTGTAGAACTGGACTAGAATGAGGACCCTAGCCAATGAGCCAGAAGACATTTTCTTAGGTATGCCCATGAGGATGGAAGCCCCAGTTCCGCTGTGAAGCAGAACTGATCACCTCCTCCTTTGTGTCGCCAAAGGGAGCAGCGGCGGAGTGTGCAACCCCTCGGGCCCCCACCCAGAGCTGATCGCTCAATAAGGGCATTAAAAAGGAGCTGGTATCCTGGCCCATTTATTACAATCTCAACCTGACCGATCCTGTGATTCAGCTTGCCACACACACCAGCTGCTCCCACACCTCCTCCACTCTCCCACATCCCACAGGGGTCCTGCCGCTAAACCCGGCATCTTCCCACAGCCCCAGCCGGACATGCTGCGGGCCCATCCCTCCCTCTGCGGGTGTGCGCTGCCTCCAGCCCCCACCTGCCTCCATCCTCCACACAGCCACCTCCCGGCTCTCCCTGGCCCTGGCCTTCCCCACAGACCCACCACCGCCCCGTCCGGCCGCCCTTTCGCCCTCACCCATCAGTGGGGGCAAAGCCGGCACCAGCACTCCCACCAAAGATGGCGGCGTGGGCAGAGCTGCCCTCACCCACACACAGCCCCGGCGGAGCAGCCGCCTCCCTGCCCGCCGCTGGAGCCGTGTCTCAGCCAGACGGGGCAGGAAGGGTGTCGGAGATGCTGAATGTGGGCAAAAAGTTCTGTGCCAGACGTGGTGTGGCAGCAGGGTCGGGCAGTGATGGTCCCCCTGCATTAGGCACTGGAGAGGCCACACCTCTAGTGCTGTGTTCAGTTCTGGGCCCCTCAGTTCCTCCACTGAGGAGCTGGAGTGTGTCCAAAAGAATGTCTTCAAGTCTCTTCATCACTTCCCCTTCGCCCATTTGACCTGTCTGCTTGGAAGTGAGGAACTCTGAAACCCCTACCAAATAGGGAAGCTATTTAGACTAAGACCTTTTTCCTGACTTCGGCTATGCAGAAATGAGAGTGATTTTGTTTTCACTGGACAAAGAGCAAGAGCTTCCAATGGGATTTCTCAATTTGGACCTTTCTGAAAGCTCCTGCGCTTGCCTTGGCGGTTTGGGGCTGTACTGCAAAGCAAAGGCGGTAGGATGACTGCAGCCAGGGAAAGAGAGGGTTTGCACCTGGCCCTGCCGTGCCGACCCCGGCCAGCCTCGGCAGCCGCCCGGCCCACGCCGTGCCCGCAGCCCCGGCTCTGCCACGCTCGTCCCTGCCAAGTCCGGCGCAGCGCCCCCCTCAGGCCGCGCGCCGCCGGCGCAGCCGCGGCCGTTGCGCTCCGGCCGTTGCGCTCCGGCAGTTGAGCTGCGGCCGTTGTGGCAACAGTCGGCGATCAGCGCCATGGCAGAGCTGCCGCTGCCCGCCGGGCTCAGCGCCAGCACCTTCCCCGCCAAGCTGTGGCGCCTGGTGAACAGCCCCCGCGTCCACTCCGTGCGCTGGGACAGCCAGTCCCGAGGACTGCTCATCGACCGCTCCCTTTTCGAGCGGGAGCTGCTCAGCCCGGGCGACGCCCAGGGGCCGGCCCCGCACACCTTCAGGGCCACGCAGTTCCGCAGCTTTGTGCGCCAGCTCTACCGCTACGGCTTCCACAAGGTGCCGGGCTGGGTTGGCTCGGCTGCGCCGGGCGATGCCGGGGCCTGGCTCCACTACAGCAACCCCTGCTTTCGCCGCGACCGCCCCGACCTCCTGCTCCGCATCAGGCGCCGGAGCGCGGCCAACAGGCAGCGGCGGGCGGCGGGGCAGGAGGGCCGCAGGCGCCGGCCCTGCGGCTCCCAGCAGCTCCCCGGGGCGCGGCCGCTGCCGGACGGGCGGGACGGGCGCAGTCGCTTCCAGCAGCCCCCCGGGGAGCGGCCGCTGCTCGCCCGGCGCCCGCCCTGCAGCTTCCACCTGCTGCACAGGGACCGGCCGGTGCCGGCCCGGCGGGAGGGGCCGAGCGGCTTCCGGGAGCTCTATGGGGAGCAGCCGCTGCCCGCCGAGCGGGAGGTGCTACGGATCCCGCCCTGCGAGTTCCTCGCTTTCCACGGGGAGCCGCTGCTGCCGCTCGGGCGGGAGGGGCCCCGCAGCCGCTTCCAGGAGCTCTGCGGGGGGCAGCTGCCTCCGATTGACCGGGAGGTGCTCAGGATCCCGCCCTGCAGCTTCCAGCATCTCCACAGGGAGCAGCAGCCCCCAGCCTACGACCCACGAGGTAGGAAAAGAGTTGTAGCCTTTGGAAAATCCAAAAGGTCATGAGAAGTGACCGTTTGAAGTATTTTTCCACAAGGCTCTGTCATTCTCGGCTCCAAATTGTCAAGCCTATTAAGAAGGGGCACCTAGAAAGCCAAAAGATTCTCTGCCTGCTTTTCCTGCATGCTTCCTGTGATGTTTGATCCAAGGCAGCAAGAGAGATCTGTGTCCCAGAGCCACGTTGTGGAGCGTGACCAATGTGTTTGGATTCTTGCAGCCACCTCAGGCACTTCAGCCCCCAGCGCTCCATCTGGCAGTGCCGGCTGTGCAGCATCGATGGCCTCCAGCTCAGCCTGGAATGCACCTGAGGAAAAGGAATGGCCACCAGTGGATCTTGGCTTTGCTGTAGAGCAAATGATCCAGGAGATCAGGAGATCCCTGCCTGAAAGGTCTCCCTCTGCTCAGGTAACCTATTGGAGGGGAATGGAAGAGGCTGGGCTGAGAGCTTTTGAACGTTGTTACATGGAGAAGGAGAGTAACTGTATCCTTGATGTGATTCCAACAAAATACTGAATGATCTTTAGTTTTCTTTTTTTCTCTTGTTCTTTAAGGGCAATATTAATGTTGCCCCTGAGTCTTCAGGAGGGGAGCGTGTGAACCGGGCTGCAGCAGAGGAAACGTCATCTGTCACGGAGAGCTGCGGGAACAGTTCCCCAGAGCCCGAGGAGCTTGGTAAGGACAAAGCCCCCATTGGTTTAGAGAGGTGTGAGACGGCTGCTCTGAGCCTGCCTCTGGCAGGAAGGGAGATGAGAAGAGTTGAGTTCTTGTCTGCAGGGTTGGTGCTTCCTGGTGCCTTTAGTTCAAAGGCACATGAACAACCTCCCTGAGCTCTGCCCTCCATGCTTCTCCAGAGGCTCTGACACGGAGTCCTCTGCTGTGGCAAGAGAGCAGGGAATAAACCTGACCTTGTGGGGGTTGTGCCACCAAGCTGGGTGTCCCAGTTTGGTTCATAACTCAGCCCCCAGCAGCCTTCAGCCATTTCAGTGAGGACTGTGGTCTCTCTGTCACTGGGACTGTCTGTGTTTCAAGCTCTCGTGGGTGCCATTTGCACTGTGGGTGCTGAGACTTTATCAGGATACTTAAATACTTTACACAGCTCAGTTTTGAACACTTGGAAGGATCCCTGTTCTTTAAAGAGCAGGCTTCAAATTGCCAAGTGAGAGTCTGCCTTTCAGGCCGTCTTTTAAAGTCCCTGATAGAAGGACAATTGGCGCTCAAGGGACACTTGCACAAGGGCCAGTATTGACTCAGTGTTCATTCCCTTTGCTTCCCAGATCCCGTGTGATCAGCTTCTCCAGGAGGGCTGCCCTGTGTGGCAGGAAGAGACAGAGGGAGAGCCTGTGACCATTGGGCAGGTGGAATTCCTCTATCTCTAGTTATAGATGTGTATAGTTATATTTATTGATCTATGTAGTTGTGTTTATAGATTTATGTAGTTATATTTATCTATCTATATAGACAGAGATTTGTACAGTTAATTTATTTGTAGTTTTAGGTGTATATATTTATATTTTTAGATGTGCAGTTATAGTTATAGATGTCCATAGTTGCATTTATACATGTGTATAGTTACATTTACATATATATATAGTTACATTTATAGACAGGCATATTTATATTGATATATGGGGGTTTAGTTACATAGATTGATATCTGTATAGGTATAGGGCTGTTTTTAACCTCTTCCCCTGCTCTGCTTCCTCCCTCACCTCTTGCTTTTCCCCCTGTGCCCCCTCTGTCCCCTCTCCCTGTGCTGGGTCCGAGCTGGCAGCCGGGCCGGGCGGAGCAGCAGTTCCAGCCCCGGGTGTCCCTGGAGCGGTGGGAGCTGCCGGTGGCCCCAGGCACTGTCCCCTGAGGAGCTGCTGCAGGACGGTGAGACTGAGGGGGCTGAGGGGGCGGTGACGCTGAAGGGACGGTGACCCTGAGGTGCTGCTGGGGCTGAGGGGTGTGGGACAGCCCAGGGCGATGGTGGCGCTGAGGTGACAGGGAAGTGGCACAGGCCGAGGGGGGTGGCGGGTCTAGGGGAACGGGATGGCTCAGAAAGGACTGAGGGGGTGAGAGGACTGTGAGGGGCTGAAGAAACTGAAGGGGGCTGGGGGTTTGCCGAGAGCATGGCGGGGCTGAGGGGATGGAGGGGGCCAGCAGGGAGCACAGAGGGCTCCGGGGCTGCAGCTCTGCCAGGCCTTGGAACCAATTCCAGGGCCTCCGCTTTTGCCACAGCTGCAGTGAAGACCTAGAGGACAGCCGGAGACTGACGGGAACCAGCAGGGAGAAGCTGAAGGCCAGCAGCAAGAGCAGGGAACGGGGACCTGCCGCTGCCACGCTGGACAGAGCCCGGGTGAGGCCACAGGGCCGGGGAGGCAGGGTGGGGCTGAGGGTGGCGTGGGCTGTGGCCGTGGGCGCTGCCCGGCGGGGCAGGAGCGGGCCCTGCCCGTGCTGGGGCTGCTCAGCGCAGCTGCCCCGGCCGGCACAGGGGCTGTCCTTGGGCAAGGCAGCTGTGCCGGCAGGGCCCGGCAGCTGTGCCGGCTGTGCCGGGCTGCCGGGGCTGCGGGACAGTCCCGCCGCGGCCGCGCTCCCGCAGCCTGGCCCGCTCGGCTGCTTTTTCTTTCTAACCCTCTGGGGAGGCTCCGAGATCTTCTCTTCCCTGATGCAAGTGCAGCTGCTGCCAAGGGAAACGTCCCCGTACTGACTCAGTGTTCCCTTTGCTTCCCAGCTGTGCCATCTGCTGTCCCTGTCCAGGAGAGCTGCTCTGCACGGGAGGAAGAGACCGAGGGAGAGGCTTTGAAGATGGGGCAGCTGAGATCCCTCTGCTTGCAGTTCTGTTTAAAGATGTATGGACTTGCATGTAGACAGGGATTATTATATGGACATGTACATATGTAGGCTTTGATTTGCAAATCAAATATTTCTGTATTTGCAAATTAGGAATATTTCTGTATGTATGTTGTTATATTTATGGATGTATGCTATGTATATATGTATGCATATATATAGATATATGTTTGTAATTACATATATGTGTGTATATGTATCTAAGATATAATAACTATGTTTAGTTCTATTTCCTAGGTTTACAGTTGTGTGGGTATGTATTTGTATTTATACAGTGTCGGTATATGGCTCTTTAAATATGTATATTGATATTTGTATTGACAGATATTTCTATTTTTATATGTATATTGATCTATTTTTGTCTGTTTAATGACATTTACATATGTATCGAGGTGTACAGCTGTATATTTGTATTGATGCAGTTGGGTGGATATTTAGATTGGTGATTTTTGTATATTTGTAGATAGGTTTGGTTAATATATCTACTTATATATTGTATGTAATATGTAATGTTTAATCTATATTTACATCTATAGTTTGTTACAGTTATGTAGGTATTTATATTTAAACATGTATGGAGGGTGTAGTTGTATAATTCTATCTATTGAATTTTTAGTGTAGGGCTATTTAGAGAGGAATGCATATTTTTGTATTTCTATATGGGCTGTACACTTGTAGTAATATGTAATAAATTAAGTTGTTAAACACTTACTTGATCTTTGTGTATAGTGAGCTGTTGTAGAGGTTGGCAATAAATTAAGTTTTGTTAACTCAAGTTGGTATTTGTATATTTTTACCTAGACTGGTTGTAATAATCTAATAAATTCCTGGTTTTAACCTTAATTGAGATTTGTATAGGTCTGTATTGCCAGTGCAGGTGTAGCAATTTCTAATCAATTATGTTTGTCAACTGCAATGGGTGTTTTGTGATTTGTGCTACCCAAAGCCATGAGCAGATGTAAATGCTGGAGGATTTTGGCCATGAAAATCTCCGGCCGTGCCCAGGACTTGCACTCGGGCTGGGGAAGGGAAGCGCAGATTTGGGATGGCAGCAGAGCCCCACGTTGGCTCAGAACTCGCTGCAAAGGCCTGCTGAGGAAACGCCGGGACTCCACTGAGTGCAAAACTCCTGCTCTGTGGATATGCAGATAATTCAGTCCATGTTTGGTTCTTTACATACATACACACACAGATATATGTAGGCAGCACTTAGTAACCTGTAGCATACTCGATTGTGGGAACTGAAAGGGATATTTCTCCACTTACAAGGATCAGCAGAGTAGTGCCATTCTGTAGGTGATATTGGTCACTGTGTCTAAGCAGCATAGTTGTAGCAATCTGTAATAAGTTTCCCTTTTAAACTGATGTTGGCTTTGGGGCACTTCTCATTTCCATGATCAGTGACCAAATCAATATTTGTTCCTATTTCTTCACTGATCCTGAAGCTTTGACGAGTGTATGACAGGCTGTGGCACCCAATTCCTCAGAGGTCTGTCCAGCTGTGGGTAATGGAACCTGTCTTGTCTGTGAAACATCCGTCTGAGGTTATTTGTCTGAGAGTTGTGGTCCATCTCTCGAACCCCCTCAGGCCGCATGCTGGCTGGGGAGGGAGGGGAAAAAGGTAAGGGGATTATGGTATTTATTCTCTTTTAACACATATTTGCACTAAGCTATAGTCTGAACTCAGTAAGGAAAGGGATGTATTTTCCTTAGCGGTGCAGTGTGGGATAAAAGGTGTAGGAATTGCCACAAACCAAGCTGCAGGAGCAGCTTGTTCTTGGTCTTAACAGGACATGGTGTACAGGTAAGCACCACAATCTTAATGATTCACCTCTTAGACAAAACCACAATGGTTCACCATGTAAAACTGTCTGTGGATGGAAACAATAAATGTCCCTGGGCTGAGGCAGAAGCCTGGGAGTCAAACTCCTGGAAAACCAGACCTGGCAAAGCCAGCCCAAGGCGCAGGCACACATTTGGCTCAAGGCAAGAGGGAGCTTGTACTGCCAGCATGGGAAGGGACTTCAGGCAGAGGAGCTGGCCAACAGCAGGGAGCAGCTCCTGCTGTCACTGCGAGGGAAGGACTCACAGGACGCAGGAGGAGCAGTCACATCGCGGATGGACAGCGGAGCCACTCCTGAGCCTCCAGTGTGACTCCTCCTGGTGCTGCAGTCACAGTGCAATCACCTGTCCTGCAGTGCTGCGTCCCGTCCCAGCTTCGCAAGAGCAGATCCCTTGCTAGCCCCGGCTAGCTCTTTTTGGGGCGATAAGGCAGCGAGAGGCACTCCCTGCTGAACCCAGCTGGGCTTTAGAGAGTGCCTTCGTGAGTCCGAGGACACTGCTGATCCCACCGGCAAGGAAGGAGGCGACACTCTTCTGGGGGTAGGTCCAAGATTTATTGTGACTCCGAGGACAGCCCCAGAGCCCAACAGCACTCAAAGAGGTCCCAGAAGAGAGTGAGCTCTGGGCCTCGAGCAGGCCCTGATATAGGGTGGGCGGAAACCCGATCAGGCAATGGGAGAAGACATGGGTGTGGCCCTCCAAGGGAAGGACACCTGGGGTATCCACTTAGTAGGGAGGAGGGGAGGGACCCCAGGCCATTGTCCAGTCACCCAGCGACCCCGGCAGAGCCTCCAGACAGAGGGGAAGGATGGACAAGTCACCTGGGAGGGGTCAGGGGCCTGAGTCAGGGTTTTTGGGATTGATGGACACACAGGTGCTGATGGGAAAACCCAGGATGAACCAAAAAGGCACAAGGGTGGTACAGAGGGATAAACCATCTTGAACATATATACAGTGGAACCAAAAAACACAACTCCACAGGAGGTCATATCATGCACATGGTGATGTCCACCTTGTGTTGTGTTAATTTAGAATCTTTGAGCCAGTTCCAGCCAAATCTTTTTGGAAGCACATTTTGAAATGTGGCTTCATAAAAGTTCTGTGAGGTGGGATTGAAGAGTCAGTGTTCCCCTGATACTGTAAGAACACCCATATGAGAAAATGAAGTTGTCTGTTTTGCTTGTAGAAATTAATGTCCTTGATAAATCAAGAATTTTAATTTTTATTTCTTCATCTCTACAAAATAGATTTGTTCCTTAAGCGACTACTGTCCAGACTTCTTGATTTATCAAATATGGAAGAGTTTTCTGAAAGACAAACGTCTGATAAAATGTTGGGTTGTTTTTTTTTTTTTTTAAAGCAAGGCTTTAATCTAGATTGTTGCTTTAGCAGCTACAAATGGAAGAGTTACACTGTGTTTCTGTGTGCAGAGATGGGTGTAGTGAACAGAAAACACTTGTACCAATATGCCTTGTTTAATGGCATGGTTCTGATACATGGTGTCTGTTCTTGAAGTGCTTCCTTTGCTGTTCTTTCCAATTGTTTCAGTTGTTTAATAGGATTGTTTAATGAACAGAGGAAAGCTATAATGAAAGTACTGAAATGCAATGTCTTAGGAATGTAAGGGATAAGTTAATGAGCAGTCTAATATTTGCCTTTCTCTGCATCTCAAGAATGTATTTTTAGTTCTCCCGCTCTCTTAGTCTGTGTTTGTCTTGGTACAACAGAGCTTGAAATTTAGTATATGACTCTGTTAATGACATTAAATATGTATAACCGAGTTTACAGAAAGCTTTTCATTCATTCTTTCTTTCTTTCTTCATTTGGAAAATAATTCTCAAGGAATTAGAGAGTAGCACTTGCAATGATGGATGTGAAGTAGCTGCCTCAGAAGATGTGCCCGTTTTTTGGCTACTTATGCACTGCTTTGTAACACATCACACTGCTGTGTGGGGGCCAGGACTCTTGATACAGCATGCTTGCATTAGTATGATTTCAGGCAAAGGCGTGGAATAGCTTCAAGGTTTACCTCTGTAAGTGTGTATTTCTAGGGAGAACTGCAGGTATGAAATGTGGGCACAGATACAAAGGCCACCAAAATACACCGGGCTGTGTTCTCTGGTTTAGTTTCTGTTTCTCCTTTTGCTCTTTGTAGGCTTTTTTGACTTGGAGCAACACTCTGGAAGAGTCTGGTTTTGTTCAAAATACCTATGAAAGTAATAACTGTTTTGAAAAATATTTATTTCAAGCACTGCAGGAGGACATATTGCTATAAATATGACTTCTAAATGTGTGATGGGTTTGTCACTTTACCCACAGGGATGTATTAAAAGTCAGCAATGTTAATTTTTCAGTACAATTTTTGAGCAGTGTTTTTCTGTGACGTTCCTCTGTATCTGCATAAATAAAATTTTACCTTGTCTTCACAGAAAACAAAGAAGTAAACAAGATAACTTTTCGACTTAATGATGGTATCCCCCAGGTCCCAGTGAAAAGAGGGGAATCAGAGTTTGATTCCTTCAGGCAGTCACTACCAGTTCTTGAAATACAGGAAGAAATTGTCCAAATAATAAAGGACAATAAAATTGTTTTGATCATAGGAGAGACTGGATCAGGAAAAACTATGCAAGTATGCTTCTTCAATGAAATAAAAAGATAACAGTATTTGTTCTAAACTAATGCCAATTGTGGAACATTTGTGATATGGGATATTTTTATGTTATTTTAAGGCTTTTCTTTTCCTGTATGATTGCAAATCTTGTTCCTATTCACTTTTTTGCTTTTGGAACACTAAGCCAGTAGGTAGGTACTAAAAGCATAAATGATTCCTCACAATTTTCTGGTAGATACTATTTTTTCATTAAAATAATGCAAAATATTAAAGGGAAAGGAGCTGTGATGTTTGTATAGCCCTTTTTCCTCTAAGGTTGTTCTGTTCTTAGTACCCAGAGTAATATATTTTTTGTGTTAAATTGAGATTAACAGATTAGAGATTAGCTTTTTTTTTTTTTTTTTTTTTTTTTTTTTTGAGATTTCTGAAGCAGGAGGGACGCACTGCAAGTTTTTTCTTTTAAAAAAATCTAAATAGGTTATATTTAGAAATTTATTTTCTGCTGATTCAGATATGCTTGCCGTGATAATCCTAATGAAAAGTCTTTTGCAATGTGTAATACTGAGATGCAGTTAAATTGTTTCCCTGTGTTAACAAAGCTGTGACTTTCTCAAAAAGTAAATTTGAACCACTTCTTTACAGATCCCTCAATTCATCCTTGATGACTGCTACAAGAATGGAACTCCCTGTTGTGTGTTCTGTACTCAGCCCAGACGTTTAGCAGCTGTTGCTGTGGCTGAAAGAGTGGCAGCAGAAAGAAGAGAGAAGACTGGCCAGACAATTGGTTACCAGATCCAGTTAGAAAGCAGGTACTAATGGTATTTCTGAGTGCCAGTTGATCTTGTGTTGGTCTTGTGAATCTTGTGTACATGTAAACTGCAGTGTGTTTGGGTTGCAGCCTCCCAGGTGGGATATGTTACTGCGGGTAAGCAATACGTAAGAGGGAAAAGGATGGCTTTCTTGCTGTGTTTTGCAGTTTCATGTAGTAGGTTGTCTTGTAGAACTGAATCTCAGGTATTTTCTGTTGACTTCTTCTGCGGAGTGTATGCATGGAAATCCTTGTCTGATTTTCAGATCAAGTCTACACTTTCTTCTTTCCCCCCCCTCTACTTTTAACAAGTGTGGATCCAAAAGTTCTGCAAGCTTTGAAGGTAGGTGTGAAGACCAGCATGCTGTAACAAATGTTATGTAGTGTGAGTTGATGTGAGTCATAAAAAGGGAAACAACAAAATTGGAAAGCGACTGATGAAGCTGAGCATTATTTATCAGTCTAGTTTGGGCTAAATTTACTCTTCTCAGCTTCTGTGTTTAAAACATGAAGTGAAGTAAAAGTAGAGATTTCAGTATCACTTGATGAATTTGTCTGTAAAGCAGAGCATGAATGGATTGTGTGGTTTTTTTACATCTTTGCACCGTGTAGCCAAATGACATTTCAGGGAAGGGCCAGCAGTTGGGATATGAGTGACCAGAAGATGGCAAAAGGTTGTTTTGCTTGAGTGAACAAAGATAACACACAGCTGATGAAAATGAATGTGCTTGAACAACAAAGCCGCAGTAAGAATTCAAATGTGTGTACGAAAGCTCACAAGGATATTAAGAGATTAGAAGAGCTAGTGAAGATGTATCACAAATAAGCTGGATGATTAATATATGGAGGTACTATGCTGGCAGAAGAAGTGCAAAGTCAGTTGAAAATGGAAGAATTTCTGGAGGCAGTGCAGAAAATCCAGCTTGAGAAGAGTCTATACATTTACTCCAGAGAAACACCAAAAGGGAGAGATAACAATATTTTGAGCTGTGGGAAAAAAAAAAAAAAATCTGGAGTGGAGATGTTTAGAGGTGTTTATAATAACGCAGAAGTATAATTTTTAAGGATTTCTCAACTGTCTTCCAGAGAAGAGCTGTAGAGTACAGTACAAAGGAACTTTTCAGCTCCTTTAGGGTGGCAGTACCAGAGGAGTAGTGACAATTGCTGTTTTTACTGGGACAGCTCGCTCTGCCCCAGGTATAGAATTGTAACATTTCAGTATTTTGATCTTCTGAAGGAGCAGAGGATGAAGCAGATGACTTTGTGATTTGGTCAGCTGTAATGTATTGTGTCCTCAAGGCAAGGCTTTGGGAGCTGTGGGGAGGCTTCTGTGAGGAGGTGCCAGAAGCCTCTCCCGTGTGTGACAGAGCCGGTGCCAGCCAAGACAGACCTGCCTCTGGCTGAGGCTGAGCCCATCTGTGATGGTGGTAGTGCCTCTGGGACAGTGGGGAACGGGGGAGGAAAACCTGCACAACAGAGGCAGCAGTTCAAGCAGAGCAGTGAGAGCATGCAGAATTTCTTCACGCTTCTCTTTTACTTCCTTATTTATTAAAATTTGAATCTTATTTTTTCAAGTAATCCGTTGTCCAAAGTTTTGGGGCACAAGCACTACAAATTTTTAGCAAATGTCTGGAAAAAGGCACAGGTTAAAAACAAGTGGTGTGCAGGAGTCTTTTGGGGAGAGAACTGTAATTCCTCTTCTGGTCAGCAGCTGCTTTAATTTTTGATACCTGGAAATTTTTGATCCTGCCTTTAAATGGTGCAAACCCCCTGAGCTGTCTCTGTGATGTGTTCCATAGGGTTTCTCCAAAGACACTGGTAACATTCTGCACTAATGACATGCTCCTTGGCACGCTGATGGCAGGAGACAGCAACCTCTCCACCATGACCCGTGTTATTGTGGTGAGCATCCTGTGGTCTTTCACGTGGGGTGGAGCAATATGTATTGCCTTGGAAAATGAGGTCCTCATTTGTTTTACTTAGATTTGCTGAGCACTTTAGGTGTTTTTGTTTGGTAGAAGCTGAATCAGCTTTAGCGACTTTCTGAGTCCTTACAGTAGCATGCATGTTTTGTGGAGTTTGGTGTTTTTCTGTGTGTTTGTGTTTTTTCCTGTAAAAACATCTTATTTTATTTTCATGCTAATGATTAATTGTGGAATCAGGAGGAGTGGAGAAAGACAGAAGTGTAAATTTTTCGGAACTTCCCCTGTCAGCAGCAAATCCTTAGGGAGGCTTACATGGATGTGGTTCAATGTGCTTGTCTCAGAATTTCTGTTATCATTTGTTTTAGCAATACCAGGTTTTCAGTCCATTTGTTTGCCCAGAGTTTTCTAGATAATGTGGAGTCTAATGGCTAACAAATTATTCAGATGTGTTCATTTATGAGTATGCTAATATTCCTATTGTGGAATTTAATAAGGAAGGGGAACTAGAATGTTTATGGCAAGATTGAAGTCCTGAAGATTAAAAGGTAAGTTTAGGTGCCTGCCTGTTTATCAAAGTTAAAAAGGCATGAGAATGATCTATACATTCTTGATGTCAGCCTACAAACCTTGTATTTTGAGTCCTTCTTTCCTTCATTCCTAATACAAATCAAAACAGAAGAATGACAAAGATGGTGAATCAGTTAGGTGCCTTAATTTATAGGCTTTATGTGGCTTTGACTTGTCTAAGCAATCTGTCTGTTTTTCTGATTATGTGGTGTCATCCGTTTCTTTAAATGCTCATCAGTGGTGAAGTGAGAATTTATGAAAATAAGATTTGTAGGATTTGTGGTTTGTGGCGTTTTCTTGAAATTTGGCTTCAAATCCAAAATCAGAGAGGTCTCAGATATTCACTTTAGCCTCTAAAGTTAAGGTGCATACAGCTTCAGCATTGCAATGCACTCAGCGCTGATAAAAACTTTTTGAAGTGGTTTTTTTTTTGCTTATGGATAGTTTTTTTAAAAAACCCTATTACTTAAACTAGACTTACATATTTTAAGGCCTCTGTAATGTGCCACCAAATCATGTATTTTATTTTTTTAGAAAAGTTTGTTTTTGTCATGTGAAAAACGCCAATCACTTGGTTTTTAAAATTTTTAAAGTTTAATAATAATAAAATGGTTATAAAAATAGTAATACAATTAGAGTAATAAAAATTTAGAGTTAGGACAATTACAAGATAATAAAAAGCAAAGAGTTACGGATGTCTGGATGCTCTCGGGCACTTAAGCCACGACAAGCATGCCTTGTGAACAAAGGAATAACCTTAAAAGCAACAGCCTGTTGCATATACAAAACACTTTATGATTATGCATATATTTTATTTAAAACAAGAACTTTGTCTGGTACTTGTCAAAAAGTTTCTGTTAATTCCCAGGCGCCTTTGAGTCTAAGTCAGGCTTGAAGAAGTTCGTTTCTGTTGATAAGGAAAGACATAAATTCCTCTCCTTTGGAAAATTTAGGGGTTTCTGTAATTGTTATCCTTGTGCGAAGAATTCCTTGATTATCTCATCTCTTTCTTGAGCTAGTTAAAAAGTATCATACATAGTATAGTTTCTATTTTAACGTTGTGTTATAACCTAAAAATACATTCAACACACTACTTGAGAGAATTAATACAGCATAACTTTCCAACATTACACATATAATATTCATTGTAACTATTGTGAAAAGCCAATCGTAAAATATGCATTTTTCACACAATGAAGGAAAGTGGATTGTTTAATGGATGGTGTTATGGAAAAATTCAATTATAGATAAATCAATTAACAAGAATTTATTAAGCAAGCGGTAGTGAGCAAAAGACAGCGCTGGGCGGCCGGAGAGTCTCTGCTCTACCACGGCGTGCTCTCCCCCTTTGCCCTTTTTGTTTTATAGTCCTTTCTTTTTTTTTTTTTCCTTCTTTCCAGTTGACGTATTTTCTCTCAATGCACTCTACACCTGCGCAATTGGTTGCTAGGGGGTCTTTTTTTTCTGCCTTTGGTGGTCGTAGGGATGAAGGCTCCTCATCTTCCTTGCAGATTGTCCTTGGCCTAAAAGTTAACTTGTATATAATTAGTTACACAGTCTTCTATGCTAGTTGCATCTGCACAATTCTTAAGCAGGATACTTGCTGTTCCCTCGCCCCCCCCCTTCCTTCTCCTCCCACATCAAATTCTTATCTCTTTCAATGCTCGTTTTGATGAACAAAGACCTTTTTATTTATTACACGCTCGTTCCCGGACTACCCCAACCCCCCGGCCCCTCGCCGCCCTTCCCTCGCTGCCTCGGCTGGGCCGTGCTCGGAGCGCAGCGGGGCCGCGCCGGGGCCGCGTCAGCTCCACCCAGCGGGAGGAGCCGTGACAGCGCTCTGACAGCGGCCCTGCGCAGGCGGAGCGGCCCCGGCTGCGGCAGGGGCTGTTTCTGGGGAGGGGCTGCGGGATGTGGGAGCTCGTCCGGGCTCGCTCCGGACAGTAAGAGCTGCGGCCTGTGCTCGCTTTGTACTTTCAAGGCTGCCGGATGCCTTGCAATGAAGATGGAGTGCCCGGGTTATTCCGGTTACTTCTTGTCCTCAGCTCAGCAGGAAGATTGTTCCAAGTGCGGGTGCGAGGAGTGCGTGCACATACAGCAGTGTGTGTCCGTGTCCATGTCCGTGTCTGTGTCCGTGTCTGTGTCTCTGCAGTCCCTGTATCTCTGTGTCTGTGTCCCTGTGTCCCTGTGTCTGTGTCCCTGTGTCCCTGTGTCTGTGTCCCTGTCCGTGTCCCTGTGTCTCTGTAGATTAGAGCTTCATGTGTTCACCCTGGCTCTAAATTCTTTGGTATCATGATAATGAGCCTGGATTTACCAAGGCTTTTAAGTGAGAACACTTGGAGACATTTTTCTTTGCAGTTCCTAGAAAACAAATTTATATTTTCAGAGGAGGTTCCATTGTATTTTGATTTGTCTCTGATGGACTTTTGGGTCTATTTGCTGCTGGAGTTGAAAGGAGTTGATGAATAGTTAACTCATGTAAGCTTGAGTTAGTTAACTCTTAAGAGTCAGCAAATATTAAGGACAAGCCTAGGAAGGAGGATGTGCCTTAGCCTTGTCAAGATAAGAGAAACAGAATGTACCTTGTTAAGAGGAAGAGAACCTGTTGAAACTGATGCAGAAACCGCTGGAAAGGACTGCCTGTGCTTCATAAAAAAAGGTGAAAAGAGCAAAGTGAGGAAGACTGCTGGCCTTCATTGCAATGACCCCTGAGAAAGACTCACAGCCTTCCTCAGAGCAACCACCAGAGTTCACTGTGCTCGCTCGTCAACTATGCTAATGATATTAATGACTTCAGAGAAATAATTTGTATAACCACGCCTATCCAATGAATATAATGAATATGCCTGAATTTAACCATAAGCTGTGCTGTGTAAAGTGCTGAGTGTGTGTGTTAGGAGGAGCAATCCCCCCAGGTACCTGGCACTGAATAAAACAAATACCCACTTCACTGATTCAGTCTCTGAGGTGATGCTTGGCTCAGTGTTGGAGTGAATCAGAGCAGTTGCTGAATATGAATCATTTTGAGTAATGTGCTAGAAGAAAATACTCAACTGAGAGGTTGAGCATCTCTTGTTCACAATTAGTAGTGGCTTTCCAAAATGTTGTTAGGGTTAATTAATTCTGTGTTTTGGGGTTTAGTTTTGTTTTGGGGCTTTTCCTTCCAATAGTTTATGAATATCTAGCATAGAGTTTTGAACAGGCCCATTGTGGTACTTTAAAGTAGAAAAGATTCCATTAAATAATGGAAGCTAGAGTTTTGTGGTAGTAGTGTAAAAATGTATTTAGTGATGTAGTCAGTCACTTCTGCATATAAATATTCAATTAATAATAGCCTTAAGAAATATTCTAGGTGTATAGGCAATCTATTATTAACAAGATTTTCGGTATCTGGAAGCTGGTGCATCAAGGATCTCTATTTATTGCTTGCTTCTAGTTTGTAATTTGTACTGTTTCCAATTTGGGGTTGCTTTTTTATTGCTTTTTTTTTTTTTTTTTAATCTCATTTGAGTAAAACCTGTCTGCAGTGATCTTGTCTTTATGTTTTAAGCTGTAGCAGATCTGAGTCACTGCCATCAGGACTGAATAGTTCTTGTGAACCATGGTGTGAAAATGTTTAAGGGCAGTCTCTGACACAAAGAGCTGCATTGTTTGCTTTTCTAAGTCCCATACTTAATTATTTGATGTGGCTCTGTGCAAGTGCCATCTCCTAACAATCTTGGCATAATATAGTGCTGGTTTTACAGGTGAATCCTGTGAAAAACAAATTTGAGATGTCTTTCAAGAGATGCACCTAAACAAGGCATTTGTAGTCTGTACTTCCACAAGATCTTTATGGTTTTTTGGGAAGTGGGTAAATGGTGTTCTGCTGGTGAATCACAGGCATCCTGTACAGACCATTAGTGTGGTATGACCTTGCTGGATCAACATCTGCCTCAGATGCATTGGTCATTTAATTATTGGCATTTGGTAGCACTTTTCCCCGTGTCACATTAAAATACCCCCATGGACAAGGTTCTGCATTAAGGTTGAGGTATGGAAGATGAGGGTTTTACCCAAAATCTTTGCATTGTTTCACATTCTGTTGTAAGTTAGAACTTTGTTCTGTGGCACTTGAATCAAACTTTTTAAGAAACAGCCTCTAACCAGTCTGGCTGTAAGCAATTCCTTTTCCATGTCACTGCCCTGTATGCAGTAGGATCTGCACTGTCATTGTAAACCCTGAATATTCTGCCCTAATGTCAGTAAAGTCAGCAACAAGAAGAAAACCACTACATTTATTAGTTTATATATACCTTAACATCCTATTTCTGGCCCTGCTAAGGTACATAATTGTTCACAGGATTACAGGTTAAACTCAACAAGCCAACACCTTAATACTGAATGTGAAATGCATAGGAATGTAAATGTATGATGTTGTTTTGTCTTTACAGTATGTGCTTCTAAACCAGTTACATTTTCCTTTCTGAATAAAGTTTTTTTTTTTGGTGGTGGCAGTGTTGATTAAGTTCATGTCTGAAAACTGAATTCATCTTAAGAAATTAACATTCATATCTGTTGTATATCCTAATCTAGATGAAGAAAAGTGGACAGACATTGCTTTTTTGAGATATTATTTTTGGTGAAATGTACCTGCCCATTTGACTTGTGGAGCTTGGTTGGAGCCGTTTTGAAGGTATATACTAATTTCCCCAGCAAAGCTGGCATTTAATGCTGAAATCTGTCCTTAGCAAAAGGGTAACCAAATGAGGGACGAAGGCTGGAATTCCACAGAAAAAGTGAAGAGACATGTTTTGAGAGAATTGAGAGGAAGAACAACCATCTGTAAGGCCCCAATCAACTTGCTGAAAGGGCTTTTGAAAGGCATTACAGTGATTCTTATACTCTGGGTTAAAGGCATGGGAGAAAAACTAAAAAGATACTCTCAAGAGGTACAAACAACTTTACTGGCAAACTTTAGAAAATCAGCGAGCTTTGGCAAAAGGTTTGGAACAACACTCAATCAACATAAAACACTTCTCAGAGCATTAACTTGACCCATTCCACTTATCAAATTTTAAACCTGCTTGATGTTAAGTTATTCAAAATGTTACAGGAAGAGGGAATTAGAAGAAGAGGAGAAAGAGAGAAAATATACAGAAAAGCACACACATAGATGCAAACTCCTGAGCTCAAGCAGTGTTCAGATAGACGCTTCAAGATGAAGGTAACGTTAGGACATGTGGCCTCGTGCTGAGCTTTACATACCCCTCGGCTTTCATGGGCCCAACCCCCCAGGTGGGACTTCTGGTCATTTGGCCACTCTGAAGCTGGGTCAGGGGCTGCAGGCCTGGAGTGTGGGGCATTTCCTCCAGTGTGCAAATAAATGGCAGCTCAGCCAGGCAGGGATACAGGCCCTTTGGGGTTTGTGAGGCAGTTCACTGCCTTGCCTGGGGAAGGCCTGACCTTTCCTCCTCCACACACACGTGTCCCAGAAGCTCTCAAAACATCAATCTTTCCAGTCTCTGACACCACCACAGGAAATTCTGCAAGGATAAATCTGCTCTAGTTTCAAGTGGGCAAGTTCTCAAACAGAATAGAAGGGCTGACATTACTTTGGTCCTCTTGTAGTTCATACTTATTAGAAGTGAGCAGTGAGTACTATGACCAGGACTAGAGGGGTTCTGCCCCCAGCTGAGGGGAGGAAAGAGACAGTCAACTCTCCAGGGCTCTGTGGATTGGTGGCCTGGCACATCAGAGCCACAAGAGCAGGCGGCTTTGGTCGACACCTGTGCAAAATGTACCCTGATGCCATTGAGCTGTGTAGGGGCAGAATCCATCTCTCTTCCTGTGGTGACAGGGGAAATCCTAACAGCTGACTGTTCTGGAAGCTGAAGTGAGCCCAGCTCAACTGGCCACAAATGACAAAACAGCCATGGCCCAGAGGCCCTGTGTATCCTTGGCATAGATTTTCTCAGCAGAGGGTATTTCAAGGACCCAAAAGGGCACCATTGAGCTTTTAGGATAGCTGCTGTGGAGACAGAGGAAATTAGAGAGCTGGTCCCTGGTACCTCAGGGGACACTTCTGCTGTGGGACTGCTGAGGGTCAAAGAACAACAGGTACTGATCACTACCACAACAGTGCATTGTCAGAAATACTGCCCCAGGGGACTGCGTGACCCCCATCCATGAGATGGTTCCTGAACTGGAGAACCCAGGAGTGCTCAGCAAGACTCGCTCAGCCCTTAGTAGTCCCGTATGGCCTGTACATAAGTCTAAGGGAGAGTGGAGACTTACAGTGGAGTGTCATGGTCTGAATGAAGTCACAGCATCACCAAGTGCTGCCATGCTGGGCGTGCTCAGTCTTCAGTAGGAACTGGAGTCCATGGCAGCAAAGTGGTACCACCATAGACATAACTCATGCACTTTTCTCCATTCCTTGACCAGGAGAGTGGAGGCACAGTTTGCTTTCACCTGCAGTAGAATCCAGTATAGTCCCAGGGCTGGAAACACAGCCCTGCTATTTACCATGGCACTGGAAAAGGGTGAGACTCCAGAATACCTGCAGCACATCCATCATACAATTGTATAAGATAGCAAAGCAGAGGAAGTGTTTGGAAAGGATGGGAGATAATCCAGATCCTCCTGAAAGCTGGTTTTATCATCAAATGAAGTAAGGTCAAGGGAACTTCCCAGGAAATTCATCTTTTAGGAGTAAAATGTCAAGATGGATATCATCCAATTCCAATGAATTCAGCCAACAAAATAGCAGATCTGTCCCCACTGACCACAAGCAGGAAAGAACCACAAACTTTCCTAGGCCCTGTGGGTTTTTGAAGAATGTGTACTCCAGAGTACAGTCAGATTTGACATGAAGGAATAATTTTAAGTGGGGTCCTGAACAAATTAAACTGTTTATGCAGTAGCCCTTGGGGCAGTCAGGACAGCACAAGATGTGAAAAATCTAGTGGATTGACCTTGGATGGACCCTGGCCAAAGCCTCTGCATCACTCCCCTCTCCCAAGGGGGTAGGTTAGAGAAAATATGGAGGCAAGCTGAGGGCATGGTCCTGTGACAGGACCAGCTGCCCCTGATGCCTGCTCTGCCTATGGCATCTGCTCTGTGGGTGTGCAGCTGCAGCAGGAGGCTGTGGGAAGAGGTGCTGCTGCCATGGCCCAATGGCTCTGGGACCCCACGGCTGTGCCCCCCAGCACATGAGTGTCACCCACAGTGGGGCTTAAGGGGAAGGGCATTAGAAGGGAGAACAGCAGCACACAGAGATTTTGTGAGGGAAATAACAATTTATTTCCATTTCCTTGAATAAAGGGTTTCTAGAGGTGCCAGTGGGGCAGCCTCTGGCAGGACTGGCGAGAGCTCTAGGACCCCCTCTTTTGTCAGGTATGCTGGGGCCCAGTGGACAATCTGTCCCTGCCCTGGGAGCAGAGGGGCTGTGACTGCTGCCCTGGGCAGGGGGAAGCCCCTCATATACCAGCTTCCTCCTCCTCATCAGAGCCTGTGGGGCTGCTGTCGGGAGTCCCTTGCCGGGAACTGCTGGAACTCCAGCTGTTGAAGGTGCAGCTGTTGGAGCTGCAGCTGTTGGAGCTGCAGCTGTTGGAGCTGCAACTGCAACTGTAACTACAACTGCAGCTGCAGCTGCAGCTGTTGCTGCTGAAACTGGAGCTCCTGGAATTGCTGGAGCTGGTGGAAGTGGAGCTGGAGCTGGAGATGGAGCTGGAGATGGAGCTGGAGCTGGCCACAGGGCCATTGTTCTCATCCCTGAGAGCACTGGAGTGCAGAAGCCTTTGGGCCTCCTCATGGCGCTGGCCCATAATGATGCCGATGGCATCATGGACCAGTGGTGCCGTGTGTTCCTCGAGGAGAGGCTCTAGCACCTCAACCAGCATCTCAGCATTTGGCCCATGGATGCAAAGGCCATGCAAGATGCTGCTCTCTATGGCGTCTACCACCCACCACCAGCCCTGGTATATTCCCTCCAGCCTCTCATGCAGCCAGGGCCTCATGGAGTCCAGGAGATGCTGTCGTTGACGGAAACTTTCTGCCCAGACCTCAGGCAGGACGCTGCCCACAAACTCCAGCCCTGATCCTTCCTGCTCTGCTGGAGACACTATCCCCTGTGGAGAAGATGAAGGGGAGACCACAGGAGGATGGGAGCTGTTCTCATCCAGGCTGCTGAGAGCTCTCCCTCGCTGGCTGTTGCCATCTAGCAGCTCCTCAGGGACTGTGATGGATGTGTCCAGATAGTCATCTTCTCCATGATCAGAAAATCGGACAGTCACTATTGTTCTTCTGCAGAGTGGGCACACTGGATTTCTCTGTGTCCACCGCAGGATACAGCCCAGGCAAAACTGGTGGTGACAAGGCAGAGTAGAAGCCACATGCCTACAAGTGTCCTGGCAGATGGCGCAGTTGCTGTTGGTCTCTGTGGACATTTTTGTGCTCTGCAGCACACTGTGGAGAGATAAGGATCAGGGGCTGTTTGCCCTCACTGCTGTCACCTCCTGCAGGAGGGAGAGGCCATGGCTGTCTTGGGGCAGGGAGGAAGAAGTGGCCAGGCCCCTGGAGGAGGCCACCCTCCCAGCTCCCTGAGTCCCATCATGCACCCCACAGCCACCCCGGAGGGACATTTTCCTGCACAGCTCACCCTCAGTGCTGCATCTGCAGTGCTTGGCTGCCTGAAGCAGGCAGGGCAGTGAAACAGGAGTGATGGCTCTGAGACTGGCACCAAGATCTGCCAGTAACAGCCACCACCCAGCACTAGAGTAGCCTGGCTTGATCCTCCATCCTCCAGTCCTCACAATGTTGCTTGGATGGAGTTCAGGCTGGAGCCAGACTGGCCCAGGCTCTGCCAACTGTATATAAGCAGTGAAGGGACACAATGTCATCATCCATTCCTTCTGTGATGTCACAGACCACTGCTCAGTGACATCAGCCTCCACTCACCAATGACAGCAAAACAGGCATTTCACCTTCTGGTCACCCCAAGATAAACAGTGAGGGAAGTACGGTCACAGCCCATTGCTAAGGGATGTCACAGTCCACAGGTTGGCAACATCAGCCTCCTCCACCAGGTGTTGTCACCGCAGGCCTCCCTGTACATACATGGTGTTGGAGAAAAAAAAGAAATATCTTTGTTTCTTGTTTCCTCCTTCTGCATTCCCATGGTTGCTCTCCCTTGGTCACCTGGTCATGTGTCTGTGGCCATGTGTCTCATCATGCTTTTAAAGTTCTCCCTGGCATACAGTGACAGGTCACAAGGGAATAATTCAAAGCTGTGCCAGGAGAGGTTGTTATTGAAATTGGCCAAATAGAAACTTTCTAACACAGCTCTGAGTATAGGAAAGTGGGGATCCTTTATTACACCATGCTGGTCACTCAGAGGATCCCTCCTCTAATCAAGTGCCATGAGTGTCTGGTGAACAGAGTTTTTATCTTACACACTGAATACCCATTCATTAGCTATCCCTGCTTATTTGATGTATATGTATTACTTTATTTTACAAATTTGCACCCGTTATTGGAAGTCCTCATATGATTCTTTGGGGTCTGTCTTCAACGTGTCTTTTTTAGGTGACTGTTCCTCGCCCCCCGCTTTGGAGTAAGAACAATATCGCTTTTTGCACCATAACTTCTGCTTTGTCAGCCTTTCAGAAGTGAGCTGGCATCCTGCTTGTGTTTTGCATGACTTCTGTCTGCCTAAGTTATATCCTTCATCCACTTCTTCAAGGCTGTGTGAGTCTGGCTTTCAGCAGCCACGGGATGGAGGTTCGCTGGCTCGCTGTCCCACTTGTGGCCGCAGGGCAGACACGCGAGTGGCCACCCCTGAGTCTCTGCCGAGACTGGTACGGATGGCAGTGATTGCTGCGGTGTGGGTAGCGCAGCAGAGGCACAGGGCATGAGGAAACTGAGGCAGAGGAATAAGGGAAGGACACTTGTCTGTATCTCCAAGGATTTAATCTCGAAGGGGGGCAGAGCAAGAGACAACTCTGAACATGAAAGGACTGCTTTTAAAGGGTAGGGGAACACGGGGAGGACACAACCTTTGACCAATAGCAGGGCATTAGGGGAGGGGTGCAGGGTAAGGGCTCCCCAATAGAAGCCAACATGGGGAGGGAGCAAACCTTACAATTCAATTCTGCTTCGAGGAAGGGATGAAAGACGGGGAACACTCCAGAAGCAAAGGAGTGTGCTATCTTTGACAGACAGGGGTAAGACAAGGGAACAAGAGAGGTATACAGGTGGATTGACATCTAGATTTACATACATTTTGGGGGAGCAAACTGTGGTAAACAACTCAGGACTGAACCATTAGGGAAGCCAAAAGGGGTACATAGAATGAAGCATTACAAACTTACAACAAGGAATATTAAAACATACTACAGAAGAACAAACTGTAAAATAACAGACTACCACAGCTGTGCTGCTCTGTTCTATGGTCCTTATCAAATCCCCCCTTTTCTTGAGACAAAGTTCCTTATGGGAACTAGTTTCTTAATACCTATATTTCATTTTACAGCATAAGGCATTACAACAGTTATAGACCAATGTTTTAACCAAGTCCAGCTGGGTTACCATGAAGTAAGTTTGGTCCAGCTTTCTTCAAATCCCCAGGAGATGTTGTCTTGAGCTAAGGGGCTTTGGCTCTTTTGATTCTGGAATAATGTATCCATGATTTTACTCTGCACATTTCAATGCAGTAAAATTGTCAACAGAATTTGGAAAGGTCCTTCTTGGGCTGTAGCAGAGCAGTTTCCCCATCTTTCAAGTACACCCAAGCTTTTAGTTGGAACTTGTTCACTGGTATGTCCAATCCTGTTGGTCTGGAGATCACAACTGCTTGCACTGTAAAACCTGTAAAGTTTTGTTATGAGAAATGAAGTAATTATTCAAATCAACCTCTCCTTATATGTGTATGTTTCCTGCAATGTGTGGTACTTGGTATGGTCAACCATACAGCGGTTTATAGAGGCAGATTTTGCTGGTCCCCATGGCTGAATTCTAATTCAAAGTAGAGCAACAGGTAAAGCTTGGACCTATGTCAAGGAGGTTTCCTAACATATTTTACCCAAGTTGAATTTGATTGTATAATTCATTCTCTCTACTTTGCCACTAGCTTGGGGCCTATAAGGAATATGAAGATCCCAAGCTATTCCCAAGGCTCTCCTAGCTTCTTGTACTCCTGCAATAAAGTGGGAACCTCTATCTGATGACATTCCTAAAGGTACCTCAAATCTAAGTCTCTGGCCACACAGAAAAGATATGCACCAGAACTATTTATACCCCTGTTTTCTGGGAAATTCTGTAAAATCCATCTGCCACTGTTCACTTGTAACACCTCCAGATTTTATGGCTCTTAGCACTACATTGTAAGCTGTGTTAGGGTTGTCTCTTTTACGAACTATACATTTTTGGAGTCTTGATTGTACAGTCTGAACCATTTCAGACCCAATTATAGATTTTTGCAAATGTTTCAAAAGTTTTTCAGTACTCCAATTAATGGCTTTGTGTTTGCAATCCACTTTTTCACATAAGAGTGATTCTGGGACTACTCTTTGCCCAGTTGGGATAACTGCCCAGCCTTGTGGATCAAGTCTTGCTTCCACAGTTTCAATTAATTGACAGTCCCTAGCACTATACTCTGGTTTTTCTACTGGGAGAGGTATCTCTGGCAAGGGTATTAAAGACAAAACTTTGTTTTCTAACATGTCTTTTTCTGCAGCCTCATTGGCTAAATGTTTCCCCAATTCCAGTTTGGTCTTACCCATTTGATGTGCTCTGCAATGCCTGATGGCAACTTCCTCTGGTTTCTGGATACTTTCAAGTAAACCCAAGATTTGTTTTCCATTTTTGATTGGAGCCTTGAGATGTCAAAAAGTCTCTTTCTTTCCAGAAGTCCCATGTGCATGACCACTCCAAAGGTGTATTATGAATCAGTTCAAATGTAAACTCATTTTCCTCTACTCAATTCCAAAGCTGGAGTGACTGAAATTGGTTCTACTTTCTGGGCTGAAACATCAGAGGGGAGTGTCCCCAGTTCGATTACATCAGGTTGTGGAGTCACTGCGTATCCAGATATTTGGATAGGAAGGTTAGGGGCTTGGTCCTGTGACAGACCAGCTGCTTCTGCTGCCCGCTCTGCCTTTGGCATCTGCTATGCTGAGGGTGTGGCAGCTGCAGCAGGATTTCCTGTGGGAAGAGGTACCACTGCTGACATGGCCCTTGGACTCCAGGGGCCCATGGCTGTGCCCTCCAGCACAGGGGTGTCACCCACAGTGGGGCACAAGGGGAAGGTGAAGGGCATTAGAAGGGAGAGAAACCAGTGTCTAGGGACTATGTGAGGGAAATAACAATTCCTTTTCCTTGAATAAAGAGTTGCAAGAGCCCTGCTAGTGCAAGAGCTGCTGGTGGATTGGCCTCTTGCTGAGACCCCTCCTCTTTCTGGGACACCATATCCACCCGGGCAAGTGGCCCCTGTTCCAGCCAGGAGCAGAGGGTCCCTTCTGCCCTGGGCAGTAGGACTTGCCACTGTTGCCACCTCTTGCCACAGGTCCTCCTGATGCTGGTCCTGCCCTGCCGGGATGGGCACAGGTGGGGAGTGGCTGTGAAAGCCAGGGCAGGGGCTTTAACATTGACTGCTCTCAATGAGTTGTCTGGAAATAACAGTTTTCCTTTTTCTGCCAACCAAGGCTGTCAGTGTTTCTGTGTGCATATTAATGAGAAGGGTTAGGGTCAGGGTAGAGTGTGGGTTTAGAGTTAGGGATAGGTTAGAGTGTGGGTTTGTGCTTTAATGGAGCAAAGTGCTGTCTGAATTCAATTGATTTTAATTTTTTTGTTCATGGTATTTTGTCTGTAAAAAGTCTGAAGATCAAGGACATCTTTTTGGAATCCACTGTCTGTGACCTTGGTACTAGCCGAGTGACCCTTCAGAAACTTGAACTGACTAAGTGAAGGCATGAACTCTTTTGGCCTTTTTTTAGAGGGAGGGAAAAAAAAAAAACCAAACCCAAACCTGTTTTCCGAATCCTCTGGAAAATCTGACTTATCTAAGAAAATATAGATTTTCTGTTCATCATTCATTCAGATGCCTGTGAAGCCAGATCAGTAATGCTCTCTTTAATGATTTAACACAGCTGATTGGCATCAAATCACTTGAAATTATGGCCTCAACTTTGAATCATATTTTGAATATGAGAATTTCCATTTCAGGGAGGAACAGAATGCATTTGCACAGTTCCATTATGGTTTTTTGTTTTTTTTTTTTCAACACACAGATTCTCTCATTTCCCCTTCTTTAGCCTTAAGCATTAAAGTCAACCATCTGCTTTGGAAATGCAACTCAAATATAACTTTTTCTGCTATTTTGCTTAACTTATTTTTAGAGGCTGAAAATATTCAATTGTAATTTACTTTATAGAATTCTTTGTCACTGTGGGACTGGAAAAAGATCACAGGAATGTCTCCTATCATAGATTTTAAAATATTTTAAAATGTTATTATAAAGACTATTTGTCAATAATTAATTTTTGCTTTCTCTGTAACTTTATTAAATCTGTACTTTAAAACAAGTGTTACCTAGCAGGCTTTCAGTTCAATTACAGCAGTTGTTTTTCAGCAGGCTCATTTTCCTGTAGGACTAGACAAGGAAAGTAACTTAGGAAATTGATTTTTACATATTGTTGCAGTGTAGGAATGGTATTCCCCAGTTTTGTGCTCACACTGATACAGCTCAGACTATGTGCCACTCACTGACTTCCCCACCACTTTCCCTGTGGCAGGAGGAGAGAATAGCACAAGTAGGTAAAGATCACAGGTTGAGATAAGAACAATTTACTAGAAACAGCAGTGAAAAAAGAACACAAATGGTAATAACAACACTAAAAGGAGAGTGTACAAGAGGCAAAGGAGTCACACATGATTGTTCACCATACAGAACTTGGCACACCCCACGACTTACAGCACACAGGCAGAGGAAGAGCAAACCCCTTCCATTTCCCCCTGCCACATGGCAGGTGATATCCAACTACCCCAAGGTCCTGGCCATGCTCCTCCTGGCTGCTGCAAAAATTACCCCTGTCCTGGCCGGATCCAGGACATAGGATCTGCCCTGTGGGTCCTGGCTCTTCCTCTGGGTGAGAGACCCCCATGGCATCTGCCCTGGCAAAAGGGACTTCAGGACAACCTATCACTTATTGACATTCCCCCCTCTGCCCCTGCCCCAGCTCCCTTTTTGCCTCCAGAAAACTTTGAACAGAAGTAGCACTTAAGTACAGTTCTGCACATCCTGAACTGGCAGGAAGGTGACCCACATGTCACTCTAGGCACATGTGCAGCAAGGACAAAGAAAGTTTTTGAGGGGCCTGGGTCTCAAGGTCTTTTGTTCCAGAAGTACCACCTGTTACTTTCAGATTCCGCTCAGGGATAACCAGTGAGCTCCTTTTTGCTCTACACCAGACAAAACCATGTGTGGCACATAGACTGTCACTTTTTTCCCATTTATGTTCAAGTATATTCTATCAATCAGGACCGTGGTGGCTTCTGCTCTGAGGTGCATTGGCCATCCCTCTAGTACATTGTTTAGATGTTTTTTGAGAAATAGGCTCAAAATACCACAGGGTTACTTCCTTCATTCCCATTCTTTGAGCTAAATATGGAGTTACTGTGCAAGGCAAAGGCACTCATGTATGAGCAGTGCAAAGGGTCAGTGAAATCTGGTAACTCCAGAGCAGGGGTTGTCATCAATAACCTTTAAAAGATATAGAAAGGCTGTTGGACATTCTGGAATCCAGTGTAACACCTCCATGGTTTCCTTTAATGATTCATACACAGACTTTTCTACTAGTTCATAACTGGGGATCCATAATCAACACCATCCAGTCATTCCCAAAAAGGGACACAGATGTGGGCTCTGGTGTTTGACAAATTGCTTCCTCTCTTTCTTTCCCCAAACTGCACTGTCCTTGTCAGTGGGGCAGCCAGGAGATCAGACATGGGTAGATACAGACATGGTCTTGAAAACAAATAAAAGATGTCATTGAAAATGTGTTTTGGATGGTAATAGTCAACACATTCTCAACTACATGCTCTTATTCCCTCTCCCTGTAATGACTGGACAACACTTATTTTTGGTGCCAGCCAACTTAAATCAGGAATAATCTTGGGTGGGGGAAAAATGACAATGAAACCATCATAAACTGAATATAAAATGTTTATCTACATGTGTCAGTAACTTCAACAACCAGCTGCAGTCAGCACAATTATCAGCCTGTAATTGTGCTCAGGGACAGCGTGGGCCTTTCCATGTCAGCTCCTCCTGCACAGCACATGGGGGCCTGGGCTTGCTGCTGGCTTGGTTCCTTTTAGGAGACTGGGATGAGGAAAGGTTGGGGGATTTTGTCAAAGAGATAATATTTGAGTGACCGCATATGTGCTGGAAGCCTCACAGACTGACTGGCCCATGACAGGATCACCCAGTGCTGGGGGGGCTGCACCTTGCTGCTCCGATTAGGGGTGTTAAGCTGCTCCTTTGCCTCAGAGAGAGCCAAGTGCAGCACTTTTGTGCAGAAATATTTCATTAGCCCTGGTTTGCAAAGCTACTGCAGCAACTGGTGTGGCCAGAGCACCCCTTTCTGCACTTGGAAATGAGCTGAGTCAGCCATGGGATAAGGCAGGGCATTCCCCAGGTGTGCCCATTGTGAATTCCCTGTGCCCCGACTGTGTCGCGTCCCGCTCCTCAGTGACATCCCGCCCAGCCTGGAACATGGAACTCCCCGTTTCCAAGGACACGTGGCCATTGTCACCAGCACACAGCAGGACCGGTCAGACCCTTTGGCGGCTGCATCGAGAGCAGAGGTGTTGGAGCAATAGCGAGTGTTGTTCCAGCTTGGTTGGTTCTAGAACACGTTGTTCAAGAGGCCGATCCACACACTGAGTGGAGGTAATTATTTACAGTTCTGTGCAGAAAGGGGGGCACTCAGGGACAAATTCACAAAGCCAGCACCACAAGAACCAGTGTCTTAGTATTTCTACATTTTAGCAAAGAAAGGAATTAGTGTTCATTGACTGCAAGTTCCCTAGTTCTCTTCATAATTAGTATTCTGTCTGCTGTCAGTTAATGATCCTCTTGCTTCTCATGCTAATTAGTCTGCATGCTCAGACTCTACCTTCTTCTTAGTGAGAGGCTTCTTGAGTGGATAGCCATGGTCTGCCCCTGCTGGAATGGCCTTTTACCTCGCAGGAGGTGATTCAGCCCAGTTTCTGCATTGGCTTTATCAGTTTGTTCCTTTCCTTGGGGGTTCTCCCAAATGTCTTTGTGCCCATAAATTCTCCATTCTTTGTGTCCACCACTTTGTGTACATCCTTCTTCCCAAGCCTTGCTAACCTCCCCTGTGTCTGAGGTAGCTGAAGCCTGTCAAGCCCTACACCTCAACAAGGCAATTCAGCCAAGAAGCAACCTGCCTTTCAAAGACCTGGCCATCACTTAGAGCTTGTTGGCTACTTCTTGTTTCATGGGAATAATCTCCCTCCTTGTTGATTAGCCTTGAAAGCCACAAAGGACAAATATCAAAGCACACATTTTCCTAACAAATATTTTGCATTTTGCAGATTTTTCAGCAGGATCAGTGGCTGTGTGGGAGCCAGAGCACCTGAGGCAGAGCGGGATGGCAGAGCTGTGGGGCTGGGCACGATCCAGAGCGTTCCGCAGGGCCCCCAACAGCACTGCGATGCCCGTCAGGGTGACCCAGAGGTCCCAGGACCAACAGGTGAGGGGCAGCTGTCGGGCTCTGCGAGTTGCCAGGGGGTGGGGGCTTGTCTGTGGTGTTGGTGTCAGGTGCTGCTGACCCTGCGGGACCTGCTGGGCAGGGCTGGGGCCCCACTGGTGCTCCAAGGGCCCCTCTGAGGCAGCTGCCTGGGTGGAAGTGACTCACAGGGATGACACGGAGGAGGTGCCAGCAGAAATGGGAGGTTCCCTATGCTTTGACATTGAGGAAATTCATGTTCTGGGAATGGTTTGTGGCCAAAATGCATGGATTTCCCATTGTTCTATATTTATACCAGAGTCATCAAAAGTGTAAGGATAAATGAAATCCTTGAACAGTAATTTTTGTAGTATTAGGAGTAGGCATCACTTTATTCCTGGCTCTGGTGCATAGTGGAAAACTCCAGCCACATGCACACCACTTTCAAAGCTTTTCCACTTATTGATACATTTTTAGCAAACAAAGAAATGACTGTTCATTGGTTCTAAATTACATCATTCTCCTCATTAATTAGTATTATATCTTGTCTTGGATATTGATGTCTTCCTTCTTATGCTAATTAGTCTGCATTTTTCAGTCTTTATTATCTTTTTCTCAGACAAGTTGTTTTGAGCTCTGAGGCTGAAATGTCTTTATTAGTTTCTTCTTTGTCTTCTGGCTACATGTTCTTGGAGGGCTATGAAGTCTAGATTCCAGGTTTCTGTAAGGTTTTAAACTTTTACACCCTCAAGCTTTGTTCATTGAAGGTTATCAGGGTTACTTCAGCAAAACTAGAAGTTTTGGTGATCTAACAATCCAACTCTGGCAATAGACTGTCAAAAGACACTTAGCTGCTTCTCTCTAAAGCAGAAAATTGCAATGCTTAAGACTAATACACTGCTTGTGATCAATATACTGCTTATGATTAATTAATTAATGACAACATCAATTAAAATAAAAAATTAGGAAAAAAATGTATGCTAAACAAGCAATGAAAAGCTGCATAAGTAATCCAAGCTGATGAGTTTGGTACCTTACATGATTTTTTTCATTCTTCTATCAAATGCACAGATGCTTTTAGAGCATACTCATTCGTTAAGGTCACGTAAAAGGATGTGGGTGACTCCCTGTTCCTTTTCGTGTCCAGTCCCTGTCCTCAGCTCTGCCAGTAGTGATGACTGAAACAGAAATATTAATGGAATTGTGTTGAGGCAGCACTTTGTGCAAATGACAGCAACATGGATGAAGGATGAACAGTCTCACAAGCAAAATATTGAAGGATTTCTAAAATACTGTTGAATATTGCTGCTACAGAACTTTGCAAGTGACACTCCTATTTCATTAAAAGTTCAGGCAAATTTCAGATGAATAGCTTTTTAGCTTCACTGTCAGGCAATTTTGCTTTCAGAATGAAGCAGTTGGATGGCAGTAGGTTGTTTTTCTTCAAAAATACACTTATGCCTATAGACATTTTAGTGATTTTTGCACTGCAATGGAATGTGACATATTCTGTACTAAATGATGACTTTAGCCACTCAACCCAAATTTTGTTAGGATAAACTGTTTCCATTTCACATCTATGCAAATAATTGCATCTAGAGCTGAGGAAAAGAGAAGGGGTTTTGGTGCCTGTTACAGTTGAAATTCAGCTTTTACAGTTGATGTTAATCTTGGAGCTTCCTTAGTACGAAATAAATCCCAGTGTCAGGTGTTTCCCCAACTTTGTGATCTTTTTGTGAACTACTCTCACCTGGATTGTTAGCTGAACACTGGCCAGTTCAGTTGTACTCAGGCACTTGATTTCAAGGGAAGCCTGTGCCTATAAATTCCAGCAATTGGGAAAGGATGACTTGCTACTTGAACACTTGGCTGCATGAGAGGCTAAGTGAGGATTGCTCTCTCAGGGCAGTTTTGTAGCTGGCTGCTTGCAGAGGGAGAACTGTGTCAAAGCAGCCCTTTCTAGTGATGTGACAGCAAACCTTCGCAAACACAGCTCTTGTTTAAAATGAAGGGCCTAGTTCATCAGCAGTGATGGAGAGTAGGCTGAAGTTTTTACAGAAATTATCTTTTTCCTTCTAGCCTAATGCCAACGAGGCATTGCACAATGGAAGTGTGCAGAATGTCAAATTGTATAACCCACTTGCAGGTATGGTTGCCTTTCACATTTTGCTCAATGTCTGTAAGACTTTCAATTTGGTAATTAATTTTTGCAGCATATTCTTGGGACAGGGGATCTCTTGTGTTCAGAGATCTCAGCTGGAGGTGGTATGCCCTCAGGTCAACCTTGCAGTCTCTTGTCACTGCATTTAGCCACTGGTTTGTTTTCCCCTGAGAAAGCCTGCCAGTCCTTCCGTGTTCCCATACTGCTTGATGGGATGCAATCTGGAGCATTGAGGTCAAGGTTTGGACCACTCCATGCACCTAAATTCACTGCCTTGGTAGCTAAGGTTTTGATTTTGGAGTATCTAGGCACTCTCATTATCCTTTAAATTTAATTGGGAAATTGAAAGAAAATGACCTTGAGGAAGTTGCATAGAGAATTTCATAAGGTCAGCATGGGAAACTTTGCTTGATTAGTTTTTTTGTCTTGGTCGTTAATAAGTGAGTGTTGCCACAACACTGTGTTGGGTTCTTTTCAAGGAAATGGAAAAGAAGATATTGATGTCATCTTCCCCACGGATTCCATCAATTCCCACAAAGCACAACATGCTTAGGTGATGTCATTTGTTATTAATCTGTTCTCAGTGCTGTTTCCCCAAGGAGCCTGGTTCCAGGCAGACTTGAGGTGCACATTCCCCTTACAGGCACTCAGAGGTGCCGCCTGCAGCAGTGAGCTGAGCCAGGTACAGCCAGCTGCCCTGAGAAAAGCAGGCTCTCACCTGGCTGTGGCTGCAGTCACCTGCCTGCAGGGACTTCCCTGCCACTGCAAGTGCAGCTCTTGCTCTGCCTTAGCCTAGTGCAGAGCATTTTAAACTAGCATCATGGTGGCTTTTTGGAGAGACAAAACTAAATTTCAAATTTCTCACTGGGGACATTCTGTTTCACATTGTGAATGATGGTTTGTAATTCTTGGTGGTGGTCTACACAGATCCTAAGGGAATATTTAACATTCAGTAACTGGGGTGTGAGGACTGGCAGTAGTGAGACAATTGTGGAACTTGGTGCTGCTTTGGCTTTAGGCTGGCACAGAGAAACTCAGGTGAGAAAGGTCTGGTTGCTGGTAGGTACAGGGTGCCTTTGCAACATGCTCCATGCAGTACCAGTTAGGGACTGGGCTTTGTCACAGAATCAGAGAATATGCTGTGTTGGAAGGGATCCACAAGGATATTCAAAATCAGCTCTCTCCCCAAGAATATCCATCATTGATGGATATCCCCAAGAATATCCATCATCAGTTTAAATTAACTTTCTTGATCAACTTGCCTTCTCCTATCTTCCCATTTGACACTTGTTTTTCTGTTTTCCTCTCCTTTGGGAAAACAAGCAGATGTGAGAAGAACCGAATCAAACGCTTCATGTCCTGCCCCTGAGAAAAAGAGAACAAAGCCCATGAAGCCTACAGAGAGTGAAGGGAATCCTTGCAGTGCTGTTTATCGCCGACCCTACAGGGACAGGGTGATTCATTTACTTGCTCTGAGGACTTACAAGAAGCCAGAGTTACTTGCTCGCTTGCAAAGAGATGGAGTCATGCAAAAGGACAAGGGCACCCTTGGAAAGATCCTTCAGCAGGTGATATTGTGGAGTTTCTGTCAGCAATTTTTCTACCACACTATTCTTTTGTTCCTAATTGTAACTTGTTCCTCCACTGTTTAAATTAGATACTAACGAGCGAGTTAGGAAATGCTCCCTGTTAAATTTTTTCCATCAACTTCATCCAGAGGTCTCAAGCTGCAAGTCCATGTGAGAAAAAGAAAGAAAACTTCAAAACTTTTGGGGCATTGATGTTTTGCTAGAATAGTTGGCAATGAGTAACACTTTGTAATGTTGTTGCTTCTCATGCCTTATTCCATTCCCTTTCTTTTCTATGCACTGTTTGACTGCTTCATGGAGTAACTTCACAGGGGTTCCTTGACTTTGTGAAATGGTTTGTCATAGCACTTAAAATTTCCTGGGATAAGTTTCAGAGGAGAGAAGTTCAGTAACTGCAGAGGCCAGTATTTAATTTGAACAGAGCTGGTGGCCTCTCAATAGTACTTGGCTGCTGCTGGGATCTGTGAGGATTGCCTTCCAGGGAAGGGTGTTCCTGGCAAATCCTCCTTGATAAAGATGGTAGCCAAACTTTGATCAGAGAGTTTCTTTGCTGTCACATGAATTAAATCTCCATTTTCCTTGGACCTATTTTATTCAGTAACTTCTCCAGTGCTCCTCTGAATTCCTTATTACAACCGGTTATAGGATGCACACCCATTGAAAGATGCAGTGGTTCTTTCCCTCCTTTTTCAGTATTCCCTGTTCCCCTAGGTTTTTGCTTAATCATGCAAGCATTAATATATCAATAGGAATATTTCCACTTTAGCTAGGAAAACAATGTCTTGGAACCCAGTCAAGGGAGGAAAATTCCACATGGACACACTTTCAGTTGATCTCACAGTGACTTTTAAAAACTCATTCCTTGAACATATCAAGTTTCTTGCTGGGTTTGCCCAGGGCAGTGGTAGGGTTTTTTCACCCTGAAGACATTCACAATATAATGAGAGCCGTGCTCTGCCATCTCAACTGAAGTAACTCATTTAGATTTCAAGCTGACTATAAATTTTCAAAGCTCAGCTCCTTAGAAGGTAAAGGATGAAAATATTTTCTCCTGTTCCATTGCAATGTTTGAGGAGTTTTCCCTGGAGGCAATGTGCTGTATGAGGTGGGGACTGCCTCAAGCTCCTGGTTTGCATTCTTAAAGGTCTGTGTGAGCAGCCCTGCACCCTGAAATGCCTTGCTCAGGCTTTTCTGGATATCAGAGCAAGTGGGGTTGATTTTGTATAAATCTCAAATGGGCAGTGTGAGCTTGTTGAGATCTGGTACACACACACTTGCTTCCCTTCCAACACAACCTGAGTTCTGCTTCTAAGAAGTGAATTCCCAGTTCTGGGTATCTTTGTTACTTTAACATTTTTTTTCAGCTGTGGAAAAACAGACGTCAACACAGACCCAAATTATCAATGTTTATGATTTCAAGGAGAAAAGAAAAGTAAAAGTTGTGACAGATGCTAGTGGTGTGTGATTGAGTTATTCAGCGTGTTGCAGAGGGCAAATTGATGGAGACTTTCCCAATGGGCTTCTCTATGGAACTCTGAGCAGGTGTCAGGTGATGAAGTCTAAACCAGCTCTTCTGGTATCAGTGGTCTTGAGGTTTTACTACCTCATTTTACCTTTTTGTGTAGACTTTGTATTTGTCTTGAGGAAGATATGCACCTCATTTCTTTTTGAAAGAATACATCAAGGAATGTGCATGGCCTTCTCATGGTAGGGCTTTGCTGGAATGAACCCTGGCCCTGCCACATGAAGAGGGACTCTGGGCCTGCCCACCTCTCCTTACACACTGTAGCACTAAATGTTGTTTTCAAAGCAACTCTTGCTAGATATGAATGGAGATACTTTTTTTCCAATTAGTGAAACATTAATATGGCTTAAAACTCATGTGATAGAGGAATAATTAAGCTCTTCACAAAAAGTCATTGTTTAGTTCAAATTGTGTACTCACAAACAACTGTTCAGGACCAATTATATTTCTGTAGTTTGCATACAGCAACCAAAATGAACATTTATTTTCCAAAATGTCTGCCTGTAGGTAGCCAACTGGAATCCAAAGGATAATTCCTTCAGTCTGAAGGAACATCTGTTTCAAACCCTTCAAACTGATTGGCCTGGCTACAGTAAAATTGATAGAGAGAATTTGAAGTTAATACTTTCTAGGTAAGTTCAGAAAGTTCCTTCTTTTGGGGAAGGAAAAGAGCCTTTTCAGAAGAAAACCCTGGGAAATGAAGCCTAGGTTCTTAGAATATACTGAGATAGCAGGGACCTGCCAGGATCCTGGCCCTGCACAGGACACCACAAGAATCACACCAGGTGCCCATGAGTGCTGTCCAAACACTTCCTGAAGCCTTGCTGCAGTGGCCACTGGCCTGGAGAGCCTGTTGCAGTGCTCAAGCACCCTCTGGGGCACTAATGTTTTCCTGATATCCTGCCTAAAGCTCCCTCAACTCAGCTTCATGCTGTTTCCTTGAGTCCTGGCACTGAAGGTCTGCAAAGAGAGTACTATGGCAGTTGATAGTTAGGCCTTGTAACTTGAAATATTGGACCATCCTTATAGAAAAACAGCTCCATCTCAGAACCCCACCGGCGGCAGCCAAGCGACATCTCCAGGGCCTTCTGAGAGAGATGCTCCAGCAAGACCTGCTCAGGTATTTTGTGCATTTTTAACATTCTGGACTGCATAGTAAATTTTAGCAGACTTGCTGGTGGTGTAAAAGCTGTCATGTGAATGTACAGGATGTTCCCTTTTGGGGAAGCTTTTGATGGAGCTCCTGAAGGGAATGTCTTTCTCCCAAAGCATTTTAGCTACAGACTTGAAGTAGGACTTGCTAAGATGAGAAAGTAGGAATGAGGTAGAGCCTGTATTTACCTGCAGTACTTCCTGATTTGAATGCTCTTTTTAGTCAAGAAATATGTGTTTTCAATCGTGGCCAGTTCAGAAATGCTGCTTTTTCAGAATGGGAGCAAAAGCTGATCCTGATGGTTAATGAATGAATTATGTTGTTATTGTTGCAGAAATGGCCTCTGGCTTCTGACTTTACCAGTCCATTGATGAGCAAGAAGAGGAGAATTGATCACCAGCACAGTCATATCCAGCCAGCAGCTGGTGGCCACTTTTCTTCCTTGCTTCTGCCTTCCACATCCCTCTTCACTATGGTCAAGCCTCCAAGTGTCGGCTCTATTTCCCCCTGCACACCTGTGGTGCAACAAACAGAGAAATTTCAGAGTTCCAGCATCCCAGAGCCCGCCAGGGTGCAGAAGGAGATCCCCAATTCAAATGGGAAGAAAAACGAATTAGGGAGGCTGCAGCAGTTTTGTCCCTTGGATTTCAATGAAGGTATTATTGTGCTGGTTTTCCTGATTCCTGTGTGGATACTGTGGTGTAAAGATTTGGTTATTAAGGGAAGCTTCTGCCTGAATTAAGGTGAAACACCACTCTTTTCACAGTCAATAGCAAAAATGTTATTTAACAGTAAATGCAAACTAGGGAGATAGAAAGAAATAAGAGAAGAGAGGCAGGGTGAGGGGAAGAGAGAGACATTAAGTAGCAAGTTATCAGCACCACATGGACTCTCTGATGTCCAGCTGGTCCTTCTTCACCCGTGGTCTTCTCAGTGGTAGGGGTCCCCAAGTTGCTCTGGAGGTACCACCTTTATACTGTCCAAGATTGGGGTACCACAGGGTGGTCACAGCTGTCCCCACGTTTTGGGTTAGAAGCCATGTAAGCAGTGATTTTCCTTACCCACAGTCTCTACAGTGGAGTTTTTGTCTGGTGTCCTAATTCCAAACCTTCACCTCTGTTAGGCCAAGGCTTAGAGCTTTTCTTCATGCCATCTGTGCTTCTCTCAAATTCCTCTTGTGGTGGCTTATCTTATGTGAACATCCTTCTTTGACAGTGTTCTGAAATAGTTAATTGTGCTCTTGCATCTTGTGAAAAGGGAGCTTTGAAACCAGGCACTGGATACATGAAGGCACTACTCACATTACTGGTCTACTATTATCCCTGCTATATGGTAATGAAAAATCAAGACTTTTTTTTTTTTTTTTTTTTTTTTTCCTGCCTTTACATTACATTGTAACTCTGGGTTTAAAAGACAACAGCAGTAAAGTCCAGAACCTGTGCTTCTTGAACCTTGTCTAAAACTATATTGATTTTTAGCAATTCTCCCTCTAAGTAGTGCAAAACCAATCAAGAACAAAGAAATGTGAAATAAATTACTGTTGAGAGAAGCTGGTTAAAAAGAAGAGCCAGCCACTAGAAAGCCACAGGGAATGGATGTTTTCTTTCCATCTGATTTCTAGTAAAATGACAGTTGACTGAGATAGCACTGTTTCCATCAGCAGCTTTTCAAGACTGCATGCTGAAGACAGAAACCTGTCACACATTTATTGCAGACTGGTTTACTGAAACATGTCAGTCAAATCTCAGTGATTCCATGCTTGTTTATTGAACTCAGCCTTTTCATGGAAACTCCAAATGCTACGAAACTTGGGCTGTGGTTTCCTGGAGTTCTACTTTGAACTGGGCTGTGAGTTCCCCTCCATCCTAGCTGCAGAATTTCTTTCTTCAAAAGCTGTGGAAGTGGTGCAGACTGAAAACAATATTGAAAAGCTAAACATAAATGCATACAGAACGCCTGATTTCTGATGACAGAGACACACCCAGTAGGACAGAGTTTAGCTGCTTTGTTAAGTCTGTGTGTGGTCTCTTTTGGAGGTTGACTGTGCAAAGTACAAGTTGGGTTTAGCCTGAAGGCTAGCCTGGAGTGTGCAGATGCCTCTTGCTAGTGGTGGTGTGCTTGTAGAGACAGGTGCTTTGACATGGTCTTTCCACATTTCTTCTGGAAATACACACGGTACCTGCAAACCTTGGGAAGGCTTTGGAAGGATTTCTGCTCGATTCTATAAACACATGAGCAGCTTTCTTCAGGCCAGTTACAAAATTCTGCCCAGCTGGTGCAGGAGAAATCTGTTCTGTGCTTTTAGTTGGGGCTTAGGCTGAAGCTTTCATGTGGATGGAGCTATGAGATCAAAAGCACTTTTGGAAATTAAATGCTCACAGCAAAGCTCTTCTTCCAAGTTGTATTGAACACATTGTTACTATTGGTATTTATGTCCAGTTTTATTACCACTTTTACACTTCTTTTTATGCTTCTGCTATATCATGTAATAATTTTAATGCTAAAATCAACTAAACCAAGTGGAACATGACACAACAGCTGTTTCCTTAGGAATTAAAGCTCAGAGAGCTTAAAGATTGGCAAGAATGGCTGGATTAACAGGATTTTTTGTCCTGGAAAATGGAAATGGAAGATAATAAGGAAAATAAAGGATCATATGGTTTTTGGATGCTTACCTCAAAACCTCAAATGGAAAGCAGAGAGAGATTACCAAGATCCTGAGTGTTCCTTCCTATTTCAGCTGACTTTTCCTTATGGCAGGTCTTTTTATTATGATCATAATTCTTCAACATTTCTTTGGAAAGAGGGCTTTGATGTTTTGTGTGCAATTCTTCCTGAATGTTTTTGAAAAGAGGCAAAGGGCAATTCACAAGTGCAGGGCTGTTTCCAACCCCATCTTGCCTTGTTATTGAGGAACACTCAGTTTTGGCTGCAGGTTGTTGGAGCCTTAGTGCCAGTAAGCCCTATAGAATGGAATTCGCTTTCCTGCTGACAAGAGTGCAGACACTCATCCAAACATCAAACATTGGGCCTCTGCAACTGGAAGGGGAGTGGGGATAAAAAAAAATTTCAGCTTTCTTCTTTATTTCTTGTTAGAACCTCAATGTTGATCTCTCTCAGGCTGTTGTCTTTTGTGAAGCTGCATCTGTTGCTGCATGACTTGAATGGCTGTGCAGATGTCACTTCATGCCTTCAAATAAGAAAAGCTGAGCTGGGGCTTGATATGGAAAAAAAGGGCAGGAGATCATTCTCCTTTAAAATGCCTTTATTAAAGTGACCAGCTCGGGTGGGGGCCCGACGGGTTGCACGCACACCGCCGCTGCTGCTGCTTCCCGGAGTAGCACAGAGCAGGAGGAGGAGTGCAGCTTTGGCCGCTTGGCACGCAGGCAGAGCTGGGGATTCTGTCCTCATGGGAGTGGCAGGATTCCACAGTTTGACTTCTGGTCAGGGGTCCTCATTCTAGCATGTATCTCTGGTGGTAAGAGTGAGACATTAGAAGGTAGGACTGATTGCTCACCCTTTGCCGTAGTTTGAGTCCTTCAATTTTATTGTGGCTCGCTGTTTTAGGGGTTTTTAGTGCTGCATTCGGTGTGTTTCTTCATTTGCATGCTGCTTCTGATGTCACTTCCTCCTCACAGTCCCGGGTGCCATTTTCTAGGAAGCAGCAGGGGTGAGACCTGACCCGACTGGAAAAAAGGATTTCTAACGGGAGATGAACAATAGGAAGTTAATAGGGAATGAACATGGGGTGATTAACAAGGGCTGAACAAGGGGTAGTTAACCAGGGGTGAACAATGGGTAATTAACAATCACTTAACAACTGGCCATTAAGTAAACACTTTCTAACCTTTTAGAAGTGAGCAGTTTCTTATTCATAGCAGGTCTAACACTGTGGTAATGCACAATCTGTAGAATAGACTGGCCATTCTCTCTTGCTAAACCCTGGGACTGGCTACTGTGGACAAGGTCGTGTTTGCCCTATTATTAAATGTTATTGGTTCTTGTAAGTAATTTGCTGTGAGAAGAAAGCTCTGAAGGACTTTTCAAGACTCTCCAATGGGATCTTTTGGCTTTTTAAATATCTCCTGATGAAGATGTCAAAATTCTTTTCTGCAGGAAATAGAGAAGATACTTCCATTGCCTCCACATGCTCTGCAACAAGCAACCAACCAGACTATTTGAGGTGATTAACTCTTGCCACTCTCACTGGGGTGCAGTGTCAAGCTTTTTCCTGTGCTGAAAGGATGAGTTTCAGAAGGTTTTGTTGGGCCTCAGAGCAGAGATGAACACCGAGGTGGGTTAGGTAGGATGGGCCCTCCCTTCCTGCAGTGCAGTCGCACAGGCTCAGCTGCAGCAGTGGTGCTGCATCCCCTCATCATATTTGCAGTGCAGGAGGGGAGGGAGAACTGTGTGTGTGTGTGTGGTATAAAACACTGGAAATTGCTCCCAGCTTGTGTCAGAGCAGTGATGTTGGTAAGGGCAGTCAGGCCTCCTGCAGCTCTGGGGCTCTGAGGCAGCTGTGGCCTTTGGAGCAGGCGCAGCAGGGCCCTGGGTCACATTGGATACAGCCAGGGATGCTCCATGGAAGGCTGAGGGCAAGCCTGGCCCTGCAGGGGAGCAGTGGAGTGAGGTCTGTGCTAGGGCTCTTGCTAGTAAATGTCACTGGGCAGAGGCCAGTAGTCCAAGCTCCTGCTTCTCAGGAATCTCTCAAAATGTTGAAAGGCATCTGTAGTTTTCTTTTCAAACTTATCCTTCATGGCAGTCAGGTGCATCTGGCCTGGGATGCATCCCTGGCATATGTTGTTGTCTGTCCTTGTACAGAATTTTAACTTCTTAAAAATATATTGCTTGTAAATACTTATCTCAGGATTGTTTGAAGTGTTTATTACCATGTGGAATGAGTTTTTGTCATTCCAAAGAGAACCAGATCTTCAGGCCCAGAGGAGCAGAAGCTTTAGTGTGACAGTGTTGGGATGTGGCATCTATTATTCTCATTGTCACTTCATCTTGGATTTGTATCATGAGCTTGATAAACCTCACATCTGTTGATTTGAGGGAGAAGTGATTGAAAAAGGTTTGACTCCCTTCAGTGGCTTTAAGCATTAATGAGTTTTGCCCTCCTTAGGAGTAGATGTGGTTTGGGTATTTCTTGATGTAGTTTCAGACTTGTCTAGAGTTTGTTTTTGTGGCTGTATTACAAAGGCCTCAGTGATGGTCAGTGATGTAACTGCTGTCCACTAGCAGAATCAATTATCATTAACTCGGCTTTGCTGTTAGACAGACAAAAATGTAGCTCAAAAGTCCAATTCCGTGCAATCAACTCCATAAATGCAGTCCCTGACAAAAATATTTTGCAGATGAATTTTCACAAGTAAACATAACTTAATTTTTTCCTACATAGAAAGAGAATATAATTTAGCTTCCTGAAGCTGCTGTGTTTGTTTGTCATTTGACATTTGAAATGAGGGCAAATATTTTCTAAATGTGCTCCACTTGCTAATGAAGAAAACCTTTAAATGTAAACTATTAATAACTAAGTGTCATAGAGATGTGGCAGATTTTGAGTTACCTGACTGCATTCTCTTGAAGCACATGAGCTTGAAAGTAGAAACCATCAGTCACAGCATGACTGATTTCAAGCTTGCCGTCTGTCTTTAACATTTCCCTGTGCTTGATGTAAAATTACATGTGTGTTTTATGGTATAGAAACATACTGGAATGTTCTCTTAGAGTTCACTCATAGAAAAATGGTCTCATTTTTTCCATTAGAAAATACATAGCCATTGTCTCCTTGGAGCAATGCCAGCGCTACAAGGATGACTTCAATGCAGAGTATGAGGAATACAGGAATTTGCATTCTCAGATTGACAATATCATAAAGAAGTTCAGACAGTTTCAGGAACAATGGAAGTCTCTGACTCCAGGCTCCGAAGCCTATCAGGTAAAGTGGGATAAAACCATGAAGACTGTGTGTCTTGGTTTGGAAAGACAGGTGTCTGCTAAGGAAGGCAGGAGCCACCCCTGAAATGGAAAAATGTAGACCCCTTCCCTCCAAATTGTTATAAATTTGAAATTAAGGGGGGCTCTCAGGCAAAAATACAGGAGCAGGAATAATAGTTCTTTATTAGGGAAGAAAAGAAAAAGATAAAATAAACAATATGATGAACCAAAACAACACTGACAAAGTCAGAATACAACCTGACACCCTGTTGGACAGGGTGTTGGTACAGTCCAATTGGAATTGTGGCTGCAGTCCTCCTGGAATGTCAGGTATGGTTCTCTTGGAGTAGTGATCCTGTAGAAAAAGGGTGTTGTCTTCCTCTGAAGAGGCAGCGGGAGAGGTAGCTGTTCCTCTGGGAAAATCCAGCACAGAAAAAAAGCTGTGCTGGTGGGCCAGAATCTCAAGACCATATGCAGGTAGGAATGCTTGGCTCCTCCATCTGGGCGAAGCATCTCACAATGGGATGTTATAGTTCTTACCAGTCATGCAGTGACACTCAATGGCCCATTATTAGATGTCTCCCCTGAGAGAGGGTTGGTTGTGGAAGAGATAAAGAAAACTGCCGACTTAACACAAGACAACTGCCATACATATGGCAGCATACATCTTGCTTTTCAATCTGGGACACTGTCCTTCATCACAGCAGTGTTTTGGATTCCTTGGAGCTGCTCAGTGAGACAAAGAGAAACTGTGAAATTGGCATATATGCTCAGACACTGCTTGGGCTGGGTCTGATTTTTGCAAGACCCTGCCCAAAAACCCCTGTTTGAGATGTCTATGAAGAAAATGTAAGGTGAGAGGTGTCCTAGGCAGAGTCCTAGGGCATGGGCTCCTTCTGTTGCCTGTTGAGAGATTTAATTAGAGATCTTGGGTGATTATGGGAGATGGAGATTTGCTTTTGCTAACCTCCCAAAAGAGTGGTGGCTCACAGAGAAGAACATCTCTAGAGTTAGACTGAGTGTACTTCTAGTGTTTTACCAAAGTTTGCATTTTATAGTGGTAGTGAAACATGCTTCATATTTTTTTCTTGAAGACTCTGCATCATCGAATCCTAGCAGATTATCAGCAGTTACAACAGGTATGTGTGACACCAGGCCTGCAGGGCTATGGTAACTGCTGAGTCTGACTCAAGGCTTTTTAAAGTAAAGGACATCAAATTCTAGACTCTGTGAAACTGTTGGCATGCCCTAATTTTCTTTTGCTTTATCCTTGCAGGGTAGCCCCAGCTACTCTGAAATGAAGAGCAGGTGCCAGTACCTCCACAAAAAGCTGTCCCATATTCAGAGCTGCATTTCTGAATTTGACCAGCAGTAAGTGGAGTACTGGCACCAGACATCTGCTTCAGCAAGGAAACATCTATGAACTCTGGGTTTTTTATTTCAACTAGAAGATTAGTTTTTTTAGGATTTTATAAATTAGTATTGAACAGTAGGTTATTTTACCACTGAGCAGTAGATAATTGCTTAAAAATGTAGGATTAGTTCAAAGAAGTTTAGTAAGTTTAAGAAGTTGAAAGATGATAGTATTGAACGTTAACAAGAAAGAAATCTTCCTATTGGTAATTCCTTCTCTCATTGTTGCTTGTGTCGTATTTGTAGTGGGTTTCTTTTGAACACTTCTTTTCTTCAAGTCTTCTTTCTTCAAGTCCACTGAAATAAATTTATCAGTAGGGGATGGAAGCCCACTACTTCTACTATGAAGTTGCGCAGATTTTAAGAAAATATTGTAGCAAATGGAAATACTTTATGATAAGTATAGGAGTGGTTTTTGACCTTTCTTGTTAATGCAAACTCTTTGTGTAATGTAGTGAAAGGCATAGAGGTTTGTACAAACCCCTCCCCAAATCACCTTGTTTTGGAGGGCTACAGTGGAGTGCACATGGGCTGCTCTAAGCTGTCAGCTGAAGCAGCTCCCAGGACTGCTTGTAAATCATGGCCTTAGCTTGTCAGTGAGCCAAGAAATATTCAGATCTTTGCAAGCATTCTGTAAAACACAGGCAGAAGTGTTGGAGGCAAGGTACTTCAATGGGTTTTAAAGAGAAATTGGGTTCGAGTGGCTCTAAAGGATCCCTATGAGTTTTGTAGTTTTCTCCAAACTAGTCTGTCACAATCTCAGTCTTTCTAGGCAGACACAGCCGTTAATTCCTGCACAGATCCATGGGGACTTTGACATCTAGACCCTTTGCTAAGTTTCCTGTTGGAAATATATTCAGCTGACAGGGTAGACGTGTGGCCAGCAATGTCATCACCTTCTTTTGGGAGAGATATGAAATTGACAGAGGGAAGACAATATTTGGGAACAATGAAAGGTGGCTGTGAATGCCCCTTTCTTCCTTGGAGAGTATTCTACAAATTCCTCAATTGTCTCCATGCCAATGATGTTGACCCCTGTAACCTGAAGAGGTCTTGGGGTGTTTTCTGATTGAACATTGTTGCCCTTCTGTTCTCCTTCAAGTGAAGTTCAAGAAATGTCACCTCTTGAACCCTGAGACTTGGGTCCATTTTTGCCTGGATCATGGGGTGCTCCTACAGCTCTGCAGTGCAGCAGCAGCAGGAACGCTGCCGTGGGGGGCATGGGGTGAATTCTGCTGGAGTGCCTCCCCTTGGCCTGGTGGCTGCTGCTGGTTGTCAGAGTGTGCAAGAGTGCTGATGGCAAGAGTGTCGCCTGAGACAGAGGTTTTACAAGGACATCCTTATTCTTGGTCACATTGCACTCTTCCTGTAAACTGCATTTAGGATGTGTAATATCCACATACTTATTAGGCCTGTGTATTTCTGGCTGTCATTTTTGTCCAGATTCCTTAAAAAAAACAAATGAGAAATAAAAAACACTCTAGTCAGGAAAAAACAAAAACCACAACACCTTTAAGTGGAAAAAGACTTGAATTTTACAACAAAATGTACAGTTGCTGGAAAGCTGCTTTATATGCCAGTTAAAAATTATTATATGAGCTCAGGAGGCTCTGTGAACCTTGGATCTAACTCTGTAAGCTCATAGCTGTAGAACAAAGCAGGAGCATCCCTGAAGACCAAAAGGATGCTCAAGACCCGTGGGAGTGGGGCAGAGCAGAGGAATATGGTGGGGATTAGCACCCTGCTAGCTTCACCAGAAGCCTGTCACCACTCCTCTGTCCCATGCCTGCTCACAGTTGGGGTAACCTGTGTTTCAAAACAGATCTGAGCATCCCAGCTTGCAGTGCTTCTAGTGAGGCTGCACCTGTGCATGGGGTTGTCCCCACCTGCTGCTGCAGAGAAGATTTTGGTGTAGGAAAAAGCAGAACTCATCAGGTTAATGAATAAAAATATGTCCCAGTCTTTAGAACATCTTTGTATATGAACTGGAGTATCCTTGGTCTTCAAGAGGATGGGCCTGTCATGGCCCAGGCTTGTCCAGTTGATTTCTCTTGTTAACTGAGCATGGCTGAACATATAAAGGAATGTAGGTAGTTGTTGATTTGCACTTACAGCCTATAGTCAGCCCCCCAGTCTTTATCCTTTTGAGCAAAGAATAGTGAGACTTTAACGTCATCAGCTTGGAATTCCCAGGTGAATCTTCAGGTCACGTGGAAAATGTTTCAGGTTAAAAACCCTAAAACAGTCTTGACGCTGACAGCCACAAAAGAATCAGGGCTTGCTTTCCTCTGACCAAGTCTGCCTCCCTGACACAAAGGACTTGACCAATAGCCTGCACAAGATGAAAATGGATAGAGTGATATTATTGTTGGGCTCAGCCATTGTTTTCAGCTGTTCTTGAATGAGAAGCTGGGAGTGGAACAGAACTGAGAAAAGGGATAGATCTCAATACTGGAGAGTTTAGTGTTTTTCCCCACTACCTGACCTGAACCTCCTCCTCCTTTCCAAATGTGACAGCCACGTATAGAGGCTAAGAATGGCTTCAAGACTTAATAAGATATATGCTTTCAAAATAACCATTTTCATAATAATAACACTGATTGCAAAATACATGTAGTAAAAATCTAATTCTGCGAGGACATCACTTTACTGGAAAGTCAGAAGTACTGACCTAGAGAGAAAGAATAACTGCAAACCTTTTAAAAATAAAGTTTTGACCTGAATTCAGCCTTCCACTTCAAACTACCCTCTGTACTTGTGTAAAGTTTTGCTGCCTTAGGTGTTTGTCTTCTCTGTCTTCAACCTGAGGCTTTGGAGCAGACCTGGACTGGCTGATATGTCTGTCTCTGTACTGACACCAATTTTTGCAATGTTTTGTAAAGAGATGCTGTGGACTTACAAGGACAGCAAATACTGTGTTACTTGCTCTCCACCAGCAGAACTTCCCTTAATACCACTGCAGTGAAGTGGGCACAAAAGATCTGAGGTAACCCATGATGGCTGCATACCATGTCACAAGCCTGGAAAGAGGACGCCATCTACAGCAAAGTTAGTGCCAGTCCTCCACACGATTTCTAATTATCCATCTATCCATCCATTCCCACAGTAAATTTCTAGCAATTCTGCACTTGCCACAAGATGGCAAAAATTTCACCAGACAAGCATTTAGGAAAGAGATTAGGAGGTTCCCACAGATTTACAGTAATGTCAGTGAAGATGGGATAAGAGTCATAATAGTGTCCTTGTTGCTTCCTGTTTTCAGAACCACTGGAAAAGTCTGACAGGTAACAAAAAAAATGCAGGGAGCCTACATATACTTACCTATAAAAAGGTATCCCCACAGAGCCTGGGTGGGGAATTGGCTGGATCAATGCTTGACCAAAGACTGGTGATCCTCTCCTATCTGATGTCCCCTTCCTTTTTATCTTTCTTCCCTCTTCCTTTAATGCTTCATAAACCAAACCCTTTCTCCCTTCCTCCCACTGCTACCTGAATACACTCTGGCTTTTGGGACACTGCCTGCATCTTCCATCAGTGCTCAGTGCTGCTGTTGGGGCTCAGTGGCTGCTCAGTTGAGGATATGGGTGTCCAAGGTGAGGCTGGGGATCTGACCAACCTGGTCTAGTGGAAAGTGTCCCTAGTCATGACAGGGGTGTTGGGACAAGATGATCTTTAAGTCTCTTGCAACTCAAGCCAATGGCTCTACCCAAGCCAGTATGGTTCTATGATACCAGTAAGCTACAAAAAATATCACCAGTGTAACACTCAAGTATGCTAATATATCCATAAGTAATCACATGAGACTGATTAGAGATTTTTTTTTAAATTTTGTATCAAAAATTTTACTTATTCAATCTAAAAATGTGTAATTTAGGGTACACTAAAAGAAAAACATACAAGAGTTTCAGGACATGCCTAATAAAATAGTTACTCCTTTTTCTAACAGTTTGGTTTTGTTTTCAAATCCACCACACCACAGCCTAAGGACAATAGCAAAGATTTTATGACTATCACGTGGAAAACCTTACTAGTGCAGAAAACTTTTTTTTTTTAGTCTCTATAAAGCTTAGTGCTAGTTTGGGACGAGAACACACATATATAGGACAGCAAAAATTAAGAGTGTAATCCATTTTTCAAAATTTATTTGCTAAAAGTTAATTTTGAGAGTTAGCTCTAATGAAGGACTCAGGACTTGCATCTCTACTTAAACTTAAGCCTAAATATATAATTTCAAATGCTATAGGTACTGCCTAGGGACATCCAAATTCATTACTGACCTCTTTCTTTGATACCAATGCTGCCAGTGCCAGGGAAGTTTGGGAGGTGTTGGAACCAGTGGAAGCATTCCAGAAACATTTTATTTTTTCAAAACCACTTCCATAAATAACCTTTTTTTTTCCCACTTGGTTCCTGATTTTTACTTTATACCATAGTATAAGGTGGGGGGTTTATATCAAAGTAGTTTCTACTTTATGCCATACACAATTATAAATAAATACCAAATTCAGTACTGCCCTAATTCCTGACTATCTGTGATGGATACAGACCTAAAGCCTCCACTAAAACCAGCTAAGAACAGCAACTCACAAAGCATCATTATCTACTTTCAGTCATGTTTCCAAATGCTAAAAAAGGTTTAAAAATAGCTCTAAGATGCCGGAGCCTTCCCCCAGATTGGGGTGACCCCGGGTGGTGGTAAAGTCTCTCCTCCAACCCGTGCCTTCAAAGAAAGACTCAGTAGTCTTCAGTCATCTGGTCTCAAGGTAGTTTATTGCATGTTATCTCAAGGCACACAGACTCCCTGACATTCTCTCTGACTCCTTCTCCCTCTGCGTCTCTCTCTGCGTCTCTCTTCGTCTTCTTCTCTGTCTCTGTCTCTGTCTCTGTCCCTGTCTCTGTCTCTGTCCCTGTCTCTGTCTCTGTCCCTGTCTCTCGAGGGGCTGGTGCCATCTTTTATATCACACATTACGTATTAGGTGTTTATAGTTTTTCCCCAATGCCTATTACCTATGTTGAACAGTGACTTTCTACTCTAAACCAATCTGTGAGTGCCAACACCACCAAGAACATGGGGGATAGGAAGAAGAAAGAAGGAGGACAGGGCACGCCCAAATCCCTCCATCTTAGAACCTCTGACCCCCATGTACAAAACTCAGACCCCTCTGTACAAGGCCTAAAACCCCCCTGTACAGCACTCAAAAATCCTACCTTTCACTTTGTGACTACTTCTATTATAATCTCTAAACTTTTGTGATTTCTTGTTCTTCCTGCAAGGTTGGTAAATTGTTCCATGGGTCAGACTCAAGACCACAGGGGTTCCTGGCCGCCTGCCAGGGTCTCAGAGGCTTCTGCCCTGGGCCCGGAACGTCCAAGAGTGTCTGAGGGACACCTTGGGTTCCGACACTAAGATACGTACATTTCTACAGAAAATCATCTTAGAGAATGAAAATAAGAATGTCTAGTAAGTTTTCTTCTAAGACTTAAAATTTATTAGATGGTCTACGTCTGCAAGTACAACACATCTGCACCTGATACAGGCAGCATTATGGGGATACACAGTAAAATGGAAACTTGGTTTATTGTCTGAACAGTAGTAAGCATTAATCTCTGAATCTCTGAATAAATATTAAATATTTTTATACTGCCTGACTTCTCTGTATAAAACCTGTAGCTATCACTGACTAAAATGCATAATAGTAAAATATTTCTCTGGTTTGGATATAAAGTGTTTTATATTTCCATTAAGCCTATTTTAAAATACCTACAAAACATTTACATAAAATTAAAACCAGTACTTTCTTATGTATTATCTATACACAAATCATTGGCAACAGACTAATTCCTAGTGAAAAAACTGGGAAAGCTTTCAAAATATTAAAAATGCAGGACTACATGAAGCTTAGACCAACATTCACAGAGCTTTTGTGTCACTTTTGCACAGGATGTCAGTATGAAGCATTTAATCCCCACTTTTGATAATTGAGCTGGCTTCTGGTAGAAGCACCCAAGGATGCTATCAGATGTCTAGACAAACTGTAGGTTAACTGTATGCACAAATTTTTCCATGACTTTAAGCTTCAAAAAACTTACTGAAGTTTTATTCATATCTATCCAGTAACTGAATTTTTACTTAAATGTTTGATAACTATATAACTATAAAAACTACTTTTTTCACATATAAGTTCCATACATATTACTTTCCTACTGATTTTTTTGTTTAATAATTTCAGTTTTCTTTCATGACTTTGAAAAGGCATTATCATTCTCTATATTTTAGGCTCCCTATATGCAAGATCTAGATAAGTATATTCATCTTTTAAATAACTTTAGGACCTGAGGATGCAGAGTTTTTAAAAAAAAAAATTCTTGCCTAAAACTAACCTTGGAATTTTGAGTCTGCAGCAGCCAGCTGAGTCATAAACTCTTTTTTATTTTGTGTGTATACAAAAATAGGGAAAGTATCACCAAAAAACCCCAAAAAAAACCAAAAAAAAACCAAAAAAAAAACAAAAAAAACCACAAACAAACCAAAAAAAAAAAAAAAAACAAACAAAAAACCCCAAAAAACCCCCCAAAAAACCCAAAACCAAAAAACAACAACAAAAAAACACCCCAAAAAAAACCAACCAAGAAAACCCACCTCTATGACTCCAGAATGGAATTTGAAAAGAATGAAAAGAACAATTTATCTGTAAAATGGTATTAAAAAATATAACAATTTTTATACTTAAAAAAAAAAAATCAGCTCCAGCAATTTGTTTTTTCACCTTCTTCTCACAAGTGCAGTTTCCAGGTACATTTGATGTGGTAGAAATGCCACAGTCTCAGGCTACATACCACATTACAAAGGCAGATGAAAAACCAGAATTGAAAGTACAAGAATGATTATGAGGCATTTAGTTCTGTGATTAGATTTTGCTTCTAGAAAAGCACCTATGCTCAGGAAAAGGCTGGGTTCAATCTGGCATTAGCACATACTATGTACACACAAGTCAGCAGCATGACAAGTTATTTTGGTCAAGAAAGTACTAAATAGTATCTGCAAGGATCACACTAGTCATAATATTCTGTGTTTTTCTCTTGTATCTCAGAAAGGATCCACAGCTAGGTTTGTCTCACGTGGTGTAGCTTATGAACACATGGTGATAACTAAACTTGAACTGAATCCCTGCTGGGGATGTTTGAGCTCAAAGTCCCACCACAAAAGCCAACATCTCTGGCAGCACTGGCAAATCTATGAGGGTCATCTCCTTCATGACCAGCACATCTAACATTTATTGTGGTGACTATGATTACTAGACACACTTTTCCCAAAGTGTGTTTCCACTTTTTTTTTTTTTTTTTTTAGATTTTTGCTCAAATCCCAAGAAAGACTGTTGACCCCTCTGCCTTTCTTCCCTGTCCATCAGTACCATAAGGGTATGCTCTGAGCATATGTAGTTTTCCCTCTCTTTATTCCTCATGGAGAAAAATACAATATGACCACACTAACAAAGGTGTTCTGCAGATTGTGAAAACAGACTTTCTTCTCCTAGCTACTGGCAGGAAAAATCATGTCATTCTTTAGATATTTGGAGGCACTAGAGAATACCGTGATGCATAGGCATTCCTCTGGAATTAAAAGATCTAATCATAAGGTTGTAACAGAGCTACAGGCTTTCTCTGGAGTAATAAATTAATAGTAACTACAATGCTTCTTAAGCCTACTCATTATATTGTGAACCAACAAATGTTACAGAAAATTTTTGCATCCTGAAGTATATGAAAAACTTATGACCTGGCTTCTCAGCTTCCCTGCACTGTTACTGTATCCCTATGCTTCTATTGTGCACAGATACACAAAACCTGTCTATTTTCAACAGATTCAGTTTAGCAGCCACAAATAACCATGAAAAACAATAAAATAAACAAAAAGGAAATTAGAAGGGGGAGCAGATGCCAGTCAGGGCACTGTCCTGTAATACATTTAATCCCCATGAATATGAATGAAGTCCTTGTGCTTAAAATAAATCTTCAACATACATTTCTCAATGGTTCAAGGTAAAAATTAGAGTGATTTGTTAGCAAAACAAAGAACGTAATTTCCAGAGGAGGTCAGCATCAGGTTTCACTCTTTACATGTTTTTTATATTCTATATAATCCCTAATCCGAAATTTTGCAGTTGAGATGCACTTTGAGTGAATTCAGCCTCTTTACATTACTGTGCAGTGGCATTTCTGAGAGTGGATATAGCTCCTGTAATCAGCAAGCTGCTTTAGGTACAAGTTTGAAGGCCATCGGTGCATCTCTACAAAATTGCGCTCTTCCACTAGAAAAAGAAATAAAGGAATTAAATATAATATATAGACATAGAGCACATGTGCGCAGGCTGCAAAAAATATTTTAAAATAGATAAAACTATTAAAGATAGAAATAGAACTATAAAAGGTGAGTGCTGCCTGTTTTGTATTGAACACTGCTGTGGCACAGAGGTAAGTGTTACCACACAATGTTTTCTTGTTATTAAGTTAGTAATAAAAAAGTTTTTTTACAAAAAGGAATACAATATTCATTAAGGAGAGCAGAGAGATATTCCTAAAGATGAGCATACTTTATCCTTAGAGGATAGTCATATGTGGTATGCAAGGATTTTTTTAAGCTGCAGAACTATAAAGCAGGGTATATAAATTCCTGTGCCAATAGTTTGTCTCAAGATCAGTACAGAAAGCAAGGTGAGTAGTGCAGCTAAAAATTCAGCAAGATATTAATCTTCCTATTGCATGTGGTTTTTATCACTGACAAAGTCATGCAAGAGTCTTTTATCAATATTGTTTAGATTAATCCCCTCTACATTTGCAGAAAGATGTGTTTTCATCCCCTTAAACTCAGATATTCCAGAGTCAGCTTGCATCCATTGCTCCTGGCTCCTAAGGGCCTCAGACCAAGGCACAGCAGAGAAGCCCACAGCCAGGAGAGCCTGAGGGCAGGCAAACTGCACTCACCTGGGCACAAGTCAGGGCTTCAGTCCTCAGGGGAATATCCTGCTAATCAAATCTGATTTCCTCTGTGGCAAGGTAACCCACCTAATTGATCAAGGGAAGCCAGTTGATGTAATGTTTTTGGGTATCAGTAGAGCTTTTGATACTGTTTATCACAGGATCTTTCTTGACAAAATGTCCAGCCCACAGCTGGATAAACACATCATGTGAAGGGTGAGCAACTGGCTCACAGGTCAGGCACAAAGGGTTACAATGAATGGGGTGACATCAGACTGGGGACCTGTCACTAGTAGGGTTCCAAAGGCCTCCATCCTTGGTCCTGTGCTCTTCAACATCTTCATAAATGACCTGGATGGAGGACTGGAAACACTGAGCAAGTTTGCAGATGCTAAAAATCTGGGAGGGGCTGTTGACTTCCTCAAAGACAGGGAGGCTCTGCAGAGAGGCCTCAATAAATTAGAAGACTGGGTGACCACCAACCATAGGAAGTTCAAAAAGGGAAAGTGCTGGACTCTGCACCTGGGATGGGACAACGCTGGATGTATGGACAGACTGAGGAATGAGATGATGGAGAGCAGTGCCCTGGAAAGGGATCTGGGGGTCCTGGTTGATGGCAAGTTGAGTCAGCAGTGTCTTGGCAGCCATGAGTGACATTCCTGTCCTGGGGGCACCAGGCCCAGCATGGCCAGCCAGGCAAGGGTGGGGATTGTCCTGCTCTGCTGTCTGCTGGGATGGCACCGCCTCAAGTCTCGGGCAGATTGGGCACTACAGTATAAGAATGTCATTAAACTATTAGAGAGTGTCCAAAGGAGGGCAGTAAAGGGCTTTCAGCAGAAGCTGTGTGAGGAGCATCTGAGGGCACTTGGTTTGTTTGGCCTGGAGGAGACTGAGGGGGAGACCTCAGTGGGATCTGCAACTTCCTTGTGAGAGGAAGAAGAGGGGCAGAGGGGAAAAGGAGGGGCAGATACTGATCTTTTCTCAGTGGTGACCAGTGAGAGGATTGAAGGGTATGGCCTGAAGTTTTGTCAGGGAGGTTTAGGCTGGATTAGGAAAAGGTTCTTCCCCCATTGTGTATTTGGGCACTGAACAGGCTCCCCAGGGCAAGGGTCATAGCACCAGCCTGACAGAGTTCATAAAGCTTTTGGACAATACTCTCATGATGTGACTCTTGGGGATGGTGTTGTGCAGGACCAGGAGCTGCACTTGGTGATCCTTGTGTGTTCTTCCATCTCAGCTAATTCTGCATTTCTGTGAAGGGCTCAGGTCTTAGAAAGCCCTTGGAGAGCCACTGCCTGTTGCTGTGTTGCTCTCCTGAACCTTGAGGTGATGAGGTGTCACAGGTCAAAGAAATGTATCCAGGTCAAAGAGATGCACCCTTGATCAGGGTGAAGGAAAATCACACAGGCAATGAGCAAAACTTTCTAGTTACACAGAAGCAAATACAAATGCTTGGAAATATAAATATCAGGTCCTTGGAAGAAGATGGATTTATTTACTTGAATAGGCCATCATTTTTTCATTTTATAAGATCTGCTGGAGCATACTGTAAGAATCCTATTTTCTTAAAGGAAAACCCTAGCACTTGAAGAAGTCTCAAAAATGACCCATTACCTTGATTTAAATTAGCAAGATAACATGAAGATGCTGACATACAATGACCAAACTGTTCCAGTAAATTCAATTATGGGTGGTGACTTGGCCATCCCAATAGGAACCATAAAAATAGTGATGCAGTGCTGGCTGTGTCATGCTGTGTGCTGATCCCACAGCAGGCTGGTGAAACATCTTACTGAAATATCCTAAAGAAACCCTAATTATTTTCTCATGCACAAAAGTTATTATCCAGACATCACTTTTCATCTCAGCAAAACATAAAAACATTTGTCTCTTCAAAATGAACAGAAAAAATACCTGAAAGTTCTTGAAATTCAGGCTTTTGACTGAAGATGAGGTAGTTAGTGGCAATAAAATGAAGAAGCCAAGTTGAAAGGCAATCAGAATTGTGAAACTGTGGGAAGAAACAAAAGACAAAAAAAAAAACCCACTTAATGCTATCATGTCTAAAATATAACCACATCTCACATGTCAAAATATTTTTTTTTAAGCAGTTTACTAAATAAAGTTTTGACTATGGAAGATAATGAAAGAAAAGTCATTTAATGGAAATATGTAGAAAAAAACCCTGAGGGTATCATGAATCTTGGAAATTTTGACATCTGCACAGAGGCAGAGCTTCACAGGAATGGAGGGAAGGAATGTGGCATGTTGGTTTTGTGCTCTCCTCTTTCTGAAAATCCTATTTGATTAAGGCAATATTCTGCAATTTAGTTTTTATTTTCCTCTTCTGTTTTCCAACCCTGCCTTTATTGTCTTTTTTTTCAGCCTCTAATCTTTTCTTTTCCTGCTTTTTTTGCATTTCTCTCCATATTCTATGCAGTTGCATCTCCTTTGTCACCTGCATAACACATAATTTTCTTTTTTGACTAAAAGAGGAATGAGTGCATCTTTACTTGCCTAAAATCCCTCTATTCTGGAAGAAGCTGTAGTTAAGTTGAATTACTGCAGTGTGTCCATGATAAAGGAAATTCCATAGATGAGGGCGTGACTAGAGGATCTGGAGCCCAAATCTTATGGGGAGAAGCTGAAGGGGGTGGGGATTTTTATTCTGGAAAAAAAAAGAGGCTCTGGGTGACCTTATCACTCTCTATAACTCCCTGAAAGGAGGTTGTGGACACGTGGGAGTCAGCCTCTGCTCCCAGATAAAAAGTGACAGGACAAGGAAATAGCCTCAGGTTGTGCCAGGGAGGTTTAGGCTGAATAACAGGAAAAATTTCTTTGTGGCAAAGGTTGTCAAGCTATGGAGCAGGCTTGGGTACAATGGTGGAGGCAATTCTGTGATTCTGTGATCAGCAGTTAAAAGCTGAAGGATTTCTTCTGGCCACACTTGTGTCACCAGTTATCCCTAATAAACAGATTTTATACCAACGTGTTTCCTTGGGAACAGAAATTGCTCTTAATATTTTTTAAATTTCTGAAACAACTAATTAAAGTCAACATATATATTCTCATTTGATATATACAATAAGTACCTTAGCTTTTTTGAGCAAGCTAACAATACTGAGGCTTGTGGAAGCCAGTTCTCTGCTAGGCATGCTCTGAAGCTGCGTGATGATGTAAAGTTCACAAATATGCTGGAGTCTCATTACTTGGTACATCTCTGCACAGATCAGCAGAGACATCGCTTGAAGAATACTGGCTAAAAAACAAGAAGACACAAGTTACATGTATTTTACGTTTTTGACAAGATGATCAATGCTACTTTTCACCACGTTTAATTTTAAATACCTAACAACAAACACAAAATCAGACTGCTGTGATCACCTTCTTTTATTTTTTCATTATTATAAATTTTTGTTTGCTGTATCACCTTATTTTTCCAGATAAGCTATTCAATTAAGAAGAAAAATGTGTTTAGAACTTTCTGGCAGATAGGTGTAAAGAATTGCTGTCAGTATTGTGGATCTTGAAGGTGATGAGTCAAGTGCTGTTGATTTATTTAGAGCAACTGAGAATTAGTAAGTGGATTTTGCTAAGTTCTCTTTCAGAAAAGCACGTTTATGATACAAGAACATATAGCCAAAAGTCCAAAGAAAAAAAAAATAGAGTGGCATTTTTTTTAAAATATAGCACAGTGGTTGCATTTTTAAACTGATAAACAAGGAAATATTAGTGGAGTGAAAAGTGAAACATGGAATATCTAGGAATAAGGTAGAATAACTATTTCAAAAGAAAACAAAAGCAAAATTACATATCACAATATCATTTATTCATTTTATCAAGGAAAAGTTAGCTAGGTTTTAGATTTAGTATTCAGATTTTCTTCTCATAAGAAAGATAAAGATAGAGACGTAAAAAATATTTTAGCTCAATTTTTCTTGCCAAACACTCCTGTTGGCATATTTTTTCTGGGTTATATATATATAACATAAGATAACCATGTGTATAAGTAAGGTATTCCTGCAATTTAACCTTGTTTATAATAAACTCAGCTATATGCGTGTTCAAGAAATGACAACTTGAGCTTTTAAATATAATGCAGAATCCAAACTAGAAAGCAGTATTACTGTAATGTAAAAAGAAAATTACAAATATTATAATGGATCAGAAATGAAATGGCAATTTCTTTGAGTCTTGTTATGTGAGCACAAAGCAAATAAATAATTTTATTAGAAATATTTATTCTATTTTACTTTTATAGGACGGATTTCTTTTTTTATTGCACAATACAAAAATGTTACCTTTATCGAGACACTGCACATTCAAATATTGGCATTTTTCAATTAAATAGGTGCTGCCACATTACTCTCTATCAATGCCTTGCTATGGAAAAATGAGTTACAGATATAGAACTATATTTTACAGTTTCCTTACCTGGGCAGCAGGAGTCAGTGTAAAGGTACTCTAAGAAGGACAGGAAAGTGTCTTTGGAAACCCCATACACTGGAACCAGAATGCTATTTGCTTCTAGATAATTACCATTAAACATAGCTGCCATAACCTCACAGCGAGCGACCAGAACTGCCCTGTGGGCTGGTACAGTTGCACCTGCAGGATGCAAGACAAAAATAAATATTCAATGACTCTATATAACACAGAAAGATTTTCATTTTAAAGCTCATGTCTTCTTAGGAGGTCTTCACCCCACTAAACACGATTAAAGTGTTGAAAGTTGGCAATGACTAACAGCACACTCACTGCATACTAGTTAAGATGAATAATGAACAGTAAAATAAAACAAAATTAACAAACAAAAAATTAATTAAACCAAAATGCAATAGTCTAAACCATCTGATAATAGACAAAGTCCAGTAATAAGCATTAATAGACATAAAGTCCAGTAAGTAAGCATAAATTTAACTAGATTAAATACTGTGCCTAAGTGAATTTCATGAATGGTAGTCTTATGAAAAAAAACACTGATGATTTTTTTTTCCAGAAATGTATTAATTTTCTACTATTTGTAAGTGAACCCTTTGCTTTACTACAGCATTTGGAAGACCTGGAGAGGCCAAAAGCCTGGGGAGGTAGAGGCCTTTCAGGCTGCAGAGTCCAGCTGGATTGAGCAGTCCAGCTCAGTATGCAAGGAAGTGCCAAGCAGGTGCCAGTCAGGACAGCAATCAAAGCCAAAATGAGCATTTAGAGTTGGATGTAAATGTTTTAATCAAAATTATAATAAACAGATCAAGTGACATGCAATATACTGTATATGCTTACAAAGAAGTTACTTTTTAAATTATGTCTTTAACCACAATATTGACACCTGAGTAATTCTTTGAAGCCTTCTGGCATTTTTTGTCTTTTGTTCTGTTTCTATCCCCTGTACTTCTACTTTCAAAATTTCTAAGCTGCACGGTATGTGTCCTGTATGTGCTTGTGAATGGACATTTATCTGCTAATTAAGTCGTTCAGTCAAATTCTGTGTATTTACACAGACATAATGGGCTCCTGTTTTTCCTGACTCTCTTACTCCTCTAGGCTAGAAAACTCAAAGCAGTGCTAAGTATCTAAGAAATTGCTCCAAAACTTACAAATTTGTTTGTCTGGTTAAGATTAGGGCCTTCAATTTCTCTTAGCAGTTATTTAATTTTGATACGTCTTCTCTGATAGATGAATTAGAGAAAAAAAAAATTGGAAGATGTATCAATTATTAGAAAAACAGTTCACATTTTATTAGTGGATAAGCATGCTTTTTTAAAAAATACTTGTCAACCCATTCAGAGATTTGCGTTTTATTTCTGTAAAATATATAGTGTTGTTCTGGTTTCATCAGCTTTCCACAAAGACTCTCTTGGGAGAGGGACACTGAGGTGAATTTTTCATGTCATTGAATCAAAATCAGTATTTTCCTCTCCTTTACAAAGGTATTTTATGGCATCTTTTCTGTGTGTTAAACAGAACACCTAGAAAGAGTCTGCTTGTCCTTCTGTGCTTATGTTTGAGGGGTTAATGCTTCATATTTGTCCCTGAGATATACATCTGAAAATAAATAAACAACTATCTAATTCTAGAAGGTCATTTCTGCAGGAATGAAGGGTGAGTATGGACAGACTGAGAATAGTGTTAGCTTTTGAAAACCATCTAATTCTTATTTTCACAAAAGCATGCAACACATTTCTCACACTGAATCTTTCATTGTAATGATGAACACATTTAATTTCCTCACAAAACATTGAATCCTGACACTGCAGCACATCAGGCAGTAAAATGTGGTGGGTGTCAGTGGCACCAGATCTGCAGGTCACCAAACCCTGGTGGCAAGGACAGCAAAGCCAGTCCCTGTCAGCTTCTGAGGGGACAAGGGGGATTTTGGCAGGAGCCAATAACCAACAAATCTGCTCTTTTCACTGAGGGCAACAAGCACAGAGATAAAGCTCAAGCCTCTTCCAGGTTTGATGTTAGGGAGAGCCCTTGAGTATGTCCTAGTTCTTGTGCAGCTGGGAACAGGAGTGAGATTAAAATATAAAATAAAATAATAAAATAAAATAAAATAAAATAAAATAAAATAAAATAAAATAAAATAAAATAAAATAAAATAAAATAAGCCAAAATAAAAGACTGCAAAACACAATGGAGTAAACCAAAATATAATAAAATAGAATAAAAAATAATGTAAATCAGGGAGGGACAGTGTGCTGTGACAGGGAGAGGGAATTCCTATAGGCTCAGCCCAGATGAACCATGCCTGGACACTGCTACAGGGCTCCATAGGGACAAGCTTTCCCTGCTTTACACAGTGATAGCAAAGCACTCTTATTTCCTTAGTTTTGATGCCATGGAACATGGTCACCTCTATATCCTACATTCCTGAAGAGTGGAAAAAGGATAAAGGCTGGAGGCCGAGGGAGCAGAGGTACTGTACCTTGTATTTTGAAGATTACATCAGCCAGCACAGGTGTGTTAAAGAACAGCCTGAGAGAAATATTATACAGCTGTTTTATCTGGTGAGACTTGCAGTCCTTTACAGTGTTTGGCTGAAAAATAAATTGGTAATAAAGCGCTGTCATGTGTGGCTGCCCACAGAACTAAATATTATGGGACATAATTTATATGGGAAAATAAACAACATATGCATTCCTCTGCAATCACCTTTTTATCTTCTAATTTCCTATTCCCTGCAGTGCAGCAGCTCTGAGGGGTCTCTTGTCCCTCACAGTCACACCTCAGCTCTCTCCTTGGTAATCTTGACCTCCGACGAAACTCCCCCACCCAGCCCCTACAGGCAGGTTGGGCTTCATCAGTTTTCTGGAGTCCAAACCTTTGCATACATTTTCTGTCCAGACCCAATGCTGCAGCAAAACGAGGTTTGAAGGCTCTGGGGGAGGGGCAGGGATGGGACACAAATCCACCCCACAGTGCGATGTACAGAGGCAAGGCAGCTGGAAGTTCCATGTTTATATTGCCCTGGAATTGCCTTGACAGAGGCAGGGGGAGTTCACAGGCTGGAGTACAGACTCCCCTTACAATAACCTGGTAGTGTCATGACCCTCCAAAACCCAGTACTCCAAGTTAGTTCTCAGTTTTGGTTTTCTTACCTTAAAAATGTAATCTAAAGCTGCCAAAAGGAACAATATTAATATCTTGCCACTAGATTGTGACAAGTGAAATTCAGATGAGGTTGAATTTATGGTTAAAATGTTAAATTTATAAATTTTTTAGTTTTACTAAGAAAAATCACAATTCCTTCTTTTTCGCCTCCAAAAGAAGTGCTTAAATGTGAAATAAGAGTACCCTGAAAGCATGAAAAAAGAATAAAAGATACAACAGCTCAGGCCCACTATCTTAAAAGTCTTCAGGCTCTTCAAGGCCAAACCTATAAATGTTTTTAGCTGTGGGCACTAAGGGCTGGAAGCCTAAGACAGAGCAGTCATAAGCTGAAAACAATTCAGTGACTTTTTGATGTCTATATTGTATTGTTCCAAGAGAACCTGAGAGATATTCCCTTCTAAATGAAGATAAATCATTAGAGCAAGTTGTGTATTATCAGGAAATGTATATGCTCCAAGAAAAGATGTCTGTTAAAACTAATTCTATATTAAAACTAATTCTACATTGTGACTTTTTATTAACTTAATAATATGTTACATTTTTTGTGTGGTCTTCTACTAAATTAGATATATTGAGTTACAACAGTTTTCCAATCACAGCATTTACATGAGAAACCACCCCTCTAGATCTACTGCAGAATACTAACTTTTGGCTTATGTTCTGGAGCAAATCTTTCCAGGGCAGCCATTATTACATGGGAATTAGCAACTCATTATCATATTGCTGGACAGTGTTCAAAGCTGTGAATATGAGTAACCCTTTTAGAATACCTGCTTTTGTGATTTTTACCAATTACATTAATTCTGCATGTTACATCTGGATCTCTGTATGTGCCTGCAAACTACCCACTGAAAGTATTAAAAACTACAGGCTGTTTAATCCAAAGTGACTTTAAAACAAAGACTGGCAAGAAAACCTTGCCTACAAAACAATATTTCAAAAACTTAATTAACTAATGGTGACCCAAGGGAGTTAGACATACCCTCCCTGGAGTTTTCAGCATGCATTTAACTTTCTCAAGCACATGTTCTGTTTTATCTGGATCCTTCAGCTTCTTTCTTATGTCCTCTTCTAATCGCTCCCACTGGAAAGCACCTACCACAAAAACAGGGGGAGTCAGATTATAAATCAGCATGGCACAGGCCTCAGCAGGCAGAGGAAAGATGACATCAATGCCAATCACATCCTGCAGAAATGGTAGGGGGTTTGTACATCAATCAGACAGACCTTTGCTTTTAGGAAGGGCACAATGCAAATTTTGCACATTAAATTTCCATGGTACTTTTTATAGTGCAACCAAGTACCAAGTGAGATTTGAGCATCTCACTTGCTTTCACACTCAATGTATTAATTACTTCCAGTTCAGTCACTACATATTGCAGGTAGAGATTCAGGAAAAAAAAAATCCTTAATGTTTCAACATTTGTGAAATTTTTTTAACTTCTGCCTGCGCTGCTGGCTGCATTGTTCTGTAGGGGTCTGAACTAGAAAAATTTAATGCACAGTTACATTCTCAGTCCTCACAGCTAAAATCAGCACAAAGTTTGCAGTAGAATTTCTGTTATTCTTGTTTTCCCAGTCAAAGCCATGACATTCACTGAGGTGTCTCAATAGCTTTCTTGGAAAAATGAAGAGAGTAAAAACAGTCTATCTTCATGCAGTTTGCTGGTGTTAAGTCTCAGAGTCACCATGGGACTTTGTGGTAACTTTCAGTTCTAACCCAGGACAAGAAGGAGACAGAAATAGATCAAGCTCAGTGACAAGCCCAACTCAGCACAGCCCTGAAGATGCTCTGCTGTCAAGAAGCTCAATCAGTCCCTACAGCACACAGCATCCTCAGCTCAATTATGTCCCATCTATACCGCACTGGATAAGGGTTTATAACCTCATGGGCATCATGTCACAGTCCTGAAAATCTGAAAACTCATTATCTGCTCTCTTCTCAGCCTGTACCTCAAGCACCTTCACCTCTCAGGAGCACCAAAAGCCACAATGACCCACAGGCTGGGAGCTGAGAGTAAAGCAGACTCTACCTGCAACTGCACAGTTTCACAGCTCCTTGGCTGACAAAAAGGAAAGTAAAAAAGGAAAATTAGTGCACACAAGGCACTAGACACAAGCTGTAGATGGTAACAGATGAAGATATTTACAAAGATGTTTAGACTGGAGGAAAGGAGGCTCAGGAGTGAACTTGTCACTCTTGTCAGCTGCCTGGAAGGAGGTTGTAGCCAGGCTGGGGACAGTCTCTTCTCCCAGGTAATAAGTGACAGAACAAGACGAAACAGCCTCAAGTTGCAACAGGGGAGGTTTAGATTCAATATCAGGAACATTTCTTCACCTAAAGGGTTTTCAAGCACTGGAACAAGGTGCCCAAGGCAGTGGTAGGCTCAGCATCCCTGGAGGCACTTCAAAGGTGTGGCACCTGGGGACATGATTTAAGTGATGGGCTTGGCAGTGATGGATTAGTGGTTGGACTTGATAATCTTAAAGGTCTTTTCCAGCCCAAATTATTAAATTATTCTATGAATTAAAAATACTGTATTTATCCATCACCTGCTGAAAATCCAGTTTTAATCCCCTATCCTTTTCTGCAATAAAAAGAACAAAAATAAATCTATTTAGGATTTTTTTTAAGTGAAAAACTTCTTCATCTGTTCTTTATGTTTGTTACTATTTTGGAAAGAACTGCCTTTGATGTACAAACTCCAACGGAAAGCTGAAAGATTCTCTGACAGGTTGAAAAATATTTTATAAAGAACAAGCAGGCATTGGCTACTTCCAGAAAAAAAAAAAACCAACAAATATTTCTGCTGAGGATTTCTAAGCAACATCTGAAAATTTAAAAAAACATCAGTGCCATTTTAATAGCTGGCATTAGGTAGATGAGGTCACAGTCTGTACCAACTGGTAGCAAAACTCATGCAACACATCAGAGGTCTCCACACTCCAGCCACTTATCACTGTTTTCTCTTCAGCTGCATCGTGCTCAGAATAAAAATTATTTGAATTTTCTTAAGTACTCTGCACTCTTGCCCCTGTGTTTAGAACATGCAACCATTTACAGTATTTTAAAAACCCAGGATCTGAAACTGACTCAAACTCCAAATTTTTTTGGCAAAATTTTGAATATTATTGATGTTAGCCTATGGACTAATTTAATTTAGGCCCATTAGATCTGGAATGACAATAATTTCATTTTTGTTATAGGTGATGGTCTTTTTCCTTTGTGCATAGTAATCACAAGAGATAAAATAGGTATGGAAACAAGGTGAGACATCATCCAGCAACAGCAAAGCCATGTTTCTTAGTGTGATGCACATATTTCTTCATGAGACAATAAGAAATGAGGAGCCAGATCTGTTCCCAGCAGATACCTGAATAAATGAAGTGGAGGATGTCTGGGAGACAAGAACAGAAGACAGAATCCTTCACCACTACCCTGACTGGTGGGACACAGGGTGGGACACCATGGGGGGAGGAGGGGAAGGGATCCCCTGCCTCCACCGCAAAGAGGCTCTGTGCCAGCTGTACGACAGAGGCGTCATGGGTGTCAGACGGGCTCTTCACCCCGAAGAGCAGCATGAAGAGGTGGCTGACAGAGCAGAGGATGATCTTGTGAGCCTCCACTGCTGTGCTGAGGTCCTCAGGGTAGAAGGCCACATCTGCACATTGGCAGCAGCAGAGCAGGTTGTGCAGGTCTGCATTGTAGTGCGAGGCTTCACCCTTCAGGATCGGCATCTTTTCTGCAGAAGAACTCAGGCTGTAAAACCTAGGTTTTACAACCTTAGCAAGTGCTAACCACAGGACAATTGATCTTATTAGGTTAGTTTATTTTTAAAGGAGATATTAAATAAGAGTATTTCTTATATGCAGTTTGAATATCTTGAGTAAAATACTCTAAAAATGGAAATACTTAGTACAGTAAGTAAGTTAAGAAACACTTAGTTTAATGGTGTCTGTCATTTCATGAACTCTCTATAGAAAGTTTCACTATAAAGAAACTGTGTATTCCAAATCTAAGAGGTCTGAGCAATTTTTTAGAACATGGAAGAAGAGACAACTACAGATTTAGAGGTAACTACTTGTCAGTAATTTTTTCACTGAACAAATTCATCAGATGCTCAGAAATCACATAAAGGTGCATACTTCTCTCCCTTGCTTTATCTGCAGCAAACAAAAAGACTGTTTGATTATACTGTAGAATAATAATTCATGCTCTAACAACTTTCTTTTGTAATCTGTCTGTTAAGATCTTATGTAAAGCTTTTATCAATTCATGTATTCATAAGTCCACCAGAAAACCATTCATATTAATTATATCTAAAATAAACTGGAAATCCATTGCAATGTTATATATTGCCACACAATTCTCCCCAAGTAAATTAAACTCTCTCTAAAAGATGATGCAACATAACCAGAACAGCTAACAATAGATAGCACAGCTCATAGTAACAATTGTTACTAAAAAATGTAGTAAAAAATATTAATTGTGCAAAGAAAGTGACACACATAAGGAATTATACTAGGGACCAGATATCACCTGGTTGTTCAAGCTGAGGTGGTTGGACTTGATGGCACTTCTGCGTCTTTTTCCTTTTCTTCATTTTTTCAGATGACTTCTGATTCAAACTTTGGATCATAAAATATTCCAGCTAAGATAAGAAATACATATTTTTAAAAATCCTTGTAATTTAATAACAACCTATACATCAAATTAAGGGTTATAACAAGTTCCATATGCAGGGCTAAAGCTACTGACATTATTACCAGTCATTCAGGAGAGTCCCAAAACTCCTAACAAGAAGGTACCATATTTAAATAGAACTAGCACAATTTAAAAGACTATTTATTCAAATGATGGCTAATTCTTGTGTATTTAATCTTCCTAGAATTGACAGACACAAAGATACTAAATTTACCAACCTCTTTAGATACTAATTGTATCTTGGGGAATGGCCTCATTCAGCTGGGTGTTTTCCAGCAAGATAAAAGGACAAGAATACAAGTGAAAAACTTACTGCAGTGTGTCAAATGGCTTCCCTAAATCTTCTTACTTAAAACCAGAGCAACCTTGGTACTGCTAATTCAGATAGCATCATAGACTCAAAGAATCCTAGAATGGTTTGGCTTGGAAAGTACCTTGAAGACCACTGAGTTCCAATCCCCCTGCCATGGGCAGGGACACTTTCCACTAGATCAGGTTGCTCCAAGCCCCATCCAATCCAGCCAAGAACACTGCCAAGGATGGGGCACTCACAGCCCCCCTGACCATTCTGTTCCACTGTCTGACCACCCTCACTGTGAAGAATTTCTTTCTAATATCTAATTTGAATTTTGCATTGGTGGGAGCTTGGCACTTGGTGGAAGGGCCCATGTCTGTGATTCCCCTGGCTCTCTGAAGCCCTCACATGAGTCATGCACTTCATGCATGTTCCATCCTGTTTCCAAAACTGCATATTCTCACTCACCACTCCTCCAAAGTATTTCTGGATGTAGAAGTCATTAAGAGTGTGCAGTTCAAGGTAGGTGGCTCCAAGTTCCTTTGCAAGCTGAACTCCTTCAGAGGTTGTGACACAGCTCCTCCTGTCTGAAGTGCACAGGGGACAGGTGCAAGGTACTCCTGGGTAAAAAGTGATGAAAAAGAACCATTTTGGCCAAATAATGCAGAATTCTTAGATTCCTAAATAACTGTAAAGATATCTTACTTAGAGGAGAACAAAGAGGGAAAACATAGGAATTTTATAGTAAGAAATCTGTAATTACAGGAAAAAACCCAACTTCATATTAATCAATTCAAAACACAAGTCAATCTACAAACCTCTGTATACATTACATTAGCATTACTTTATTGATTTTGTTAAAGTGGAAGAGTCCAGCCAGACTTATGGATACCAGATTTGGCTTTGGCTCAATACCTTTGCATGCCCAGGTCTTGTACTAGCCTGCAGGTGTTATCATTCATGAATGTCACCCTTAAACCTGTTGAATTATTGTGGCCTGTCCATGCAGGAAGTACACACAGTAGTGAAAGAACAAAACTTCCACATCAGACCAACCCTTGAAGGGTTTGTATGTACTGCAGGATCTGATTCATTTACATGTATTTCACATACATTTTTTTAAAAACCAAAATAGGTATTTTTAAGATTATGCCATTTAAATGTCAAAAATCTTCTAGCCACACTGGGGCAGCTTTGCTTAACGACAGTAAGAATATGCCAGTCATGGATGTGCTTTCATATGTGCTGTGCATGCTCTGTGTTAATGTCCTCTGCTTAGACCTATGGATAACGTAATAAAAGAGCTTTTTTCTGTGTTTTTTTAATCATTTGTTTTGGCAGCAACATTTACCACTACACAGGATTAAGATCTTAGTAATCTGTATGAGCAAACTGCTGTGTTCACAAATGCCTCCTAGAAAAAAACAGGGTTCTCTGTGTGCACAGCAGTTTGCTCTGACAGGTCCCAAGGTAAAACCAGAGGTCCAGCCTGATGTCTCTCATGGCCACATTACTCAGGGAGGAAGACAGAAAAAAACTAAGTGGAAAAGAAAAAAAAAACCACTAGAGGCGTCACTCAGTTTGGTAACATCCTGTTCTTAAACACAAAGTGTAAGGAAATGCTTGGGGAATACAAACAATTTACCAAGACCTTGCCTTTAGAATGGGAGATTTATTACTCCTGTATAAATCAGAGAATGAAAGCTTTTGGTCATGATCACTGAATTACTAAATGGAAGAAAATAAATATTTAATTGTTATGCAGCTCTTTAACTGTCCTATATCTGTCACTGTCTCTTACTCTCATACACTCAGAAACATTTCTTTTAGTAAAGTATCATGAAGTAAAAGACAAGCCAGGGTTGTGGTTTTCATTCATTGCTTTAGGAAAAAAATCCCAGAGAATTTCAAGGCTTTTCCCACCCACTCTCCATCCAGAATGCTGGATATAATTTTAATCTCATACACTAAAGATACTTTATATCCAAATGTATGTTGCTTAATCCAAATTACTAGATTTAATCCTCATGTGTGATGGCTCCACAAGAAGAGTCATTGCAGAGGTCAAAGAAGGATAGGCTGCCTTTCATCACTGGGGTTAACTAAGCACAGTGTTCTTGACAGCACACCACTCTAGAGAGCCAAAATACATGTGCATATTACTGTCATCCTGAGAGACTAATAGTTTCTGTTAGCAGCTTGGAAAAACAACCAGGTTCTACTGAAATTACACTATACCTGACTTCCAAATGAGATTTTATCTGTTGTTACAGGAGGCTGGATACATACCGTTTTTTCTTGCACCAATAGCAGAAATTATTACTGGAATTGAGCAGTGATTTAGTACTTTTTTTACCATTGGCACATAGCTGTCCTTTAGTTCTTGAAATGAAGTCTTGTCATTGACAGAGTATTTAATCACAATAATATCAGCTCCTCCAATAAGCCTGCAGGAAGTGTACCAGTCACTGTCAAATATATCCTAAAAAGAAAAAAACACCAATCAAGAATTTACTGTCCATAAAGAAAAAGATGAAATATTCTATATTCTTAATGCAAAACTATACATAATTGTTTTTGTCTGATTAGATCTTATATGAAGACATGCAACAATGAACAGACTTCCTGCTTTGTAATTTCCTTCTTTGGATAGCAAGTTGTTTGCTATAATAAATCACAAATATTTTCCACAAATTCAGGAATTCTGCAAGAAGAATTAAAAATAGGGTTTGTCAGGGAATATTATTTTCAGGAAGAAACTTTGCGGGTTTAATTACTTAACTTTAAAATTGTTTCCTTTAGGAAATACAAGCACCTTCAGTGGTAGAGGTTTTCAGCAACTCTTACAAAAACATTATTAAACACATCATTTTAGAGAAAGAGTTACACAGAACTATCCTATGTACCTATGAACTTTTAAATATAAACTTAATAATTCAGTGTGATTTTTATCATAAGAGCTTCCACATAGCTTTACCAGGTGTTGATGTCTTCAGGATAAGCACTTCAATCACATACCTAAACTTTCTTTTTCAACTACACATCAAATTTTCATTGCTCTGTGCTGAGGATGTAACCTCTAAAATTGTTTGATATTCTGTTAATTTACAGCTGTGCTGTATCCACATGCAATGTACAGTTCTTACTTGTGTATTTGTCATGGAACTGTGACTCCGCAATTTCTGCTTCACCTGAAGGTAGCTTATAAATACCAAGGGAAGCCTTGGCTTTGAATGTATGCTGAATTGAAAACTCTTGAGAGAAGTCTGGAACTGGTCCAGAGAACTGAAGAAAACCTCCGATAACACGAAATGCCATCGCCTCTTAGAACAGAGAGACTTTTTTTGCCCTTCTGTTACTTAAAGGGGGCTTATAAGAAAGATGGGGAGAAACATTTCAGCAGGGCCTGTTGTAATAGGACAAGGGACAATGGTTTTAAAGTAAAAGAGGGGAGATTTAAGTTGGACATAAGGCAGACATTTTTTACACAGAGGATGCTGAGGCCCTGGCACAGTTTGCCCCAAGAAGCTGTGGGTGCCCCATCCCTGGCAGTGCTCAGGGGCAAGTTGGATAAGGCTCTGAGCAATCTGGTCTAGTGGAAGGTGTTCCTGCCCATGGCAGGAAAGAACTAACAATTCTCAAGCACATGTTTCTGCAACCCCTCCCCCATGGCAAGGGGGTTGGAATAAGACGACCTCTAAGGTTCCTTCCAAGCCAAATCTTTCAGTGATTCTGTGATTCTATGGGAGCCCTGCATAACATGTGAGGCAAAACTAGAAGAACTTGGGGCATTGAGGAAAAAGTTGAAATTAGCAGTAATTAAAGATAATGTGAAAACAGAAATAAATGAGCAGAGAAGAACTGACAAAAGGGCAGAACTCAAAATTTGGGTAGTGGGGAGAAATTTGAGTTTTGTAAAGCAAGTCACAGAAATAAGAGCATTACAAATGGGAGTCAAGTACATAAAAGATTGGTAATATCAACAAGTGGCATGGCTTGCATTGTCAACATTACTATTTTTCATCACTTCAAAAGGGTCATTGTTTGAAATATGGTGAGGTAGCTGCAATGCTCTTAACTACAAGAAGCAGCATGACCTTGCTGGAAGTCAAGGTCAGCAAGTATTTGCCTAAAGTGTCAGTTCAATTCCCAGTCTTGACCTCACAAAGAAATAACTCAGGAAATAAATTACAGTACACATTCCCATTGATCTCTGTAATAGAAACTTTTGTTCTGCAATAAGTAAACCACAATTAACAATTTATCAGGAATATCTCTCACATGATTAACCATGTTGACAATAGAGGAGGTCAAGTGCACTGCTCTTAATATTTGGTTTTTTTGAGACAACTGAGTTAAAGACTATTATAATCCCAGGCTCAGGACAGCCTCAATTAGCATTTAATACAATAATTTAGGCCCAGTTAATAATGTAACATTTACACATAAATGCACATTTAGCACCTCTAGCAGCAGGACTACTAGCTACAGTGCTTTGAGACAGCCATCTAGATGAACATTTGAAAAACTTGATCACATTAAGCAAGCAAAAATTGAGAATTTTCAAGGGACAGCTTTAGTACACTTTAGTTGATGAAGATCTCAATGGAGAATTTTTAACAGACTTGTATGCATTTAACACAACACAGGTTTAAAGGAAAAATACAATACAACCACAAAAATAGCATGAAATATTTATCTGTTCTTTCTGTTGGCAGACAGAAAGCACATCTGTTCCTCTGCAATTTCCTTCCAGCTAACCATCTTCAAGACCAGCCCAGATTTGCACCTGCCCATCTCTACAAGATTGGAGACAATGGGTGGTATCATAAGCAAAGAGTAGAGCACAGCTGCACAAATACACTGTAACTGCACAACTTTAATCATGAGTAATAAAAAATGCTTATGGAAACTTCCTATGGAATTTAATATGAGCATTTTTGTATTGTTTGTATATTGGTTTTGTGATATGTTTGTATAGGGTTTTTCACTCACTCCAGTGTACAATGGAGATGAATCTCAAGTGCCAGGAAAATCCTCCAAAAATATCTCTGACAATGGGTTATTTGCACAAGGCATCCCTGAGACAGAGCATCTAGAGCCTCCTTCATTATTGCTTTTAGAGAACCTTTCATGCAAAAATGACAGAGGGAATGTCATCAAATGATGAACAGCCATTCAGATTCAGGAATAACCTTAATTTCAGGTTCCATCTATGAAATTTTTGTAACAGCTACTCCTCATCATGCTTCCTTCTCCATTTCACAAGTCAGACATTGGCAAAAGGAAGAAGTATCTGCACAGCTAAGGTTATTTTATTATGACCTTGTTAATTATAATTTTAATTATATTTCTGTTGCTGTTCCACTCAGGACATATTAGGAAAATCTTCATTCTTTCCTTGCATGTCTTCATTCTAAGTGTCTCAAAACATATTCTTGCTGTTAGTAAATTATACTTCTCAAGACTCAATGTTGAAAATAAAACTTTCAGAGGCATTGAAGATATGATTTTCCTACAAAATCACATGATCCCTCAAGACAACAATACTTGCTTTGTCAAAAATGATTTATTAATGTCTTTCTGAATGGCAGTGAAATTCCTCACACAAGTGCCTTGCAATGCCCACGCTCTTTCTGAAAGCTGCTCTTAAGTGTCCCCATGTCCAACCATCCCAGCCCTGGATCTGAGGCAGCAGCAATGCCAACCACTTTGTGGGGAAAACGGCACCTGGACACCCCGTAGGAATGTTGCTCTGGGATTTCCCCAGGATTCAAGAGAACTGCATTGGGAACATTGGAGAGTTATTCCTATGATCCATTTACAGACCCCGTCTCCACTACCAAAACCTTCACACTGATGTTCTCCACACCACATACCAGAACCTTCCCCATTTTTTTTCAAGATTCCTCTGCAATTTCTTATCAGGTCTGCAGTAGGGCAAATTTTATGGGTGTACTCTGCATAACTTACTAATCCTGTGAACTTACTCAGATAGGTAATCTGCAGCACAGATGGAAGTGTGTCCTTCAGAAATCCTCCTAAACCTCCCCCTCATGAAACAGAGGAAGCTCATATTGGCCTGTATAATCCTTTCATAAATGAATTTAATAGTATTTTTTACCAGGATATGATCATTTGTTGTAAACTGCCACTTCAGGCATTCAAGTTTAAAAATGAGAAGGGATGACATACTGAAAAATGAAAAGTTACTAGCTGTCATTTTTTACTGAAGCAGTAATATGTCTAGATTTCTAAAAATAGTAAATAAAATCTGAAAGTGGCTCAGATTCTTGTACGTTTAGACATGATACAGGCTGGCCAGCCTTGGCAGCACAAAGAGCACAAAAATTATGATAAAAAGGAAAAAGCCAGAGAACAACACTATGTGGGATATTGGTGACATAGAAAACTCACAATGTTTGAGGGACTACTCCTGGTGGTACAGTAAATAACAAGGAAAAAATAGAAAAATATTCAGGGAAAGAGATTGTTGTAAGGGAGAATTAGAAAAAAATTCACAGAGCAGCTTCTCAAAATTGTAGTTAATATATTTAAGTTGCAGTTAATATATTTGTGTACTAGTGAGCCTCATGGAGGTCTGCAGCCCTATGCAAGGCTTTGAGCAGACACAGCAGAGCATCCACCCCTCTTCAAGTATCTAACCCCGTATGAGGCAATCTCCAAAACCCAGTTGCTCTATATTCCCCTTTTGTAACATTTCTGTACTTGATGATGTCAGTAATTCTTTAGAAAATGAGCCGTTTTTATGAAATAGGGGAAAGCTAAAAAAATTCTGGGGGTATTGTTTCTCATAAGGAAAAATAAACTCAAACAAACCAAACAAAAGCCACAAAACCAAAACAAACAAACAAAACCAGGTGGGTCTTAGTAGAAAAAGTATAAAAGGGTAGCAAGACCCCCAGGCCAGGACAGAAACACTCTCATATCCTAAGAGTATTGGTCCAAGTAAGAGGGGGGAGAACAAGAGTTACTTCAAGTAGGGAACACTTACAAAGGACTTTTTATTTTGCCATTTATTTTTCAGCACTGTAATTAAATGAATCAAAACATGAATTACGGCTTCTACACTATGCTTAATTCTGGACTTGAGGAAGATTCACTTGCTATTAGATATTAAAAATTCTGCCTGCATTTTTTTTCTGCAGAAGCATTAAAAAATTTAGAGTAAAGGGGAGTTGCAAAATATAGGCAACTCAACAAAATGGCATCTCAGTCCTGAAGACTGTCAAATCTAACACAGATTGTCAATTAAAGCTGTCTTTTTCAAAGCTAGTCTTAAAATTCGTCTTGCAAAGTTCTCCTTATGAGTTACTAGCTCCATACAGAGGTTTACCCCTCCAAAATTAGAAAAACTCAATATGGGACATTCTCAAGATGCCTTATTATAGAGCAGCTTAAGCATGCATTAGCAACTGATCAGCTGTTAAAACCACAATATTCAGCAGAGATGTTAGCACACATGTGTCTTCCCTAGTTCCCTAGTTCTTGATACTTCTCTTACCCTAGGTTTGCATTTTTTGAGAAAACGTTTTGTGGCCAGGTGACTTGTAACAATGTCGGTGCACTATAAGCCTGTCCCCTGCACACAGCACACAGCTCTGCCAGAGCAAGCCACAGTGGTACACCCAGAGAGTGGCACACAAAGAGCAACCTGTCCTTGGAAACTGACATTTTGCCCTCGGATTTTGAAAAGTGTGGTGTTCCACTGCTGTCTCTACAGCCCTGTGATATCATAAGGTCCCCAAAGGCAGCATTTCCATCCTGCACCCTGCAACAGCCAGGGGAAGGAGAGCTCCTCACAACATGATAGTTTGCATGCTGGCAAACATGAATTTATCTTTGTAATTTCCCAAAGACACCTGTCCTGCTGACCCTTCTGCAGACTCAGAAGGCTGAGCAGTGTCCTGGAATGACAGACAGGTGCAGACTGAAACTGAAGAAAATTAAACTGCCATGCAAACTGCCACAGTCTGTCATGCAAAAGGATCCCCCCATTCACTGTGGAGCTCTACTCAGTAAAACCACATCAACACTGCTTTTCCAGACTGATGGCTGTGGGAGACAAAGAGCAGCTGGGCACCCTTGAGTTTTGAGACTCACAGCTATCAGTGTACTCAGTTGCCAGGTTCATATCTAGGACCCTCTTGTCTTGATCATATGGGTTTAATCTAGATGAGGTATAAGTTCCAGGTAAAATGCAAATCTGCCTTGTGCTCAGATGGTAGAGGCTGAAATACTGCAAGGCCCCTCATATCACCACCTCTGTGTTTTGGTAACATGAAACAGTGATCCTTTTCCATGCAGAATATGGCTTGAGGCAACATCTGTCAACATTTTGAATTGTTCTGTGCTGTTTCTCCAGGCTAGCAGCCCTGAATGAGCCACTGTGACATAGTAAATCTCAAGCATCCAGGGTGTAGGAAATGGTCCTGCTCTGCCTTGCCCTAGCAAGGACACTGCTTTATGCATGACGAATAAGCTGCTGCAGAGTCCAGTCCTGCCATCTGACTTATCTTCCATGAAAAGAAAAATGCTAATTTGTCCTCAACATTCTCAGTAATATATCTCCTGCCTCCATTAGCTGATAGAGGGAAAAAACCTGAGGCCTCAGAAACACAGTAACTCAGATAATAACAAGCTAACTTTTGAAGGGCAGAAATTATAAGGTCTTCAAAACCGAACAACCTTGTTCTGCAGAAAGCCAAATGCAATTAAAGCAATGTAAAAACACATTAATTCTGTCTGCAGTCTATGTCCTTGCTTCTCCTTCTCCAGCTTCCTCCACCTGCCTTCCCACTTCCCTTACCCACCTCCCTCCATCCCTCTGAAACAGCCTTTGAAGCCCTACAGACTTCATTTATATTCAGGAGATTTTACTCTTTGCTGCGCTCCCGTGACTCCAGCAAACTGCACGTCAGGTCACATGCAGCTTCACAGATTAAAAACAGGATTCCCCCAGTCCATTAACTGGTGTCTGTAAAGAGTAGCTGGCAAAAAGAAATAAAGAGCAGAAGGACAGCTAAACTGGATTGTTTCATTTTAAGATTATTGGCTTCTGATCATTTCATGGAGCTGTTACAGCTCCTGCAGATTCTACAAAAGGTTTCCCTTACAGGAGTAGAAAAATCACCCAAAGGATAGAATTATGGAGCTGAAACTGATTATTGTTTTAATTTCTAAAAGCTGGTAAGCTGAGGGGTTTTTTTTTAAGTCTACTAAGTAGTCATTAAATATGTTTTAATTTAGATTATCAGTTTTAATTTAGATTATCATTTCTTACACAATCATTGATCTGCTCACACTCCAAACTAAGTTTTTTCACTTACTAACAAAAGTGCCGACAACTTGCAACAGTGCCAAAATCTTTTTTATTTACCAACAGATAAAGGTAATAATGTTAAAATGTGATTATTCTTTGTAAGAGGAGTAAAATTACTCCCTACATGGTATTTTGCAACCTATCAGATCTTTTAATCTGTCATTTTTCACAGCTGGAAAACTTAATGACTTTTTTTTTTTACAGAAAAATAAAATTTCATTTTATTGTTGAGAAATATTTGGAGAGCTTCTGATTCAGTGTCACAAAGAAGGCATTCTTGTTTACTTCTGGATTATCTTTCACAAAATTTCCACTAAGGAACACAGTTGAAAAAAATCAGCTTCTTACAGGGGAGGCCCAGCAGAGGCTTGTTTATGAGAACCTTTTTATAGCACCTTTGAGATTTCCCAGCATTTGCCTGGTTACATTTTTAAAGGTTTTTTTACTAAATGCAATAATAAAATTACAAATAAAATCCCACAACAATGAAAACCATTTAAAATTAGGATATTATTTCGTTTTACTAAAACAGCTCACACTTTTAAGTGTAGTTAAAAAGACTGAGATGGATCTCTTACCCAGACAGGACAGTCGTGTACCACCAGTCTGACATTTCCAAATATGCAGGCTTGATACTCAGTAAAACCTGGGTTTCCAACGTGACTGGCAGACAAGCTGCTGTCCATCTGGGAAATGAGAGCACTTCTCCCGAGATAGCTCCAGATCAGACTGAGCTGCTGATTGTCCTCAGAAAAACCATCTCTTTCATTTCCAAAAGCTACAATATTAAGCGACCTAAAATAAAAATAATAAAGACGAAGTTGTGTTAACAAATAGGGATAAGGGGAAAGAAAATAAAATCCCCTTAAATCAAAATTAGCATATTAATCCTTCCGAATCCTTTTCCCTCCCTACATTTTAACACCCTCCTTTAATCAACAGCAAAACACATACATGATCTCAAATCCAACAGCAGGGTGGGAGCAAAGCGGAAAAGAAACCTGGAAAGGCTGCTTGCATTGCAAATCCCCAGCGGGTTTGGCTTTTTATTCTTCTGTGTCCAGGCTCAGCCTCGCTGCGCTGACCTCGGGGACTCCTGCCGCATTCCCCCGGGCTGTGGCCAGGCTGGATAACTCGGTGCTGGCTGCTTCGGGCGATGGACTGCAGCCGCACGCCGGAGCCGCAGCAGCAGCAGCAGGATCAGCAGCAGTCTCAACAACAGCAGCGGCAACAGCAGGATCGGGATCTGCAGCAGGATCAGGATCTGCAGCAGCAGCAGATGAGCAGCAGCCCGGGCTGCGGTGGCCGCGGTGCTCCGGCACTGTCGGAAAGCGAGGCCGCGTCCGGCCGGGAGGTCCCGGCCATCGCATCCTGACGTCAGCCAGCCCCGCAGACGCGATGGGCAGAGCGAGATGACGTCCCGAGGGCAGGTGCAACCAGGTGAGCAGGGGCAGGGAAAGGCGCTGGAGCAGAGCCGTGTCCCACCCCGCACGCCTTCTGCTGTCGCCCCGCAGGAACAGGACCAACATCCCCACAGCAGGGGACGGTGCCACCGCTTGTCTGCACCAGGGGAGGGAACTGGGACTGTCGCAGCCAAAGGAGAGAGAAGTGTAAACTTCCTCTTTTAAAGTATTTAAACTTTTAAAAAATCACTATTTAAATAATATCTATCTTTTCAATAGTAGGATGATTAGTAATACAATTTCTTAAATGCCACGTAGGCTTTTTAGTGTTCATGTGATGTTTAAAGCATAATTTTCCAAAAGGATGCTCTTGCATTATAGTAAAACAGACACAAATCACAGAATGGTTTAGGTTGCAAGGGACCTCTGAATATCACATAGCCCAACACCCAACACAGTCACCTACAGAGATTACACAGGAAATATACCAAATCCATTCTAAAAATACCATTTGCTGTCACATACCACAGTATACACTAAAATAAAATTTAAAAAAAAAAAAACCAGAGTAAAAATATTTTAGGCATACTAGATGGTACACAATACTCTCTGTTATGTGAACACATGCTGCTGTTAATCCCTTGGGCAAGAACTCATTCAAAACAGGACTTGATACGATTATCAACAGAATAATGAATAGAGCTTTGCTTGCAACAATACATTCTTTGAGAAAAGTACTAGTCCACTATTTGCAAATTTAGGAGATGCCATTTGATGTCACTAACAAAGTGACATGATTTTATACAGATATAGTACTGAATGGCAGGACTATTTTAACAGAATGTAAGTATTATTGTCTGCTAATGAATGCTAACTTTTTATTTTTTTTTTATTATAAATTCTACAGGGACTACTGAAAAAGAAAAAACCCAAAGAACAAAACACAGGAAACCACTGGTTTTTTCCCCAGATGATCTTCTGACTGTGATGTATCACTGTCCATATCCAAAGCCTCAGTGGTGTCCAAACTCTGGGTACATGATGTTGTGAGTCAACAGAGCACTCAACATTTTGCAACCATGACTATTTGTGTACTTTTTAAAGGTCACTGAAGATCCCTTGGAATTCTTAAATTTGCACTTGTAGAAATCTGCCCATTGAAAATGAGGAAACCTTTGGGAGAAAAGTTCTTCACATCATTAATGAGCCTGACCTGGTATAACTAAATGCATAAATAGTGAAATACATAATAAATGTGCACATGCATATACAGACACAAATATGCATACACAGATTCATATAAGCATATGTTTAAAATACATGCATGCATATTATAAATGCAACACACCCGCACATGCATATGTGGACACACATATAGAGAGCTGTAATACCAAGAAAAACTGGACTGGTAAATAAGGCAGTACTAATGAGGAGTGACCCAATTAACCCAAACTCCAATTAACATAATTTATTTATTGCTGCAGACCTAGTCCTGCCCAGGGGTGACAAGGGTAGGAGTACCAACTGAGATGGAGGGTCACAGAAAACATTTTTGGTTTCCTCTCACTTCTTCCGTCAACCACCTGGGAAACTACTTGGGACTGACAGAAGTATCAGCTTTGGCAAAGTGTGCAGATGGTGGATGTGAGATCCATCTCAGCTGATGAATAGCACTTAAAGCATACATACTAAAACACAGTGAACTATTTTAATAACAGTTTTCCAGCAATCAGATGCCTGAAAACAATATTTAAAAAGCAAGCATTAAAATTGGAGAATGCTGTCTGTTCTGTCAAAGTAGGTCCATAACCCATTTTTGCTTGCATTGCTCAGGGTTTGTGCAATGTGTTTCAAATAAACAAACAAACAAAACAGGAAAGGAAATGAGTTCACTTTGGCAGGATAATAAATATCACAAATAGAGAAGTTGCTTGGCAACCCTACCCTAGATGCATTCTACAAGTTACATGGGCACTGCAAGGGAAAGCCGTAAAAGATTGTTTAACTGAGAGGATTACAGAGGATTGTTTGACTGATCTGTTTGGCAATCGGAAAGTTGAATACCATCCTGTGATCAGCAAACCTTTCATCCAGCAGGCATTTGCCATTGCTGCTGACAAACAAAGACTAAACTGCAGAGAAGGGAGTCTTTGACAAGGTCCAGGAAACAATTGCATATTCGGTCTTGTGTTTGTGCTGGAACTTTTTTTTTTTTTTTTTTTTTTTCAAACCATTTCCGTTGTAGCTTTCCGGTGAGTACCGCAGATAAAGCACTGAAAACAAATACACAGTTGTTAATGAGAAAGGGGAATGATATTTGCTAGTGCAAGGAGAAAAGTGCAGGCAAATCAAAGAGGATTTTTCCCTAGTGGAAGCTGTAGCCTTACTTTCATTGATCCATGCAGAATTATCCAGCCTATATTTTCAGGACAGTGAGGAGATTTAATGTACTTGAAGTCCAGGTCATTGCCAAACCTGCACACTGCACAAAGCTGCTGCTGCTGCTGCTGCTGCTGCTGCTGGTGTAATCAGCTTCAGGTGCAAGAAAAAACACATTGCTCTAGAACAGGTAAATTTTCAGGTGGTTTATTTTTTTTTTTCAAAGATAGAATATAATTCCAAATAACACTAATACACTTTGCTGTATAGACCTGTTTCCTCCTAATACTGCAAAAAAAAATATCCTGCAATAGGCTTGGCTTTACTGGTGCTTGTCCAGAGTAGACACGGCTGCCACAGGATCTGCTAGCCAAGATCCCCTGCTTGGACAAAGCACCAGCAAACAAAAAGGAGGTTTTCTGTTGTAGCCATCTGCCACATCCCTACCAACAAAAGCCATCTGTGTGTGTGTATGGGAAATGAATGGAAGGACAGTGCTCAGGACCAGTAGTACTTTTCAGCATAACCATGCCAGAAAAATCATGTAGTGTTGTTCAAACTTGAAAGCGATTTTTTTGAATTTCCACACATAAACCACAGAATGGTTTGAGTTTAAAAGGACCTTAAGGACCACCAAGTTCTACCCACCCTGCATATTCAAGTCTGTTTCAGGGATGGCACAGGCACTCACAGCCAGAGTCCAATGCCTCTCCAGCCCAACAGGTCTCACTGCTTCCTAGAGGTCACAGATGGAGGCACCACGAAGAAACAGCTCAGATTCTAAGGCTTTTGTGTCAAGTTGTGGAATGGCTATCCTTGCACATATTCAAGTTTCACTGAAGAAGTCCTTGCATAACCTTAGCCCTTTAGACATGCTTGGAGTGGAGGCTGGGTTAGATGGCCTTCAGAGGTCCCTTCCGACCTGAATTATCCCCTGACTTCATAAATCTCCTCCTTCCTGGAGAGTGACCACTAAGACCCGTCATTCACTTCCTCTTCTTATACCAGCTTTCAACTCCAAAACCAACCTCTCATCCAATCTTGTGGCAACTTATTTTCTTTACGAAGTTTAATAAGCTTTGCAAAAAGCCTCTCAAAGCTTTTTGAAAGTGAAAGAGGATTATTTTGCCCACACGACCCCCTTTATTGGCACACTTACCACCCTCCCTCCAGAAGCCAGTGATGCTGGACTTCACTGGAGTCTCTCCAACAGCTTCCCAAGAGACTGTATTCATCCCTGGATCTCATTTTCTCAAAGACTGTGTCATCTCACCAGGAGTGGTAGCTGCTCCCACTGCTTTGGCATTACCCAGACCTTGCTAAAAGAGTTTTTGAATATATTGGTGGCCTCCTATGATACACAGACCCCAGACACAATTTTTTTTCTTGCCAGTTTCTTATGACTGTTCTCAAAAATTTTATCTAATCCTGCCCATTTATTAACATCTATTTTACTACTTTTTTTCCTAAACTTAGTGAATCAGATCAAGTAATAGCAGTGCTGATGCCACGACAACTTTTTGCCTTTTCTTTTATGTACCTTTTTTCTCAGTGCCCTTAGCATGCATACTTGTAATTCTTTAAGTCTGATAACTTAGCATAGTCCTGGTATTCTGCTGGGCCACAAGACCAAACATCCTAAAGGCCTCACAGTTGGAGGCCAGAAATCCTAAGCTATCTTGAGAAACCAAGGTCCCCTCTAGAATACATCCTGTAAACTAGGATTAGGCCCACAGGGGGAATACTTCAGGACAAGGAGATATCATGCTATTCATTCAAGCCTCTCATTAGAGCATCTTTGTTAGATATGCTAATTTACAAGGTCTATAAAATTGCATACGAGATCTATCGTGTGTGTGCATTTCTGAGTATTCCACCTTGGAGAAATGTCAAACCATAAAAATCCTTATTCAATACCAAAGTAAAAACCTTTTATCCCTCAACCATGTCTGGCTCTTAATTTTAGGACCAAGAAAAGGCATCAGTGCAATATTGAAACAGAAATATGAAGGGAGTGGGAAATTATCTAATAAAAGGAGAAGGAGAAAGAAAAATGTATGTCACTTTTAAATTTAAAACCAGATCAATTTTGTGGAAGAACAGACCTGTGCAAGCACCTAGCAAGCTGTGGAAAGCTGCTAACCCTGTGAGGGTGAGATGTGGAAAACAAGAGCCAGGTCTGCTGCTGCAGATGTCCCACACAAGAATTGCCTGACAAGCTTGTTGATTTTGGCAGTGAAAGAAACAAGGTCCTGTGCTATGAGGTGGGGACCCATCTCATAGGGTGCCTAAATGTCCCAATCTGCTTCAGAGGTGAAGGGCTGAAAGCACAACATGCTGCAGAAGAAGAAACCCCATTCACACTGGTGAAAACTCCCAGCTGTAGATGCAGAGTTGCACCTTGAAGTTCTTATGTCATAGTTTAATAAATGTTACAAATTGCATTACAATAAAGGTCAAAGAATAAAAAAAAAAAAAGAAAAAAAAAAAAGTAGTTCATATGTTGTTTCTGCTGTTCTAGAAAGGGAAGCCATTGCCACGAGGTGGACACACACCATTATGTCATGCGAGCATCACCCCCACCCCAGCTTGCCCTGCTACCCCTCCCCAAGGCTTGACTTGGACTTGAGCTGAGGCTGAGCCACAGGGAGAGGTGGAGCAAGCACCACAAAAAATGGGGAAGTGGCGCATGGTCTTCACTAGAGAGCAGGGAAGAATCCCTTCTGGGGCTGCCTGGCCACACATTCTGATCAAACCCTTTCAACAAATCTCTGCTGCCTGGGTGTCCTCTCCCACAAGGCACTTAGAAAAGTACCACCCTGGCCAGAGATCTTGCTGATATTTGGGGCCAGGGAAAGGATGGCATACATTCAGCATGTTTTGTAAGTTCTGATAAGCGCTTAAGACTAAGTGACCCAGCACATTAATTTTACAGGGAGAAGTGCCTCAAACTGCTTTAATGTGCTCCTGCAGAAGCTCAGCCCTTTGTCTGCCCACATGCATTTTCAGTAATGTATAAGTTTCTAGTTTTTCTTACTAAAATCATGTTTCCATTTTTTCTTACTAAAAACATTCAGCATGATTGCAGATAATGTTCATTAGCTACGGTAAATGAAAATTATTTAATAATGTCAGCAAAACATATGAGTGAATATCCATTTTAAGAAGAGAAAATTAAAGAACAAAGACTATACATGGATATACAAATATCTGCCATAGCTTCTATGCATATAAAAACAGTTATTCACTGATCAAAGTTGTAAGGTCTCAATGAATCATAAATAGATCTTAACTTTTGTACAATTGCATTTTTCCAGAATCAAAAGACATAGCACATTGTTAATTAACTTTCATTATACAGGTGTTAAGTATCTGCCATTGGATGACCATTTCATATTTAAAAAAATATTTAAGAAAACCCTTCAGTTTACTAAAATTCACAGAGCCATTTTAGAGTTAGTCTTTCAATCAGCTGTTCCCTTTTAAATTTATTTTCCTGATTTCTATTTTCTTGTTTTCCTTTCTGTTATGATTTCACTGCTCTTTTCTAGTTTTCAGCCTCCCTTTCTGTCTTCGTACCTGTAAATACAAAAGCAAATATCAGGGCAGCAAGAGAGGATGAAAAGTGTGTTGTGATAATTGAATGTTCTTCATGGATTTGAATGTTGTTCTTACTGCTTTGAGAAATTCACTTAATTTTAGCTTTGTAGCCTCTTGAATTATCCTGCACCCTCATATAACTTACTCCAGAGGGGCAGCCTCTCTCAGAGGTGTTTGGCTGCTTAGAGCATTTGCTTCATCAAAATTCTCTATGTGGTATGAGAAATAGCTTCCTAAGAAAGAACATAAATAAATGTGTCTTTGTAAATCAGTGATTCATGTCCAGCTTTTCATCTACCATCATACACCAGCATCCATCCTTCTCCATAGGGCTGCTTCCAAGGATTTCTTCCCCAGGTCTGTGCTCATACCTGGGATTGCCCTGACCCAAGTGCAGCACCAGCACCTGGCCTTGTTGAACCTCATGAGGTTGTCATGGGCCCACTACTCAAGTTTGAACAGGTGCCTCTGGGTGGATCCCATCCTTCTGTTGTGCCAGCTGCACCAACCAATTTGGTGTCATCTGCAAAAATGCTGAGGGTCCACTAAATCCCACTATCTATGTCAAAACAACAAAAACAGTAAAGAGCACCGGCTCCAAGACACAGCCTTGAAGAGCACAACTTGTCATCAGCCTCCACCTGGACACTGGGCCATGGACCACAACTCCGCCTGCATCCACCCAGCCAATTCCTTATCCATCAAGCAGTCCACCTTCAGTTGCATGTCTCCCTAATCTGGACATGAGGATGCCATGTGGGACTGTGTTAAAGCCTTACAGAAGTTTAGGTAGATGACACTAGTCAGTCTTCCCTTGTCAGTCCTTGCAGTAACTACATCACAGAAGGCCACCGGATTGGTCAGTAGTCCCTTTATCCCCTGTTTAAAAATAGAAATGATGCTTTAATTTTCACAGTCACTGGGGACTTTGCCTGGCTGCTGTGACTTTACAAACATCACAAGAGTGTCCTGGCAGCAGTATCATCCCTCGGGGCACTGGGATGCATCTCACCAGGTCCCATAGGCTTGTGGCCATTCACTTCAATCAGGTGCTCTTGAACCTGTTTTTGGCTGGCAATGGGGGTGATTTCACTTCACCAACCCCCACCTGCAGCCTCAGGGAATCAAGAGACACAGGAAACCTCATGGCCACTGAAGCTGAGGCAAAGAACTCACAGAGAACCTCAGCCTTCTCCGTATCTGCTGTCACCAGCTCTCTCTTCTCATTTATTGGGGGTACACTGTCCTTGGCCGTTTTTCCCAGCTGATGTCCATATGAATCCCTTCTTCACACCCCTTTCCAAGCCCTGTTTCATTTTTGCCTTGGCTTTCCTGCTCCCATCCTTACATATCCAAACAGTATCCCTGTACCCTCCCCAGGTCACCAGTTCCTGCTCCCACTGGCAGTGTCTTCCTCTTACTCCTCAGTTTCAGGAGAAGATCCCTGCTTATCTGTGGTGGTTCCCTGTCCACCTTGCTTGGTTCTTTACATGTTAGCTTGGGAAGGTCTTCTGCTCCAAGAAAAGTCTCTTTAAAGAGTTGCCAGCTCTGATCAGGTCCTCTGTTCTTAAGGACAGATCCCAGCACCTTCACCTGCTCCCATCAAAACCTTGTTCTCAGCCCAAAAGCCTGAAAATTTGTGAAGCAGCCCCCTACACAGAAGGCTGTAGATGTGGAGCAGCTCTTCCAGCAGCTTCTTCTTCCCCAGCAGCACTCACTGGAGAGAAGAGGCTGCCAGGTACTTCTGAGCACCCAAATTCTGGTGGGATAGGAAGACTGCAGCAGGTTGGTGCAGAGACATCAACTCCATATGGCTTTCAACGGGAGGCCTCATCCTACTGGCTGGGATCAGCAGGTTTGGCTCCATACAGATGGCTGGGTTGCTGGAGGTCACCCTGCTGGTGGCTGCCTTGTGACCAGTGTGCTGCACAAGGGCCAGCAGCCACTTGAGAAGGAAGGAGATTGGCCACAAGCAACTACTCAGCCACCCAGAGGGAGCAGGAACACAGGGCCAACAAGTTGTCCATTGGCAACTGCTTATTTGAAAGTGGCACGAGGCAAGGGGGAGGCAGCAGCTCTGCTGCACCACTGATTTACAGGTGCTACAGTACTCCTCATCCTAAGGCTTCTGTTTTTTTTTTCTGTTGGAATCTAGATTATCAAGCTCTGAAAAGGACAAACAAATGTATGAAGGAAGACAGGATCTGGAAGATACCTCATTTACAATTCACCACTCACTGCCTCCTGGCAGACAGACTTCTGTTTACCCAGAAACCTTGCCTAATTTGCATATATATGCATAGCCATGTACCATAGCTCCCCTTAATCCTAAATAAAATAAGCCTGTGACTATGTGCATTCCCAGGAAGCACAGGGTGCCATGGCCAAGATCCCTTCTCAGCAATATGCATCACATATGCCCCACACTCAGCAGGGTGGGACCCAGCTGCAGTCAGCTCAGATGTGCACTGCTGGGCTAGAAAAGATCTTACAAGGAGCAAGGGAAGCTTGTTTTGGAAACTCAATTCCTCCCCTTTGAAATAAAGGTCTGAATTCTGCTGGTTGTCAGGCAGCTTGCCCTCCATTGTTCCATTTCCCTGGATGCAAGGAAACTTGAAGATAGGTGATACATAAAAGATCTTGAGAGTGATTTTTGTTAGCAGTATTCACTCGTAATTAATGTTTATATCACTCCTGAGGTATAGAGATGACATTGCAGAGCCTGTCATCCAGCTGTTTAAAACTAAACACCAGGAGTTTGTCAATGTGAAGTTGCATTTATATTTTTTTTTAAATTTCAGCTGGAACAATTGTCTAAATAAACTGATATTCTTCCCACCTGCAACTCTTGTAGAAAGGGACTTGGAGGGGTATGACAGTGACAAAATATATTCCTTCCTCCTTTCCCCCACCATCTCTGATGGGCAATGCTGTTCCTAAGACTGGTACAGCAGGTGGGAATTGCAGGTGGAACTGCCTGTGCACTCTCCTAACTAATGCATTCCAGAGATGGGGGAGCAGAGATGTTTGGTTTTGGTGCACATCTGCCTGCAAAAGTGCATAAAATGGTGTTGGAGACTGAGACAACTGGAATCATGAAGTTGCAGGCAGCTTCTGAATTGAACACACACACACACACCCACACCACCTACAGGAATGCCTGCAGGGCACATTAACTGAAGTCTGGGGAACACTCACTTCTGGACAGAATAGAGACAAAACCCCATAAAGTGTCTCTATAGGTGCTTTGTTCCTTTGTTATTGTGCATTCCACAAGGCCAAAGACCGTAAACCTGTGTTTCCAGCTGAACCTGCTGATACAAGAACCCTTTAGACACAGGCTGTCAAGCAAATCTGAGACTTAGCAGACCAAGCCACACCTGCTCTGGGGTGAGTTCTGCAGAGCCAGGGAAAGGGAGGGCTTGGGAGCTTTCTGAGAAGCTGCCTTATACAGGTAAGAAGAGGGTAAATATGTCACAGATATGGTAACAGGACAGCCTGTCACCACTGTGGGAGAGCAAAACTGCTGCCCTGAGCAAGGGGCAAGTCACCATGTGCTTCACTGTTTATCTGTCATCTCAGGAAGGGAACTTAGAACAGTTCTGTTTTTGTCCCATTTGAACTTCAAAAGACAAGAACTCAAGATTTATTTTCTTTAGCCTTAGGGAAACTTTGGGTTCCTTCTTGTTTCCATTTTGCAGTAGGGAGGTGTGGGAAGAGTGTTTGGGTAAATGCCAAAACCACACTTAGTATTTTTACTGTTTCATTCGGAGAATTTGCACCTTTTTTTTAATAGAAGAATAATACTCTATACCAAAACTAGGAAACATTTCAAATGTTTATTTCTGCTTCAGTTTCACAGACATCAGCTATTAAAAAAACAATAGGAAAAGTAACCAGAGTATCACATCACATCACATCACATCACATCACATCACATCACATCACATCACATCACAAAAATCACAGAATGGTTTAGGTTGCAAGGGACACTTAAAGAGTATCTAGTTCCAACACCCCTCCCATGGGATGGGATGTCACCCACTAGACCTGCTCATACAAAACCCCATCCATGCTGGCCTTGAACATTTCCAGGGATGGGGCAACCACAGCTTCTCTGGGCAACCTGTGTCTGGGCCTCATCCCCTCACAGGGAAGAATTTATTCCCAATGCCTAAGCTAAACCTGCCCCTTGTCAGTTTGAAGCAATTCCCCATTGTCCTGTCACTCCAGGCCCTTGTCAAAAGTCCCTCTTCAGATCTCTTGGAGTACCTTTACAGACTGGAAGGGACTCTAAGATCTCCCCAGAACCTTCTCTTCTCCAGGCTGAACAACCCCAACTCTCCCAGCCTGTCTCCATAGCAGAGGGTTCCAGCCTCAGATCATTTGTGTGGCCTTCTCTAGACCAGCTCCAGCAGATCCACATCCCTCTGTAGTGGGACCCCACAGCTGGATGCAGCACTGCAGGTAGGGTGTCACCTGAGTGCAGGTGTGGAATCACTTCCATCAATCTGCTGCCACACTGCCTTTTCTGCTCCAGGACATTTTTTGCTTTCTGGGCTGTTTGAGCTCATTGCCAGCTCATCTTGAGCTTCTCCCAGCACCCCAAGTCCTTCTCCTCAGGGCTGCTTTCCACCATTCTCTGCCCTGCCTGTATTTGTGCCTGGCATTGCCCTGATCCAGGTGCAGGACCTTGCATATCCATTCAGTTAACATCAAACCTCCATTCTGCTTAGCACAAAAAAAACTGATAATGACAATTGGTGTGAACACCTGCACCTCCAAACTTATTGTTAGCTTCAGGTATTCTTTCAGTGCTGAGTCTCATGAAAAATACCATGAGCACTGCAAGGTGACACAACCTTCAGAGAAGTGCTGCTGATCCTGACCATCCTTGGCTTTTCAAATGATGGTGTGCTGGTCTCCTGGGTGCTGAGCCAATGCCATGCCAGGAATACTCAAGGCCTTATAATGAATTTAAGGAAGGCCATCTCTTCATTGTTCTTCTGGGCTTTCTTGGGCCAAAACAAAGCTACACAAGTATTCAGTTTTTCCTGGAATAATCTGTGCCAAATAAACATGTAATTTTGTTTATTTGGGGGGGGGGAGTGGGATGTTCAGCACACACTGTAATAAAAAAAATAGTTTTGCCTTGAATGTGAATCTTAGATGTTATTTGAAATCAGGGAAGGACATATGTGTGCAGAGGTGAAACCTCTCATTAAATAACTCACATACATACATTAAAAAATCAGAAAACCTTCAGGTGCAGCCAACCTATCTTAGTAGGGGCAAAAACTTCACCATTTTTTCCACTGTAGTGACTGCCTTAATAAAGAGGGATCACCTTTACTGGTGATCTCTGCATTATCTGGGTCCTTAGTCAACCACAGCTGCAGCAAAAATTAACTGTAATTTTAACAGTTAAATAAATTAATAATTACTAAATAATTAATTTAAGAACTGTTTCTTGGTTTGTTTGTTTGTTTGTTTTAAAAAGATAACACATATTTTACTTTCAGGTACAAAAATTATTGCTGGAGTTGTCTTCATAAGCTTTGGATATCTAACTACTATTGTTGGCAACAATAATTAGGACATCTACACTGATTTTCCAGTTTTTCTTACCTACAGGCAAAACTGTCACTTTCATTTTTTAGTCCACTTCAGTAGTTTACAGATGGTAGAGGCTGAAGACTATGCTCCATTCTTCATTTAGCTAGAAAATCCACTTAATGAAATCCATGGGTTTGCAAGAATAAATGCCACATCAAAACCAAAAAAACTAGCATTTGCAGAATAGAGTTAGAAGAAGTGACCGAATTCATCACACCCCCTGAAGCCTCATTGACTCCTGCCTCTCTCAGCATGGTGCCTACTCACCTCCTGGTGGAGCTGGCTGAATTTGCTGGCCCAGCAGAAAACCATGACGCTGGACACCTCGGGTGTGCAGTGGCAGGAGCTCTCGCAGGGCTCTGCCAGGCAAGGACAGCCTCCACACACACACACAGAGGCTGAAGGACCCCTCCACTGATATTATTTCCATTCCACATCCCCTGCTTCCCCAGTAATCTTGGAAAGAAATTGCCAAGCCAGTGGGGCAGAGTGATGGGGAGGGGGGGGTCGGTGAATGCTGACTCTCACAGTCCGTGTTTGTACCAGCCTCAAGGGAACCAGATGAGATACTTCTAATCATCTCAGGAATCAGAGATGCAATATTCAGAACTGATTTCGTTCCAATATTAAGTATAAAATTAGGAACTGCACAAAGCTATTGAAAAGGGGCTTTAATGGTGAAAGACTATTTTTTAAATTGCTTTCCTACAGAATGAAGATTTTCCTCTTTCTGTGCTCTGCCATCCTGCAAACTATTCTTCCCCAAGTTATATACTCCATAGTGAACTTCTCAGTCCCAACTTAACAGCACGTTTTACTTTGAAGGGGTCCTTAATTTAATGTGTAACCAGAGGAACATTGCAAAACAAGGCACTACCAAAATAAGGAAGAGGACAGCACCTAGCCCTACAGTCAGCATCGTCTAATCAGGGTTTGCAGTGCAAGGTACATCAGGTCAAGGCTCAGGCTGCACTTCAAACTGCTACATAGTTTTCACCTGTCTTTCTCGAAAAGATGATTCCATGATATCATAACATAACTTATTTATTGTCTTCAAGCTGCTTGCTTATTATAGAGACTGAATGCCTTGCAGAATCATCACTAAAATTTTCCTTCCAAAACACAGAATGTATTTCTCTGCTCCCTGCCTGACTGATCTGTGATGAAAAACAGACGGTATTTGTTAATTTGTCAAATTCAACTAAATCTCCCCCCTCCCCCGCAAACAAACAAAACACTCTTCCGGAATGGCTTGGTTGATCGCTGTCACTATCACATCTCTCTAGGAAGCGGTGATTATCCAGCCATTGACTCATTGACCTCCTGCCCACAGCTACTCATTCCTTCTGCCTCTTCATTGTGCCTTAAATGCCGTCTTAGCATCATTGCCTTGACTTAACCAGTCCTCGTCTCCCTCCCTGTGCTTTCCCTGTCTTCATGCACTCTCACCAGTGGAACTAGGAACTTTGAAAGGGCTGGAAAGATAAGAGACTCAGAATGTTCAACTATTGGACATTAAATATTTAAATTATTTTCAAATTAATTGCATAGTCTAGCACTTCAAAGCTCAGAATAGTCCATGTAATTTTTTTAAAGGTAGCGGCTTTAATATGTTGAAGGCTTTGTTCAGTGCTGTCAAAAATAAAAAAGAAAGAGAAAAGAAAAAAGGAGAAAGAGGAAAAACGAAAAAAGAAAAAAAATGAAAAAGGAAAAAGGGAAAAGCAGAAAGATGAGAGGGTAAAATAAAATAAATAACAGCCCACCAACATTCCCTGCTCTGTTTCAGCTACCTAAGTTAATAATTTTCTGTTCCTTCTATGATCATCAAAAGGAAAATCGAGGGGAATGAAATCTAATGGGCAAATTAATGCAACCTTCCTGGGAAAGAGTACTTGAGACAAAAAAAAAAGCAGCAAAATAACCATTGAAATGAACAGGGCCAATGCAGCAAAATAACCATTGAAATGAACAGGGCCAATGCCTTTATTAATGTTCAGCTCTTTATTAAAAAGATCAGCTGGGCAGGGGGCTTGACGCAGAGCTCGCCCCCGCGGTCGTAGCTTTCCCAGGCAGCCAAAAGGAAGGAGGTGTGCAGAGTCTGTCACTGGAGTCCAGAGCAGCAGCTGTCCTTTCTTCTTTTCTTGTGGCACACCAGTGGCCAGAGGATGAGGAGGCGTGGTGTGCAGAGTCTGTTGCTGAAGTCCAGAACAAGAGCTGTCCCCGCTCCTTCTGTGGTGGCAGCACCAGGGCTCTCTGTCCCTATCTCCCTGCTTCTCAGAGCCTAATATAGTCTGTTCTTTCTTAGGTGATGGCGACGGTTAAAAGTCAATCAGGGGATGTGTTTCCCTCTTCCTCAGCTAGGGCATTTGTCTAGACTTCTCTATTGTGTTCAGTTTTTGATTTATAGTCCTTTTTATCTCCTAAAAATACTCCCATGATCCTAAGGGGTTTTTATTTGCATGTTAGTCCCAGAATGGCAGCGTGGAGGGGTGGGAGGCCAGTTATCTCCAGGTAGTTTGGAGAAAACAAACAGAGCAATTAGCTAATTAGCATTTCAATATGGGTACTTAGCTAGAGTTAGTAGTTTTTTTAGTGTTGCCATGGGAACTAGGAAGGTCCTGCCCGCGTCTCTGGGGAACACCTGGAAACTGTTCATTACAACCATAAACTCTTGCAGATAGTTATTATGCATGAGAAGTACTGAAGAAAAAGGATTTACCTATGTCTGGACATGCAGTTGCATTTATTCAATATGATTAAATGTAAGCTCGTGATTAAACACTTTTCTGAATCTTAGCCAGTAAATGTAATTCTGCAGAATCCTGAGCACTCTTCCACCAGTGTCAACATGTCCATTAAGCTTTGAAATAAAACTTCCTATTTCCATCATTCTTCTAAACATCATACACATAATAGCATATTGTTCAGAGTCAGTGCTTTCTTAAACTGAACAGCATCTTTATTAATTTAAAGAGTCAATTTCTAGTAATGTACTACTTCAAGAAAAGTAAAAAAAATACTGTCTCAGCAATCACATGAGTTAATGCAGGTGTATCTGAAGACCTTGCAATACTCTCCTTTTATATGATCCGTGTCTTTTATTAGGACACAACGTTTGTGGTCAAGTTTAATGTCAGGTGCAGGTAGCTGGGTGAGGAGGGAGGGAAGAGCAGCAATTCTTCATCCTCCTGACACCACCCAAGCCCCTTGGGGCACCAGCTGGAGTAGATGGCAGGAAGGCACCTGCTCGACCTTCCTGCTTCAAGAGGAGAAGTTGACATACTCATTTAAAAGCAAACAAATTGTAATAAAAAAAAACCAACAAATCACAGAACTGGTCAGTACACAACAGCATTTTCTAGCAGATAATCAAGATGTGATTCACCTGAAGGAAGGCAGGCATTTGCATCTGATAATTGGCACTGGCTGGCTGAGTGGTCAGGGAAAGGAAGAGAAGGAGGAGGAAGAGGAGGATGACAAGAAAAGCATTTCTGTGCTCTAGTTCTTATTAAATGCAGAACTGGGGTAGGGCAGCTCAACAGCACTTTCAAGGTGCCACTTTTCTCTGTTAGCTGCAAAAACCATGTCAAGGTGGCATGACCAGAGGAGGTTTCCTCTCAACTCAGCTGTAGTGAAATTAATTGTTTGTGTACTTTGCTTTATTTGTTGTGATCAATGCTGTACAAATTTCCCTCTGCCTCACTACTTCTAAATACTTTTGTATCAACAACAGTGTTGACAAAGGCCTAGTTACTCGTGACATACATTAAAAGCAAGACAGCCTGCTGCAAACACAAGAGAAACTTAGAGATGAAGAGCAGGCATTTCAAACTGAACCTGGCTGTGAATGAACTTTGCAAAAAAAACCCCAACAAATCACATAAAAAAACCCCACACTGAAGAATTGCAGCCATGCAGGATGGCATATTTAAAAGAAGTGTAGATGTGGCATTTGGGGACAGGGTTTAGTGCTAGGCTCGGCAGTGCTGATTTAATGGTTGGATTTAATGGTCTTTCCAGCATCAATGATTCTGTGATGCTCTGTGTTCACGGGGTGTCTCTGCACTCCACAGGCTGAACAGGAGAACCCACCACATCCTGGAGTGCAGAAGAGCTCAGACAGAAACTTCCTTGGAAGGGTTTTTTGGGGCAGATCTGATATTGGACAGCGAACATATAGAGAAAAACACAGGGTTTGCCTCTACACAGAAAGCGCTTTTTTTTTTTCAAATGAATGTAGAAAAATGTGGTTACAATAAAGAAAAACAAACAAACAAGGGCTACTAGTTCACATATCACACCAAACAGCTCCCTCTTTAACCAAAAGAACCAGGAAGAACAAGTTATACATAACAAATCCTTCCTGCATTATCTGATGAACTAACAAGAGGAATTCAGTGAGAAGAAGGAAAAGAAATACATCTATATACTCAAGGTAGTAATGTACAAATAGGCATAAAGAGTGCACAAAAATATTCTGAAGTTCTGTGCTTCCCTTTGTGGCATTTAATAAATAGCTAGAGATCGCACAAATATCTCAAAAGTTTAAAATTTCCATGTCATTTTTACCAGAGGCATTAGAAATATAAACTGTTAAGTATATAAAGATAACCTTTACACCTGACTATCTACTTTTAATTATGTAGTAAGTTTTATAAGCTGGATATATATGCAAGTGCAAAAAAAATCCTCAGCACAAAATCAGTCACATTTCTGACAATGCAGGGCTTCTTATCTTACTCATTTATATATATTTCAATGCTTTAACATAACAATATTAGAATTTAATTTGGAGACAATCTTCATGGCACAGTATATTTTTATTTCCCAACAAAGATTCTTCATTTGTGCATTCCCCAGGATTCTGTTGTCTGGCCATGACCTATTCTGTGGCTTCTGAGTGGCTTGGTTTTCCCATAGCTAATTCACCACCATTTTTGTACTTTTCAGCAAAATAATCAGAGTCAAAGCTCACAGACAAATCTGGAGGACTCACATAAACATTTCCATTGTCTATTGTGACCTTGTGAATCCTTTGTTTGACTCCTTTTGATTGCCACTTTGGTGTTGGTGATGGCTCCAGAGGATTTATTCCTTCGTACAATCCTTCTCCTGTTTCCAAGGTGATTTTAAACTTATGCCAAGGACAAACAATACACGCTTGTCCATCAATATCCTGCAGGAAGAAGAAGAAGAAAAGATAGCAAGTAATCCTCTGGGACAAAAGGTATGTTTGGTAATTTGGTTGTATGGCTGTCTGAGGTTATATGTATATGATTGGTTTATTCCTATGTAATGTTCACATAAAAGCATTACAAAAACTCCATTGGAGTTTTCACATTACTCTATGCCTCTGCATTATTTTTATTTTGCTTACATACCTCTATTTCTCCACGACATAAAGGGCCTCCTTCATCTGAAACATGGCAGAATACCATATTAATTTATGCAGCAGATTTTATGCTTAATTCTAACAACACTGAGATCACGCAGGCAAATATCTTACGGTAGCAGCGAGAATCCAGAGCATGAAATTTCCCCTCATGATAGAAAACAACAATTTCTCTGCCATCGACTTTGGCTGTTATTCTTTGGGACTTCTTTATGTCCTCCTCTTTGCCAATGAGTATAAGACCATCTGGCTCCATTTCGGCTCCTCCTGTGCTTGAGCTGTGTGAATATCCATTCTTAAAACACACGGACAAATAAATGAAATGGTCACTTGTAAAGCAATTCACATTTGTATTTCAAATGAGGAGAGCAAGAAAAGGTTTCAGTGAAAGACTATCAACATGCAGAGGTAGAAAAGCACAAGAACTTGGTGACAATGTTCAGTTAGTGTGTTCACTAATAGAACTGACAGGATAAGGAAAAACAGCTGTTGGAAACCAGATACCTGAGGCTCAGGCAAGATAAATTCTCAATCACTATTCGTTTACTCCGCACCTAAACCACTTTCGGTCCTCAAAACGCATGTGCAAACAAATATAAGGATGGCAAATGTAAAATACTATACAGTACAAGTATGCAACAGGTAACATTTACATGTAAATCTAATACTTTTACATGATATTATGGCTAGAAATATAAAGTGATTTTAGTAAATAAAATATTATTCTGTAAAGGAGAGAAAACATTTTTTTATTGAGAAGCTGTATTCAACCTGACATTTCTAGCAAATATTCCTGCCTTTCCTTCCCTCCTCTTACATATTTCAAACATATAATAGACTCTCCCTCTCACAGGAGAGAATATAAGCAGTTTTATGAAAGCAACCTTCCCATTAAATTTACTTACAATTAGCTACTGCATTCCAGTTCTTCCCAAATTCCCAATATAACCTTGCTTCCACAGAAAAATAAAGCTAAAACAGGTCTTTGTAAACACAGAAAGGGGAACCATGGACTGGGGGAGGAGGGGGTGTCTCTCTGGCTGCAGGGGGCTGCACTGTACCTTTGGTCCATACCAGATTGCAATGGAGATGAGAAAGCAGATGAAGAAATGAAGGCTGAGAATGATGAGGTCCAGCATTGCCTCCCTTCACGGTCTGTCACCACTGCCCTGCCTTGTTCCCATATGTCACAAGGTGCTTCTCAGCCCCTCTTTAAGTGCAAGCAGGAGGCAACAGGGGCCAGGCCCTATAGCACCCTATGACAGGACTTTACGGGCTCAACGCGTCAGAAACCGCCTCTGCCAGGGCTGATAAGAGCCAGGGACATGCTGGGGCTGGCTTGATAAGAGAAGAGCAGAGCTTCCAGTTCCCCCTGCTGCTGTCCTCACCAGTGAGCCCACTACTGCTTCCTGCTCCCAAAACCCTGCTCAGAGGCACACGTGGCTGTCCTCAGAATCAGCAAATGCAGGTTTCCTCATAAGCCAGCGTGCTGGGAAGACCGGTTTAAGTGCCATTGTGGCATTTTCAAGACCAGTTGTTAACTGAACTGCATGTGATCAACTGCTAAGACAACTCCCTGCTTTCTAGTTCAAGGAACTGCCACCCAGTCTTACCCAGAAAGTGAAATGTCACTGCCAGACTCACAGAATGATCCAGTAAGGCATTCACACTTAGTTTTTTCAGGAGATAAGCAAGCTAACCACAGGAACCAGAGTAGGAAATCCCCAATTTTTGCTATCACCTTTTGGCTGACTCTCCTAAAAACTTTCCAAATTGGCAAAGGTACTAAAATGCAGAAGCCTGTAGTTAAAACCTCACTTATTAAGACGCCTCTAAAAAACCCTGTGTATATAAATGAATACATCTCTGAAACAGAAACACACACACATATGTATTTGTGTACACACATATCTCTTTATATGTATTAGAATACACCAAACCTCCAGCTCATTTAGTGATGACTTCTTACACTCAGCTTGGATTTTGCACAAATAAATTATCCAGGCTCTCATTCTGAACCCTGGCTGAGACCACCAGCAGCACATAGTGGACCCTGAGTAGCCTAAATTGTGCAAGCAATCAGTAGCCAAAACGTTTCTTTCACAGCTGGTACTCCCACGCTTATCTACGAACAAATGTAGACTAAGGACTACACTGGCACATCAGGGGCCCTCCAAAAGAAAACCCTCAAGGCAACTTTCTTCCCTTAGATAAGAGGAAACTGGTCACATCACCTCCTCACAGATCCCAAGACAGAATCCTGAGCCTTCAGAGTAACTCGAGTTGTGGAAGTGAGCACACTTCAGTCAGTAAGAGAAAAGTTTATTTCCAGGTTTATGCAGAGTAAGTTAGACTTCTAACCGTTTTTTCCTGATATTTGCTTAAGAGTTTGGCTGCTTTGATATTTTCTGAGTCAATGCAGACAGCACGGATGGAATTGTTCCTGCTGCCAGGTAACACCTGATAGGAAGGCCAAGAGGTTTGCAAGCAGCGTAAGCATTCCTTCTCCAGCTGGAAACAGAGCTGGATTTGTGAATTGTGGTAATTCACTGCTGTTCCCTGCTCTGAATAATTTTTCCCCATTTTGGGTTAAAGGAAAAATACCCCTGTTGCGGGGCACATTTTATTTTATTTTATTTTATTTTATTTTATTTTATTTTATTTTATTTTTTATTTTATTTTATTTTATTTTCCCCTCTATGTTTCCATGTCAAACTTAAATAAGTGGGTAATATCAGCAGAATGGCAGTTGTTGCTACACAAATTGCCCAGTCATTATTCTCATTCAGAACCCGAGGTTTTGTTATCATTACAAAGCCTTACCAATACTTTGGTCATATTTGTGGATTTTGGGATACCTCATTCAGGAATAAAATTTGCCAGTCTGGGAATATTTTTTTTTTTGGTCATATTGTTGTTGTTGGGTATTTTTTGGTGGTTGCTGTTGTTTAAACTTACCAGAAAAGCATGCTTGTGACCATTTCATTTCAAGCAGGCTGGTGCAATTCTTGCATTAGTTAATTAATGAGCTGCACAGACTGAATAGGGGACGGCAACAGGCACGCTGCAATGGGATGTTTATGTCTAAAACCTGCCCTGCTTATGGCAAAAGGTTTCTAAAACATTGTTATAGTTATTCCTGCCTGGCATGTTTTAAGGCAAAGCAATGAAGAAATATTGCTCTGAGACTGTATCCTCCTCATTTAGCTCTATTGCTGTTCATAAGATTTTTAACTACGCTCACTGAACCAGCTGATTTTTTCTTTTTTTCATCATTTTGACATTACAAATAAAACCTATACTTTTCTGTGATGTGAGAGCTCTGTTTCTGTGTGGTCAGGCAAGAGCAACTTGCAAAGTTTACAGCTGGTAGCAATTGTGTTATCAAAACCCTCAGCACGTTAATGACAGCTATGGATACAAAAACAATTGACAAACCAAAGCAGGTGACATCGAAAGCTGGGTGGCTGCTTTTTAAGTAATAATGATGAAGCCTAAACCACCCCCGCCCTAGACAGAAAGGGTCGGTAAAGCACGTTCCCAAGGCACTTGTGCCAGCCTCCCAGTCTTGTGCAGGATCACATCTACTTTGGCCATTCCTGACAAATATTTTGAACTGAATTCCAGTGGCAGAGTTTAGATAGCTTGGCAGTGTCCTGGTTCAGGGCAAGTCTGGGGAAAGAATTCCCCTTCCCCCCACAAAAGGGTTCCTTTAGGAAAGCAGATTCAATTGGCCCCTCCTCCCAGCCAGTTCCGGAGAAAATACCTCTGGAGGAAAAAAGTGGAAAAAACCTGTTTATTATACAAGAGAACTTAGACAATATTAAACAATAAGACTTCTTGCCACTCCAAGAGAGACACATTCAGAGCAAATCCCCCCCCCCGGGCTGCAGCTCAGCTCACTCAGTCTCTGACCAGTCCTTCCGGCGCTGGCAATGCCGCGGCCCAGGCCCGGCCCGCTGGGCTACAGATGTGAGCTGCTGATGCTCTTCTGGTGTTCAGTCCAGAGCAGGTCCAGAGAAAGGGAAAAAAACCACAGTCCACGGAACTTCTCTGCCTCGGCTAGCTAAAACTAACTAGAAAAAGCAAAGGAGAGCTCTGTCTCGCTGTCCGTCCGTCCGCAGACAACACCGTCCCGGAGCAGGAATGTGGAGGAGGGAATGAGTTTTTTGAAAACAAACCCTGAGCTTCTTCCCTCCTCCTTTCACTCTTGGAACAAGACTTCAACATAAACAGGGCAGACGACTGAGGATAAAGGCATCATACAGCCACCCTAGGACAGCAGGCTGTTTTCTTGTTTAAATTCTTGGAGTTCTTCACTTTTTTCCTCCAAATAGCTCATCAGAAAAGGTCTGCCTGAAAACCAAAACAATTTCTTTTTCCTGCTCTTGGTGGCAGCATTTTCCAGGCTGTGAAGGCTTAGTCACTGCAGAGGACTCCTCAAGGTTCCTCTGACAGCTGATATAATTCACAGGTCCCTTGTTTATATTATTTTCCTCCAAATGCCCTCATCTTTTTATAATCCTTCTTAAAAGATAAAGTCAGAAAGCAGAGTCAATACCTTGAGTATTCACTGCAGTTAATAAAACAGTTGCCTCTTGTGTCTTACAAACACCACTCCTTTAAGTCATACCACAAATCACTCATTTAGTTCTTCACCACATCTTGTAGTTGGCTAATGCTCTGTTTCAATTTCTCTAAAATTTCCAGGTGTATTGTGCTTTTTTTGAACTGCAAAAATGCAGCCTAGACAGTTTTTTGTTCACCATTTTAGTGTTTTTCCCTTTCCTTTTTACTTTGACTTCAAGCTAGTTTGATTATTTTACCTGATTGATTTCAGATATTTTTTCCAGCTAATCAAGACTCCTTTGGATTTTAGCCTATCCCCAGGAGCACTGGTAGCTCCTCCAGGGTGCATTTTCTCATGCTTAACAAGAAAAGAGTGTACACTCCTCTATTCAATTACTTCTCCCAAAAAACCCAAGCAGCACTACATTGAATTCTTGCAGACCAATTATATTATTTGGACAAAAGGCACAAAGTTAAAAACAAGAGTTTTAAAACTCATCATGTATATAGGTATTTGATATAAATAGTTGGAAGACAAAGCTATTCAGATTTTATATCCTATTTTCAACTGGATAACTGGTTCAAAATATTTGAGAAGAGACAGATAAATCTTTTGTTCTGCTTTTAGAAAATCAAAGTGAAACAATACAGGATTTTTCACTGTCTTTCACTGCCAGAAGTGCAGCTTTATCTCCTGCTCCATGTTCTCTCCAGAAACTGCAGTTTACATACAACAGTTCTGAAAGGGCAAGTTTTGCAGTCTGTATTGCAAAGAATGTTTTCCTGAGCAGTAGCTTAAATGATCTCAGATAAATCTTCAACACTGACTCATCTCAAGTTTAGTTTCAATAAGATTAATCTCCTACATATTTTATCACAGGTCACTTCAAAAATTTACTATTAATATTAATTTCCATGTGTGTTTAGGTAATTTAATATCAGTCTTGTTTCTTTCATTTTCTGTCTTATAATGAGTGCTTGCATATCCAAGGAGGTAAGAACTATACCCATTATAATATCTTATTATGATGTTATTGCATATTATCCTTCTTGTCCAGATCAATTGTACATTTCCTGTATGGAGTCTTTATCACATTTCTTCCACATGACCCTTCACAATGGAAGTTTCTTTGATAAGCTAATGAACCCACCATCCTGTTAGTTTTAATATTATTCCTGGATGCATTTGCACTATCATTTCTATAGTGAACTGTTAGGCATGCTAGCAAAGATTGTTTTTGTCTAAACCTCCTTTTTTAACAACAAATAATTCTGAATCTAATAATTCCCTGTAGTTGTGTTGATGACAGTAGTAGAAATAAGGAAATTGTCTTTGTAAGAAGCCAAATATCTCACAGAGCTGAAAATATATCATGTGCCACAAGACAAAGATTCCTTCCAACTTCTGTACCAGTGAGGAAGTGTGCAAACCCCAGGTAATCCTGGTTTCCAACCCTAGAGGGTTGGAAATTCCCCTCTGTGCCACAGAAGGCAGAGCCCAAAGCCTTCAGCCCAGATTAATGTACAGTCTCCAAGGAGATGCACAGGTGCATCCACAGATGCACTTCCAGTGAAGTGTGGTTGTCATTTTTAGCATAACTACTTACAGTGCTTTCAACAGCAGCAAAACAGAACATCAGAAGGCCTGACACTACATTCAGGGTGAAGGACTTCTGGCAGTATCCACCTTCTGGCAGTATCTATCATATAATCAGTGGAAGTTTCTCTTTCCCATGCCTACATCCCTATGGAAGCCTTAGTTCCTGTTAGGAATTTTTTTTTCCCCTCATAAAATGTGGAAGAGTAATTAAGTGTCTTTTAAATTATTTTATAATTCTAACATTGCTGAAAAAACCTGGCTTTTTAATTCAAGATTCTCATATTAGAATGCAAGGCAGTTCTTGTTCTTTCAAATCAAGAAATTACTTTGAAAGTACTGTAAATTAAGACCAGTTTGCACTATCATATTTATGTATGAAGACCTTACTGCAAACTAGAAGGAATTCTGAATGCCCAATTAATTCTTTTTTCTAAACTGTCAATAATATGCTGCTAAGGAAGACTTCAAGAGTAACCTTACTGTTTAGTCTATGCACAACAGCACATCATCCATGCCCTAAAATTTTTCTCTCCCTCCAGTTCTACTTTGCCCATCTGTCCCATTCACAACTATTTCCATAATTTCAGTCAACATTTGGTCCTCTTGTTAGTTCTTTAGTTAGTTCCTTAGTTCCTCTTGCACATGAGTCACATAAAACATGCCAGGTTTTACTGCAGTTACTGTGCCTCTGACTGCTTCTTGTGATTACTTTTCAGAGTGCTCTGACTTCATCTTGTAAAAAATTCAAAAGCTATCCAGTAATTTGTCTTATAGACTGGGTAAGCAACATTCATATGACTTATTCCCAGGCCTCTTTTTCTCCCCCCCACCCCCGCCAAAGACCAGTCTATCAGTATTTTTTTTTTTTAAATCAGAGCAATACCTACCAAGCATGCCATCTGTCCCAGTACATACAGCATAATAAAATGCTTTCAATTTTCTCACTTCCTGCTCTAAGAACTCTCCTGTGCAATTCTTGGTGTACAATGAGTAATAATCTACTGGGTGCACCTCTGCAACCACTTAGGCATTTTAATAGCTTTATAAGTTACATAAAGGTAAGAAGAAATGACAATACTTTAGCAACTAAATTCAACATATTTTTTGAAAATCACAAAAAACACCCAAAACTAAACCAAAAAATCAGATGTAATTTAAAATCTTTTATCATATAGTTTTCAGTCTGTGGTCCAAGAAACACCAGATGCTCATCTGTTACACAGCACTGTTACCTCCTTCACGTTCTCCCTCTGCTTCCACATATATCAAGCTAATTTAAAAGATGCCTGCAAAAATTAGCTGGAAACAAAGCCTAGGAGCCAGAAATATATGCTTCATCAGCTCATGTCTTTTTTTAAGAGAGGTACTGCAGAATAATCTCCTACAATTTTACTCTACAGAAAGTACGGAAACACTGGTATAGCATCTCGTTAACTGTAGCATAACTATAAGTGAGACTACAGAATAATATGGAAATTCACTTAGTCTAGAAAGGTCTTCAGGACAGTGCATGACAGATCTTGACACCTTGATAGAAAGAATTCAGTACTTCAGACCAATTTTATAGTACTCTTTTTTACAGGTGTCAATCCATTTAGTTTTAAAGAAGTGTAAGATAATCGTGTTGTTTGTCTGTGGTAATTCAGGCTATGAAAGAAGCCACATGCTCTGAAAAAGTGCCAGCTTGTGCAAAATGCAGAGGACCATCTGCTCAACATCACAAGGTTTCACAAACATATTTTGTTGGTACTCTTTTCTGTATTACCTCCCCAGCAGACTTACAATTTAATTCAAGTTCCTCATCAATGCACTCAAAAGAGAGATTCATCTTTATAATTTTCAAAACACAGTTGCCCTCCAGAAGAATCAGCAAATGGTCAGTAAATGGAGGCATTCATCAGTAAATGGTGGTTCACATACTGGGAATGTGTAAGTAGTGGTGGAAAGGACCTCAGCAACCTATGGAATTTATGTATTCTAACTGGATTAAGGAAGACAAAAATTGAACAGACATGTTATAACTCTGTCTCTGACCTGAAAAAAAGGAATCCCTGCTTTGCAAGACACATCTAACTTAGCAATTAGCACCTAGAAAGTTTTCCTTCATGTCCAAACTAGATTTTGCTTTTTGCAAGTATTTTCCCTCCATGCTCTCCTTATCCCCAAAAACTTCTCACCATTTCTACAAAAAAATAACCACAACCCTATTAAAAATGACATTCACATTTCTCAGCATTCATTTGTATATCCTTGTTTCCAAGTATTTCTGGTTTTATTGCACACAGAGATTTTACAGTTCTGTAATAGAAAAAGCCATGAGTTGCATAAATTCCGTAAGTTGACATTTTGTTTTAAGTAAACATAATTTATTTTCAAACCTAATATTTCATTCTTCAGCAGCAGACAATGCTGATGCCTTTATGCAGTGAAAGCTGTTGTAAGCTGTTTACATTTTTATAATAGATAGTGGTGCCTGAAGACATGATGTGAGCAGAATAAAAACATCCACTACTTTGGAATTTACTTCTTAGCAAGTATTATTTGTTAGTTTTCCATATAACAAGAGTCTTCTGTACTCTGAAAACACTGAAAAGCTACAGCAGCACAGAAAAGTTAACAGAAAAAAGAAATTTCTGTTGTGTCTAACTACGTCACATTGGAGGTTCATATATACACAATACACTACAGACAGAATTATTACATAAATTGACACTTCTAACAAGCACCATGCAGACTGTTCTAAACCATGCATTTCAGAGTGGTACTGAAAAAAAAAAAATACAGCTAAGTATAGCAACAATTTCCTTCTGTTTAAGATCAGCAAAAAGCCTACCTGGTTCTGTGACTGTGGGACATTGGGAGAACGTGAGGGCACAGGATACAAGCAAAGAGGTGACATTTGAGCACAGACCTCTGGCCCACATCTGCTTCTTCCCAGCTTCACCATCACTGTCTCTTCTCCTCTGCTGATAGTTCCACATGCCTTCTCTCACTCTACCTTTGTCCTGAAGTAAAGATGTACTAAATATTGGAAGCATCCTGCCACCCCTGCTCAAAGAAAGCATTTTGGTAGAAAATTTGGCCATGTGGAACTTCATAAACTGGCCATCATCTGGGGCAAGTGGAGAGGGAAGTGCTGATCTCTTCTCCTGGGATTCATGACAGGACACATGGAAATGACCCTTCCCTTCCCTTCCCTTCCCTTCCCTTCCCTTCCCTTCCCTTCCCTTCCCTTCCCTTCCCTTCCCTTCCCTTCCCTTCCCTTCCCTTCCCTTCCCTTCCCTTCCCTTCCCTTCCCTTCCCTTCCCTTCCCTTCCCTTCCCTTCCCTTCCCTTCCCTTCCCTTCCCTTCCCTTCCCTTCCCTTCCCTTCCCTTCCCTTCCCTTCCCTTCCCTTCCCTTCCCTTCCCTTCCCTTCCCTTCCCTTCCCTTCCCTTCCCTTCCCTTCCCTTCCCTTCCCTTCCCTTCCCTTCCCTTCCCTTCCCTTCCCTTCCCTTCCCTTCCCTTCCCTTCCCTTCCCTTCCCTTCCCTTCCCTTCCCTTCCCTTCCCTTCCCTTCCCTTCCCTTCCCTTCCCTTCCCTTCCCTGAACTTCCCTTCCCTTCCCTTCCCTTCCCTTCCCTGAACTTCCCTGAACTTCCCTTCCCTTCCCTGAACTTCCCTTCCCTTCCCTTCCCTGAACTTCCCTTCCCTGAACTTCCCTTCCCTGAACTTCCCTTCCCTGAACTTCCCTTCCCTTCCCTGAACTTCCCTTCCCTTCCCTGAACTTCCCTTCCCTGAACTTCCCTTCCCTGAACTTCCCTTCCCTGAACTTCCCTGAACTTCCCTTCCCTGAACTTCCCTGAACTTCCCTTCCCTGAACTTCCCTTCCCTGAACTTCCCTTCCCTGAACTTCCCTGAACTTCCCTGAACTTCCCTTCCCTGAACTTCCCTGAACTTCCCTGAACTTCCCTTCCCTTCCCTGAACTTCCCTTCCCTGAACTTCCCTTCCCTGAACTTCCCTGAACTTCCCTGAACTTCCCTGAACTTCCCTTCCCTTCCCTGAACTTCCCTTCCCTGAACTTCCCTTCCCTTCCCTGAACTTCCCTTCCCACTTGAACTTTCCTTGAAATTTCCTTTCATTTCCTTGAACTTGCCTTGAAGTTGCCTTGAACTTTCCTTTACTTGGACTTTCCTTTCCTTGGACTTTCCTTTCCTTGAACTGTCCTTTCTGGAACTTCCCTTCCCACAAAAAGTCTCTTCCCTGCTTTCCTAAGGCAAGAAATTTGAATAGAATGAGAAAAAAATATCATTTTGCCGATTATCAGCTCCACACAGGTGGATAATGGGTTTGTTCTGGGCATATACTGGGGCTTTTCATCAAAATTCTCCCAAATAACTGTCTCAGACTGCTATTCAACTGCAAGACATACTTATGATCATCCTCCTTATTATTATTATTATTATTATTACACCACCAGCATTACCATCACAATTATCCATCAAAACAGCCAATAGCTCAATTGTAGAAGATCCCAAAGGACACGACGGAAAGAAAAATCCAATTTCCAATTATGCTGTTAGAGCTAAAATGCTCTCATTACAATCAGACCAGTTCTACAACATCTGAGAGACTAAACCCTTGTGAGAGATGCTGTCAGATAAACACTGGCACAGCTCTTGAAGGAAGATGATTCTCCTGCTGAAATCTACAATGTTTATTAAGAAAATGTGCTTTTTTAAATTTTATTTTTCAGTCTGCATCTCTTTTTAAAGTAATAATTTCAAACAAAAGCTATATTTAACATAACACTTTCCTATATTAAGCATTAGACATTAGATATAGCATCAGGTGCATAAGTTTCTTCCTGTCTTCATTTTTTCCAGAATACAGATCAGATAAGCCTTCTTATCAATTTCATACTCTGCTCTTTTTGTAGTTTAGGAGATATGTTTCCAAATTAACACTTCAGTTTTTACTATTTGAAATTTCTCTAATAATCTCTGAGAGTAAAAAGGCCCGCTGCAGCAAAATAAGGAGAACAAACCTGAAAAATTTAGAGTCTGTGTTGCTATTGCTTCTATTACACACATTTCCCCAGGAATAGGCACTAACCATCCAAGTGACAACTTACAAAGGATACTGCACAGAATTTGATTTTGTAAGATCTCATAAAGAACCCCAAAACAGTTAAGCACTAAAATTGTGCTCCACCATGGGAAATAGTTCTTGTAATTTACTGTAATGTTTTAGTATTACAGTTACAATGACACTGTTCCAAGTATTTTAACCTTACAGCACAAGCACAAGCACTTCATTACCTCACTTGCCACCTTTCCATCACTCATCAGTTCATAGTTAATGTAATTTTCTTTACCCTTTAGAGTTCATACCAGGGAATGCACTCAGAAGAAAAAATTCCCTCCTTTTTTTTTTTTTTTTTGGTATCAAACCTTCTTGGATAGCATAGCATTGTAGAAGAAATAATTTCATTTAGCACTAGTAGACCTAACCATGACATCCCAGCAGCAGGATCAGCTTGTAGCCGAGTTTGTCTGAAGACTAATTGCTCATTTGGTACACTAATATAACTGGCAACTGGAACAAGCACTCAGTAGGACAAACTGGAAATAAAGCTGTAATCTGCAGGTGGAAGTTGAAAAGGGGACTTGGACCTGAAACTTCTTGTGAGAAAGTACACAACTGACTTGTTATCCTGTCAACCACATACTCACAAGTTTCTATGACACGGTATGATATGGTTTGTTTGAAGAACTGTAGGCCACTTTGGTTACTACCCAGGCAACATGTCTATTCAGTGAAAGAAGCTGCTTGAACAGGCTGAGAATATGAAAGATCTGCAGCTTTTTCTGGAGAACCACTCAACAAGAAGAATGTAGGACTTGATGGTTTTGAGAGGCCTGAAGCAGTATCCTAATTCTGAGCAACTTCAGCAAGCACATGTCATCCAGGATCTCAAGCTGCATGGTGCGCAGAGCCTGTCTTCACTTGGTTAACCTCAAGAAGCAATTTAGGAGCTGAATTGCCAACCAGCACATCCCATCAGCAAGTGCTGTAAGAAGCACAGAGCCAGATGTAACATAGCAGCAGTAGGTAGGGCTGTTCAAGCTGCAGGTCACTGCTCTGGAAACCAGACACAGCCCAGTCTTCTTCACTGAGAAAGAAACCTTTGTCACACTTGTCTAAACAGGTGAGAGTCTTCCAGAGGGAGTATCACCCACCACTGAAGCAGGCACACTTTCAAATGAAAGCCCAGACCTTTGAACAGCCTGCAGGAGTTTAAGCATTTTATTTTTCCCAGAAAAATTGGTAGTTTCAACAGCACCCAACACTTCCAGTTCTCTACTAGTGTTGTAACCAAAATGGTTAATCTGCCTTTGACGTAAAAGCATGGAGCTTATTTTGGATTCCTCATTAAGGAGGATTCGGGTGAGGCAGAGAAACCAAGACTTCCGCTTTCCTGTGAGTAAAGAAGGTCCAGTATGCTGGGTGAACAGAGAGAAGAGTGGTGAGAAAATGGTAAAAGATTTTCTGGTTTTAGCTGTTCACAAGGGGTATACTATGTATTTGGGAGTGACAAAAAATCTTCTGTTCTTCTTGATAGATATTGGATTTATTGATACAAATTTATGAATAATAAATTCACTGTAGAAAAGCTACTAGAAATTCATAAAAGCATAGCTACTGGTCCCTGTATCCTTTTAGCTGGGCTTATCTGGAATAGGAGTATTTTTTATAATTAATAAAGCCTGAGTCAATCAATGTGTGAGGCCCAACATCTTAACTCAGTCAAATTTTTCATCTGTGATTTCATGAACAATCCATCCCACCCCTAACATTCTTCAGGCACAGCGTGACATGAACAACAGTGTTTATTGACCTTGCTTTCCCTTCTGCTTTCCAAGCCCACGGAAGAGGGTTCATTCCTCACAGCGGCTCTCTTCAGGAGTGGCTGCCATGCCCTGCTGCAGGTACCACACCTGTGAAAAATGTAGATAAAATGATTGCCTCTTCGCAAATATTAAATTGAATACTATATGTATTATGGAAGGTTATTTTGTAATACTGTATTAATCCTTTTTAAGTAGTGTGTTAAATATAGTTTTAGGTTACAACATAATGGTAAAATAGAAACTATGCGATGTAAGATATTTTTTTACTAGCTCAAGAAAGGGATAAGATAATCAAGAAACTCTTCGCACAGAGATAACAGCAACAGGACACCTAATGAGTTACGGCCTCCTTATTGGATGTCATGGTTTGACATTGGCACAATGCCAGCTCCCCCCTGAAAATGCACCTTCCCAATAGAAATGCTGTGAGATGTTATCAGGAACAGAGCAGAGCAGCCCCAAATTTAATAAGAAAGAAAGTAACTTTATTAAACTACTACTACTATAAAAGATACATACACTAAATCCAGGATGAAGACCCTCCAAAACACTCCTCCTCCCACCCAATTCCAACAAAAACCACAGTGAGACATCACCCGGGATTCCTGATCAAATTACCACCCTTCAGATAATCAATACTCAGTCCATCAAGGGAGAGAGAAGTCTCTCCTGCGCTATAGACCCCCCCAGGAAACACAGTTGCCACCTCCTGTGTTTCCATGTCACACATGGCAACTGCTTGGAGAAAATCTGCCAGTGTGACACTCTCCTTTCCATGTCACAGTGCTCTCACCACCGTGCATGGACAGACTGCTCATAGGGCTCCTTTAAGGATGCTTTGCCACGGACCCAAAGATACAACAGTTCAGCTTCTCATCCTGGGACTACAGTCCTCTCCATTTTCCCCTGGGGCCAAGGGTCCAAGAACAGAAATCATCTTCTTTCCCGAAGACAGAGGGCATCACCATTCCCTCCTCAGCTTTCCTCTGCTCTTGCCATTCCTGTGGTGTTAGAAGCTGAAGCAGGTTTCCTTGGGTCACCACTGCACTCCCCTAAAATGAAGTCTCTATTGCAGGAGATTTTGGTTCAGTCCATGACTAACAAGAAAAGTCCAGCCAAAAGCTACTTCATCATCTCCTCCCACCTAAATATTTCTTTGTCTTACATCTCAGGTCCCAGACTGAATTGAGGAGGAGTAATATTTTACAAAACCTTCATTTTCCAGGATAGGGTTAAAAGACTCCCTGGAGGGCTGAAATCTCGGCCCAGAACTCTCAACTCCCGCACTGGGCATCTCCTCCCCCACCCCGGACATCCGTAATTCTTTGCTTTTTATTGTCTCGTAGTGTCCTAATCCTCATTGTCCAAATTTTTATTACTCTAATTTTATTACTATTTTTGTAACTATGTTATTACTGATAAACTTTTAAAATTTTAAAAAACAAGTGATTGACATTTTTCACACTTGTAGAATTATGAAGAAAATAAATATTTAGAGGCAGTTTGAGTCCTTTACTGTCTCTCTCCTAAGCAGGAACTTCCTTTTGATCAGAACTACCTAATTTTCATCACAAGAGGGGAAAATGGGATTCCTACACAGCCTGAACTCGATTGCCTGTGCTTTGTGTGCTGCCTTCCATGCAGATGATGAGGTCAGGTGAAGCTGCCCCAGGGCACCCCAAGCTTTGACCCACCCAGCACTTCCAAAGTCCCTGTCAGTATGGCCTTGCAGAAATAATCATTTACCACGAGGTGGAGCTGTTAAATGCAGTTAACAAGGGTCCTGTTTTCTCTTTTTCAGGTCTATTGATTTTTCCCACACTGAAATTTCAACATGGGCCGCTGCTGCTTTTCTCTTTGTAGTCATATTGCTAGAGATCCAGTGAGGTTTTCTTTTCTTCTTAAGGGTTTATCCAAGGGCTGTCTGGGTCTACTCTTACTGTTGACTTCATACAAGAGCCAGAGTCAGAATTTGTACTCCTAAGGTCACCTCACTTATGTACTGTGCCTTGGAAGGCAAACAGGTCTCACACAATGCCCTGGACTTGTTATTGCTCAGCTGGAAGCAGGTAAATACAGCTTGTTACTTTCAACATTAATCCATTGTCCAGTCTAATATGGTAATGTTGACAGTAGCTGGAAAACTTGCATCAGACCTCGAGTTCTTTAAGGGTGACAGGGTGGGTAATTTGTCCCTGTTGACAGGTGGCTGAAACAGATCAGAAACTAATGCAAATGAAACAGGAGGAAGGTGCAGAAAAGGCAGAGCTGCCGCACCTTTGAAAGAAGATACTCTGGTTACTCAAAGACAGTACAGAGAACCAGGTTAATACAATTGAACAATAATGTTTCGGACTCCTACTCATCTAAAATGGAGCCTTAAAAGGATCTCAGGGCACTGGGATGCTCAGGGGGATGGCAGCACTGTAGAGGCTGATGGGCTAGGAGGCTTTGAAGGGACTGGGGAGCTTGCGGGTGTGCTGAGGGCATGCCGCAAGTCACTCACTGCTCCCTTTGCTTCCTAGAGATCTCCATCTGCTTGACTTTTCCAGAAGGGCCACTCTGTGCGGGGCCAGGGACCGAGGGGGAACAGGGGGAGATGGGCCAGCTGCGTTCCCTCTGTTTCTTTTCCTAGCCCTATTTGTACCAGGTTAGCATTGTGCCTGTATATAGTTATGTCTCTGTCTCCAGTTCTACCTCCGTATGCACGGAACACAAGAGCTATACACAGTTCTGTGTCTTTAGTTACAGGGACATGGAGGTGTAGCTGGGTACTTTGGTCATTGTGTAGCTCTGTATGGGTTTGCATTGTGTAGAGCCATTTTTATACAGAAGTCAATGTCTTTACACAATGCAGATTGTTATCTTTATCTATCTCTCAATTGCTATGTAAAACTACGTTGGGTTGTACAGTTTTCTCCTAGCTCTGTGGGTATTTAGAGAGGACCAGGGATGTTTGCACTCTCCATACATAGATTTGTACAGGCACTATAGTTTCTCCCTCTCTCATTGGGCCCCACAGGGGTCTCACCTGAAGGGGAAACCCTCCTGTAATGGTTCTGTGTCAGGACTGAGAGATGCACGGGACTCTTCAGCATGATGTTTGCACCAGACTTTACGCTCAGGAAAAGCACCACAAAATGGCTACAAGATGTACAGTTTCAAGGTCTTTTGAAGTTGTTTCATCCAATTAACTCTTAAAACATGCTTTATTTCCACTTATCTACCAATAACTCATCCCTTGTCTGTCCACATAACCTAAGACTGCAGCTTTCCTTGACCAATCCCCCTGTGCCACCAACACTGCAGAAAATGGAGTAGATGAAGAAGAAGAAAAAGCTTGGGACAACACCCAATGTCTTCCATCTTGCCTCCATACTAAAAAAACCCAAAACCTAAATCTTTCACCCTGTGATAAACTACACTATTCTCTATTATCTATTTCACACTCTTGTAGGCTCTAGTCTATCTTAAAGTCTTGGAAGCTTTCTCCAGGGGTGAAGGTCAAAGTCAGTGTTTCTCTGGGGGTCAGGACCCCTCAGAGCAGACAGAGAAATATTCCCTGTGCCCTGGGTTCCCACAAGGCACCACTTTGTAACCTGCCAATGATGAGATGGTGTGAACTGGTAGTGATCTCTGTCACTTGCCATGGAGTCAGCAGAGACGTAACTATGTGCAGTAAGCTTGTAACAGAACTTGTAGTGTATGTAAGAAGCATGGGTACAACAAGTTGTAACACATTTCCTCTTTCAACTCAAGTTGCCTTTGGTGTACTTCTCTCTCGGCAGCGCCACTGGAGCAAGGTGCAATCAGTGAAACTTTGGAACTGAAATGAGTCTTGGTTGGTGTCATTGGGAGCAATTAGCAGATGCCTGCCTTAGGATCCAGGAGGGTTTGGCAAAGAGTATTGCTGGGGGCTGGGGGGAAAACAGGCAGTCCTGCCCAGCTGATCCCCTGGTTGAGTAAAGACGGGCCAAGAACCGTAAAAGGGTCTGGGCAGGTGGTGGAGCCACATTTGGGGAGAAGGTGTTGCAAGGGCCTGCTGAGGAAATCTCTAATTGCTATTGGGAAAGTGGGCAAAGAAAAGAAAGCCCCAGTCCAAGAGGACATGTCCCTGCTTTCAGGACACCCCAACCAAAATTTGTCCATACTTCTAGGTACGCTTTTCAGATTTCAGCATGGGCAAATCCTCTACCCATCAAGAGCCACCCTTGATTTTTTGCCTTGGCCTCCAGAGCTGGAGGCAACCTCCTGCTGGCAGGGCGAGCGTCGGGAACACAGCCAATGTGCTGCCTAGGAAGGTCAGCTATGGGCTGTCTAGCAGTCGAGGGCAGAGCACAAGCCCATGTGATGGAGGCGTCCCATCACACTCTGAAGAGATGGGACATCCTAATGCACACTGGGACCCTCTGGACAGCCTTGACTCAGGCTTAGGGGAATGCAAAGGAGCAGCAGTGTACGGATCATGGCCAAAAGTGTTCTGGCTTTTCCCCCAGGCTGTGGAGGCCTTGGGTAGAGGTTGCCTGGTAATAAGGCACAAGCCTGCCCACGCTGAGCTGTCCCCTGCAGGTGCTGTTGGCACTGAGTGTTGCAGAGCATGGGCTGAGTTGTTGCCTTCTAGCCCCTAAAATCAAGAGCCAAACAAGACCGAGATGATCAAAAGCTCTTACTGTTTCATGGCGCTCCTCCAGGTGTGCTTATGGCCAAATGCATACATGATGCAGGGCTTTAGCACTTGTAGGAGTTTTGCAAATGAGCATTGTGGACAAGAATCCCCAGTTAGAAGTACAGTTAATGAAGTCATTCCCCCTCTTAGTTTGAACCCTACTGAAGCCTTACCCTTGGTTCTAACTCCCCACTAGCTGTATCAAAATACATGACAAAGTGAAATGTCCTTGGTTCACTGTAGAAACAGGAATGTGTTTATCTAACAGGGTAGGAGAAATACTGCAGTTAGCTAAGAAACTAGAGATTTAGACAAGAATTATCTACAAAACTACAACTAGATGAGAAAGAAGTAAGAAGGAAAATGCTTTTGGCCTCAGAGTATCTCCTCAGACAGTGGGCAGAGGGCATGCCCCGGGCAGGCGAGGCTCATGGGTAGGAGGCTCATGCTGCAGCCAGACAAATGGGCCTTGAAGGTCTGAAGAAGGAGTGAGAGGTAGCTTGTCCTCCTCCAGGAGGAACTGGTGGTCACCTAGCTGCAGTAAGAGCCTGTGAGCTCAGCAGCCTTTGCCCCATCCCTGTCCCTGGACCCGGGCACAGATAGTTTTGCCAAAGCTCCAGGCCCCATCCCCTTGGTGCTGGAGGCACCGGTGTGTGTGCCAATGTTAGTGGGGCAAAGAGGGGGGACACACCAGTGCTCCGTGCCAGGGGATGCCAGGGAGGCCAAGTGGCTCACTGCCTGCCTCTGTTCTCTACAGCCGGGGCACCACCCTGCACCCATGCTCTGCCTGGGAAAAGAAGTAAAGCAAAAGAAGTTTTGCACTATCATTAAATCCTGGTTTATGCAGGTGTCAGTAATAATTCCATAGGGGCCTCAGTGGAAAACTGCAGTGTTTCTGCATACATTTTACCCCAAAAGGAATATATCACCAGGTGGAGACTTCTCAGGTATCCAGCTGGACACTGAGTCAGAGACAGCTGCTAGGAGGCTGCGGTGTCCTTCCTGTGGGAGGCATCAAGAAAAGGCCTTTGGTAGAGCATGTGTACCTGGGCAGGGCACAAAGATGGCACTGTAATGCCTCCCTCACTGCACTCTGGCCCAGGCAGGAACTTCGTGGCTGGAGATTCAAGCCATACACACATTAGAACATCCTGTTTAGTGGTCTGTATTGATCACCAAACCTACAGTTAAAGCAGTGATCTTCAGGAACACGCTGTTCCTAGAATGATCAATTTCTGTTCTGTGGTTAAAGCACAGCAGAGTCACTGGCAGAGGACTCTATATCTTGGAAAAGGAGGGTGGCAATAAGGCTACAGCACCCCTCAACATCACCCTGCAGCTGGCCAAATCATTGGCCTGTTATCTGGGTCCTTGGGCTGTTCTGGGGTAAAGATATTGCTTTGGTCTGTTTGGTTTGGCCATTCTCCACCTGCCATCCTCCCCTTTTCCATTTGAAAGTCCCCAAGAGCTGTGCCAGTGTTTATCTGACAGCATCTCTCACAAGGGTTTAGTCTCTCAGATGTTGTAGAACAGGTCTGGTTGTAATGAGAGCATTTTAGCTCTAACAGCATAATTGGAAATTGGATTTTTCTTTCCGTCGTGTCCTTTGGGATCTTCTACAATTGAGCTATTGGCTGTTTTGATGGACAATTGTGATGGTAATGCTGGTGGTGTAATAATAATAATAATAATAAGGAGGATGATCATAAGTATGTCTTGCAGTTGAATAGCAGTCTGAGACAGTTATTTGGGAGAATTTTGATGAAAAGCCCCAGTATATGCCCAGAACAAACCCATTATCCACCTGTGTGGAGCTGATAATGGGCAAAATGATTTTTTCTCATTCTATTCAAATTACTTGCCTTAGGAAAGCAGGGAAGAGACTTTTTGTGGTCTGAATTATTTAATTTTTCTTTTGCAAAGACTTTGCAACACTTACCTCAGTATTCAGCCACCATATTCCCTTGAGTTTGGTTGACACCATCAACCTATATTTCATGCCCATAGAGACCCTGTCAGGGAAATCTTGTGGTCACAAAAAGAAGTCAGTTGGTTGCTGCTTGTACTGGCAAGTTGTACTGTTCAAAGCTCTCTTTGGCCACATCTGCTCTAACAACACCTCAAAGGCTCTGCCACACCCCGGTTGTGTAAGGGAACACTTGTGCTCCCACACCCTGCAGTGTGAGTGGGAGAAGCAAAGGCACAGGGAGATGATGTGAGAACAAATTTGTCATTTTCTGTGTGATTTCTGCTTACCATCACAGCAGCCAAGCCATGCTTGTTTGTCACTTACCCTCTTCATACTCAACCTGACATTTTCCAGCAGGAAAAGTTCTGGCCAGGTGAAACAGTAACACTTGACTTTGACTGATACAGGTTGAGGGCTGGGGAAAAAAATTATCTGAGCACCTCCATGCAAATTTTCTGTTGCTGAATTAGAATAGAGAAAAGAGATTAGAGATTAGAGATTAGAGATGATTAGAGATTAGAGATTAGAGATTAGAGATTAGAGATTAGAGATTAGCGATTAGAGATTAGAGACTAGAGATTAGAGACTAGAGGCTAGACTAGACTAGACTAAAACAGAGTATTTCATTTGAAAGGGACCTACAACCATCACCTGTTACAACTCCCTGATCCCTTCAGGGAAGACCCAAAGTTGAAGCCACATTAAAGACACTCCCATTCTCCCAAATGCCTGTGGAACACTGACAGGCTTGGGGCATTGGACACCTCCCCAGGAAGCCTGTCTCAGTGTTTGGCCCCCCTCTTGGTAAAGAAATGCTTCCTCATGTCAGGTCTGAACCTCCCCTGACACAGCTCTGAGTCATTTCCATGTGTCCTGTCATGAATCCCAGGGAGAAGAGATCAGCACTTCCCTCTCCACTTGCCCCAGATGATGGCCAGTTTATGAAGTTCCACATGGCCAAATTTTCTACCAAAATGCTTTCTTTGAGCAGGGGTGGCAGGATGCTTCCAATATTTAGTACATCTTTACTTCAGGACAAAGGTAGAGTGAGAGAAGGCATGTGGAACTATCAGCAGAGGAGAAGAGACAGTGATGGTGAAGCTGGGAAGAAGCAGATGTGGGCCAGAGGTCTGTGCTCAAATGTCACCTCTTTGCTTGTATCCTCACGTTCTCCCAATGTCCCACAGTCACAGAACCAGGAAAGCTTTGGTAGGGAAATGTCATGTTCAATTCTCTCAGCAGTAGCTCAGAGAGAAGGTACAACGGTGGTTGGGTGGGTTGGGTTTTGCTGGTTTTTACCCCAGGTTGCACAGGTGTAGAAACTGCAGTGCCATCAGCCCACACTGTCTTCTGCTCTATCCAGGGATTTTCTATATCTGGGTAGAGGAGCTCCATTTTTTGGGAGAACGTGCTTTTTATGACCTTTCAAATAAAATGAGGTATGAAAAACCCAAACAGACACTCCAAAACAAAACCAAAAGAAAAAAAAAAAACCACAAAAAGAGATAATTAAAAAATAAAAAAAAAAAGAAGAAAAAAGGAACTAAATTGAGCACAGGTTCCTTCAAAAAGGAGTTGGTCTCTCATCACAGCAAATGTGATCCAGTCCTGCCATCAGGGTGACCTCTGCTCAGCCCCTCCAGTTTGTCCAACCTCCCTCCTGTCTAAACCACAAATAACTCTTATCACTGAGGAACCAGAGATTTGTAGCCACATGAACATGTTACATCCTTTGTCCGCTCAACTTTTTGCAGGATTTTATCATGCTCCACAGAAAAATTCCCTGTCTTCTGTGTAGCCCATCCCTCTCCTCCATGCAATGCTTGCAGGGCAGGTCAAGTAAGTAACACATTACTTAGGAGAGCTCCTGAAGAACAATGGGGTGCTATTTTTTTATCTGCTTTCAGCCTTTTCTGCCTCTCTTACTCCACTTTCACCCCATCTGTAAGGAAGAGAGAGGAGCATAACAAACCATGTGAACAAGTTTACCGAAATGCTGAGTTTTTGCTTGCTAACTTTTCAAAGCTGCAGTGGGTGTATCTTGGTACTTTAGTCTGTTCTTTCGAATCAACTTAATACTATCCAAAATGCACAAAAATACACTTTAAAAACAAAAGCCTAAAAATCAGCAAGATCCTCCAGAAACAAATGAAAACCAGTCAGCCAAGAACGAACTGATTGGAGCTGTGCCTGAGTGCTATGTCTCTTTGATGGAAATCACTAGACCTTGCATGTCCAGGGATTTGTCAATTGCTGCTTCAGTGCTGTCATAACTCAAGGAGGATGCTGAAAATCTGACAGCTCCTGGTTCTTCAAGGGAGCTCAAGGATTTTGTGTTCCTGCCTCCAATGAAAGGAAGGAAACCAAGAGAAATCTGGAAAGCTTAGCACTGAAAAACCTCTACCTTGACTTTTCAAACATAAATGCTGAAAAGAGAGGTGCGGTGTTGCAAAATACTCTGTGATTAAAATTGAGGTAATTGTCCAGTGTTCACTGGTTCCATTAAAATATAAAGGGTATGCAAGCAATCACTGCTCAGTGTGCAGACATTCATCTCTTTTCAAAACAAGTGCTATAAATTGACTCACAAAAAGTATTGCAGAGTATTCTTTGCTTCTTCCTGAAATGGACACATAAACAAACACAAAAGAACATTTTGCATCTCATGAGAGTGGCAATTTTCTCCAGGTTACAGTATAAGAATCTTGAGTATCTCAAGAGTAATAAATATATAAAAAATTATTTAGCTGCAGTTTCCATACACTGATTTTCTATCCTTTGATATTACTGACACAGCTGCAGTTTAGGAGTTACTGTCGTGGTTGGGTATAAGGAAGGATGTTCATGGACTTGTTTTTCACATGTGACCTGTTTTTTGGGATGTTAGCCCAAAAGATTAAGACAGCTCTGTAAATTTGCTATTTCAGGACCTTACTTTCTTCAGTGTAACACCCTCAATACTGTGAGTGTCCAAATGAATTATTGCTAAACACTGCAAAAAGCATATCACAGATACTTGAAATTATAATTTTGATAATAAAATAGTTAATCAAGCCCTGGGATATCCTTGGGGAACTTGCATTTTGGGGGAGTTTTTGCTTTCCTTGACTTCAAATGCCTACTGCCTTCAGGGAAGACAGAGAAGAAGAGTAGGTTAAGACTCTAAGAGAATTTGGCATGACTACTAAATGTGGGGGGAACCTCACTCTGACTAGTGTGAGGTTCCCTAAGACACAGGCACACTGTCAGGAGTGGGGAGTATCTCCCCAGTTCATGAGAGATACTCCACACACTCCCATCTCACAGCCTCCCCAAAAAGGAAGAGGTTGTACACACTCAGCATTGTGCTTTGGGCCAAATGACCTTCCCTGCCACTCACACTTGTATCTTAGCAATACAAAATTTCAACTGGTTTTATAGTAAATGATTTTGTAAGTAGGGAAAATTTTAATAAGAGAGTGAATGGCACTGGGAAACAGAGAGACAGACACACCAGGAGTTAGAAGAATTCACAACTCGACATAAAAGGCTAGTGGGAGACAGGACAGGTAATTTCCAGCCCTCTTCCTTTACAACATGCTCCAGCTGAGACACAAATAAATATATAAGTCTATTTAGATAAATAATATGCTATCATTAGACCAAGCAGGAAGGTAAGTCAATAAAGCAGGAAACCAAATGGGATGCAATGAGGAAAACAGAAAAAGGGAAACTGAGGCAGGGCCATCCAGATGTTTTGTCCAGATCTCTTGAAATAGAAAATTGTTCTATCTCCAAATCTGGTGTTGTATTGTGTTTTTATATTTCTGTAACAGTTCTGTAATGGTTTGGCCCTTCACCCCCCATTTTCTCCCAATGGTTCCATCCCAAGCTTTCGCGCTTTTTCCTCAATTTTTCCCTCAATGTCAATCCCCCTGAAAATGCTCAGTCATTCCCCTGTCCCCTCCCTGGTACCCTGTCCATCACTCGGCTCCTCATCCCACTCTCCCAGAATCTTCCACCTTGGGCATCAAGTGAGTGGACGAGGGCCAGGGGTCCCTCCCTTGAACTTCCCCCACTGGTTTGTGTGTCTGTCTCTCCTTTTGCCTTTCACTCCCCCGAATTCCCCCACTGGCTGGTGGGTGTCCCTTCCCCCTTGTTACGCCCTGGTACTTAAGATGATTGTGAGAGCCTCGAAGGCACTTCCGGCTGTCGGATACTATGGTGCTCGGAGCTCCTCGGAGGATGGATTAAACCTGAGACTGTTTTCCCAGCCTTGAGTTGGCTCCCTTATTACCTCCTCTGATGTCGCCTCTCCTCCATACAAGACAGACAGTGAAGCGCTTTGTCTTAGCCGTTCCCCGAATCTCCTTGAGAAAGAGGGGAGTGTCCCCCACAGCTGACTGTGCCTCTGCCGGGCAGGCGAAGCCAGGGGGCTTCAGGGTATGGTTCAGGGCACAGGCTTCAGGGCACGGCAGCAATCTGGTCTATTTTTCAATAATTCATTTTCACAAAAAATATTTTATTTCCATAAGCCTTTCATGACAATGTGATTACACTGCCAGTTTTTGACAGAGGTACCAAGAAGGTACCTTAGTCAATAAGTACCTTAGGTACTTATTGTCTTAAGAAAATAATTTTTCAAGGCCCTCAGCAGGTGGTGGTGAGATTCCTACGACACGAAGCATCTGGGTTTTTTTGAGCTAGTCAACCGTATAGTTAACAGCATAAGCAACATGCAGCTTGCAGCTCTGTTCATGGTAGAATTTGATGACAGCTTTCATGACTTCAATCAATTTCAGGGTCAGTCAGCTGGCAGTGACTGTTCAACTTTTAAAAATATAGAAGCATCAAGAAAATAAAGCAAAATGATGACCAGTCTGTAGTCCAGAATGACCAGACTCTCATTTCTCTGACTAAAAGCCATGTTGTTGATATTCCCATTGCCAAACACTGAAATGTGATGATATGACAATAATTTGGTCATGAAGTAGGAAAAAAGAACAGCTCTTCATTCCAGAGCTCTGCTACTCTCTGTGATGCTACCAAATTTATACTGGCCACCTACAGCAACAACAGCAAAGCCGAAACTGGGGTTTATTCCCTTGTTTGCTTCTTTGGGCCTTGGTAAACCCTTCTGCCAGAGAGATTCTGCAGGAGCAAGCAGCCTGATAAAACAAGATACAGCTCTGCATGGAACACAGAATCCGAGCCTGTGCTGTGTGTACATCCTCCAGTGACAGTAATTTTTGCTACCACAGTGGTGTAACCGTGTCAGTGAAATGAAGATGCCATTGATATCAATGGACATCAAACTGGGTTTGGGAAGGCAAACGATCCAAGAGGACAAAATCTCTGACCAATATGCCTGGGTCTGAGTATGCAGTACATTCCTCAGCTGTTACCAAGAAAATCCATTAGTTTCCAGCAAGCTGCATAGCCCTTCAAAGACAAGTCTCTCCTTGAAAGAATCACTTTCCAATTGTTAAAATATCCATTGCAATGTGAGGCACAAAAAAGTCTGATACATTTTTTTAAACAAAGTTCATAACTATACCTATATACAAAAGTAAGCCTAAGTAGGCCAGGAAATACCCCAAACTATTAATCTGCACAGCTGGAATGAGAAGCATATGCTATGAGATGTGCAAATGTGTGAATGGATTTTAATTATTTTAATGAAGAAGGCATTTTGTATTGAAGGAGTCCATTCTAATTCCACCATTTCACTAAATGCAGTGACAGATATTCAAAGCAAACGGCCAATTTAAGGCATTTTCCAAGATGAATTTTACTGATTCCTGTCTAATCAAGCTTGTAACAGAGTAGCTTAAATGAGTCAAAGAGTTATTAAACATTTCTTTTATTATTTCTACAGATATTTAAAGTATCATTAAGCAATCTTTGCTTCCTAATCTAAAATGAAGCATACTTTGCCGGCACAAACACCTTTGTACTGGATTTGACTAAGGCAGAACTAATTTTCTTCAAAGTGGGTGATAAGGAGTCTTGTTTTGGATTTGTGCTGTACACAGGGTTTGTAATACAGAGACACAGAACTTGGACAGAAGTCAAGATCTTTTCTATTTCTCACACCTCCCCACCAGTCAGTAAGCTGGATCAGTGACATCTCATTCATGCGGTTATACTACAGCACCTCAAATTGTGTGTGGCTTTGCCTATTGGACCGTCTTTATCTCAACCCATAAGTTTTCCCACTTTAACCCTTCCAATTCCCTCTCCCATCCCACTGGGAGTGAGCAAGCAGCTGTATGGATCTGAGCTGCTGACTGGGGTTCAACCACAACAATTACCAAAAAGACCCTTCCTCACAGTGATCTTGTTCCCACTATATTTCTTTTTCTTGGGGCATAAAGACAAAGATTCTAAAAACTCCCAAACCCCTCAAAATTTATTGAAATACATACTTATTTTCAAATCTAAGTTGTGATAACAGTGTTTAGCCAAATATCCATTATCTAATGTAAAAAATTGGCCTCTTTAACCCATCTTCAGATTTTTCCTGTCTTCATGGATGCATGTGGTGTCAGATTTCAGCAATCTAGAATTCAAACCTTATATTGAGAAAGAAGTTCACCTGTCAGGTACTTCCACAGCTTTGCAGTTCAAATAAATTCCTGTTTCTGCTTACAAATTCACTTCCTTCATCCCATTCACCCACTAGGAGCTCTTGTAAAGTTCTCCCTTTGTAATACCTAGAATTTACCATGCTTTCACATCACCTTTCATCATCAATCTGCATTTTTTTGATGAACATTGTGTTTATATTCATTTTAGTTATAAAGAAACTGAAGTAAGGAAAAATGAAATCACTCTAGGAATAGCTAAATGAGAAAGCAAACTCCTAGTCCTAATCCAATCTACTGATCGCCCTGTTGTACCCAGGATTCCTAGAGGACTGAGGAATTATGTTAAAGACTACGAGGACCAAGTTTGCAGAAGTTCAAAAGGCAAATTAACAACAATAGGGAGAATAAATCCCACTCTCCTTGTATTCTTTCACTATGAAGAGGTTTTTTTGCTTAAGAAACCTTTCAGCCACAAAGTACGGCAGACTTGGGAGGGCATCTCACTCTAAATATCAGTTCGTTCTTTCATGCTTTCTGGAAAGTTTTACTGGTTGCTGTCAGACATCAGGCTTTTTGTTTCAGAGTAGTGCTGACATTTGTATGTTACTCTAAATTCTTTTTGTGGGGAAGTGCATTAATCTATTCTCAACATCAAAGTAAGTTAGTGCGCCATCTTTCTGCCCTGCATAGGCATGACCACACAACAAACATACATCCCATTATTTTCTCTTTAGAGAAAGGATCTTGCATGCCTTTCTATTAAAAAAAAAAAAAAATAGGCTGAACTTTCTAGAAATATAACCAGATTATGGAGAGGCAATGTTAGGACATCCTTAGAAATGCTTCCATTTGATGTGGATTAAAGAGTCTGAATCTATAGGACAGGACATAGGACAAGCTTCTCAGCATGCAGCTGATGTTTTGTGCCTGAGACTCCCACCAGGTGTTTCCAGCAAAAGCCTGGCCCTGGCCACTTGATCCTTTCCTCACAGACACAGGGGTGCTGTTGGGTGTCCCAAGGCCCTCTCTGCTGCAGGCTGAACCAGACATAGCCCCAGCCCCTGCTGCAATGCCCTAGAGCAGGAATGTTGTGGAGACTGAGCTGAAAGATTTGCCTCCGTGCCAGGACATCACTCTATTGCATGATTGAGGGACAATAAAATGCATGTGCTAAACGCAAGTCACTAATAGGGTAGGTATGCTTTGTCTTTGCCATGGCCTACAGAGGATCACTAAGGTGAAAGACTGCATTTTGGGTTTTGGTGTGGCTTTTTGTTCCAGTCTGTGGGATTTTTTGGTTGGCTGATTGGTTGGTTGGTTGGTTTTTTGTGTTGCTTTGGGGTGCATTTTTTTTGTTTTGTTTGGGTTTTTTTCCCCTGTGGAATGATTCAGACAGTCTAATTTTCTGAGAGCAGCTATTGAAGTGCAAGTAATTGTTTTTAACTTTACAGATAAAGCTATTTCCAGACATTTTCACTAGGAAAACTTCTGGAAAACTAGGAAGGGAGTTTGGATGTCAGCTGCATGTGGGGTTTCAGTCTCTTCCTTCAGACCATTTTTTCTTTCTGTGCCTTCTTTCTCTCCCTTTTTCTTCCTTCCTATCAGACCAGAATAGTAATGCCATCACAAGTGCAGCCACTTAGATTTAAATGGGAAGGTATTTGGTCCAGGTGTTCAGTGTGAGTCCATGACAAAGTTAGTCATGTTTGGTCAGGTTTTCCCAGTCAGTACAAAGAACTAATTTTCATTCTATTCTATTCTATTCTATTCTATTCTATTCTATTCTATTCTATTCTATTCTATTCTATTCTATTCTATTCTATTCTATTCTATTCTCGTGGTTTGACATGGAAGTGAATTTTTTCCAGGAAGTTGGGTCAAACCAATCAGTGGTCAGGTTTGGATATTGGCACCTGGAGTGATCACTGAAAGTATGGACACGCCTCTGAGAACACAGGGATTTAAAAGCAAGAACTCCCAGGGGAGCTCTCTCTTTGGTTCCAGTCATCAGAGAGTGCAGTGCAGACTCTCCCCTGCCCAGGCACGGGCTGGGTGGGGAAGGGGAAGCCACGCAGCCTTGTCCAGGTAGGCAGAGGGGCTGAAGGTCTGGAACCGAGCCAGCTCCTGTGGACGGAAGGGTGGAGAGAAGTGGAGATGCCTTTGTTCCCCCCCCAAGAGGGAAAGTGACAGAGAGCCTGACGGCACCTGGAGATTTGCCGGCACAGGAGAAGGAGAAAGGGGGGGGATGATGCCCAGCGTGGGAGACGGGATGCTGGACCGAGATATCAGCTGTCCAGGGAGTCTGAACTTTTAACCCTTTCCAGGAAATGAGGGCTTTGTAAAATATTACTCTCCTGGATTTGTAGTGGAAGAGAGACAGTCCGGGACCTGAGATGTTAGAAGAAGAAATATTTAGGTGGGAGGAGATGATGAAGTAGCTTTTGGCTGGACTTTTCTTGTTAGCCATAAACTGAACCAAAATCTCCTGCAATAGAGACTGCATTTTAGGGGGATGCAGTGGTGACCCAAGGAGACCTGCTTCAGCAACCACCAGCACAGGAATGGCAACAACAGAAGAAAGCTGAGGAGGGAATGGTGATGCCCTCTGTCTTCGGGAAAGAAGATGAATTCTGTTCTTGGACCCTTGGCCCCAGGGGAAAATGGAGGGGACTGTAGTCCCAGGATGAGAAGCTGAACTGTTGTATCTTTGGGTCCGTGGCAAAGCATCCTTAAAGGAGCCCTATGAGCAGTCTGTCCATGCACGGTGGTGAGAGCACTGTGACATGGAAAGGAGAGTGTCACACTGGCAGATTTTCTCCAAGCAGTTGCCATGTGTGACAGGGAAACACAGGAGGTGGCAACTGTGTTTCCTGGGGGGTCTGTGGTGCAAGAGAGACTTCTCTCTCCCTTGATAGCTTGAGTATTGATTATCTGAAGGGTGGTAATTTGATCAGGAATCCCCGGGTGATGTTTCATGGCTGGGTGTTTTTGGGAATTGGGAGGAGGAGGGGTGTTTTAAAAGGTCTTCATCCTGGATTTAGTTTATGTGTTTTCAGTAGTAGTAGTAGTTTAATAAAGTTTTTTCCCTTTGTTATTAAGCTTGGGCCTGCTCTGCTCTGTTCCTGATAACATCTCACAGCATTTATTTGGGGAAGATGCATTTTCATGGGGGCATTGGCATTGCGCCAGTGTCAAACCGTGACACTATTCTATTCTATTCTATTCTATTCTATTCTATTCTATTCTATTCATTATTCCAACACAGAGTAGGCTCCCAAAAGAGGGATATTCTTCTGAAGAACCTAATAGATTAAATGCACTATTTAAAAATACTTAATTTCTCAAAATCTATTTTGCTTGGCAATAAATTAACTGTCCCCAATTCAAATTTGTTTTGCCTTTAACAGTAACTAATAAGTGATTTCCTTGAGCTATTTCATCTTATTTTCTCCTCTTGTCCTGTTAAGGAGGGGGAATCAGAGTGGCTGGATGAGCACTTGGCAGGCAGGTTAACAAGGTTAACGCTCCACAGGGCACTTCAGGAGCCCTGCATTTATTTTAAGATGTAAGAATATTGACCAATTGAACATCACACTGTATCAAGTGTGGTCATACAACTTGTCATCCACTTGTAAAAAAAGAAGAAATAATTTCTATCATGCTGTGTTTTGGGGTTTGTTTTGCTTTATGGCTTCAAAGTTCAGTGCCTTTCTAAAACTGATGTACAGCTGAGAAACATCCTCCTTCAGGAGAAAGGATATATGTATGGATATATAGATGAACGTTATACATACATATATATATTTCATTCTTTTTGCTCTGGCTGTCAGGTGAGCCCAGGACTGTGCCCAGATATGCTGCTCATACTAAGAGATGTCTCACAGCTCAAGGCTGCTGAGGAAACAGATGATGGATGATATTAGGAAGCACCAGAGCCTGAAGTCACTCTCTGCTGCTTCCTGCTCTGCAGTTTCTGAATTTGGAAAGCACACTTTTGGCACAGTCAGCTGGTGGACAGTCAAGTGTGATTCCCATGGGAGTTTGATGCCTGTAGCCTCTTCTTTAAGAAAACATTCTCCAATATAAAAATTGTATCTTTTACTCAGAAGGTAGCTTTTATTCTGAAAGCACCAGCTCTGGTTCTGAGCTTGTCCAGAGGAGGGCAACAAGGCTGGTGAGAGGCTTGGAACACAAGTCCTATAAGGAATGATGGAGGGAGCTGGGGGTGTTTAGGTTGGAGAAAAGCAGCCTCAGAGGTGACCTTATCACTCTCTGCAACTTCTGAAAGGTGGTCGTAGTCAGGTGGGGGTTGGTCTCTTTCTCCAGGCAGCAACTGACAGGACCAGAGGACACAGTCTCAAGCTGCATCAAGGGAAATATAGGCTGGATATTAGGAAAAAGTTTTTCACTGAGACAGTGATAAAGTACTGGAATGGTCTGCTCGGGGAGGCGGTGGAGTCACCATCCCTGGATGTGTTTAAAAAAAGACTGGATGTGGCACTCGATGCCATAGTTTAGTTGAGGTGTTAGGGCATGGACTGGACTTGACGATCTTGAAGGTCTCTTCTAACCTAGTAATTCTGTGAATTCTGTGATTCTATGAAAAGAATTTCCTCTTTGGAATCCATTGTCACCTACCAGTGAAACCTACAGGTTATGCAGCCTGGCTTTTAAAGCCTAGATGAAAATAATCACAGGAGTGCTCTGAATGTATTTAAAGCTGGCACTTAATTACTTGAGAGCTCTTAGAATAAAATCTGTGCTTCTTTTACTTATGTCAGCTGGACTACTTCAGGAGCTGCCTCTGAAATTGCTTGTTACAGATGATTTTCATACTGTGCTTTAAAAAAAAATCAGAAAAAACTAAGCAAAATACTAATTCTCTTTAAAATTTTCTCAGTTTCATTGTAGTCAGCTATAGAGATATATTTTCAGGTTGTCTTTTGTCCAGTATTTAGGCCTCAGAGTAAATATTTTTAATTTAATATTTTTAATATTTTTAATTTAATATAATTTAATATTATTAATAAGTTGATACATCCCCTAATTCTGAACAAAAAGCTCTAATGTAAGACAGCACGTGAGTACAAAATCAAACAGTATCTCATCTTAGTAAATCTGATTCCAAGGTCTTAATGTACTCACAGGAGAGATAAAATAATGTCCAAAGTGTATAAATAAATATAAATTCTTTCTTGCTAGGTATGCTAATGGTAAAACTCAGCCATGAGTTCTGTTTTGTCTATCTGCAGTTCTTTTGATTTCCAAATTGTTTCCCTCCCCATTCAGTCGATCTTACAGCTGGGTGCAGACAGTGTCATATACATCCTGAGGTTAAGACAACAGGAAGGAGGTACTCCTCATTTATGCAAAAATTATATTCTTTCTTTTCAAGTGATCTGAAGGGGTCTGTCTGCAACTGTTGGCAGAAAACAAGTAATTATGCTCAGGACAGGTATTGCTTAAACTTCTCTTTAGGCCATGGTAAATTCTCATACCTCAATAGATGGAAAACATAGATTTTAGATTCCAAAAGGGGCCAAAAAGTGAGAAATGTCCTGCAAAAATTTCAGTGAATTCAAGCTTTTGCTGAAAGTGATAAATAGTCTGTTCAAGAACACCCATCTATGTTTTTCTTTTGTTTGTTTGTTTGTTTGTTTTTTAATAAGGGAAGGATCCACGTCTTCTCAGGTGATCCAGAAAGCTGAAGACACATCAATTTTTATTCTGCATTATCACAGCAAAATCACTGTGTATGTGACTGTAGAAGGATAATGAATTCATAATTGGTGCTCTTTTTACGTGGCTGTAGTCCAGTCACCTCAGCTGCTCCTGCAGGCAGAGTCAGTGTCACTAAAAGTATATTTACAATAACAACCTGTGGCAGCCTCTGGATAAATTTATGCTGGACAAAGCTGGAAGAGAACTAGAGAAATAGAAGCAATAAACAAATACACAGTCTGACTCATTGTTTAATGATTTTCTCCCCAGAAACCAATACTCTTGAATGCCTTTTAGAGGCAAAATGATGCTTTTTGGCAGTATTCTTGGGGGTTTAATGGTACTGAAGGTTATTAATTGTGTTGTGCGCCTTTAGCAAACTGAGATGCCAACATATTAAATGACAAAAAAAGAGTTTCTTCTGACCAAACTTGCCCATTCCCAGATGGACACCCCAAGACGATAGCCCAATGTAAGTTATTTCAAAAATGTCATTATTTTCTGATTTTTTTACTAGTATGAAGAAAGAAAATTAAACCTTAGGTAAAATTATATAAATAAATTAATGTCCTAACCAGTTGAAAAATTAAGCCATATTAATCACAAAAAGAAATCAGGAAGTCTGGAGATGAAACATGAAACAGAAATTAAAAATGTACTTTACTGCCAGTAGGAAATTATAGGCTTTGAAGGATTTGGCATCTGAAAGTCTGTATGCACTCAGGTATTGATGCATGAGACACACAGATGTGAACTAGTGGCTTTTCAATCCTCAGAGAACAGAATAAGATACATCTCTTTGTGTGAATATAAACCTGCCAATAGAAAAATCTAGAAATCCAGACTACAGACAGGAGAAAGATTGATGGTAAAAACACAAGGGATGAAGAGCTTATGACATCTGACAGAGGAGTGGTACCTTAATCAAGAAGCAAATAAATCAGTCATTGAAGGACTGTCTTTGGAGTCCACGGGTGACAGTAAATTTTGAAGAGATACAAGGACCTCTGACAGTGTTACAGAGACCAAACAAGGCTTTAGAAAGTTGAGTCAAAAAATCTAGGGGTCTTTAAAAGACCCTAATACAGTTGTAGCATTTAGGGACATGGTTTAACAGCAGGCTTTGTAGTGCTGGGTTAGCAGTTGGGCTGGATGATCTTGAGGGTCTTTTCCAACCGAAATGATTTTGTGATTCCCCTATTCTATAAAGAAAACATAATTGCAGGCTTGATTTGAGAGGATGGATTCCATGTGGTGATTCTACCAAAGCACCACCTGGGATGAACACCCCATTCCTTCACTTACACTATGCCTGTGTCAGAGGATGGCAGGATTACAGGGGCAGGCAAGGAAGGAGAAGTGTCTGAGGCCCAGTCCTCTCTGTTTTACCTGTTTCTGGGTCAAAGTACCCCCAGAGACTTTCCATGAGCCATGGTTATCAGAGCTGAACTGCTGTTGCTAATGGGGCAACCCTAAGCCAGACATTTCTCAGCTTCTGATGGCCTCACATTCAGCTTTTACAGCTTTGCTGCATGCAAAATACTTGCACATTGATAAAAAAATTAGGCACTGATGCACTTTAAAATCCACTGACATCAGCCACACAGATATGTGAGTATCTGTCGGTATGGACTGGAATACCTGAGAGGTGGAAACTCTCTAGCAAATACTGCCCCATGTGGCTCTCTATCCTAACAGGGGAAGGCAGAAGGGCAGATTCCATTTTTTGTTTTCTTGATTTTCTTGAGAGCACTGTGCATGTCTATTACAGTGTGCCTTAGCTTTTGTAATTATGGCAACAGTCTGAAAATTGAAAATAGAGAACTACTGCTCTCCCCTTACTGTGTGCTAATACCTGTTATTAGTAAAGACCATTATCTTCTGAGTCCCTCAGATAGAGATTTTAAAAACCTTGCAGTTTGCTAAAGAGCTTAGGAGAGGTAATTAAAGCCTGAGCACACTTGCTTTTAAGAGATCCAGAAGGGCTTGCTCCATTTTTATGAAACAGAGATGCTGCTTCAGCACAAATCCCCTCCTCATTAATGGCTTCTGAGACAAATCTATTAAACAGCCCTTCTCGGAATGTGGAGACAGCATCTCTTGAAATGTCAGACTACTGCAATTTCCTATTTATTTTATAAAGGATACTTTGTGACTATGCAGGGAGGAGATGAAACACAGGAAGTATAGCTGTTCCTAATTAAAAGGAAAATTGACCAAAGGGAACTGTCAGGCAGAAACTGATCAGCATCTTTGGCTTTGTAAAGATTGTTTTGCAGTATTTCAATTACAGAGATAATTTTTCAGCGTGGGAAAAGGAGGATATTAATGAGTCTTATAACCCATTCATGTTTGCAGTAGTTGTTTTCCTTTTTAACATCTGTGGGTGTCACCCTTCTCTGAAAACCAAGCAGATTGTAGCTTACCTCTGAGATTTCAGTGCCTGCTGCTGTCTATCATGCCTTCTCAATGTCTTGTCTAACTCATGACAGATTAAGCTGCCAATACCACCTGGAAAACTTGGCAGCTTCAGCCCTGGGTTTACTCATACCAGAATCTCCTCGTGCAATGGTGTTCTGCATCCAGCATGATCAAGTCTCATCTCTTTTGGTGCTGTACTGCTCATGTAGTCCCTGCATATTTCTCGTAATGTCACAATTTATCTCCAGAGAGGGAGTTAGTGCCAGAAATCATTGCAGCACTGGAGTTATCACAGGCTGCTTTACCACACTGATGCTTTGCAAGTATTTTTAGCACGGAGTAAAAGGAAGACAGACAACATTTTCCCCCCCTGTTAGCCTGAAATGTATCATCCAAGGAGAACAGAGAGCTTGGATAGTGATGGTTAGTGGTGAACACAACAGTCACATCCAAAATTTCCAGGTGTTTCATTTGTGTGCCAGCAGGATTTTTTTTTAATGTGACTGCACTAAGGTAACAAAATCATAAACCATCTGTATTTAATTCAGCAATAAATAAACATACAGGACTTGGAAGATCTAAGTGGTATAATTGCTCAGCTCCTGTGAAGGGTGAGTAATTAATTTTGCTATAATTATTATCAAACCACAGTGAGCAGAGAGATTGTTTTTTCTCCTTTGAAATGCCTCCTTCCCTCCAACTCTGTATTTCAATCAAAGTCTTTTATTGTTTAATGTATCTGTCATCATCTGGTGTCAAGATAACATCAGGCAGATGCAAGCACTCATTTTATTATTGTATTATTTTCCTTTTGTTTACCTCAGGAAAGATGTTTTAATTGCTAAGGATAAGGACAAATCCACAGTTCCAGAAGCTAAAGGGGAATGAAAACAATGTCAATATTTGCATGACTGAGAAGACAATCTGTCTGTTAATATAATTCTATAACTCTTTATCATTTGTGACTGGAAAAATCTGACAACAATAAATGAAGAAAGCGCCAGGGGAGAGGGGGAAAATTGTGGAAGACTACACAACCTCTGTATTGAAAGGATTCAGGAGAGCTAACAGCAGGGAATGTGTAAACCAAGTGCCAAACATGAATCTTATTCCTGTTAGCTCCACCTCTCATTTCTGAAGACAGGAGAGGTCTGGGTCACACTGCTGAATGCCGTGGACACTTTGATGATGTCTGATCCCTCCAGCCCCTGTTTTGGCAGGCAAAGGCCAAAACCAAAACTGAGATAAAAAGAAAACAGATTTTAACAAGGGATGGGTAAATCAGCATACACTATATAGGTCCTGGTACATCAGTCAACCAAAGGTCCTGTTTAGATGGCTCTGCCATGGCTGAGGCTTGCTTGGCACTTGGAGAGCACTCACCAAACAGGAACAGGGAAAGTGACGGAAAAACCATGCCCTTGACTGGCAAGTAGTTCCTTGCCAGAAGATAGGGATCAAGACATGGCTCTGAAAGGGTGGCTTGAATTGAACACAGAATCACAAAAAAATCGCAACTATTGGAAAGCATCTCTGGAGGTCATGGAGTCCAAAGTCCTGTGCAAACATTGGCTAGCTAAAGCAGGTTACCCAGGACCACATCCAGTCGTGGCTTGAACATCTCCAAGGACAGAGGCTCCCCAAACTCTCTGGCACTGTTCTAGTGTTTAACCACTTTCCTAACAAAACAGGTTTTCCCCTCTGTTTAAATGGATTTTCTTGTACTTTGTTTTGTGCTTGTTGGCTCTTACCCATCACCACAGAATGTGATAGCAACATCTTTACTCCCTCTCTGTAAACTACCTGCAAATCAAGTATTTATACACATGGATAACATTCCCCCTTAGTCTTTTCCCCAGATTCCTCTGGAATCAGCCAAGGAGAGACCAGACACCATCAGAAGTGCTCAAAATTTTGTCAGAACAGTTCAGAAAGCTGCGCTTTTGAAAGGATCTGTCACTGTATCTACATACTTAGGTTTCCTTATTCTTTAAGTTCTTTTTGTGAATAATGTCTACATCCCAGAATAGTACTGTGCCTAATTTCAGTGACATAAAAGGGGTTTAAAAAAATACTTCTGTATTTTCTTCTCACCTCATCTGCCTTTCTTCACTGTGTGATGATAAAGTAAGAGACAAAGCACACACTGAGCACAGGTCATCAGGTCTGACAGATTTCAGTTTTGTTTAAAGATATGACTGTCAAAATGCTGTGAAGCATAATTAAACCATGTAGGTTCATCCTCTGTATTTCCTTAGAAAAGGTGTAAATTTGACTTATTATCATCATTTGGCTTCTGAATACAAAATAACAAAGGAAATGTATTTGGACAAATACAGAAAAAATTAGTTAATATGGAAATCAGCTTGTCCCAAGCGGGAAAATGTCTCATTTGCATTCAGATTCTGTTTCTGCTGCCTCTTCCTTTGTTTCCAAAGTGACAAATGGTCTTTCCCTCCTCCCCAGCCCTTTCAGAATCTCATTAAAAGGTGCAGAAATGAGGCTTGAACAGCCACATGACCTTCTTTCCTTTGGGGGTCACATGCAGAACACAATTCAATCTGGCCCACTGGCACATTTTATCAAGGTTTTTTTTTTTCATCGGGAGGGGGTAGGATAGTACAGAGTGACCCAAAACCCTGGTGGTACAATACACATAGCGATACACATGCCATTACTCACAGCAATATATTCTGATGGCACACAGATTGCCATATAATGTGATTTTCCCTCAATGAAAGGGAGTTTGAACAATAAATGGCTCTATCACAAGCATGAGTTGCACATATTGCATTTTGAGAAATGAGGTTTCTTACTGACTTAACATTCTTATTTGACGTACAGTCTTTTTAATAATGGGAGACTGGATTGTTTATTTCCAGCTTACTTTACTCCTGTTTTATTGTGAAAAGCACAGGGAAGAGCAGCATGGTATTTAAGTGATTAGTAACTCTGAGAAATACTTGTAGCTTATAGCAGTCATGGAATTTACAGTGAATTTCATGGCTAGCAAGAAATGGATGAGAGCCAGCATTACTATTAAACATAAGGATCCCTTCAATATCTGTCACTGGAGCAGAAACCTAAACAAAAATGGAGCTGTTCCAAAAATTGTTTTCACAAGCCTAACAAATGTTCATCCCGCTTTTCATTTGGGAAACATCTTGGAATTTTTGGTGGCAGACATGCATCAATATTAAGGCTTGAAATAGCATTTTGTGCATTTATGCCTTAAATATTTCAGCAATTCCATTATGGGCTCCTTCAGAGAAATAAATCAACAGCTGGTCCCTTTTACATAAATGAAAATCTAACTTGAAAAAAATGTCATAACCAGTTATTGCTGCTCAGAGTGGAAAAAAAAAAAAAAACAAACTCCACTAGATAACATGATATTGACTTGACTCAATATCATATTTAGACCTTCCTTCTAGAACTTTGTGTCTTTTTTTCTCCTACAGGAAAACCCGTGTCCTTAGCTTGTGTGGTTGGTGAACAGGAGCAGTGAACATTAACTAGTACCCGCACTACCCTGGCAGTGTATGCCAGCTATGAAATCTACTTCAATGTGTTTGGAGTAAGCTACTTAAAATTATAACAGTATTCTCCAAGTCTTACAATAATTTGTCATCCATTCAAGGACCTCTAATAATGCTTCTAATAATCACTAATAATCAGCAATTTGCTGATATACACAGCCCAAGTTCAACTTGGTATGTAATATCCATTTGTCTGTCTCAGTCACCCCTGAGACTTCACTGCACTTGACCAAATGTAATTGTATCTTGTTCAGATTTCTTCTGGAAATTGAACTCTTGGATGGGGGAAAATGGTCATTTCATCAGTTCCAGCTAGGAAGCTGTTTGTATGCCCCACATATGACACATTTTGTGCCACAAACAGTTATTTTTCACACTTGCTACATCCTGAAGTCAGAATGAGTCTGTGTTTGGCACAGGACATCTGCAGAGCTCTTCCAGGGTAAGAGACAGCTACAGAGACAAAATGAGATGAAAGTGTCTTAAGAGTGAGAGAAAGAGTATGTGTGTGTGTGGGTGTGTGTGTGTGCATGAATATGAGTGTGGAGGTTTAGCATGGCTGCACCACTGACAACACAGAACTGTGGAGTCCAGGTTATTCCAGGCCACCTACAAGCTTCCAGTCATTATCTTGGATTGCAAAAGTTAGGCCATGGATACCAGTAAGGAGCACGCCCAAAGCCATCCCTCTACCAGCTCTTTACAGGTTGCTGTGAATGAGTGTTTTAAGGTCATTTAAAGTATCACCAGCAAAAGTATGTGCTTAAGCAGATTTATTATAGAAGTGAAAGTATGACAAAGCATGTTGGCAAGGCTTGCTCTACTTACTAGACAGTTAAAGCAGAGAGAAAAAGTAAACAAAAATCCCAAACCAATCTAAAACTACCTATGTGAAGGCTAGCAAGAGGCAGGGGAGAGTGGGCGAGAGGGGAGGAAGTAATGCCTTTAGTTTCATATTTTCCAGATTCTGTACTGCTTTAGTATATAGCTCTGAACATCATATGAAGTGTTAGCAAGTTCTCTTCACGGTGTAGTTAGCCAAAACAATTCTTTTCCAGCCTGAGAATCAAAGACACTGTTGCAGCTTCAGGGCCAAAAAAGGCAAATTGAAGACAGCAAACCAGGACTTCATGACCTGAAGCTGTAACTGGACAGTTAACCCTGATATGTAAACTGACCAAAACTTATAAAAGTGTGAAAACTTATGACCAGTCATCCATCTTGGGTCCATCTTGGGTGTACCCTTGGCCAGGCTTTTGTACTGCCCACGGTGTAACTCTGAAGGCCTTTTAATAAATACCTACTTTATTCTTTAACTCTGTCTAGCCTCTGTTCCAGGTGGCTTCGTTAGGCATCAATGGGAGGACAGGGGACGGGGTGTGGAAAGCAGTGGGAAGAGAAGAGGATAGGAAGAAGTAAGGATGAAAAGAAATGTTCAATACCCTTGTGTTGGGTCACAAGGTTCAGAGTATATCCCCATGTTAAACTGGGCCCAGACGGGCCTACAGTTTATGCCATACACCCAGCAGAACTTAACATCACTTAAACCTAATAGCACTTAAAACACTTAAACTTAAAATACTTAACTTAACAGAACTTAACCTTAAAATCACCTAAACTTAACTTCACTTAAACTTAAAGAAATTACACTTTACAGAAATTAACCTTAGCAGAACTTAACAGACCCTAACCTTAACAAAACCTAACTTTAACAGAACTTAAACTTAACAGAACTTGAAATCAACAGAACTGACATGTAATATCACTTAAATTTAACCTTAACAGAACTCAACAGACTTTAAAATCAACAGAACTTAATATAATTTAAACTTAACAGAACCTAACCTCACTTAAACTTAGTAACACTTAACAGAAATGACAGCACTTAAACCTAACAGCACTTAACAGAACCTAAACTTAACAACACTTAACCTTAACAGTATATAACACTTAATGGCACTTAATAGATAGTTTAATTTAAATTACTTAGCAATGGATAGAATTTACTATAGAAGAGAATATAGAATTTACTATAACTTATTTACAGGCCTAACTCTAAAATACTAAGCTAAGACAACCTTCCTCATGTATTTCCTCCAGCATTTTCACACTTGCATGCACACAAACATAAAAAGTCTGTTCAAAGCATACCTGTGAAAAAATCCCTTTGACTTCAGTGCAGTAGTCACTTTGGATGCCTTTGCATGTTTTCAATGGGCTCAAGGTTGAACCTTGAGGAGTGGGGATATGAGCTCAGAAATTGTTGTTTGGAATTGCTCTCCAAATTTGGCAAGCTTGAGTGTTCTCTGGCACTGAGAGGCCCCACTCAGAGGGAGGTGCTGATCGCAGCCCCGGTGGTCCAGCCCCTGAGGAGAGCTCAAAGAGTCTCACTTTGGACCACTTTTTATAATGTCACAAGAGAGTAGGCTTTAGTCATAGAAATTTTCCATCCTGACCTCAATTCAGGTCAGCAACTTTCTTTGAAAACTCAGTAATAAAAACGTTGTCCCACTTGTGTTTTTTTTTTTTTTTTTGTTTTGTTTTTTTTTGTTTTGTTTTTGTTTTTGTTTTTTTTTGTTTTTTTTGTTTTTTTTTTTCCAGGCAAGAAAAATAAGTTTCCAAGGCTGTTAGTTAAAAAACTGGAGCTCGTTAGACAACAGCAGTTCCTGGGAACTGACAGATTGACAGTCTCGACACCTCTAGCCTCTGTGCCTATAAAAAAAAAATGTATCATATTCCAATTTTAAACTGATGGAAATTCTTGATCAGGTTACCTAAATAATGGCTTTTTTAAAGATTGTTTTGAACATGATAAAACAATATTATAGGAGAGAAAGTCTGTGCCACAGCAGTACATGTCTAGCTAGTATACACACTCTAACATATAGTACTATATTCAACAATAATAATAACATAACATAAATAATAAACATTACAATAAAGTGCAACATTGTGTCTAGAATTCCTGTTGCAGTTGATGACCACCCAAACCAAATGTCCCACTAGTGATGTTCTCCAATCTTCATCACTCTTTCCAAGATGATTTCTGTGCTATGTATCTTTTCTGTACTCTGTATCCCTTCTGTACCGTGGTGAATAGTGATTAGGGCTCTGTGTCCATTGCTCCAGATGTATTCCAGCAGTCGACACAAATCATCTTGCTGCAGTGATTTTTTTCACTAGTGCACAGTTCATCCCAAAGGGGTTGGGCAGTAAATCTCAACAGTATGTGTAGGTAGATTGTAGTAATTCCTGTGTTGTAACAGGAACCTGGATAATTAAAGTCACATCCCCTGATATTGGGTACTTATTTCTATAAGACTAATGAGCATTTGTCAGATCACAGTCCAGCCTATATAGTTACAAAGGCATATTTGACATTTCTGCAATGGAAATTATGTTCATGTGGAAAAAATGTTTAATCAGAGAAATTTTTATGTACTCACAAAGTCGTGTATTCAACTGGATGAGTGAATATTAGCCTGCAAGGAGGTGAATAAATTGCAGGCAGTACCTAAAAGTACATAACAACATGGGTTCTCTTCATAGAACAGTTTCTTGCAATATGGTGAGACTTCTTCCCTTATACTCAATTTACACAGAATGTTTCCAAGTAGGCAGTTTTTGCACATTTTGCAAGTCAAGATGTTTGCATTTGGGCAGATGTGGAGTTGTTTCAGCATAACTAGTTACCACCAGTTTATCTAACAGAGGAACAAGGCCACTGGGTCCAATATTAAAAGAAGTGGCCAGCTACTAAAATTTAGAAAACAACTATATGAACAGCTGCCTTCAGACTGCCCTAATTCTGCTCCTTCTCATCCTGGCACCCTCCAATGAGCACTTTAGGACCTGTGGAGCCACATGGAGGGTTTTCAGGGGTTGCTCTGGAGGGTCTACGAGTGGCTCTGAGACCTGGAGATAGAGAAGCAGGAGTGGAAAACTGCAGCAGTGGCTGGAGGGGCTCCAGAGGGAGCAGCGGGGGCAGGAATGTCGGGGTAACAACCTCATTATTTGGGTGGGCTCCATGGAGTTGGAGCTGTTAGAATTTCAGACGGAGCAGGAGCAGAGCAGGTGCAAGACTATGGTTTTGGCAGATGAGAAGTCGTGGCTGTAGGTAGAGGAGCAGAGGTGGTGGGAGCACGGTGAGGCCAAAGGCTGGGAGTGGGTGCTGAAGGAGCAGCTGAAAATCATGAAGGCCTGCCTGAGCCTGATGAAAGAGCATCTGTGGGTTCATGTGGACCACGTGGCTGGGACTTGGAAATATTCCAGAAAACCCTCCTGGAAGAGCAGAAAGAGTAGTGCTTCCACAAGCCAGGACCTCAAGAAGAATATCCCTGTGTTCTGCTGCCGGTGGTTCCAAAGGAGTCAGACTGGCAGCAGGGGCTGCAGCACCTGCACTTCAACCTCCAGGAGCCCGGGGCTCTAGTGCTGAAGTGGCCCAAAGGTGTCCCACGTGGGTAGGGAGTGAAGACCAGAGCTCCACTGCACTCTTGTGTTCCCACCCAGAGTTTACCAAAGTATTTCAGAAGATTCATCTGCTAATCCAGGCAACCCTGGACAGGTATGCATCTTCACCTAAGGCAGGATGGGAAGTTTTTTCCTCCAGTTCCCTGGAAATCTACAACAAATCTCTGTGGGATATGATGTTGGGAAAGGGGGATTGTGGAATACAGCTGGAAATCTAAAAGACTGGCCTGGGCAGCAACATCATGTGCAAAAAATTATCTAGATGTCCATGATGCAGGAGAAGAAGGTGCTGGATCTGCTGCAATGCACGTATGCCAGGCTTAACAACCATAACAACCATTCATCCCATAGCTGCTCCATGTGCCAACTATGTGTCCTTGGGGAGCACTGTGCACCTGATATCCCCCACAACTGCTCCCTGACTCTTGTGCACCTGACTCAGTAAGACAGCCTTGACAAAACAGCATCTGGTGGGAACTGGCTCCAGGAAACTCAACCCATAAACTCTAGCCTCAGTGCCCTGAGGCCCATCACTGTCACCCTCTGAAAAAAAAAAAAAAAAAAAAAAAAGGCACAGTTCCATGCACTGGAACAGCAAACTGATGGGGCTTCTACACTACACCCTATGGCTCAAACTTTGGTATGGTCTTGGTGATCCCTAGAAATGGAAAAAGAAGAGAGAGAGGGAGACAGAAGAATAGAGGGACAAATACAATCTATTAGCTGTCTCTAAGAGTTGGGCATAATCTATAATTCTATACAATGTGCAAACCTATTACCAAAACGAAAAGCAGAATGATTAACATCAAAAGGACAAGCAAAAGGTGCAACATTTTGTTAAAAATCCTTATTGCTGTTGGCAATGACTCAAATAAAATATCCCACCAGTGGTGTTCCCTGTCTATCTTCACTTGCTCCATCACTCAGTGGCCGCCTTTCATATTGTGATGAACAGAACCAGACTTCTTTCCGTTGTCTTGAGCTTGCTTCAACAGCTGTCTCAGGCTGTAATATGGCAGCTTCTTTTCATGCCAACCGGAACAGGTTGTTAAGATGGGAACAGGACATAGATTTCAGCAAATGGTGAGAGGTAACTGGAGCTCAATTACAACTGTGAGCCTTAATTTGAACTAATTTACAAACACAAATGTTAGTTTGATTACTTGTATCTACAATAATGTTGTCTACAAGTACAAAATAGCAAGGGGTTCTTATTCAGGATGAATTCTCATCCGTTCCATCAGGCCACACTCTATGCTCCAGGGGATAGAATATACCTGCACTGTGATTTAATCCTGGCACAATGATTGGACATATGGTATATACCAAAGGATTGTCTATTACTAAAACAAAAACCGTGCCTTTAATGTTGGTGAGGTCTAAAGTGAAATTAACTAGTTACCACAAACAGTGGAATTTCCTTCCAGATTTAGCTGGGTTATTCCAGGTTACCTTTTGAATTTCAGAGGAAAAATTGCTTTGAACTCCTTTATAATTTCTGCCACAACAAATTGCACCCACAGCTGATAACCATCCATGGTGTAGAATGTATTATGGGTACCAAACTGCTTAGCATAAATAAAAGAAGTTAGGGTCTCCCCTCTGTGGGTCAAGCTTGCTTGTGCTTGTTCATGTGTGAAGCAAATTTGGTTCATGCTGACAATAATCATACCTGCAAGGAGGATAAGCTGTCCTTCAGTGCTTAACCTGATCTTCAGTAGGGATGTGCTGACATCATTCCTAGGAAGAGAAAACAAGTGCCTACAAGCCTCAGCCAGGTTTGTTTAACAGCTTGGACTAATGACACTGAGAATATGTTTTGTCTCTTTATACCCAGTAGAATTGAGTAGTAAAGATCGCTTTGGTCCATCAGGACCATTTTGGCCTTGACATCCCTCAGGTGGAATCTTGTCTTCTATGTCACAAAGTGCTTCCCACACTGCTGTTCCTGCTTTCCTCACTTTTTCAGGGGCTCAGGGTGATCTCCTGCAATTAGAGTTGTCCTCCACAAGCAGGACACTTTCTGAATTTGAGTCACCAGTTCTGCAAAACAGCACAGCAGTGATTAAAGGCACAGTATTGGCATTCAATTTTTCTGTAATAAACCCGTAAGCCACAACTTTCAGTTCGCCTTTTTCACCAGCCAGACAAGAGAGTTAGAAAGGGAGTGTGAGTGGTTGTACCTCTTTTCTGCAAATCTATTACCACACTGTTAAGTGTCCAAGCACCTATCAGTTTTTTGAATGTTGGACAGGCAATATTGGGTACCTCAACTGTTAGTGGCACCAAATCAGCCAGAACTTCAGAAATCTCACCTTGCTTCACAGCAAACATCCAGGACTGAGACACACCAGCAATCCTTGTATCAGAGAGTGCAGGCACTGCATGGAGCAAGCACACTACAGTCTGAATTTCTTCTGGGGCTGGAGTTAACATTTGAACCAAAGTACCACATCTGCCATCCAGCAAACACCAGATTATATAGTTCAGAACACTGAAACACAAATTTATATTGTGATCTTTTATTTCAAAGCAAGTAGTCAGCATATTTCTCACATAGGAACAGTATATTAAGCTTAGCAGCTTGGCAGATAACACTAGCTCTGTTTAATTTGGTGTTTTTAACTCTTTGCCATCTGGGTCATAGACTCAGCTTCTTGACATATCACTGTGTTAATACTGAATGTAAAGCTCCTGTTTCTATTAGAAATTTTATTAATTGTTAAGGAAAACCAATTGTAATTGGAATGTTTGAACCATTATTATGTATTCTTTGATAGATTTCCACTTGCTGGATTTCAATATCACTTGGTTTGTGGACATAATGCCCTGACAAAACAATCACCTGAACTGGAATCTGTACAATGCTGGGTGAATTGGGAACTTCCTTAAGCATCACCTCTACCTTTTCTTCCAATTTTTGGGTTTTTTTCTTCCTTTGTTCCTTCAAAGGTTTCTGCAGCTGCTCAAATTTCAATGACAGTAATAATTCACCTGCTTTCCTCCCCTCTATTTCCTTTCTCAGATCTTGTTTCTTTCTACTATGGTTATCCTAATTCCCCAACAATTATCTTACCTTACACTCTGCCAAAGCAAGAAGAGTCCTAAAATTATCATTGTCAGTCATAAGTTTATCAAATTGTATTCTCAACCTATCTCCTGTCTCTCTCTCAAAACCAGTTTTGTCCTTAATACCTCATTTTCTGTCAGTTTTTTTTTTTTGGTGAGCCAACTTATATATTTCTAACTGCTGTTCCCCTGTTCACTTACTAAGGACAGTAAGAATTTCCCAGCTCCTGATTAACAACACCAGCTTGTGGGGCCATAGGAATGATAATTCTCTCAGGACACTGTGGAGTTCTAATTCCTGTGTCATCCTATTTATCCCATCTGTGGCAAGGGAGTGTGACTTTCCTTTTCCCCAGGCACTGTACTACCTTCTCAAGAACAGCAGCAGATAATTCATGCATCATTCTTGAGAAACTCCCTTCTGCAATCCTTCCACACACAGCACATTCCATCAGACTCTAGGACCTTGCTGCTCCTGTTTGGGAGGTCCGCCTCCCTGCTGCAATTCCAATCTCCTGATTGCTGTTACTGTAGCCAACTGCTCTTGAACTATATCCCCTCCACATAAAGGGTCTTCCCTGATTCCCTTGTGCACCTCTCTGTCAGGTTAATGCTCACCTAAAGTGGTCTTGTAGTTGTATCACAAAGTGTTTTATCTGTCAAACCTTCGATCAGAGGAAACATCATATCTGGATTGGCAACCAGTGACACAGCTGAGGGCTGTCCCAGAACCAACCATCTGTCATTCATCAATTGCAAACCTGCTGCCTCCTGTGCATTCTCCATCACATGATCTGTAGCTGGGGTCTCTATCCTGACCTGGATCTTCCCTCTCTAAAGGATGCCAACCTCCTGCCCAAGCAGACAACCCTCTGAGGGTTCTGTTCCTCTTGGACCTCTGCCTCAGACAACCTGATTCAATCAATTCCATCACTTTCCAAGCACATTCAGTTTAAGATATCTGTGAGGCTCTGCTATCCTTTCCCTGGAACTTTGCTGTCTTGGCCACTGTAAATAGCACAATTTCAGTAACAGTTGTCTAGCCCTGACCATCACTAAAAATTTCTAAATCCTGACTCGCCCCATGAAATTTTCTCTCTCACACACACATCCTGAAGCTCTGCCTGAAGCCTGGTAATATGGCCACATTCAGCAGTGAGGAATGCCTCTGCCTGCAGCCTGCTCTCCTTTCCGTGATCATGCTCACCAATGAGCAGCCCCTTCGCTTACATGTTGACATACCTGTATTTTTGGGCAGTGCTTAAAGCTGCTTCCAAAAATGCACCCAAAATTCTTCACATTTCCGTTTCCATAACTTTTGTTCATTTAACACCACATTTGTCTGTTTAAATTCAGCCTCAGGATTATGCCAATTTCCATTTGCCCATTCTCTCAACTTTAGGAAAATCAGGGAGCAGTCAAACACTGACAATTCCTGGACAGTCTTGGCTTACAGTTGCTCCGATCTCTCCTGGCTGTTAACAGCCACTTCCCAGTGCTCTCTAGCCAGAAATCACAGGTGGAGTGGTAATATCCCAAAGGGACCCCTTCAACAACAGCATATCATCTGTGATGGCCCACCCTTAAGGGGAAGGAAGCCTCTAAGATTTGTGAATGCCCATTGGATGAAAGGCATAGCAAAAGTCAGAGGGTCCACAAACAATTAGAAAGTTCTATTAGCAAATTACACACCTGGCATGAAAATTGGTATGGTAGTCCCTGACCTACTATATAAGCACACAGCAATGGGTTTTAGATAAATGGTAAGGTGAAAGGGAAGAGAGAAAGAGGGAGGCATGTGAGCAAAAGAAACAAAAAAGGAAAAATAAATAGGAAAAGAGACATATAAAAAAGAGAGGTAAGAGAGAAGAGAAGAGAAGAGAAGAGAAGAGAAGAGAAGAGAAGAGAAGAGAAGAGAAGAGAAGAGAAGAGAAGAGAAGAGAAGAGAAATAGGAGAAAAGAGAAAAAAAGAGTGAGAAAATGACCTTACCAGCCCTGGTTCCGCCACTGGTCCAGATGATGGGATGTCAGTCCTGGTTTCAGCACCGATCCAGCTGATGGGATGTTGATCCTGGTTTTAGAGTTGATGCAGCTGTCTTGGTCTGGTTGATGAGACGTCCAGGGTTCTGAGGATGCTCCCTGGGCATTTATAGGCAGATTTCCCCACCCCGAAGATGGGTTTCTCGCTTTCCATGTAAATTAGTTCTCATGCGCAGTCCGTTCTTTCAGACCTTACTGGAAGTGGGTTGGAGGGCTCTGGGGGTCTTGGCTGGTCTTAATCCCACCCTATTGTCCATGCTCATTTCCTGCCACTCATTCTTGTACTGTGCACTGTTGTGGTTGTTTGTCACAGAAAAATGCCCTATCTCTGCTTGCCCCCCCCCCCCCCCCCTTCTGCAGCCAAAACTTGATCTTTCTCATGGCTGTGTTAATAACAACAATCCTTGGTTATTCCCAACAATTCTTGTCTGTTATTTCCAACAGACCTTGGTTTCCTCCACAGCCATCTGGTTATCTGGTGTTTGAGATACACACATTACCCCCTTATCTTCAGGGAACTGAGAACTCAAAAAGATCTCACTCTAAAAGATCTCACTCTTGTTTAGAGGGTCCCAAAAAAGTGGGCTTTAGTTATGGTAGTTTTCTACCCTGCCTACAAATTGAGTTTCTTTGAAAGTTCAGTAACAGAAATATAATTCCTCTTAGCTTGTTATTCAAGCAAGAAAAATAAGTTTCCGAGGCTGTTTGTTAAAAAACAGATCCCCCTTAGACGCCTGTTAGTTCCTGGGAACAGACAGTGTTTCTTGATTAGCTTAAGAGAGGCTTAGTCTAGCTGCAGTTTGCCAAGGCCAAAGCTTAATGAGCACTTCTCAGAGTGCAGCCACAGGAAGGGGAGAGAGATGCATCACCACAGTCCATCCCGTAACTATAGCTTCTCTGCATCTCCATAGACAATCTATATAGGCACACAAATACTATAGAAAAGCGGATCTAGAGGGACAGCACATTAACACTGCTTGGGATTTTCCTTCCTCTTACATCCACTGTGTCTGTGTAACCAAGAACCTAGGTTACTGGATAAAAACCAACTTTAAGGTCGTGATACTTAATTGAAATGACCTTTAAAAACATTCAATTTATGACTCAGGCATACAGCAACTTCATGTGGTAAGGGCTGACACAAAGATAACTTTGGCTTAAGAGCCTGCAAAATCTCCTAGTTTCAGTTCACAGAAAAAAAAAAATTAACAATATCATGTTCCAGGACTTATTTCAAAGTTAATTCTTTCTTTTTACATAACAATGAGGTGAAAATCCATAGTCTTATAATGTCCTAACTTTTTTAAAACTTCTCTGCTGAATGATAATAAATAATTTTCAGCCTTGTGACACACAGTAACCTGTAACAAGATCCTAAATCTCCTAAGACTGCAGAGCCATCTTCACATAGGAATAGGTGCAGCACAAGTAAAGGTGGTTGTGGAGCAGGTGTTATTAACAAAGTCAATGTAGACACCCAGATGAAGTAGCATACATTTTCAAAATTATTGACATCCTACTGATGCTTTAATGTAAATGTATGATGACAAAATTACTAGAGACTGGAGACCATTCTTCAATATGCTGCAATTCACCCACTGCAAGTTGAAGAATGTGCCCTTCTACCAATAAGTATACTGTAGAAGACGCCTTTCCTGGCATCCATATTGTTTTGTTTATATAAGAAAAAACAACCCCCCCCTCAAAAAAAAAGCATCAAAACCCCCAAAACTGCTAAAAATAAGTGCAACAGCATTCCTGAACTTGTGCAGTACTGCAGTTTTCATTTCAGTTAACATGTTTCACACAAGAAATCAAAGCAATCTTGCTGGCCTGCATTCTTAATAAGATGCCATCACATTTTATCAGCTGCTGGCATTATGAAGGCAAATGTTTGTTGTTACCTAAAATTACCTTAAACATCAATAAAACAAACTGAAGGGAATGTGACTGCTGTGAATTATTGTGATCACAGGGAACACAAATGCTCATATACACCTGATGCATTGTTTGCTGCATCATTTCCCAACTTTGGCTTATAAGCTTTTTATGTTTCCTTTGTAAGGACTTTTGTCTAAGGCAGACCAAAGACAAGGGGAAGCCTGCTATCAGCTTCAAAGGTCATTGAATAAAATCAACTTGATTTCAGTCAAGTGCAAGTAATTTGACAGCAGATAGCATATTACAAAAGGATAAAACACCCATGCACTGACTTCAGCTTAACTGTGCAGCATCTGAGAGGAAAGATTTGTTTGGTGTTGAACAGTGCAAGATTGATTTTCACTCTCTGCCTTCCAAAGAGTTACAAGCTCCTCTTGTAGGACATGCAGAACCATGTCCCCCAAAAGGAGCACAGTTTAATCTCAACAAGTCTGCATTTTCCTGAGTGCTGGAACAACATGGCTATCATCTGCTGTGCAATGTGAGGGGCCATGGGGAGGGGAACATTATTTTGCTGGACAGAGGATTTTCAAATTTATCCATGACCTCACTGTTCTTTGGTGTGTAGATGGATTCACTGCTTTTCTGTATTTTTCACAGGTGTGCATCCAGAAGATATTTCAAACTTCAAACTGTGTGTGAGCAAAACCACTTTCTAAAAACTTAAAATGCAGCAAAAGCTTCAAGCAGTGCTTGAGGCCTTCTGGTCTTCTAACCAGAAATAAAATCAGCAAGCCACAAAACACAAACCCATGATAAATCAAGTTTGATTTACTCCAGTACTCTGAAATAGAGAAGGTATGCTTAAATGACCTTTCCTAGTCATTTAAGTCCTAGGAAAAACTTTCATTTCTTTCTACTTGTGAGGGAACTAATTTTTGTGAGTAAAAGTTCAAGATTTAAGAGAATACAGGCAAATAGCCTGTATTCCACCACACAAAGAGCTAAGGTTAACTAAAATAAAACTTTTCCTTTGAATATTTTTTCCTAAATATTCAGAGATGCAAACTTAAGAAGAGAAAGAATAAAGCTGTTTTGGATTGTTGTGTGAGGATGAAGAATAAATTTTTCTACTTCCAGCAAGTCATTTTGCATATATGTAAGCATGAACATTTTCTCAGGAGAAGCAGACCAGCTGCATTATACAAGTTAGATAGCTGAAAAGTTATTTGAACATTCCTGGGGTTATTTTTGAAAATGTGTTTATCTGTGTTTATCTCCTCCGTTTCCCTCTCCCCCTTTCTCCACAAAAAACAAACAAACAAACAAACAAACAAAAAAACCAACCCCCCTCCCAAAAAAACACACACACAAAAAAAAAAAAACAAACAAAAAAAACCCAAAAAACCAAAACCCCACAAAAACCCCAAAAAATCCAAACAACAAAAACCACCAGAAATCAAACTAAAACAAAGCCAAAAAAACCCCACATGTTCTGTCTGAGATCAAGGCTTTTGCAGATGCCTGCTTGGAGTAGCTTCGTCCAGCAGCTGTGCAGGCTCTGGTACTGACATGGTCTCTCTAACAGGCTGCCCCACTCACTTGGCACCTTGCTGGGAGGCAGAGGCACCTGGGAGGTGTTCTGGAACTTTTTCACTGAGTTTCCTTCCACAGGCAACCTCCATTATTAAAAGACAAAGTTGCTTGTTCATTTCTTTCATGTCTTTTGAGACAAGATGGGAAGACTCTCCCCACCCCCCCCCCCCCCCCCCAGAATGTAGGGGTCTCTGCACCTTCCAAGGTGAAGCAATTTCTTGTAGGAGGCACATGGCTGACAAAGTTGCACTCATATGAAGTGTAAGTGATGGGCAGAACCCCAAGAACTGAGGAATATTTTGTCCAAATGGAAATAAATAACAAAGGAAGTTCTTTGGTATGGGCACACAAAACCACAAGAAAAAAAGAAAAAATGAAATCAGCACATTCATATGATATCTGTCAGCACCAGATTTTGTCATTATTTAGTTAGTTGAATATTGCATTTATTATGCTGATGGAGTTCAGAGGCAGCTGCCAGGCCTTAATCCAGGTTCATAAATTGTACCATTGTGGCCTCTGAGCACCCAAATGTTACACCCCTAGGATGGCATTTAATTTTTCAGTCTCTGCTCTTCTAGTGTAAATTAGAACAGTTTTTCACATCTTCTCTTCACCTGGCTAAAGAGCTGTTCAAGGTGTAGCACAGAGCATTTCACTGAGTGTGAGGCAGTGTTCACTCCATCCTTTCCTGTCCTGCAGGCATACAACCTTCACAGCTCTGTCTTAACCTTTCCACATGCACATTACCACATCCTGAAGGAACCTCTGCCATGCCCCAGAATTTTTCAGTGCCTGCTTTGCCACTTTAGGAATAGTTGGAAAGGAACCACGAGGAGCAGACTCTCCTTTCAGATACCCAATATACTGATAGTGCTCATGCATTTACTTCGCCATCATTTCCTGTGCACATTCTGCCACCTGAAATGCCTGCTCAGGTGCCAGGCTTTCCCAGCAGTGCAGATCTGCCTTGTTAACACCTTTCACTTCAGGGGGACAAACCAAAGAGTTGAACCAGCTAAAGGGCAATTCAGTGTTGTGGTGGTTGACCTTGGCACCCACCAAAGTGCTCCATCTCTCCCCCTACTCAGTGGGGCAGGGTGAATAAAATATGAATAAAAACTCATGGATCTCTGAGACTGGTAATTTAATTCAGTAAAGCAAAGTAGCACATGAAAGCAAAGGAAAACAAAAATATTTACTCTCTACTTCCCATCATCATGTGATAGCCAGTTGCTTTCTGGGAAGCAGGGCCTCAGAACATGCAGTGGTTGCTGCAGAAGACAAACCCTTTAAAAATTAATGTGCCCCCCAGCTCCTCCTTTCTCTTGGCTTTTATTGCTGAGCATGAAGTGACACGGTATGGAATATATCTTAGGCCAGCTTGATCAGGTGTCCTGGTGATTTCCTATTCCAACCCCTTGCCCACTTCCTAGCCTAAGAGCCTCAGGGTGGGTGGATTGAAGATGGTGCTGTTCAAACACATCTTGGCAATAGCCAAAACCAGGTGTGTTACCAGCACCATTCCCCTAGAAAAGCACAGCACCATGAGCACTGCTATGAGGAAATCTAACCCCATCCATCCATCTCTGAACCTACAGGACCTAACCCCATCCATCTCTGAACCTACAGGACCTACTGACCAGGTGGTTTGGTTTTGTCCATTTGTCCATTTTGTCCATTTGCCCAATAGCAATTACATTATTTTCATTATCTAGACACCGTTGTAGCTGCCACAGAGCAGGACACTTAACACTGGTTTTACTAAATGTGTTTACAAAAATGTGTCACTAACCCAGGGCAATGTGCACACAAGTGAGTTACTGTGCTGATTTTTCACAATTGCCCAGCAGTGTCAGGTGTACCTGTGGTGTAGGGGACCAAAAGGTGCTGAAAAGGGTGGTGAATCACATGGCTAAAAATTCAGTCAAAGAACTTAGCATTTTGGAGCATGGCAACATATACAGTCTAATGCTGCATCCTACACAAGAAGTTTTAAAAGTTCTTTTCTGTCTCATAGCTGTGAATGTGTTGCCCCAAAAAAGGCTCTTTTACCTAGTATACAAGAGACCAATACACACATGGACTCAAGGTATTTGATTAATTTATAGTTCTGTGAGGAAGAAGGGGCTGGGTGGCAAATCCACAAAGCCAGCACCAGCACCAAAACTTTTCACAATTTATTCATCTTTAGCAAACAAAGTCATTAATGTTCTTTGCAATCAATGACAGCCTCCTTAGAAGTTGAAGAATGGAGAAAATATGTTGTAGAGTTTTGGTTTTGATGTTAACTTGGTAAACGGGATGAGGTTTGTTTTATGCTGATGTTTTTAGGACATTGCATAGAGATCCAGGTATTCAGAAAAAGTGCAAATTTGGAACAGATATGGTGACACCATGTATGCACATGGAGGAGAAAGAGGCAAGAGATTGTATCTTCCACAGAGGATGAATCAAAAGGATACAGATCAAAACAATGAATGCTTGGCAAATGAGAATTTTAGAATTTTAGTCCTTTTGTGGGTTGGACTCAGGGACATAGTCAGCCACTGATACCAGGCACTTGTAAGACAAACAGTGGGGACAGAAGGCCTGCCAGTTTTTGCATATGCCCCTTTTACTGCTTCAGATTTGTTGGATTGGAAATTATCTGTTGGTTCATACTGAGAGAATTCTCAAGGAATGTATCAGCTTTTGGAAGCTGCTGTACTGACTCATAATCCTAAATGGGGGCGGACATGCAGTCTATATTGAATACATTTTACTGTGGAAGAGAAGAGATGGGTGTTAAAGAAGGTGAAAGAAGAGGGATGTGCAGGATGTTTGGGGTCTAAAAGGTACACACACACACACACATATCCTAAATCCATGTGCTGTTTATAAGCAGGAAGGATAATCTAGAAAATGTAAATGTTATGATGCTGGCGAAATTTTTACAAGCACAGGGAGCTGGGGAAAAAAATTGGTGAATGCCCAGCAGATCCCCTAGTTACAGTAAAGCCAGTGAATGGAACAGTAGATTTTTGATTGACAGCAGAGCCACACATTCAGAAAAAAACATGTGCAAGGGTTTGCTAGTTTACAGCAGTGATTGTTAGGGCAATAGGAAAAAAGAGTTTTACAGACATTCTTACAACTCATGGAGAATGAATTATTAGAGATACTAAACTGTCTCGCAGGTTTCTGTATGCCAGAATGTCCCTTCCCTTTGTTAAGAAAAGATTTATAATGCAAATTAAGTGTTTAAATAATTTCTTTTTGAAAAATTTGTACAGCTGCACATCTCACAAGAAAACACATGAAAGACTCAAATCTGTCTTCTAATGAGCCAGACCTCATAGGATCCTGAGTATGATATCCTGGATATGGTATTGAATGTTGCTTAGGTGAATTTAATGTCAGTAAAGAAGTTCTCAGGAGTATGGGCTGGTAGAGGATTTAAGAGAAATAAACCAAGTAAATGTGGAAAAATACTTATTTGACTGTTTTAGATTTCAAAATTGCTTTCTTTTGCATTTCAGTGAATGAGCAGAGAGAACCTCTTGTATTTGAGATGGAAAAATCCAAAAAGATAAAGAAAAGTGCAGCTATGCTGGGGAGTAGCACCACAGAAATTATAAAAAAAACCACCAAAACAATCAAATAAACCCCACAATATGCTCTGCTCTCTTTAGTAATATATTTGAAATAGATTTGGAACAATGGTAAGGTAACATTAGAAGTGTAATTGTATTGCAATGTCTGGATGAAAGATTGATTGGCAGAAACACTGAGATGTTAAAAAAGTAATTTCGGAAGTTTGGTGGACTGCTTTGTTTTGGGAGCAATGGGTTAAAAGCAGAAGACTATCAAGGAGGATTGGAAAGTATTCAAGTGACCTTGCAGCTGAGAATAATCCTTGATAAGGCAGTGTGAACAACAGCCAGTGATCCTCTGGCATAGGCTGAGCATAACAGTGTTTGTGTGTGATCCTCTGCCCAGAACTTGCCTTGGGAATCCCTCAGTTAAGTGAGAAAAACAGAAAATAATTTACTCTTTGTATTTTAGACATGGGTTTGTGGCTGTCCTGACTACCTGTGCCAGCTCACATAGAGTGAATCAATAAGGTCTCACAAAAATGACGGAAGAAGAAACTCAGATGTTATGACATGCCATAAAAGCAAAGATGCAGTTCCATGCAGCTATAATAACAAGGAAAGCCCTTATGGGAGAGGGGGTAAAGGGAAATAACTTCAGGGGAAATCGGTTTCTCTCATTTGCCTAAAAGTGGATACTGTAAGTTAATTTATACTTTTTCAGGATAGCCAAAGGAATTCCCTTGCAACACCAGTCAAGCCAGGGAGGTTGTTGAAATTTTACTGGAAGTAATAATTCCTAGATTTGGAATTCCAGAGGGTTTCTCTTCCAACAAAAGGCCTTATTTCACCATAGAGGTGCAGGGACTGTCTAAACTCTTTCAGTTTAAGTGGGATTTGCACAGCCCTTGGAGACAACAATGTACTGGAAAGGAAAAATGGATGAATCATACTATCAGAAGAAATTGCAAAACTGTGTCAAGAAATTCACATGAAGGAGGAAGATGTATTTCCTATTGCTTTAATAAGAATTTGAATCATCCCATGTCCTTGGCCGGGGTGAGACCATTTGAAATTCTGAATGACAGATTGTGTTCAGTCAACACTGTGGTGATGAAAGGTGATCAAATGCAGGTGAAAGGTGATGATGAGTTGAGAAATTATCTGTTGTCTCTCTTATGGGTTTTGTCCTCTCTGTACAGGCATCTTAACCAGCAGTCATCTGCAGCTTTCAACCAGGATGTTGAAAGGCACAAGTTTATGTGTGAACTTGGAAAGATCCAACCTTATAAAAAAAAGTGAGAAGCTCCTTATGTTGTCTTATAGAAGAAATATACAGCTGCAAAAGTAGAAGGAATTAATTCCTGGATTCATTACACTCAGGTAAAAAAGGATCCCAACATCTGAACAAGATAAGTGGATTTCACAACAACGTTAACTACAAGATATTAAACTACAACTGACTGAAAATCTTAAATGAATTGCACTTGGACCGAAGAAAGTGTTGGGAGCATTTAGATTGTCCACAGGGACTTATATTACTATTAATAGGCATTTATTGGTGTGGAATTTTTTTATTGCTGAATAGATCTGGAAATTCAAGAACTTAATGTGTTTATAATACGTTGTTTTTGCCTCAAGGTAAAACAGGGAAATCTGGTCCTACAACTTATGCAATCATTTGGAGCAATGCACAGCTTTAGCAGTGCTAAACACTCAGTTACAGGCCACTCTGAAAATGGCCATCTGAAAGAATGATACCTGTTATGGTTTTACTGAAATTTGGAACTGGTTGACATCCTGGTTCCCTGATCTGAATTTATAGGTCAAGAAATTTTTATCTCTGTTACTTAAAGTATTGGTGGTGTTTGTTTGCATCTATGCAGTTACCCAGTGCATGTGTATATGTCACTTGGGGATATTGGAATCAGAAGGGTGAGACTAGTCTAAGAAATTGCTTAGATGAATGTCAAAGAGAAATCATTGCAAAATGTGGTATATGTAAAAATTTCCTTAAGAAAGGATATCCTTAATGTTTGGTCTCTGTGTACTTTCAAGCCTAATCAATAAAAAAAAGAGATTTAATCTGTGGAACAGAAAGCAGCCAACAAAGACCTAAGTGATGGCCAGGTGTTGGAAAGGCAGGTTATTTGTTGACAGAATTGCCTCATTAAGGTCTTGATAGCTCCAGTGACCTCAGACCTAGGGGAGGTTAGCAAGGCTTGGGAAGAAGGATGTACCACTGATGGTAGACACAAAGAATGGAGAATTTATGGGCACAAGAACACTTGGGAGAACCCCCAGGGAAAGGAACAAACTGATAAAGCCAATGCAGAAACTGTGCTGAATCAGCTCCAGTGGGGTAAAAGGCCATTCCAGCAGGGGCAGAGCAAGGCCACCCACTCAAGAAACCACCGACTGAAAAGACTGAGCCTGCAGACTAATTAGCATGAGAAGTGAGAGGATCATTACCCAACAGCAGACAGAATACTAATTATGAGGATAACTTGGTAACTTCTAGTGAATGAACACTAATTCCTTTGTTTACTAAAATATATAAATACATAAAAAAGTTGAAATGAAAAGTTGAAATGAAAAGGTCTGGTACTTATCATGCTGGCTTTGTGACTATTCCACTGAGCCCTTGAAGGTACAAGAGGGTGATCCATGCACTGAGTGAAGCTAATTATTTACAGTTCTGTGCAGAAAGGCGGGGGCTCAGTGGAATATTCACAAAGCCAGCATGATAAGTCCCAGACCTTTTCATTTCAACTTTTCATTTCAACTTTTTTATGTATTTATATATTTTAGTAAACAAAGGAATTAGTGTTCATTCACTAGAAGTGAAGGTAATTATTTATAGAACGTATTTTCAAGACCCTATTTTGAAACAACAAAGGGATGACAATCATGAGTAGAAGTATAAGATTGTTGGTACTTGCAAACCTGTCTGTCCAGAGATGCAGTGGAGAAGCTTCCATGATGCAATAAAAATAATCTCTTTGGACCATCCTTCACCTCCGCTTCACAGAATTCACAGAATGACTAGGTCAGAAGAGACCTTAAAGATCATTGAGTCCAACCCATGCCCTAACACCTCAACTAAACCATAGCACCAAGTGTCATATCCAGTCTTTTTTTGAACACGTCCAGGGAAGCTGACTCCACAATCTCCCTGGGCAGGCCATTCCAGAACTTTATTACTCTTTCTGTGAAAAGAATGATAATTCTTCCTAATATCCAACCTATATTTCCCTTGACGCAGCTTGAAACTGTGTCCGCTCATTGTGACATTTTTTGCCTGGTGAAAGAGAGACCGACTCCGGCCTGAGTACAATTACCTTTCAGGAACTTCCTTACCATCCTTGTTTTTTCTCTCTCTTATGAAGTTGTCAGTGTCACCTAAGGCCACCCCTCACCAATCAAACCCATTTCTAAAGACCACATGGCCAACATGGCTAAGCTCCTTTACCCCATGTTCTTATTTCCACTGAATTCTGAGCAGTCCAGCCTGCTCCCTCAAGAGTTTCTTCATAAGAAGGCAACATTCGCTGTGAGGGTGGTGAGGCCGTGGCACAAGTTGCCCAGAGAAGCTGTGGCTGCCCTATTCCTGGAAATGTCCAATGCCAGTTTGGATGGGATTTGGAGCAACTGGTCTGGTGGAAGGTGTTCCTGCCCATGGCAGGGGGTGGGGGAGTTAGATGATATTTACAGTCCCTTCCAATCCAAAACATCCTGAGATTCCATATAGTGTCTGTATGGAGAGTAGCAGAAGGAATGAGAAGATAATTGGCATAACTGTCAACCCCAATTGCTAAAACGGCTTTAAGATGATGCTTCATCAAAGAGTTAATTTATGGAAGTGGTAGGAAAACCATGAGTGTGTTTTAAACCTTCTCAGGTTTAAAACGTTCAGCTGGAGTCCCCAAATGAAAGTTCACCTCGTATGAGCTGCAGGTTTTCCTTTTATAAAAAGATGCTTCTTTTTATGAAGGAATTGTCTCCCTTTCCCCAAATTACCAAAAAAAGTACACTTTTGTTTGAGTATTGATTATGCCAGGTTTAAAAATTGAAGTAATTAGCCCAGCTTAAGAAAAATAAACTTGATGTTTTGCCCAAACAAGGAACCTCAGTTCACTGGTCACGGCTTATGGACCAAACCACACTGTATGTGTCAAGGAGGAGCCTGGGGTTTGTTTCTTTAATGCTTTTCTTTAGCCTGGTGAAAACAAGAGTGGTAAAACACTGGCACAGGTTGCCCAGAGAGTCAGTGGGACACACCATCCCTGGAAACAATCAAAATTAAGTTGGATGGGGCTTTGAGAAACATGTTCTGATTGGAGACGTCCGTGGTCTTTGTAGGGGTTTTGGACAAGATGACCTTTAATTGTGTCTTCCAACCCAAACAGATCTATGGAAAGCAGATGTGGCAAACCACCCTCCCATACACTCAGGGTTTACCCCCAACTGCCAAAGTGATTGCATGAAGAGCTCTGCCTTCCCTTAGTGGAAGAATGACTAAAAGGGTGCCTGAGAATGCTCTTAGTGGCGTCCCATTAATCCTCACCAGCAAACCTAAAATTCTGCTGATGGAATGAATCTGTACAATCCGCTTCCAAGCAATACTCAGAATAAAAGTAAATGACAAAGTAGTACCCCTGGGGGAGCACTTCATGTTAGTGCTGTGCTTTATCTCAATTGTTTGTTTCTATTTTTATTTTTCTCATCTAGCTGCAGGGAAAACTGTAGTAGCATAGAATTCTCTTTTCTGTCCACACAGAAAGCAAACTTTCAAAATAAGCATGTCTGGCTAATTTAAATAATGATTATGTTTCATTCCAAAATTTATTTTGTATACACCAATTAAAATTGTTTGTATTTATTAATAAAAATACTCTATTGCATCAAGGCATATCTAGTACACAACAACAGAAATTCATGTATTCCTGCAAAAATATTCAGTTTGAAATAGAGGAGGAAAGCATTTTCCCAGGGAGATGTCAAAATTTTTAAAAGCTTTAGATCTCATTTTCAAGTCCTTGAAACATTTCAGGATATCATTTTATTAACCTCAGACATCTCAAAATAATTTGAGTTACTACTGTCTCTGCAGCCCCAATCTTCCTCAGCTAGGGATTCTGAAGAAAACAAGAAAATTTCACCTTGAATTGACAGCCCTCCTCCTCTTTTTCTCATACTTTTCCCCCTTTCATTCCTGGATTTTCTCTTTGCCATGGTCTGAGAAACATTGCACAGTAAAATATACTTCTGCCCAATTCTTCCACTGAAGATGATTGTGCCTGAATCCCTGGAGACTTGCTGTGAAGCTTTCCATTGCTGTTTCTCAGGGACCAGGAAACTCTTGGTGGCATATCATCTGTATTTTACAGATTCCCAGACATCAGGGATGCAATTTGTAGGAGCAGGAGGGGGAGAGGTCTTCCTTCATTTTTCAAAACCTTGCAGTAGAATATAGTTATTAATGGGTTTCCATTCCCTTTCATATTGGAAGAAGCCTTTAAGGGAGCATGTTTTGCATTCAGATTAGTACAGGATCTGTCATTAACTGATATAGGGAGAGACTGCTTTTTCACCACATCTGCTGTGGCTATTATTTTTAATTACATTCCCGCTGCTGTAAATTGGTTGTGATTTGTAACCACAATATTTTAAAACAGAAGGTGAAACATGGCATATAGAGAGGCGTTTGTAAATACTAAGACATTGGTACCAACAGGAAATAAAATATTCACCTTAAACACAAGATTTGGTATTATAAAGGTAAAACAAACAGCATGTGAAAACATCGCCAAATGCAGACTAAATTAGAAACTAAATTATGTATGATGTGTGAGCAGGCAAGATGGGGTACCTACTGGATTTCACTTCCCTGAGAATTTAGACTTAGTGCCTGGTAACTGGAAATGGTGCTAAAATACAATTTATACCACTATCCATTCCCTTTTATTTCTGCCTAATTTGAAAGCAATCTGAAATTGGTTTAGTTCAATATCTTTACCACTGGACACACCTGGGAAATACTTAAATAAAAAGCAAATGGTATGATTTCAGGGATGCACTTTCCGGATGATCTTTCTGGATTTTATGAGATCCAAATGACTGATTCATGCAAGAGAGCATTCAGGACTATAAAGCAACAACAGAATTTTCAGTCTTATCAGGGAAAGGTTTTAAAACTGTATGTTCAGCCACACTTGCCAACAATGACTTCTGATATACCATACCTGCATACAGTCTTATTATCAGAATCACTGTGTTCAGCTGGGAAAGGTCCAGCATTCCAGGACTTCGTTTTTCTTAGTTAAACTTCACATTATTCTTTCTTCTAGGGAAAAAAAAAAAAAAAAAAAAAAATTACCATTGTTTCATGGCCACACATAAAAGATTTTTTTTTTTTTTACAAAAAGAGATTTTGACAGCAGACCACACAGCCATTTCACATGGAAACCTCCCCATCAAGCTTCTGATGCTACATCCCTCTTAATGAAGATGAAACCAGATGGACTTGTTATGTCCAGACTGGGTGAAATGAAACACAGATCTGAATTTTGGAACACACTTAACTCTAACTCACAGAAGCTTAGGCCTTTTTTGTTTCTTTGTTTCACCTTTTTTGTTTCTTTGTTGTATCATTTGTTCTTCAAGTAGTTGAATAGATACATTTTTAAAAAGCCTTCAGGACAAAGTACAAATTTGTATGCTGATTTACATGGTTCAGATGGCTATTGTGTTCTTAAATCAACTGTATGCTCACCAGGAATGCATCACACTTCTCTTGATCATGCTGTGCAAGTTCTAATGTTGATAAACATCTAGCCAGTTTTTATTTTCTTTTTTTTTTTTCTTTTTTTTTTTTTTTTTCTTCAGTCGATGGTTATTGAATCTGGCCAGCGACTGCCAGTACCACCAGGCATTTATAGTTTACTCTGTAAATACAGATGAGCAATGAACCACAATGCTGGATTCAACCACACCATAACACAGGAAAAGTCCAAATTTGATTCAGGCTTTGCCACATGAGCCCACATGAACAGCAATAAATATATGTGATCTAACATGTCTGGCAAGGGAATAAAACAATATTTCTACACACGAAGTTCTAAGTCTCTGAGCTGAGGCCTAAAGAGAGTTCATCAGAGTTTTTATTTTCTTGCGGAAAAAGCCGAACCAACCTAAAACCTAACAAATGGAAAAATCACCTTCCTTGTTGCAGAATGGGTGTGTTTGGGTAAGAACACTGGAAGCCATCTATTCTAGCCTCCCTCCAGCAGAGTCTCCTGGAGCATGTTTCTTGGGGTTGTGCTTGAGATGGCACTTGCATCTTTTTTGCATTGACAGAAGTGATGAGCATACATTGCAAAGGCTGAGAGAGGTGTCAGAAGTTCATTACCTGTGTTACAAGGGATACAAGTTCCCATATCACTTGCTCTGAGACATACAATCACAAAACCATAGCAACATGGAACAGTTTGGGTCAAAAAGGGACCTTAAAGACCACGTAATTGCAAGCCCCCTGCCATGGGACACCTTTCACTAGAGAAGGTTGCTCAAAGCCTCATCCAATCTGACGTTGAATGGTGTTTGAGAGCAGGCATATCAGAGTAATAATGAGTTTTGTTTGTTGTGCCAGCCTGTCAGTGTCCTCGGAGGCTGTGGCTGCCCTGCATTTGGCACTGATGGTGTTGGGGGTGACACCACATTGATAAATGTTTCAGACACCTCCTGACTCAGGTTCCTCCTGCTCTGCTTCCCTGTTGAAATGCTGCCAATCCAGGCCACGGTCGGTCCATGCTTCTGGAGGATTGGCAGTGAGGATGGACCTCTGGCTGTGAGGCTGTGACAGGCAGCAGCAGCCTCCAGACTCAACCGCTTTCCATCTGGCAGGGGCAGCCTTGATGGCACGAACTGCAACAGTGATTCCTTGGGAAGCAACCAAGGGTTCCAGATGGAACATATGGAAACTGCATTAAAACAAGGAATGGAGGGAGTCGAGCTGGGGCTATAGAGAGCACTAAGCTGGATGTCCCCTACCCATTTGTCCTCTGCCACATCTACACTGCCTCTCTGGTCCATTCTTGCACATTTGAGTTTACCTCACTCTGTAGAGGTAAACTCTGTTTTCATGGGGCAGTTTCATTTGCTGTTAATACAATTCTCCAGCCTATTTGATTTCAATTTTTTTTTTTTTTTTAATACTTGCTTGGCTGGGCACTCCAGCATTCAGCAGTCAGAGCTCTGGCAGTCTGAAGACAGCTTTTGTTGTTCTCTGGGAGCTGAGGAGAAGGGAAGGAAAGAATAGTGCTACATGCAGGTTTCTCAATTAGAGCTGGCTATATATGCATTCCTCTTTAGGACACATACTCAAGATTTATCAATGATGCTCCAGAGCTATACTAAAGGGATAAAAGAAAAAAAAAAAAGAAAAAAAAAAAAAACAAACAAAAAAAAAAAAACACACAACAAATCCAACACCAAAAACCCTGCAACCCCTTCCCCTAAAAATAACCAGAAAAAAAAACACTTTTTTTTTTTCATCTGAAGAAGTGATAAAATCAATTTAAACTGTGATTCAATGGTTTGTCTGTTTAGCATAGGCATGAAAATTTTTTGCACAACATGATAATTTTTGCACAAAAGCATGTATTTAATTTAGTTCTCAAGTAGTGACCCACTGCATATTGCAGTAGAGTAGACATTTGAAAATAGTCCAAGCCAAATTTGAAATTTACAATTGAAGGGAAAAGGAAAAGGAAAAGGAAAAGGAAAAGGAAAAGGAAAAGGAAAAGGAAAAGGAAAAGGAAAAGGAAAAGGAAAAGGAAAAGGAAAAGGAAAAGGAAAAGGGGAGGGGAAGGGGAAGGTGGAGGAGAAGGGGAAGGGGAAGGGGAAGGGGAAGGGAAGAGGAAGTAGAAGGGGAAGTTCAGGGAAGGGAAGTTCAGGGAAGTTCCGGGAAGAGAAAGGGAAAGGGAAAGGGAAAGGGAAAGAAACCTTTCCAGGCTACTTTGGATTCTGCTATAAAACAAATAATAATTTGTCTTCCAGTGAAACTGCAGTTGAACACTGAGAGCTGATGATCAAATCACAGAAACTAATTCACAGTATAAGAGTTTCTTAGAAACCTCATGGATTCATAGAACCTCATGGATTCTTGTGTAGCTCTTATTTTTTACATATATCTAACTTGACTGCTATTGTTTGTTAAAATAAAACTACAGAATTTAGTATTTCAAATTGTTGTGTTTCTTTTTTAACACAACACTTCTTAAAAGCTTCTTTTTACAGGGAAGTGCATAAGGAAGTGTTCACAGTACTTCCAGTGGCTGAATAACATACAGCATGGGACATTATTCTGAGATTCTTGTGTTACAACATTTAAACATTGATTTTACATCTGTAGAGGTTGTGTTACATATGCATCCATACCTTGGAGGGTATTTTACAATATATTGCTGTGAATAAGCAATACCAGGGGAAACTCAGAAACTGAGAGTCTAAACTTCTGGGTTTGGGCTTAATATCACTCAAACCATAGACAGTGGGGCTGCACTCCTGCCAAGGCCCTCCATTACACCTCTCTGTGCTCATTTCCCATGGAAAATGAGGTCAGTGTAGGAGCAGAGCCAGCAGAAAAATGGTTCAAAGGCTGATGCTCACAACCAGCACCCACAGGCTTTTCTGTCCAGAGTGGGTTGGGCTGCACAGAGGGAACTCCAGCAGTGACCTCCTTGCTGAAGTCAGCCACACAGCCCACGCTACCAGGGCCACCAGGAACTCTCAGAATTAGAAGCACAAGGACCTGTTGCTGTGGGTCCAGAGGCCATGGCGATGATCACAGGTAGGGCATCTCTGCTATGGAGACAGGCTGAGAGAACTGAGCTTGCTCAGCCTGGAGAAGTGAAGGCTCCAGGGAGAACTCACTGCCCTTTCCAGGACCCAAAGGGGTTCCAAGTGAGCTGGAGAGGGACTTTTGAGAAGGGAATGTAGGGACAAAACAAGAGGCAATGTCTTGAAAGTGAGACTAGCTTTAAATTAGATTTAAGGAAGAAATTCTTCCCTGTGAAGGTGATGAGGCACTGCCCAGAGAAGCTGTGGGTACCCCATCTCTGCAAGTGTTCAAGGCCAGGTTGAATGGGACTCTGAGCATCCTGGACTAGTAGAAGATGTACCTGCCCACAGCAGGGGCTTTGGAATGTGATGGCTTTTTTAAAGGCCCCTTCTAACACAAACCATCCTGTGATGCTGTGATTCTGTGATTTGTCCCAGCAATAAATAATACAGAGAGCACAAGGCATCTAAATATAGAGACTCCACAGCTACTAAATTGCAGTGTTCAGTGAGGAGCAGCTGAGATGTGTGTGAGCAAGGCCAGGCCCCAGAGATGCTCATGGCAATGGAAACAGTTGCCATGGAGACAACAAAGAAAGGCCGACCAAGGAATTACCAATGAGCGTCACTCCAAGGGTGCCTGATGCTGAATAATGCAGGGTGCTGGCGCTGCAGCCCTGTACTCTTTCGGAGCCCAGGGAGCACTGAGCATGAACCTTCTGGTTTGCTCTGCTGCAGATGGTGCCGAGTGCTTTTTTATAGGCACTCACAATTAACAACACCAGCCAACCAAACAACCAAACAGAAAAATCAAAACAAAACTTAAAAAGGGAGCAGCAGCAATAAATGGAGTTAACACCCTAAGAGTGAATGGTTCTCCTTGCCCGTACTGGAAGAAGGATTTCTGCTGATGCTATTTCTTAGCATTTAGCTCACAGAAAACTGTCTTGGCATGAGGAAAGGAGAGAAGGAAAATCAATAGTGCTTGATCATTGGAAAGCTAAAACCATTAGGAGCACATGGAAGATTGGTGTTCTCATTAAAGCAGGTACTGCTCCTCCCTGCACATCTGTTTCTCTGTTTTGCAGTTTCAAGGTCACATGCAGTGAAAAGCAGCACAGCACTGTTGAGCCAGTCCTGGGTTTTTACTTGGGCCAAAATCAGTCATTAATATAAAACACAAAAATAAAGTTCCATATGGCAAAATAAAAGGAAAAAAAAAATCACAGAAACCTCCTGTATGCAGCATGGAAAATAGTGTTTTGTGACACATAAAAATAAGAAGTTCACAGTAGATTGTTGCCATCCTTCCTAAAGAAAAAAAAAAAAAAGTATTTTTAAATTTTATACAATAACTCTTCTGCCCAGCATTATAACTAGTTTAGGATGCCTGGAACAAAGTCATATTCCTGTTTTTAGGATGTTCTTATATATGGGAGGACTTTGAGGATGTGTTTTGGCTTTACTTGAAGTAAAGATAGTAAAAAAAAAGAGAAGCTGCTGCTTTCACAGAGAAAGTGGAAATATGGAGATTTTTCTGCTGAACAGCAAATATTAATTCAATATTAATTTGTGTTGTATTATCCATAGCACCTTTAAAATAGGTGTCCACACAGCTTTTCACAGGAAAGTACAAGTGCCTACAAGGCTATGAAATACCCTGTCAACTAACACATGACAGAAAATATGTTTTCTATTTGAAAAAATCCACATACACTAAAGTAATTTATGCATAATTTAAGCCAGAAAATTAAAACAACAATATATCAATGCTTGACTTCCCTGTATTCCTTTGAGAATAGTCCATGGTAACTCAACAACAATTATTTTTAGGGTAGGTACTACTGTAGCAATAGCACTAAAGTAGCAAAAAGCCTTTGAAGAAGGAACTTTCAGGCTACCCTTTTTTGAATTAAGTCACTTGTTGATTGCAAAGATACCAAACTAAAGGCTTTGGTTGGGCTTACATGGGTATAACCTCTAGCTTGGAAACTGGAGGCTAGGCAATTAGAATTGCTTCACAGTCCTTTGCTTTGCTGACATCAACCCCTTCCCTTGAGAGATACAGAAAATCAAACTAATACTTCTGAAGGGTTGTGGAGCTCCTGTGAAGATAAGCTATAATACTGTAAGTGTGCAATATAATGAATATAAACACAATAGGATTTTTATTCACCTAAAGGCTGAAATTATACAGCAGTAATGAAAGGAATATATTGTTCAGAGAAAATAAGTTGATAGTCATTCATAATTCATACACTCCCTAAATTGTCCCTTAATAGGATTTAGGTGGTTCTAGAAAATACACAGCAAGATTTTTTTTGATGGGCTGGTTTGTTTTTTTTTTTTTAATGTAAGTTGGAATTTAAGTTTTAATTATCCTCTTGTGGCTTTCAAGTTTAGGGGGGGGAACAAAAAACCTCAAACTAGGTCACTCATCTAGATGCTCTGTGGTTGCTGTGGGTTGACCCAGGTCAGCAGCTAAGCACCCACAGAGCCTCACAGAGGGTGAAAACCCATGGGTCAAGGTAAAAATAATTTAATAAGAATTAAGTTTGATTTTTTTTTAAAAGTGATACAAAAAAAATCATTCACCACTGGTCCTTAGCAGATAAATGCCTGGGCAATCTCTGAACAATGGCAGCTGTGGCCAGAGCAGCCATCTAGTCTTACCCATGACCCTGGTGTTGTATGATACAGAATATCCCTTGGCAAGAGGCTTAAGCTTGTTAACTTAAAATTTTTTGTTTTCCCAACCACCATTTTAAATAATAATTGAGCCTACAAATGTGCCTTCCTCTAGAGACTGTTAACAAATACCATGTCTGGAAATCAAAATGCATCTGTAGAGAACCAAAATACTGATGATTAAAAATACTTCTTGTTTAGTGTTTCATTCCCACTACTAAAATCTGAATTCTCACTATTGAAATCTGCATTTTGAATGCAGAACAGTGTAGTGAAGGTTAAAATGACAATTCAATACACAGCCACTGAAGGCAGCATATGCCTAAAATTATTCTGAAAACTGGCATCACAGAAAAGCACACAGAAAAGTGTGAGGGGGATGATGGTGTTTCACAGCATCAGAAGGCTGCTTAAACGTCTACTTCTAATGGCATTAATCAATCTCAGTGCACATGAATCGAGTCAGAATCTTCAGATACTGTAATACAAGATATTTAAGCTTTTCAGAGTTTGTACTAAGATGTCTCCTAAATTCCTTTTCAGGCTTTTCTGAAATTTTCTTGTTCTCAGCAGGCAGCATGTGTTTATTACAATTTCCAGCATGTTGCCACTTTCAAAGCTGCCTCCCTCATTTTGCAGTCTTATGATAATCACCTGGCTTCACTCAATTCAGCAGAAGGTTTTCAGTCAGCTTCAGGTGTCTTCCTGAACTTTAGTCACTGAATACAGATGGAGTTTTATCTTTTGTGCACATCTCAAAACTTTATTTACAAGTAATCTATATTTTGTTTTTATAATCTTCACCAATCTGGTTTTAACGTCAGTAAATACCTGTCAAGTGTAACACAGAAACAGATCAACATTCCTTACTAAAATGTTGGGGAGGGGATAGTTTATTTGTACATTAAATTCTTAAAAACAAGTGGTTTAGTAGGTTGGAAAGATGTTTTGAAAAAAAACTCAAGTGCTTCTAAAAATTTGAATGTACTATTTCAAATACTGAAAATTTTAGTTGTGATTTATTTATTTAAGCCATAATTTAAAAGTACTTGTAAAACAAGCCACATATTTTACAATCATGCTTAATTTAGATTGATGAATTTCCATTGAGAATACATTTATTCTTAGCTAATTCTCCAACATCCATTTCACTTTTGGAACAACTCAACCCAATATGTAAAAAAAACACAGTTCCCATTCTTATCATGTTAGTCTTTGCTGTGGCTTCATGTGATGTCTCTGTGGATAAACTGTTGAAACAGATTTTCCATCCAAATCCAAATAAACCATCCATTTCTTAATACTGTTCTCATTTATTTCCCAAGGAAACATTATATCCTCATCAGAAAAACCTTGAGATAAATGTCTCATGCTCTTCCAACAAGCACACAGAATGATTATATAGCATAAATAAAAACAAATTTAAAAATAACATATTTTTATCCTCTTTTGAGTATGAATATCAAGTATTCAATACACTTTTCATCCCACTATAAAAATACCCCCAAAACACAAAAAAAATTCAAGGCAAAAAAGAGATGATTACTGAGAAATTCAGTACAGCTGTGACAGAATTGTCATTTTTTTTTTTTACTCTAATGAATCATTTAGCTATAGGGACATATTTGGGCTAAATTTTCTTATGATGAAGATATGTCATGTAAAGAAGTGTCAGCCAGTGGTATCAATCCACTCTCTATAGTGGACAATTAGAGCAAGTTCACAAATACCAGGTATTATAATTTCTGTGACTGATATTGAAATGCTGTGAAGATCTAGGTAGCCTTTAAAATTTGAGGGAGATTTGAACACCTATTCTGCAACACAGTCTGGAAGAGTCAGGTCACCTCATCTTTGCTCTGTGGCAAGCAAGAAAATGTCCCTGGCTCCAACCCAGCAAAGATCTGTGAGACTGATATTGCTATTTGTGTTATGGAAGGGAATATACAGCATTCACTTCCAAGGTTAGCAAATCTGAGATGGAACACTAGTTACACTTACTGTTCCAGAGGAAAGGAAAGAATGAAATATCACTATTCTCAAAAAAAAAAAAAAAAACAAACCCAAAAAAAAACCAAAAAAAAAAAAAAAAACCACCAAAAAAAACCCAAACAAACAAACAAAAAAAAACCCAACAAAAACTCTTCAGTTAGATCTGCTTGTGACAGTTCTGCCCACAAAGTGTGGGAGTATCTGACAGAAAATCAGCTTCCAAGATTCAAGTGATATGTCCTCATCAACAGCTTTGCCAAGAAAGCGGTAACCCTTTATGTTTGTTTTTCCACTGTACCCATTAGTCTTTGTAGCTTTTGGCAGTATTGGCAGCTGGCAAAGTTTAAGAGGCAACCCAATTAATTATTTGGCAACACAGATCTTATACTTACACTGGGCATCTGCAAGTGTTCAGACTGCCTGAAGCAATGTGAAAGAACGGGATAAAAAAAGTCTGCTGACATAAACACTGGCAAAGGCAGCGCACAACTTTACTAGTTCACCCTTAAAATAGATCTTCAGAGCAGAAAGCAATTATCAACAGGAGTTGACAAACTTTTGGAAGTAAAACTCCACATGAAAAATTAAGTGCAGTAACAATTAATGACATTTATCCATCAGTCAAAAAGCTGTCACAAACATTCTTTATGACAAGATACTTATTTTAAGATCTCTTCTTTGGTGATACCATGTGCTAGACTCCATGTGTGCTCATAGCAAGACAACTTCAGGCTTCTAGGAACTATTTTGTTCTTGAAGCTGTGGAGGTTTTTCCTCAAATTTGGGAAGTTTGAGTGAGAATGGGAAAACCACATTTGAACAGAGTTGCAAACAAAATAGATCTGTGGAGATAGTTCAAGTTTGGGTATATAGGAATGGTCCCATGGTCCAGGAGTGGAAGTGCTGCCTTCAGCAGCAATAGGAAAAAAAGGAAAAAAGCTTCTTATGGAATTTTTTTCCTAATTCCACCTACCACATGTTTGCTTAAGTTGCAAGGGTAAGAACTTTGGCTTTTTGTCTTTATTTCAATTGTTTGAGGAGTGGTTTTATGAGGTCCTTTATTTCTTTCCTTTTTTTTTTCTTTTTTTTTCACCTAAATGCTCCCTATGCTAGGATGCTATCTCTTGCCATGAAATTCAGCTGATTACAGTGATTGTAATTGATATATGTTAAGAAACATATATGTTATTGTAATTGATATATGTTAAGAAACTTTTTATTTTTCATTGAGTCATCCTCACAAATTAGTTACATGGCATAGCACATTCTTGTTCCCACAATGAACAAGCTCTGTATTTACAGTCAAGAGACAAAAGGGTTTTTTTCAGTAAATTTATGATTTTCAAATGCCCTGGTATGAGCTCAAATGAGTTTTTCTTCCAGCTAAATCTACTAATAAAACTGTCAGTTTGCAATATTTAATCTGAAAGACAAATCATAGACCACAAACAGGTCTTCAAAATAACCACCAGGATTATGTACTTAAACTAGCCCTGTCTTGACATTTTATTTTTAAAAAAAGAATAATAGTGATTACTCACTTAGAGGAAATAATAAAATATTTTAATGTCAGGGCAGCAAGGAGATTCCTTGGATTAAGTGGGTGAATTAACAAATAGATGAAAAAACCTTAGAGGTCAAAAAGGTAGCATGGCTTTGTTTCTGGAAAGGGAAAGTAGGAAAGTTTATTCATTGGGAGGGGAAAAAGTAAATGATCAGTACTCTTACACTGAGAGACCCTTGGTGTCCTCTGGAATTGAAGTCTGCAGTGCACCTGGAGCAGGAAGCTGACACCAAGCCACTGCATCCTTACACTTGATGATAGAAACTATCACCCAGGTATTTAAAAACAAAACAAAACAAAAAGTTTGTCTTCTTCACTGAAGTGGCTCCTTCAGGAGAGAAACTCCCCCTCTGGTGGAGAATGAAGGTCACCAGGTATGTATGAACTCTGGTGTGAGTTTTGTGAGCTCTGGGTACGCCCTCCAGCAAAAACAGACTAAGGGTTGGACAGTCCCAACAGAGCCTCTTTACACAGAATAAGATGAGTTGATAGGGACACACAAGGATGATCAAGTCCAGCTCCTGGCCCTGCACAGGACCATCCCCAAGAGCCACACCCTGTGTCCCAGAGTATGGTCTAAATTCCTTCACCAGGAAAAATCAGACAAACAGTTTCCTTCAATGTCTCTTGAGACAGCTGTAGACATTCTTCATGGCATGCCTGGATTACACAACAAAGAGATGGATCTATTGGAGCAGGACCTGTCATGAGAAGACAACAGGGAATAGTTTTTAAATGGAGGAGAGTCAATAAATACTAGGTATAAAGAAGTTTTTTACAATGAGGGCAGTAAAACACTGGCATAGGTTGCCCAGAGAGTTGGTGGCTGCCCCATCCATGGACACAAACAAGGCTGGGTTGGATGGGGCTCTGAGCAACCTGATCTCATTGAGTGTCTCTGCTCATTGAGGAGGGAAGGACTAGATGACCATTAAAAATCCCTTCCAACCACAGCTATTTCTATGATAATATAAGTCCTCACACCCACATATCTATGTGGAGTCAAAGCTAGAGAAGCTCTTTGCAGGCCAGATTCAGGTATAAAACCAAATCTAAGTGTCACACAAAGAAGAGATTAATGATTTTTCCTTTGATATAAAAACCTCTGGAATGCAAACGAGTCATCCTCATACATTTTGCTCCAGCAACCTTGAAGGTTGAGAATCAGTGATACACCAGTTTCCCTGTATTAGCACAGATAATACACAGGTATTAGCACAGATAATACAGGTGGCAGACACAACATTCACAAGATCATTTTGCAGTCCTGCTTGAAGTGAATATTTTGAAGCCCTTGGTGAGGTGCCTTGGTGGCAAGTCAAGTTCCAGTACTGTCACTTTCTCCTTGCTACTGAAAATTGAGCTTCCTTTCAACTCCCAGAGCTTCATGCTTTTGAGCAAAACTTTTTTCTGCTGAGATAGTCAAGAGCATGTCAAGCTGCCTGCAGTGGGGAAGAGATGGGCATGTCACTGTACAGTGGAAAGTCCTCAATCAGCCAAAACCTGGTAAAAGTGGGAATGATGGCTAAAGAGGGTAGGACTCTGGGGATGTAGTGATAGATTTTGAGGCAGGATAGAATGTTCAGTTATGTACTTGTGAACCCACTGGCTTTGGTAAACAGGATGGAGAGGCAGTGATGGGAATCTAGAGCTTTACTGAGAGCTAGACTATGGCAGCACAAAGGAAAAGCATTGTAGTGGCACTATCACATCATTGGGGAAGGAAAAATTCAGGACAGAACAGGCAGCTAGTAACTTTGGAGTGAGTTAATTGCCTGATAACTCAGATGATCTCTGTCTCTGGGCAGATTTTTTCTGTGCTTTCATGCAGAGACATACTGACACACCTGAAACACAGAAATATTTTATGCATCTGGAAGTGTCATATCACATCAAGTTGTGCATAGCTGAGCAGTTCATCTGGCAAAGGCACAAAAAATGTGTCCCTGTCCTAATGCACATACAAGAAGGGGAATAGAATCCTAATTTGAAGAGCTGATCAATGAGATCGACTGCAACTGGGGGCTGGAAATTAAATATTTGAGAAAAGACATTCCCTTCCATCTTGCATTGATAACAGACCTGAGACAAAGACAAACACATTTTGGCTTGTCATTTTTATGCCTCCAGATTTTGCTCTTCATTCTGTATTTAGAGAGCTTTATAAATTAACTGGCCAATACTTATTCCAAATAAAGTGTCTCATCTTGAAACTAGACCAAACTGGGAGAGGGGAGGAGCTGCTTTGTCTCAAATCTGTGTAGGATTTCAGTCACACAGATCCTGAGCACAAAGGTTTTTTGCTGTTCCTAATGGAAATTAATAAAATACAAAGTCTTTCATATTTCAAAGGATATGGAAGGAAGCTTTGGGGTTTGGTTTATAGGAAAGGATCAAGTAAATTAGAAGATGAGAAAGAATTGTTATATTCAAGTGATTTCCCATTGTCACATTTCAGAATGAAAAATTTTGAACCTTCCCCCCTTTCTTTTGGGTGCTAACAAAAATCTCAGTCTCTTAACACTGAGAAGGGCTGTTTTTATGCAAAGGCTTCCACCCTGGAAAGATCAATTTTGTCACCACCAGCTGAGAAGGAAACTATTGTGACATGAGGAGAGAATCTGAGTTTTGATTAAACAATTCTAAAATGAAATCTTCCCCAGAGAAATGGCACACAGGAAAATCAAGAAGAAGCTGAGAACAATTTAAAAACAGTTTAGTGGGATGGTTGTCACCAATGACAGAATTATTACACAGCAGCCAAGTGTAAGAAATAACAGAGGAAAGCTGAAGTTTGCATTTATTTCAAGAATCTTTCACTTCTCCCTCTTCCACTTTACCCCATACTACCATGTGTGGAATGAAAAGACATTTTCAATCTCTTTTCAAAAGTGCCTCAGCTGGTGCTTTTAGCTCAGTTCTAGCTGTTACAGAATGTGGCTAACCCCATAAATGGACAATTAATGCTGCCATTTCTGCTGAGCAAATGACTAAACTGTACATTAACACTTATTTCATACAACATCTCTCAAAATGTGCACGTGTGGAGTTTTTTTCTGACCTGACAAGAAGTTAATAAGAATTTGGGAGCAGGAGAAAAACAGAAATTGGTGAGAATAATAATCTGGACACAAACCCAACTATTTAATGAATGTTGAAAATATTTAGAAGTAAAGCTCTTTCAAGGGGGAAAAAGCCATTTGTCAGGGCATGAAAAATTAAAATGAATATCAGTAAAACAGTAAAGCAACAAGAAAAAAAAAACAGAATAAAAGTTATCAACTTGTATGTTGATAAATATAGCAATGATAGATAACATGGAAATCTAGCAGTGAGTCCTCTTTGACTATTTGAGGAGTTAAAAAATACTGCAAATTTTGATTATGTGTCAAAGAGGCTGATTTTTTTCCTCTGAATTATCAAAATGCAAGGCTATTTGTTTCAAACACAGGAAAAAAAATACTATCTGGACAAAATCTTGTTGTTCAGAGTAAATAAAATAGCTGTCACTAGAAGAGTGAAGAAGGGCAATTCAGCAGAGATTGAGCAGGTGCTTGTCATAATTTGGTAAATACTGAACCAGGGTGTGGTGGTCAAGTCAAAAGCATTTGCCTGAAGCATTTTGCCACAGTCAGACACCACCATCAGAGATGTTTTGTAATGCATGTGGGTTTAAATCTATTTCTGCAATAAAAAGAAAAAAAAATTGTGTATGTTATACCAGAGCAGTTACAGGCTGAGGAAGGAGGCAAAGGAGAGAGAAAGGGAAGAATTCATCCAGACCAGCATCTCTAAGTGTCTGCCCTCAAGTTCATTATGGTAATGTCTAAAATCCCTGCCTAATGAAGTCTGTGGGTAGAAAAAGGTCTGCAACTCCAGGGAATGCTCCTGTGTAGGTAAAGGGATAACTCTGGTCCCGAGCACATTCCTGAAAGGCAGCAGAGAAGAATCCTAACTGAGCCCATGGGACAGTTTCAAATTTAGACTGAATATATAAACACCTGATCATATGACTCCATCCTAGAGGTCTTTTCTCATGTAAATGATTTGATGATTTTGCAGCAAGGGAAGCAAGCTGATGGTAAATTTGTTATGAGAACCACACCCTCACTCAGGTGCTTCACAGAGTCAGCACATCCTGAGGTGCAAATCACCTCAAATTAGGTTGTGATTTGGGATGGGCTGACTCAGCTGCAGGGGCCATGGCAGGTTATCAGCTTGATTTTCATAGAATCATGGCATCATCAAGGTTGGAAAAAACATCTAAGGCAATCAAGACAATCCAACTACTAGCCCTTTACTGTCAAGGCCACCACCAAAGCGTGTCCCCTAGTGACATACCTACATGTCATTTATATACCTCCAGGACTGGTGACTCCAGTACAGCCCTGGGCATCTTACTCCATTGCTTAACAATCTTTTCATTAAAAAATTTTTATCCAATCTAAACCTCCCCTGGTGCAGTTTGGGGCAGTCTCCACTTCTCCCATCACTTGTTGCCTGGGATAAGAGCCTGACCCCCACCTGGCTGCAACCTCCTCTGAGGGATTTGTAGAGGGCAATAAGGTCTTCCCAAGCCCCCTTTTCTCCAGGTTTAACAACCCCACCACTGTCAGTCACTCCTCACAAGACTTGTGCTCCATGGCCCTTCTCTGGATGTGGGTTTGAGGCAAAATACCCTGATTTTCTGTGTGCAGAAGCCGCAGAGTCTCAGCTCTCCCATGGCTTGCTGAACAGAGGGCTGGACACTGAAGACAACCTGACACAAAGGGAGAAAAATGTTGTCATGTGTCAGTGCAGAAACTGACAGGAAACCTCAGAAAAGGCACACCTAGAAGCAAAATGCCGTTGCCAGAAAAAAGAGAAACCAGTCCATTGCTACGCAGGGTTGGCCGCTTTTCTTGGCCAGAGTGTTTCCACAGCAAGGGCATTCTCAGGCACAAATAAGAGACATTTTTAAATGGTTCTGCACTATGTTTGAGAGTGCTTCCCTGAGGCTACAAATCAGGAATGCAATCTTAGCTGTAGGAAGGGGGGATTTGGGGTCACATTCTGTCTGTGCAAGGTTTGTCCCAGGGCTAACACATGGGATGGGAGATGGGTGAATTAGTACAGATGAAATATTGGGAAAGGAAGGAGGCACCCAGTGTGTTTGGTTTTTTGTCCCTTGATACCTTTGTTTGGTTTGCTGTAAGGTACAGTCTGAACTCTTTCCATTGTGATTGTTGCAGCCTTTGCCCTGTGTTTGCAGGTTTTTTTCTTATTCAAAGAGCAGCAAATTAATCTTGTGAAGCCTTTGATGTTTCCTCTGTACTTAAAATAGTTATCAGTTAATCTGTGATAAACACACAGGATGCTTTGCAATGCATACTGAATTGTACACTCTCCTTCTCAGAGAAGAGATGATTCTGAGAGTTGCCACTAAAAACCCAATCCAGCTTGAAAATCATAGCATTTTTCTCTACAAAACACACCAGAGCAGGGTGTACAAGGATTGTAGCCTTTTTTCAGTCATCATTTTAATTTCCTAATTGCACAAAAATCTTGACTGAAGTAATTTAAAATATAAATGCTTGAGAGTATTTTTTTAGGATAAGAAAAAAAATCAAGTGAATTTGTTAGCTTAGTACATTTCCTATTTTTATTTTCCATGGTATGTGAATGAACTTGTTCACTGGCAAAATCTTACAAGAAAACAGGATCTTTTATCTTTTTAAAAAATCATTAACTCAAATTCTGAGCATGCAAGTGCAGGAATTTCTACTGTCAAAGGACAGAAGCATACAGCAGGACACATAAACATAGGCATTCAATGAAAATTATCTGGTCTCAGTATGAATATTAAAGACTGGAAATAAACTATCCATAATTTCTATCCAGAAATAATTTATTGTGTGGTTTTGAATAATTAAATGTAATATAACCAGGGCCTTGTTGAAGCAATTTGTGAGTAACAGCACACAGAATTTCTACAAGCATTGTTTTTAAAAAACAATATTATAAACTAATTGAGCACAAATGCAAGAATTTTTAAAATATCTCAACCTTTCTTTCTTTCTCTTTCTTTCTTTCTTTCTTTCTTTCTTTCTTTCTTTCTTTCTTTCTTTCTTTCTTTCTTTCTTTCTTTCTTTCTTTCTTTCTTTCTTTCTTTCTTTCTTTCTTTCTTTCTTTCTTTCTTTCTTTCTTTCTTTCTTTCTTTCTTTCTTTCTTTCTTTCTTTCTTTCTCATAAGGACTGTGGTCACCTAGATAGTAGGAATTTTTCCCAAGTCAAAATTTAGCTCAATATATTCCTATTTATCTAGACACTTGCCACTGTGAACTCATGGCAGCCTGTAATCCTTTCCCAGGAGCTTCCTTTTGTCCTACAGCCAGCATCCTTGCCCACATCTGGAGGTGGCCAACCCTGAGGACTCTGGTACAGTCAGGCTGTTGGAGGGAGGTGAATGCTCTGCACAAGCCCAACTGGCTTTTTCAGCCCTCTCCAGACTTGCAAGTCTCAATTGTCTGCAGCTCTACCACAAACCACAGAGCACCTGAAGAGCCTGAATATTTCGTGCCATGGAGTCTTGAATGTCACCTCATTTAATTGTATAAGGAACAACTTTAAAACTTTATAGCTGCTGTTTGCTCTCAGCCCTTCTCTTAGCCTACAGATTATTTACAATGCAGGGTTTTTATAATGAGGGTTGCTGTCGTGCACACTCAGAGCTCGTCTGAGCGGCCCAGCTAGGACAGCACAACAAGCGGCAGAAGGCACTCCCATGTGCTCCAGCAGGGTTTCAGGAGGGCCTCCGGAAGAGTGGCAGACAGCAAACACTGAAGCAAGGAGGCTGACTCTTGTCAGGGGTTTGTGGTCCAGAGGTTTATTGGGAGCTCCTACAAGCCCAACTGCTTCCAGGGAAAACCAACCAACGAGAGCCCTGAGAGGGACTTAACAACAACTTAGAAATGGGGGCGTGTAAAGGGGAAGGGATTATCTAACAACCAGTGGGGAAAACTCGAGGAGTGACTCTCAGGATGAAGGACAGGAACAATAACATATCAGGGAAAGTCAGAGGAGGGGCCCCTGGCCCTCATCCAATCACTCAACACCCTTGATGGAAGCTTCCAGATTGTAAGGCTGGGACATCGGGTGATGGACAAGGTACCAGGGAGGGGACAAGGAAATGACTCAGCTCTTCTACTGAGTCAAGGGGCAGACCTAAGAAGGATTGACAAAGGTAATACCACTAGGATATAGAGGTCATACAGGAGTGAACCATTTGCCAAACTCAACTGTACAGAACATAATAACTGAAATACATGAAACACAATACAACAGAGGGTAGTTAAAGAGTGGCACTTGTTGCTCAGAGAAGTAGAAGGTGCCCCATCCCCGGAAACATTTGAGGTCAGTCAGGACTCATCAACCTGATCTACTTGAAGATGTCCCTGCCTGTGGCAGCATGGGTAAAACTGATTGGCCTATAAAGGCTCCTTCTAACCTAAACTATTCTAGGATGATTCTATTGTTCCTATCTCAGAACAACCAACAAACCCCAGAAATGCTGTCGTTATTTCTGTTTTCATCCCAGCATAGATGGCTGTTGATATGCTGTGTTGAAATGCTTGAACTGCTAGTCCCTCTCCACAGTGTGATGAATGGCTCACTATTTTCACTTCAGAATTGCCAGGGTGACCAGCTTTATGAGGATAACACATCAGACAGGAAAAAAATACTCAGCAAACACCCACAGATTCATAGAATCATGAACTGGTTATTGTTCAGCTTAGATACAGAGCATGATCTTTACACTTGTGGCAGATTCACACTCAGAACCTCAGTGGGTCTGTAAATATAATGTTCTTTTATGTCCAATAATATTACTGTCTTCAAATGACAAAATTCATAAATCACTATGAATTGCACAGGAAAAACAGTACATGCTCTTATTTCTGCAGTTCTTTAGCAGTGTCTTAAGAAACCTATGTACAACAGAAAATATAAGATAAGTGGAATAGATATGAGTGCTGTAATGAAAGTAAACCAAAAATTTCCATAAGAAGGCAGTGTGCTACCCTATCATCCACAGGAATGCAAGAGCAGAAGCAGGTGGAAATCATTGTCAGCATTCACTTTGACCCATAACTAATGCTGATCAAAACATTACATCTGCTTTCCTACATATACCCAGGTGAAATTAGATCACTGGCTGAAATGTTCATGAACACGCTGCTCATACTCAGTGTGAGCAACATGGATTCCTCAGCAGGCACAGCAGCATTTCTGAAAGTGCCATTGTGTTTGTTGTGCTAAAAACAAGCATGTATTACTAGGAGGAAATGAAAAGGAAAATGTCCTTTTACTGGATTCCAAAGGATGACCAGTTTGGCATAATTAACAAAAGTGAAACTTTTTTGAACAAGTGGAGACAATGATACACTTCCCTAGGATAAATCAATTACCCATGAGATACCTTATGTAAACATATTGTAGTTAAAAACTCCAGAGCTTTTCTGCCATGAAGAATACTTACTAGCATAATTAATTTCCAGGAGTTACTTCTTATTTTTCCTGGCAATAGGACTTACCTAAAAAATATGTCCTCTATGCACAAAGACATAGAGGACATCTGAGTGATCATGTGCTTCTCATGTGCTCATAAAGCACATGATGATGATGATCACATCATTTCTTTGATGAAAATAGTACTAAAACAACCCATATCAGACATATCTAGTTACTGACTGCATTTAACTGCTTCCACACCAACTTTCACAGGAATTGAGTAGACTTTGAAGTTTATTTGGGTAGAAAAAGTAGGATTGAGCTATATTTTACTGGGAAAAAATATTTTGTTAGTCTTGCAATTTATTGCAAAATATTTTTCAAATCTCTCTCTTTATACAGCCATTTAAAAGAATTGTGTACAATTTAATTTGAGGAGAATTTAACCATCGTATAGGGTAAAATTCTCACTGTCAAATGCATAATGACTCAGTCAGTGTTTAAATTAATTTATTACCATAATATCTAAATGTGGCAACATATAATGACATTGGTACTTGGGCCAGGACATTGGAATTAAATGAACATACCATAAAGCCAAATAAAGGTTATCCATGTGCATCAAGTACCTCAAACATTTGCAGACTGCTTTTTTGAAGCCACCAGTGCACTTTCATGCTATGCTGATTTAGCAGACATTCTCAGTGCCACTGCTATCCACAGAATACTGAGTATGTCTATAAGCTTTGCTTATAAATGGATATATTTTATTAAAGTTTAGGATGAAATAGGGTTGGTCTGTTGTCCTTAAGGTTGTCCTTAATATGATTGTGCCTCTATTCCACTGTGTCCTGAGCCTTTACATCTTCACATTCCTCACATTCCTTACATCTCAGTAAGGGGCTTTCTTTCACCTGCAGTACAAATTTGAGAGAGACATTTCAGAGGTGCTCATTTTCGAATGCAACTTATGTCCTGCAGAAACTGAGAACTACCTCCAGATGGTTATTCCATCTTCAAAATATTGTTTATAGCAATGCTATTAGTTGGCTGCCTGGGCCCTGACCAGATGGATCACAACATGTAGCTGGCTTAGCTTAATGATATCTTTTACTCAAAAACATTATGATCTACCACTTAAAGGGGTTTGGTGTATGCATATTGATGCAACATGGTGTCCATGTGCATCTTTCACATAAAATTAGGAGAACAGTATTGTAAATCAAAAGTAAATTAACATCAATTTCTGGTAACTGCTAAGGAGCATTTAGCAGAGTGTTTGTCTGATGTTGAAGAGGGAAAAAAAATCTTGTATGTGTAGAAATAAGAAAATCTCACAACCTTGTGAGATTGTTGTGTCAAATGCTATGCTGGCCAGAGACTTAGCTGTACCATTAAAAATGGATCTCCCTTTGTTCAACAAGGGCATTTAACTAAGCAGCAGAAGACCTTCTTGTCCTCATTCCTGAGCTTGTTGTGTACCACCTTATATTTATCTCCAGGAACTCCAAGAATTATGTTTGTCCCTTTGAAGAGCTGCCTTATTTCTGCTGGCTCCCCTTCTCCAGCCAAATGTTGTTCTTTCTCATGGCTGTGTTAATAACAACAGAACTTGGTCATTACAAACAATCCTTGTCTGCAAAGGCCAACATTCCCTGGTTGGCTCCATGACCTTCCAGCTATCGGTGTTTGAGACACACACATATTACCTCCTTATCTTCTGGAATTCTCCAACACTCAGCTGCTCCAACTTACCTTGCTGTGAAGGAAATACTCATTTCCCACAGAGCAGAGGAAGGCCCTTATACTCCAGGTCCTGCTGGCAATGCTGTGAGCACCACAGGTACCCACTCCCAGCAGTTCTTTTTTCACCTTTGAAATCCAGAAAAAAATAAAAACTTTACAATTCCTATGAAGATTTGTAGGGATGGTGTGTTTATTACAGTGCTGGCCACATGTGGGGATTGTTCCCCTTCAAAGGATGTGTGTGCCCCTGAGGACTCCCAATCCTTTTTTATTTTTGTTTACTAGCTTACATATTCATAGAATTTCACAATAGGTTCATATATATTAATTCTACTGATTTCGCATTACACTTGCAGCTAGTTTTTTATCAGAAAGTACAGAAGGAACTCTTCGGTCACCCTGCCCTGTCTGTTTTAAAGTTTGAGGAGCTTCTCTTATCTTTTCAGCTTGGAGATTTGCATTCTTTCTCCTTAGCTGGGGCAGTTTTTACTAGTACTGTAGAGCTACAAGACTAAACAGCATATTTTATCTATTTATCTAATTATCAAGCTACTAATAATTTAAAGCAGCACATTTTACTTAAATTCAAATGGATTTCTACCCATTTTCTAAATTTTCACTCTGTTTCACCGTCACTAATATAATATTGCCATCTCTCCTTGAGCTGTTTATCCTGAAGTGCTTTGAGCCTCCATACAACCAACTCCTAACTTTCATCCATCGAGTCTTCTAAGAAACAGTATTTTTAAGTCCAGTGCCTGATTCTTTGACTAAAACACTGCTAAAACCACAATCAGGGTAAGACTAATAAGAAAATGTATTTTTTCAAGTATTTTCTTTTCAGGAGGGTTGATTTTCAAGCAAGATTTTTCAGAACTCACTTCTGGTTTGGGTCCTAGGCAGTGTACATTTTTCAGGAGGTGTAACAATCCAACTCTTCCAAGAATCCTGAGCCTGCATGAGAGCTTCCATGTACTCTTCACTTTGTTTATTTCATCCTCTAAATTTACCCAGAATGAAATGCATCTCAGTTGAACCTTCTGGTGAAGCATTATTTACTGATGTCTTTAGCAGCAATATTAGAATAAGAAGTTCCTGCCTGCACCAACGTCTATTCACTAGTAGGTGGTGTTCCACACCAGGTGATGCCCTGGTGTACCACCAATTGTGTCAAAAGAACTGACTGCCAGGCCATAGCCTGGTTTGTCCTGAAAAGGGCAGCAATTCAAGGGTTTTCAGAGAATAGCAGGTTGGTTGTGGCTGGAAGGGACCTCTGCAGGTCATCTGGCCCAACCCCTTGCTCAAGCAGGGACACCTTGAGCCTGCTGTCCAAGACTATACCTGGATGACTTTTCAGTATCTCCAAGGATAGAGAATCTACAAGCTCTCTGTACAACTTATTCCAGCACTAACTTTTAAAACATGTAGTAGCCACTCTGATAGCATTATAATTCTGCCAGTGTATCTTTTCAGGTAGAAAATGAAAGTACAGAGGCAAAATGTATGGGTAACTACATGCACTTGAGACTGTCTTTGTCACCAAGCTTTCTCATGGGGTGGGATATGAAGTTTAATTTGCACTCTATTTTTCACTACGTTCTTCTGTGCAGTTGGAGAAGGAGTCGAAACAGATAGCAAGCAACATACACTTAAACAGAACATCTGAATAGCTGCATTTCATGCCCCTTCAAAGTAATTTGCTTATCTACCTTAGTTCAGATAGATTCTGTGAGGAATTAATCACAAACATTTCATATTTTCAGTAGATATGCTTTACCAGTTTATTTACAAAAGAGAGATAATTCACAGTCTGACTTCCTACTGTTTATGATTTGAGTTTTCTTTGCACTAAGGGCAAAAAAGGAAGACAATGCTATTACCTATTCAGTCATACAGAAAATCATTCCAAAACTACCATTAAGTAATTTATATGTGGAGAAATAGCCAATATACAAATTGGTACTTCCACCTCTGCATGAATGAAGGGCATCTCTCACAGCAGAGTTTTTTTCCATGTAGGCACTGTCATGAGAGACCAGCTTTTGAAAAAACTATGGATAGCTGATGTCCAGTGAGTGGGAACTTCTCTGACAGAAGGGTGCCTATTCAGAATTTGATGCAGATGAGAAATACTTTTACATCTCTGAAGACCTGGTCTAGTCTGGCCATAATGTCTTCTGCCTAAAATATGTGAACTTCAAAAAATCCATCTCTTTTAAAACTCTGAAACAGGAACCAGTCTTTTGGGAAAACATGACTTTCATCTGAGTAAATTAGAAAATAGTTTCAGACTCCAAATAAGAACTGTAGGATGAACTTTGAGCACATTCCACTTAATACAACAATACTTTCTTTGCAGGCCGTGCCATTCCCATGGCTGCTCAATCACAAAGGATCTTATTTACAGAACACATTTTTCCCCTTAATTTTTCACAAAAAGGCAGAAGACATAAAAAAAGATGCACATATATAAAACCTCTTACAGCCTAACAAACATGCACGTATACATCCACATTAAAAATAAATAAATAAATGAATAAATAGATAAATAAATAAATATAAAAACTTGCATACACATACAGGATTCTTAGACAAGAACTGCCACCACCTGAACAGATGGCAAAGCCACAGGCAACTTTGCATTCAAAAGAAATGGAGGTCAGTAGAAAACAGAGCAATGCTCAGGGGAGTTTTACAACCTAGACAGCTTGTCAGTGCCAGAGACAACCTGCACCTACCAGAGAAGCAAAGGTGCCTGCTGCCAGCCATGACAATGGCACTAGAGATGGCTGGCTAACCTGGGGGCCACTAGCTTGTGCAAGGGCACAGTTGCAGCCCCATGCAGCTTCAGCACGTGTCAGTATTAGGAAATCTGGAAGGCAGAAAGGCCACTCATGAATGTCAGGTGGATGTGTTTTAGTGCCTGGCTCACGAAGAGCCTGGGGGATATCAGCTGGTAGGAAATGCTGTCGCACTTTTTCAAACTGGATGGGCTGAGCACCAGCAGAGTTATCTAATCAAAGGTGCAGAGAGAGCTGAATGCCTCAGGCTCACCCTCATCAGGTGAGGAAACACCAGAGAGTCCCACCACATGCTCTGACCCTTCCCACTCCAGCACTGATGGGGGCAGATGGCAGAGGAAAGCCAACAGAATTGTGAAGCTATCACAGGAATATATTCAGCCTTAAAATAAGTTAAAAATTCATTAGTGGGTGGGAAACTGCAATCTCACTGCTCATGCTTTTCCTGTAGTGCTAACAATTTTATTTTAGCATCTTTAAAAAAAAAAAAAAAAGTTCATTCTCTTCAGGAGTTCACATCAGCCACTCCAGCAGTGGGAGTAGAAAGCCACTTTAAAGCCCAGATATATACTAAAGAATCTGAACAAAACCAACTTGTCAGCAGCTTAGCTTTGCTTAGAAATGACATTTCAGTGGAGCAGATGTGATAGGAGTCACTGAAGTACAAGCTCAGTCCTGCCCCCCGGGTGCTCTGCCTGAGATTATGGAGCCATGGGGAAAAAAAAACCTTTTGTTATTGCCTTACATATTTTCTTGGAAGGTTCATGCCCAATAAACAGAAAAGAGATGCCATTGAATATTTGATTACTTTTCTCACCCCTCAGAATCCTTGTGTGTTTTATAATTAATGGGCCCAGAAAAAAAACCCCAACATTAAATCCCTGTGCTTTTGATCCAGCAAGATATGGATATGTTTTATGTCCTGTGACAGAAGACATTTATATGTAAAGTTCCTTTTCTTAAAGAAGAAGAAGAAGAAATAAGGAAGATCCAACTGGAAGATCACTGAAGAGCAGATAAGGAGGAATTCAAGTTTGAGGTGATTCACTAGCCTGCAATTTTTCAGACTTGGAACATAAAAAATAGGAGTAAAATGACTAAATTAATAGAATGAAAAACATTGCTAAAAACATCTTTGTAAGAAAATACTGCTAAATAAATTTTCTTATATAGTCTTTGTTTTCGTTTTATTTGCTTTTTTGTAGTCTCTTTTTTAATAGTCTTTTTCCTGAGCCCCTCTCTGACATTAGCACAGATCAAATACACTGTCTTTCTCACACTCACAAACAGCACCCAAGCTACCTCACCAAACCCCCCTCCAAAGTTGTTTTTCCAATTTAGTTGGATACACAGAGCCAGACTGTCACTGTCCTGCAGTGTATGGTGGAAATAATCCTCACAGTCCAATCCTTGCTGCCCAAGGAAATCTTGACTTGTCTCAAAAAGTAAAATCCAAGAAAATATTTGCTTTCCAAAAGTTTCTTCTGAACAGCATTCTCTCTACACTACTAAGTGGATCTCAAATAAAACCAATCATTTTGCTATGCAAATACAAAGTTTTTTACCTGCTCCTATCTGCAGGGTTACACGGGCAGAATTCACTGCCTAGACTATAGGAAAGCCTTGGGAGTTGATGATTAGTCTGCTGCAAACATATCTCTAGTGTATTCATCAATCCAGAGGGAAGTACTTTTGAAAATCTGAGTTTGAGCTCATCTGCTGCACTGTCAGGGAGGTGGTGCTGCAGTGCAGGACAAGGCTGTGTGAAGAGAGAGACTCACACTTTGACAAGTGCTGCAAAAAACTAGAATGTGAATCCAAACCCTAGTATTTTTTTACCCCCTCTAAAGCCATGGATGGCTTCTGATATGGATGTGCTGATCACCATCTTAAACTTGATTTTTCTCACAGGATTAGGGAAAGATCATAGGACAGACATGAGTGCAGGTGACCTGTGGTTCAACCTTCTGCTCAAAGCAACGTTGGTGCTGTGGTTTGACAAAGTACTCAGGGCTTTGTCCAGCTGGGGCTTGAAGCCCCCAAACAGAACACCCCCCCCCCCCCCCCCCCCGCCAAACAGGTCAAAAACCTTGCTAAGAAGCCTGGTCTCTGCCAGACAATCCTTGTGAGAAAAAGGATCGAGTTTCCAGTATTAATTGCCCAGTTTTAGCTGATGTCATGTGCCTGCAGGGGGAGAAGGACTTCTATGACAACACAGAGATGTGGCAGCTGCTGCCACCAAGCTGTGACATCATGGGCAGATGGATTAGGAACTCTTATTCCTTACTGCTTAAATTCAGAGTTGAAAGAGCCTGGCTCCAGCCTGCACTCCATCTCAGCAACATTGTGAGGACTGGAGGATCAAGCCAGGCTACTCTAGTGCTGGGTGGTGGCTGTTACTGGCAGATCTTGGTGCCAGTCTCAGAGCCATCACTCCTGTTTCACTGCCCTGCCTGCTTCAGGCAGCCAAGCACTGCAGATGCAGCACTGAGGGTGAGCTGTGCAGGAAAATGTCCCTCCAGGGTGGCTGTGGGGTGCATGATGGGACTCAGGGAGCTGGGAGGGTGGCCTCCTCCAGGGGCCTGGCCACTTCTTCCTCCCTGCCCCAAGACAGCCATGGCCTCTCCCTCCTGCAGATGTGACACTGTCGAAGGGGAGCAGCTCCTGATCCTCTGCTCTTCCCAAGGTGCTGCAGAGCACAAAGATGGCCAAGGAGACAAACTGGAGTTGCTCCATCTGCCAGGACACTTGGAATGACTTTTATTGCCACCATGAGGTCTGCCTGGACTGTATGCTATGGTGGACACAGAGAAATCTAATGTGCCCACTCTGCAGAAGAACAATAGTGACTGTCCGATTTTCTGATCATGGAGAAGATGACTATCTGGACACATCCATCACAGTCCCTGAGGAGCTGCTAGATGGCAACAGCCAGGAAGAGAGAGTTCCTGACAGACTGGATGAGACCAGTTCTCATCCTCCTGTTGTGTCTTTTCCGTCTTCTCCATGGGACACACCATTCCAGGCCATGGGCATTGTCCTGCCTGAGGTGTGGGCAGAACTTTTCTGTCAACAGCAGCATGTCCTGAACCCCCAGCGGACTTGGCTGCACCAGAGAATGGAGACCATGTATGAGGACCAGTGTGGCTGATAGAGAGCACATTGTGCTGCATCGTGTTCTGTCTCTGCACCTATGGGCCAGACCAGGAGGTCATGATCCAGAGTTTGCAGCGTGTCCTGGAGGAACACACAGTGCCACTGGTCCAGGGCACCATCGACATCATTGTGAGACACTGCAGCTCAGGGGCTCAGAGGCTGCTGCGCTCCCACGCTGCTGCAGATGAGGATGACAGCCCAGCAGCCAGCAGCAGCTCCAGCAGCTCCAGATCCTTGAGCTCCCACCAGCAGCCCTACAGTCTCGGTGGAGGAGGAAGAAGCTGGCACAATGTAGGCTGCCCTTTGTGAGGGTCACTGCTACTCCCCACCTCTGCCCATCCCCACAGAGTGGGACCAGCCCCAGGAGGATCTGGGGCAGGAGGTGGTGGTGGTGGTGGCAGGTCCCTCTGCCCAGGACAGCAGCTGCAGCCCCTCCACTCCCTGATGGGGCAGGGACAGCTCACCTGGGAGCAAAGAGGAGGGACCCCAGATGCCAGGGCTCTCCCCAGCCCTGCAAGAGGCCACCCTAACAGCATCACTAGCAGGGCTCCTGTGTTATTTCTCCTCATTTTTGGAGAAAAAGGAATTAAACTGTTTCCTTCACACACTCTCTGGGCACTGCTTTCTCCTCCTCTTGATGTCTTTCCCCTTCCCCTCTTTGCCTTAAGCCTGCGCCCTCACATTCTGCTAAAATTCCTGCAGTTTTAATACAGCAGGGACTTGGGTATGGAATCATCCTCTTCCAGGCTAAACCCTATCCCAGTATCTCCAAGAGAAAGTACAGTGCTGGTTGTATGGGTTGGCTTGGCTTGATTTTGCTGGTTTTTTAGTCAAAGGATGCCATCAATCAATGCCATCAAGACAGCTCTATTCTTGTCCCTCCTGAGTCCTTCCAAGCTCCCCAAGCTGTGGGGGTATTTTTGAGCAGAGATCTGGGGTTTCATCTCTGGTTTGCTTTTCAAAAACAATTACTGCAGCCAGAGAGCACTTTTTAAAACCATATGATTTGTCATCCTCCAGGGTTGAGCACAGCTATCTTAACTGTTGTTTCTTCCTGCCTCCCTTGTAGTGATCTAAGGATTACCCTGTAGTAATGCAGGAAGATCTAGTCCAAATACCAGATCCAAAAGCAGCCTGATTTCATGCTGGAGTGGGCACAATCACAGCCTGCACTGTGACTAATCCTGCCAAGCATGTTTTCCTTGAAATCTCTGATAAGGAGTCTGACAATCACCACCCCTTGCAAACAAGGTAGCACAATTTCCATGCCTTTTCCTTTGTGTGTTGTTGTCTGTATGGCCATACAAAGTACAAGCACTACACATGACAGTATTGGCCCAGTGAAAGGTAGTGCTTGCCACAATATGCTTTAGTCATCAATTATAGTTCAGATAAATAGTGGCTCCATTAACTAGTCTGTTTGCTTCTAGATGGAATAAGTTTCTACACAGGCATGTTCAGGAAATGCCAGTGTCTGTAGACTGGCAGAGTAATTCAATAATCCTTTAAAAGGAAAATTTAACCTGTCCACTAAATGAAGTGGTGAGTCACAGGAATAACTGGGAGGAAAGGAGCTTTTAAATCTTGGTGAGATTGGGCATTTGGAGATGAAAATTGTCTTTAAGTGAAGATCTTCACTAAATACTGAACTTGGGGTAAGATGTTTTCTGCTCTGAGGCTGGACTCCAGGCAGACTCCTGTAAGGACAGGCTGTTAGCTGTGTGATGGAGTGAATGACCTTTCTGTCATCTCAGGGACTGCTGGAAAGCATGCACAGACAGAAGCAGGGTTTTTATTTTTGTGTAGCTGTTTCTGAGTCAACTCCTTTTGTGTCTAGCTTAATTATTAAGAATTTATTCTGAGGAATTTCTCAATTCTGAAAAAAATAGGACAGTATGAAGAATAGGACTTCTGTTTCCAGATGCCAGTAAACCTTAATGAACAGATCTGGTGAAGAAGCTTTAGCACACATCTATTTTTTTTTTTTTTTTTTTTTTTTTTTTTTTTTTTTTAAATAAAGCAGTGTTAATATTATAGAGCTGGGGAAATAAAAGATGACCTTTAAAGCCATGGGTGACACCTAGAAATCACACATTTTTCAATTTCCAGAAATTCTGATTAACTATTCCATTCTTGGCTTTCAGAAAAAAATCCTCCCTATTAGTTATCATTCCTGAAAACAGATATTAACAGAAATAAAGATCTATAAATAATACTTGGCCCCCTTTTCTATCAATATATATTTGACTCTCAAGCAATAGCTGCACTTCTTCAAATGCTCTTTTTCTTTCCTTTAATTTAATTTCTGATGCATGTGTACATCCTGCAGTTCATTAGAGCTTTTAAATTTTAACAGTGCTCTTGGGCTGAAGGCATGAAAAAGGGAAGGCATAGGCATTTGTCATTCTGCTGTTACTGAAAAGACTGTCTTGGCTATCCATCTTTAATTCATTTTTGGACATGAATGCTTCTAAAAGAAGCAATTTGGCCATGGTTTATCTTCTCAAGTGGCCACGCTAGACTTTGTTTCCACAGCATGTAGAAACATGTACAGCACGTACACAGCTTCAAGGTTTGCAAGCATATACTAGCAAAATGGGCTTGGGAGCATGCAGTTACACATATTTATGGATTTATCCACTGTTCCACCTCTCAGAATTAAATGTTTTGAGGGAATTAATTACTAACCAGGGACTATATCCTCTGAAGGTAATTAAGAACCTGATGCTCACTGACTCCAATGGAGCTACATGTTTTAAGAACACAATATGCCGCGGCAAGAAAATGCTAGAAATAACTTGCATTTAACATAGTTTGGGTTTGATTCATGTTTTTTGTGGAAAATTGTGTGTGCCACAGTTCATCTATGGGAATAACCACTGAGTGCTGCTCTGCTTCAGCTATGTAAATCTGCAGGCTGAGAGGCTGGAGACAGCAGCTGAGGTAATCTGGTGAAGGTGAGTTAAGCACTAAACTGTGGAAGGTGATGCAGGAATGGCCACAGGGGTGAAAAATTATATAAAGAAGGATCAGCCCATGTGAAAAACCATACTAGTTTCAATTAAAGTCATGAAAATAGCCAACACTCATTCATACCTACCGACTTCCATGAACTTTATAAAAGCAAGTATGTTGTCACAGAAACAACAAAGCAGCCATGTGATTTTCAAAAAAACAATGAAAAGGCCATTTTCAGCACAGTACTGAAACATTAATGATAAAGATTAAAATTTAGGTATTTTTGCATTCCACATTCTGTTTTCTTTCTGAAATATAAGAAATTTTTCTCATGGACAGAAGGGATTTAAAATTGCTTTTAATTGGAGCACACCAATGTCTCACTGCTTACCAAAATTTTCATCCTTCATTGTTGAATAAGAGCCACATATTATTCCTTACATGTGGCAAGACTTAATTAGGAACCATTCAGGTTTTATAGGCATATTGGTTCAACAGAATCAGACAATCTAAAAGAGTTTCATTAAATTTTAACAATAATAATAATAATAATAATAATAATAATAATAATAATAAATTTTAATAATAATCAATCAAACAAACAAATAAATATATAAAATGCTGACCATGGGATGGAAGAAAAGAAGTCCTGTTGGCTGGGATAACTGGGGAAGAATCAAAATAACCTTCCTAATGGATTACTTGGTAAGTGTTTGAAACTGGTGACAAATTCAAAGCAGGTGACTATAATATCAGAAGAATTCCTGAGCATTGTTTTGTCAGAGTTCAAAAGCCTTTATTATGGCCTTTTTAGAAAAAAAGGGTGGAGTGGAAGCACCAGAATCTGAAAAGTTTGGAAATTACAGTTGGCACTGGGACATGTCATTTTCCCCTTGCTTCCCACCTTACGTGCTCTCCTCTGAAGGAAACTGACAGTGGCTCCACGGCAGGACGGGCTCCAGACCCTGGGACTGCTCAGCACTGTTGAGCTCCACTGAGTTGTAACAGCAGTGACAGTCATCAGGGCCTGCAGAAATATCAATAACTCTGTAGCGATGACACTTGCCAAGAGGGCAGGAACAGACAATTGCATTTCCCCCAAGTCATTTATGTAACTCCCATACACTGAGGCCGTGTGATTTATCGTGTGGCAGAGAAAGCTGTTGAGTAGATGTTTTCCATTTCTTCTCAATCAAGAAGCTTTTAGGGCTAAGGATATGCCAGCAAAGGGTGGTCTTAAATACTTTAAAAAAAAAAAAAAAAAAAAGGAAGATTCAATTGCCTTAAAAAACATAAAAATAAGTCTTCTGTATGATTTCCCAAGGAAATTTTTATTGAGAATTGCCCACATATTTCTTCTGTCTTGTTTTCTCTCAGCATTTTCCGAATTTTGCATTTGTGCAAAGTGCCTTCCTGTCATAGAGGAAAAGACATGATGAAATCTGTCACTGTCAGGAATAGAAGAACTGAGAACTAAATTTAAAAGCTGCTTAAGAAAACCCCCAAAAATGAAAAGCCCCCTCTCCACAGGGAAAAAAAAAAAAATTAAAAAAAAAAAAATTCTGGTCAACCACTGTTCTAAGTAAAAAAATTTCAACCCCTGAGGCGTCTGCCACTCTCAGCCAGTAAGCCAAGACCTCCCTGGCACCCATACTTCTCAAATATCACCAATGTGAGCTCACCTGGGTGTCAGACCTGCTTCAGCTCAGCAGGAACAGGATGTTCACACTCTGAAACTGCTGCATAAAAGGATGGTTGCTATGAAATCTGACTCCAAAAAATTATCAGAAATCACTTTAGTTGGGAAATAATAATCCTACTCTGCATTCTAGACAGGATTGCTGGTTTTCATTCTCTTTGGGCCTAAGTTTTTTTAAACTTCAGCACCTTCTTTATATGTACAACCTTGATGTTACACCTTTTTTCTGTATTAAAGACAATCATGCACTCTCATTTTGCCTTCTGTCAACTTTGTTAATTATTGTCTTTCATATAAAACTGTATGCAAAATCTCTTTTGTCAAAGTCCAATATCTTAAAAGAAGGTGTAACTTTCAACTCCTTTAAGGCTGATCAGCCTTAAAGTGAATTTTCCTTTTTTTTCTTTCAATTTTTAAGTGAAATGCACCCCAGCAAATCTGTTTGTAATTTTGCACTTTCAGGCTCAAATGCATCTTGAATAAAAGGCTAAATTCCTGTTAAGATGCCACCACTTCAGTGGTCTGTATTTGGTCCACAACTTTTCTGACAAAACTCTTTGGCTCAATTTCAGCACTTCACAAATGGGGATTGCTTCTGACTTCAGACCAGGATCAGGAGGATGGATGGGTCAGAGTCTAACAAAGGGCTCAGGGCAGTTCAGATACAAACTGTAGCTGATCAAGGGAGTTTGCACAGGAAAGTTGTAAATAGCTCTTTATCAGTGACAGATAAAAAATATCCTTTATTGGAATATCTCTTTGAAAAAAAAAAAAACTTTTTTTTTTTGTTTAAATGCTGCTGCTGCTGTGAGTTGCACTTTGGGATAAATGAAAATCAAATGTCTCTCAAGTCTGTGTTTGTAATTTTTTGTGACAAAATTCAGTTAGGAGCTGTATATGTAAATGCTAAGACACTCAGTTGTGTTTAAGCGTGTGTGAATCTATAATCCACTTACAGTATAGATGATTTAATAGTCACTCTGCTGAACAATTGTGCTTCTTTCCCCACAGGTAATACAAGTGAATACTGCAGCCCACAAACATGGGATTTAACTCATTTGAAGGCCTTAAATTAGACAGAGCTGGAATGGTGCCACTTGGAAAATGTTATCTTCTGTGCACAAAATATTTATCATTTCAGCCTCACCAAACACTTATGTGAAGACAGCTCTCTTAGAAACGAGTTCTGTGCACAGAACTAACACAAATCAAATTAGTTCATTGGAGCTAAAGAGGACACATTTAATCCCATCTCTCAAAAGTTTTTCAGTAAGTCATTAAAAAGAAGTTCTGCTTTTGTATATGCAGATATCTTCCTAGGAATGACTAGGAAATTACAGCAATAATTTCCAAGGACAAAAGTCAAAGAGCTCCATGCAGGGATAGGAAAATATAACCACCCAGTGGGTTTATTTTTTTTTAATTCATCATCTCTGTTAAAAGATGGAAAAAATGGAGAGTAAACAAATGTTTTTTTGACTGAAAATCCTGCCTATGTTCTGCTTGATTCCAGTCACACATTGGCTAATGTCATTCACTTGGATACAGGCACCAAATGGTCCTTGATTAAAAATGCAGTACCCAGCTTACTGCAGAGCAGTGAGAAATCAAAGTGTTTATATTTTTAATGTTTTCCCAAGGAACCATCAATCTACAGATTTTGCATACAGAATATGTGGCCTTTTTCCCTCCAAAACGAATGGAGAATTTTAATCCTATCTTATTCCATCACAGTGCTCATTCATGCATGCAGAGATATCTATAATGCACCACTGCTGTAGGAAAGCAATAAAGACCTCAGGAATTTTTCCCTCAACCACAAATGCACTTTCATAGCTCAAAAGATGGATTTATCATTTGAAACTAATTAAATCTCCTAAACATAGCCTTCAGCAGTGTTTCTTGGAGGAAAATACCAGGAGAGCTAAGAGACCAACATGTTCAGCCTATGCAGCATATGGGGAGTAACACACAGCAAAGAGATATGAAAGCAGTGCAGAGAAAAGGGAGGGTGACTCCACTTTTCTCATAATGAATCAATAATATATCACTGCCTTGCAGTACTTTTTGTTATGTACTTCCCTAATTTCCTTTTTCAGTTTTTATCCATTCGAGCCTAAATCAAATGTTCTGGAGGGAAAAAAAAAAAACAACTTTTCTTTTGGGTTGCTGAATGCAAAGGTGTTCTAGCTCTAATCAGAAGATATATATCTTATACACAAAATAGTCATAATTTGAAGTGGGTAGAGTTCTCTGAGAAAAAGAGTTTTGGAAAAGGAACTGTGTCCATATTTTCTGGACACCAACATTTTTTTTCCCTTTTTCCCAAAACTAGAAATTTTGCTTTATGTTTTTCCATTTCAAACAATAGTGCACTATGAAAATTATCTGTTTCTACTTCTTCTGTTTCTCATCTGTTTCTACTATCTAATTAATATTTCATTTTTTTTTCACAGTATTGGAGCAGCTGGCATTGTTTTACATTCTTACCTTTCCCCCAGAGAAGTGATAAGTTTCTGGCCTTCATAACTCTAGGTAAAACTCAATATATCAACAACACCGGCTTGAAACCCTGGAGGCCTAGAGGAACAGAACAATTCCTTTTTTATAAGTCATATGTTTGAGTATTTAGTTCAAAATATTTAATAAATGGGGACTGGAAATCTTGAAACAATTGAACTAGAAGTGATCATCTGAAGTGAAATTTTTTACAAAGATAACTTTATGCAGTGAATTATTTAAAAAGCAAGCTCCATTAATGCTTTAAATAGCAGCTTAAGTCTCTGAGTAGACATCTAGGTAGTTACTTTATGGGTTATGTGAGAGAAGCATGGATAAATGAACAGTAACTTCAAATTTACCAAGGCTTTCCAAAACCATTAGTGTTGGAAGATGCTCCACCAGTGGAAGCTTTTATTGAAAGCACTGTCACAAGTTCCCCATGGCATTTTGATGAAAAAGAGTGACCATTTTTAGAGTTTTCCCACTGTAAACATTCAGCTCAGTTAAGCAGAAGAAGCAGTAGTACTCTCTGATGTAATCAGCATTTGTTCAAAGAGCAGTGAATAATAAAATGCAGAAAAATTACACACCACAAACACAACTGAACTTAACATTTCATCATTTGCTCCCAGCTCTGCATTTCTGGTGCTGCGAGGAGGTTTTATTGTATTTCAGGTGTTCATGGGTCCCATTTGGTATTGCAGAGTGTTCTGTTCCTGCAGGTGCAAGGTAGGATTTCACAGGCAAGAAGGTACAGGCAATTCCTGCTTCCCAGCTGCCATTCCCTCCAAGCACAGGAGAACCTTCAATCTGCTAGTCACTTTTCCAGCCAGCAGCTCTTGGCAGCCTCTTAACATGTACCTTTAGAGTGGAGGGGAGCAATTCCAGTATGGACATTTGGTAATTGCTTCCAAGAGCAGTCCTTGGGATTACACTTGTTTGAAGTATGTATGTATGTATGTGTGTATATATATATACATATACATATATATATATATATATATATATATATATATATATATATATATATATGAGTGTGTTAAAACACTGGCACATGTTGCCTAGAGAGGTGGTGGATGTGCCAACTTTAAAAACATTCCAGGTCAGCTTGTACAGGGCTCTGAGCAGCCTCATCTATTTGGTGTCCCTGCTCATGGCAGGGGGACCCAAAACATTCTATGATTCTGTGGAAAACTTAGACTGAAGTAGTTTGATTTTTGTTTTGTAAGATAGCTTCCCATTTTAATAATTATTTGCCTTTGTTTCCCCAGCACTAAAAATAAAACTGTGCTTCCTCCTCTGATTGCTGCCTTACTTATGACCACCAGGCTATGGGTGTGTTTGTTACAGCATCAACGTGCTCCTTGCTCTTCCAGGGAGCTCAGTAGCTATGCTCTGTTTAAACCGTCCAAGCAACATAACTACCAGACATTTTCCTGTTGCTCTTGGCAATTTTCTGGTTTTGTGGTATAAAATTCTCTTTAAAAATCAGTCGGACCTGGAGAAGAATAGTAACAACAATAATCATAAGGAAAATAATTTTCTTCTCACTTATTTGAACTCAGTTGTGAGGCTGCTTCTTCCAAATGAAGCTACTTAGATAAGGGTCTGTATAAGTTTTTGCTAAACTTTTGATTAAACATCCATAGCAACTATACAGTATGTTGTCCTCTATATAAAACAGAAGGTATAGTAGAGAAATTGTTTGAGTAAATTCATTTTATAACAGAAGAGTTTGTCTCCAAAAGATTTGTCTAAGCCTTTGTTTCCATGTTCCATTCCAACTTCTGTTTCAATTCCTTGCAGTTGTATGCCTAATAAAACTTCCTGCTTTCATGTCTATAGCTCACAGTTTATGTTTATAAAGTGGTTGACAGATAACACCTGGGCAGGCTTTTGCTATGGGTTTAAAAATTAGCAACTTTTTTTGTTGAAGTCTGGGTGAATCAGCTCTTTCCATTACTTCCTTGGAAGTAAAGAGTAATGACAAAAATCTAATAAAAATTTGTGGTACAAACTGGTAGAAAAGGAAGTCATGGTCTGTTTAGCAGTGTGGGCAGGGGGATCTGTTGGCAGTGCAAGCACAGTCCCTGTAAATCCAGATTGGGCTTGAAAAGGGGACAGACCTGTGCTGTGGTGGATGGGAAGAATCTTTCCTCGCTGCCTCACTAGAGAGGGACTGAGGAGAGGCAGGTGGAAAGCAAGAAACAATCATGAATCAGTATCTACTACTGCACAAACAATATGTTAGGGCAGGTCTGTCCAGCAAATTCAATGGGAAAATGATATTATTAAAAGGCTACTTGCCCTGAGGGGAGCTTATTAGGAATATCTGCCAAATGAAATGGACATTTGAACCATACCCAAGCACAGTGATTGGAGATTGTTATCACATCTGTTGGCAGTTTCATTCCTGAATTGGGAAGATGCCTGTGAGAAGCATCACATACAGGACATAATTCTTACAGCAAAGTTGTCATTTAATACTGCAGAGTGACCAGTGGTCTCATAAAAACAGACAGAAAGTGCTGACTTTTAGAAAGGCTGTTGATTCTTCCAGCAGCCATTTCTTCATGCCTCGGCATAAAATGTTAATGCCATGATATTTGTTGTAGACTTAAATCATCTTAATGAAACAGAAGGTGTTACTGAATTTGTCCCAGCATCTTCCACTGCAGATATTTTATCAGCAGCTTTAAGATAATGAAATTAGAACAAGAAAAATGTTTTCCAGTTAGATTTGACCATATGCAGCTTTTTATGTTTATTAAAGAAAGTATGCAGTCCCAATCATATATCATCTATATTTAGAAACAGAATTTGTATTTAGGAAGGGAAATTAGTTTTATTTCTTTGACAAATTTTTTTTTTTTTTTTTTTTTTTTTTTTTTTTTTTTTTTTTTTTTTTTTTTTTTTTTTTTTTACCTTGCCACAGAGGTGAAATATTTCAGAATTTCTTCAGTGGTAGGGAGATTCAATGATAACAGGATTGTCCCAAACTGTTCAGAGAACTCCCTAAACAACTGAAAAAAACTATAATAGGATGGGAAAGATCATTCTGGCATGATTAGGGGTACCTTTAGTTTCATGCAGTAAATTATGAAAAAAACAGTGCATCTGCACAAATAAGGAACAAAATCTGGAAGAGAAAGAACTGATTACATGCAGTTTTTTCCTCAGTCTATTTTAACTTGCATGAAATTTCTGAGAAATTAACAGATTCACATAGGTGAGTCAAAATGGATGGATTTGTTACTACTTCAGGGAAGTGTGAGGTAATAATAATTCTCGCACTGTATATTAAAAATGCACTTCTTGTTCTGAGTAAGAGGTGAAGAGACACCTACTCCAAGATATTTCATAAAAAATTACTTTGCTATCAATAGGGTTTGTATGTTTCTTTTTTTTTTTTTTTCTTCATTTTCTGTGCAAAAATACATATCAGAAATTCTTCAGGGCACTGCTGAGATGAAAATATGGGAATCCCTACTCAAAAGATTGCTGTTTATCAAATAACAGCAACAGTTACAACAAAAGGTTTTGCCCAGGTCTTTGGTATAACAAAATCTTAATTGAAAACCATAAAAATCTGCAGAGAAGAGATTAAGTCACTCCAAAGAAAATCACTACAGTTTTACTCCCAGCTGTCTTGTATGTCTTTTCTGTGATGCTCAATGTGAAATATAATGCAAAAAGAAAAGCCGGGAGGTCATAAATATTTGTGTATTTGTGCTCATAAATAGAAACCCCCAGATCAGCTTTCCCCCACCCATGAGTGTGTATATATACATGATGAATACATGTATATATACATGTATATATAAATATGTGTATATATTTATATATGCATTGAGTATATGTGTAACATATTGCTGTCTTTCATTACGAATATGAAACCTACTCACAAACATCAGCTCTTAGAGCTGGGAGTTGTGAGGAAACAACAACAAGACTGCTGAGCAGACTCTCAATGGTGAACATTTGAAGAAACTATCCCAGCAAACTACCAGAGCAGTTATAGACAGAGAATTCCACTGGGCTATGGTAAGAGACAAGGGAGAATCCCGAATCAGCATTCATGTCGTGCCATTGCTCCACTGTCTCCTGTCGGTGCCACAACTGCTGTAGGCACTCCTGTAGCAGGAAGGGATCCTTTTTGCAATAAACATGGACACAATTAAATAAATTGCTGTGGGAAGAGTGGCTCTGCTTTCCACTTGCAGCATGCTGAAATTCAGCTTTCCAGAGTCCACATAAGGAGGAATATCAGAGATCTGTCTGCTGAGCAGGTTAGTGGCACCACCTCAGCCATGCTGGCTCCACAAGCTGCACAGCGTGTAGCACAGTCAGTGGAGGAACCAGAGAAGGAGAGCAGAACATGTGGCTGCATGTCAGGTTTGGTGCTGTGACCACCTCCCTGGGGAGCCTGTTCCCGAGCCCAATCACCCTGTGGGGGAAGAATCTTTTCTTGTTATCCAACCTAAACCTCCCCTGACACAACTTCAGGCCATTCCCTCAGGTCCTGTCGCTGGACACCACAGAGAAGAGATCAGTGTCTGCCCCTCCTCTTTCCTCTCACAAGAAGTTGCAGACCCAGGGAGGTTCTCCTCAGACCCTTCCCAGCTGAAAAGACCTAGTGCCCTCAGCCAATACTCCTACAGATTTCCCTCAAGACCCTTCACCATCTTCAGGGCCTCTTTTAGACACTCTCTGATAGTTTAGTATCTTATATTGTAGTGCCCCAAACTGCCCCCAGCATTCGGGGTAAGGCCACCACAGTGCCGACCAGAGCAGGACAATCCCATCTTTTTCCCAGCAGGTGATGCTGTGCCTGATGCCCCCCAGGACATGGTTGTCCCTCCTGGCTGCCAGGACACTGCTGACTCATACCCAACTTGCCACTGACCAGTACCCCCAGGTCCCTTTCCATGGCACTGCTGTCCAGCCTCTTATTCCTCCATCTGTCTGTACACTGAGGGTTACCCCCACCCCAGCCTCAGAATATGGCACTTTCCTTTGTTGAACTCCATAAGATTGGTGATTGCCCATCTCTCTAACTTTTTGAGGTCTCTCTGACTCTTTGGGACAGTCCTATGCAGGGCCAAGAGTTGAACTTGATTCTGGTGGGTCCCTTCTAACTCAGCATATTCCACAATTCTGGAATTTAAGTCAGTTTGACTTCTCAATCCACACCTCAAAATCTCCATCACTCTTTCATTCTGCCACACACCTTTCTCAAAATAACCATGGGTATGTCTCCAACCATCCTCCCACAGCTCCTATTGCTGAACTCTGTTTCACTTATCAATGCCAAATGCTAAATCTTACTTAGAAAATTAGATCTTTAATCTTGGACCAAGTGAAACATCTTTTTTGATCTAAGACTTACAGTTGAAGAATTAAATTAAATCCCTGTCTGCCTTGACCTAGCTCCTAAATCTTACAAATTGCAAATGTTCTCACTTGATTTATTTCCACAGCATTTCTTGGCAAAAGATTATTTTATTCCTATAAGCTTCATGTCCACCAAATTCACCCTTGGCATCTCTCAAAAGATAGTTTAGACTGACTTGCACTAGTGGGACATCTCAAAGTCCTGAGCAACATTGGTACTATGTCAATGAAAGAGTAGTTGAGTGATGAACTGTGAAGCAAACTCTTGACCCTGTCTGCTTTCTAAGTGAAAACATGAAAAATTTCTCACTACTCTGCTAGACTTTATATCTAAAAGTGCTTCTCTGCTGAGTTTTAATATCTTGTTTTAATTTGCATAAGGATCACTGCTATGCCACAGCCTCCTAAGAACTTCAAAGGCTTTGGCAGAGGAAGTGAATTGAGTGCAAACTCCTGCATTTTCCCCAAAGCATTAAAGTTCCTACTCCAGGAACCCATACACCAGCCAAGCCAGGTCTGGAGCAAAGGGTTTACTGCTTGTGTGATGGTTCCACTCAATAGGTGCCTGCACTCAGCAGCAGCCAGTGATGCCACATCAGTCTGGCCACAAGGGAGCCCTGTGGAGAGAAATGGCAGCTACAGGGACATTATGTATGCTTAAGCTGTCATTATTTCCATCTCTGAAAGCACAGTGCTAAATGAGCTTCACAAAGGGAATAGCTCCTTCTTGAGAGTCTGTATGACAATATCCAGGTGCTCTGAACTCCAATAGTAAGACGTTTGTAGGCATGTGAACCAACTTTTAGTCAAGCTGCAATTAGATTTAATACACTTCAAATGTATCTGTTTCGTCAAATCAACTTTGTAAAAGAAGAGAGTAGACGGGCTGTGGCTTCTCTGAATGCAGGGAGGAGCAGTTAATGCAGATTGAGTCACATCAGAACAAAGTATCTAAACAGGTGGATAAATTACAGAACCATAGAATCATTAAAGTTTGAAAAGACCTCCAAGTTCATAAAGTCCAACTGTTAACCTTAGCTCTGACATCTTCACCATTAAACTGTGTCCCCAAGTGACACATCTACACATTTTCTAAATAACTCCAACAATGGTGACTTCATCACTGCCCTAAGAAGCCTGTTCCAGTGCTTGAAAACACTTCTTGTGAAGAAGGTTTATATAATACCCAAACAGTTTCCTCTTGTTCAGTTACTTTTTAACTGAAGAAGCTGACTACCTGACTGTAGTCTCCTGTCAGGGAGTCATAAAGAGAGAGAAGGTCCCCCCTGAGCCTCTTTTTCTCCAGGCTGATCAACCCCAATTCCCTCAGCTGCTCCTCATCAGACCTTTGCTCCAAACCATTCACCATCTCCCTTGCCCTTCTCTGGACATGTTCCAGCCCCTCAGGGTCTTTCTTGTGGTGAGTGGCCCAGAAGTACACCCAGCATTTGAAGTGCAGGCTCACCAGTGCCAGTACAAGGAGATGATCACTGCCCTGGTCCTTCTGGCTACACAATTCCTGATCCATAACAGCTTTTGAGCAGGAACCACATGTGGGTGCTGGAACAGATTCCTGTTTCAGCAAAATTCTGTTATTCCGAGTCACATTTCAGTGTTGTCTCACATGCAAGACACAAAAACGCCTCAAGGACAGCTATCATTTTCTTGTCTTGGTGGCAGAAAGTGAAGTGGAAATAACCAAATTAATCCAGTTGCAAAGGAAATACATCAGTTTGAGTCTGGGTTTCCTCATCAAGGACACGCTGCAGGCACACCGTAGCTCTGACATATTACACAGCACAACAGATTAGAAGGGCTGCTTTAACTTTCAACAATGCTTCTGTCCAAGGCCACCCTGAATCCCTAACTCTCAGAAACTTTAGAGGTTGTTGGCACTGAATTTTTGATCCACAGTCTCCAGCATTTTGAAAATAAATGTAGGAAGTATCTTAAAACTACTGATGTTTTTCTTTCTATATAAATTTTGCAGGTTATATAGGGATATACCTGTATAAACTATGTAGGAATATAACTGCTCATAAATAATGACATGTGGCATATCAAAGAATTGCTGTCAGCTCCTGCAGTGTATCGCTAACTAAAATTATGAATAACCCAAATTAATAAAAAGAAAACAACTGCAGAGGCTGGCCGTATCTAAACTGCATAATCCAGACAGGAGTAGCTGTTGAACTGCCACATTCTGCAGGATCTGCAGCCAGAAGTGGAACCAACACTCATATCCAGAGCCCCAGAGGATACACAGAGGTCCACACAGCACTCTACCTGCACTGAACCCTTCCCTATTTCAAAAAAATGGTCAGCTTGACTCCTGGCCCAGGCAGAAACTTCAATGGTGGCATTGCAAACACCCTGGGAAATGTGCAGCCCTAACTGTCTCCAACAAAACTGAATGGGTAGGAAGGTCCAACATCCTTCCAACATCCTTTCTCTAGTGGGGAAAAGGGGTGTTGGTATCAATGAATTTGAAAGCAAAAGAAAAGTCTACCTTGAAATAGGAATCCCCAACTTGAAAAGTTGAAAGAAAGCACAAGACTAAAAAAGATCTGTCATCCTTGGATTTGCAGAAAAGATGGTATTAACAGTTCTGAAAATTCATAAGCTGAATATTAGCATCTAAGGCTTTTTAAGAGATCTGAGCTTTACAAAAAAAAATGGGTATCAAACTTTTCTCTGTGTTGATATTTCTGTAACAATAGTGACTTCATTAAAAAATACTGATTTGTTTATAAAACAACATTAAGTCTATAAACATTTAACTAATTCCCACAAAATTATTCTGCAAATGACAGCAGAATTCTTTATTCTTTGAAATGAAGAAAAACAGGAAGATATTTCATTTTATCATGCACTGTCCAGTCAATATCTCCAGAAGATTTTGTAACCTCAAGAGCCACTGACCTTGAAGGTGTTTCTCACCTTCATGGAGCACCATAAGAATGAGCTTTAAAGTTTAACTAAGTTGTAGGCTAACTTTGCATGATACCTATATCCCAAAAGGAGATAAATTAAATATAACTTCTTATGGTCTTGACCTTCCATACATTACTATCACTACCACTAATTTAATATTGGCTGTAGCTTAGCACCAGAAAACCCATGTATGGGAATCACAGAAGGATAATTGCTTTCTTTTGCTTTCAAGCCACATTTTCAGATTTTAGGAAGTTTTTATTCCTACTTCACTTTATATTCCAAATTGTCTTGAGAAAAATCATGCTTAGCTGTAATCCTTCATTTGATTTAGCAAGGGCTCATGGAATTTTTGATATTTTGATCAAAGACCCTCTGGGTCAATGTTTTCCAGCAAGCTGCAGTGTAATCTCAATGAACAGTCTTGTTTAACAAGGATATTTAAGTAATCCTTGTAAGACAACATAGTTGGCCAAGGACAGCACAGCAAAACATCTTCCTCAAAACAAAAGCAAATTGCTTTAGATGGAGTTGGTATGACTTACAGCATGAGGTTCTGGTCAAGCCCACCAATTCTTAGGGCTGTGGAGGCTCAATAAGGCTCTCACTCCTCAGAGACCCTGTATGTGCCAGTTCATAGCTAATCTCTTTCTCATTCCTACACTCTTTTAATCTATACCATACAAAACATTGTGTAGTATTTAATTAGAAAGTCCAGCAGAGGTATTTGGCTGTTAAATTTCTTTTTTAATTTACTTGGTATCTATTGACCTTTAACTGTTTGGGTTTTTTTTTAAAGTACTGAGTTGCATCTCATTATCAAAAGACAGAAGGAAATGGAGGAGAAACCATTAGAGAAAACTGAGGAAGGGCTAGGGGAAGAGATTAACAACATGCACATAAATTTGCCAGTTCTTAAAACACCCACTGGAAAAACAGATGAGACATTTTGTTTACTGCTGACTATTAATAACTGTTGCTCTTGCAGCTGGAATTAAGAACTGCTGAAAACTGCTGGGGGTTTTCATAAGCCATGATAAGCATTTTTTTCATTAAAGAAAATCGCAATTGATTTACTCTGAAGAATGAATTAAGTGGAGTGGGCTTGTTGAGTGCCATGTCATTTGACCTTCTGATTATGTACTTGAAAAAAAAGATAGTGCTTTAGAAATTGGTAGTGTAATGACAAGATTGGCCTTTTTGCCTGGAAAAAAAGGAATAGGACTGCATCTCAACCAGCACACCCTGCAAGAAAGATAATGATACTGTTTGACCCCAAGCATGTGCATCTGATGCATTTTGTTTGCTCTACAGAGAGATGCTACTACAATTCCCTCTCCTCTGTACATTTTCCATGGTAAGGAAGAGCTTTCATTTAGCAATTAGAGCAGTTTGAGCAATTAGTTTCCATTTCATTCTCAGCTCTGTTACTGACTTATTAATGTTGTTTCCACATCATGCACATATCTGTGTTGCAAAGGTTTCAACCTCTATAAAATGTTAAGAAATATAAAATTGGATTGAGCTACATTAAAATTCTACATATCTCACTTTAAAAGTCAGCCTATAAATGACTTAGGAGAAATGCTGAGTTATAGAGAATAGGTTTTATCATGGTCTTTGGAAGATTTGGAAACAGAAACTCCTATCTTTTACCTCTGGAATTTCATGAAAACACAACTGAGAGCATCAATCAGCTGCTCAAAGTTGGATGGTGAATTTAACTAAGTCATAAAGTAAGTAAGGTTTAGAATGTTGTCCGGCAAGTTTCAGAAACCCATGCACTCCAGAGTAGTAATTTTATCTACTGTAACTAGAAGAGTTTCAATTTCCTTGCCAGAAGAACCTATGCGTTTGTAGTGTGCATAACCGCAGTTCAAGAATCCACTTACCTAAAACATTTGAATTTCACAAATCAAAACTTCAGGGAAGAACGAAAACATCCAGCTTTCATGAGTGGAGCTAGAACAACACAGCCATTACAGTAATGCACTATTATACATAGTGACATTTCTGATGACATTAGTTCCAAAATCCCGACAGAATTTACCTACCTCTACCAAAACAAAAGAATAAGATTTCTTTATATCCTCCTCTGAGTTTATCTTCCTCGGGAGAATTCCATATGGGCTCCTAACTTTTGCCAGCATTCATAAATGTTTTATAGTTTTAATAAATTACTGCTTTTATTTTTACATTGCTTTTTGAATACTCCTCAATACTGACCTCCTGCTTCTTTTACAGTCAAAACACTGGGCGGGTGGTTGGGTCTGTTTACAGTCTGTAGGCACCTGCATTTCTATAGTAGTATGTACTCATATATGTAATATTTTTATACAAGAATGATAATCTTATGTATTTCAGGTCAATCATAGCAAAATGTCAGAATATCGCATGCAAGTGGTTTTTTTCTGTGTATAAGATCACGGACAATAGTCACCAATGTGAAAAGCTTGTCTAAAGAGCCTTCCTGTCATCCAAAAATAGCTTAGAACTTATCATCCATGTACAAAGCCAGCTCTCAGATCTGAAGAAAAAAAATCCCACTATATGATTAGAGAATGGGTTTTCGTTTTGCATGAGGCTTAGAAATAATTTTGGGGAACAAAACTTGACTGAAAACCTTGATCAGCTCTTGACGTAAGTAGGCCACCTTTAATAAAATAATATAGTGAACATGAGGCCCTGTGCCGAAATCTTCACTTGAAAAGACTGAAAATGTCAACTTCTTCCTCTTCATCAGGAAATTATAATTTCACAGCTGCACTTTTGGTTTTCAAACCAGGTAGTCACTTTCTTCTAGCCTCTTCTGAATATGATTAATAGAGTAATAGAAGTTTAAAATGTATGAGTGGAGACACTCTGCTCATGGACAGCACAGTATCTAAAAATAGCCATAGATGAGAGAAGTTTGGGGAAATAAGAGAGGGTACGAATAGGGCTTGATCCTGCAGTCAGAAAAAAAAAAAAAAAAAAAGCGAACTAGAGCCACACCCACACCACCCCAGACTGTCACTGCTGGGACTGAAGCCCCAGTGCATTGGTGACTCCAGGGACTTGCTAAGTGCCCCAGTTGATCTCTGAACGCTCTCAAACAGTCACACAAGTTTCTCAGTAAGTTTTTCTTACTGGCTTAACCCCAGCTTTCCCACCACAGCAGAGTCCCAGACACCTGGCTCCTTCAATTCATTTAACCATGATCAGCAACACAATAAGAAATAGCTTGAGCTGGTATCTCCAGGTAGGCACCCCAATAAAGTCATCCCCTGACTTTTATACCCTCAAAGTCTGCATGTCTGTTCCAATAGTGATTTTGTGTCTGGGGTGTTCTGCTGTTCACTGGCTCCTGCAGAGCCTCTGGGTGACCCTCAGCCTCTCCCTGGCCAGTGCTCCAGGTGCCCACACCCCTTGTGCAGAGAGTCAGCCCTGATTCCCGGCTCCTTGCCTGGAGTTCCAGCCATTTCCTCCCACCCAGGGCACAGCCTCGAGCTCACACTGCAGTTGCACACCCAGCTACCTGCACTAGGTGTGTTAATGAGCAAGGCTCAAGCCCCACTCAGAAGCAATTTCACAGAAAGCATGCTTACTCATGCAGAGCACATAAGCTCTGTGCCCCTGGCTTAAGAAAGATTTGGTTCCTAGAAAAGCCCTTCTTTTTACTTGCAAGAGTGACTACTAAAACTAAATGTTGGCTTCTCAGTTTGCTGTATGAGTTATATTCTGATTTGTCTCCACATTAGCAAAACACTAAAGCCACATCTTCCCCACCTCCACTTACCAAATTATCTGAGATCATTAAGCCTTGTAAGGAGATTCTTTCGGAATAAGAACACATCGTCTCATCATAAATCAATAGAACAGTGACCACAAAAGCTAACACTGTATCAACATTAGGATGAGACTAAAACTGCTCTGGTAGTAGTGATTAAGCATTTTGTTCATTGGCATTGACAGTCAGGTCCAAGAGAGAGGCTGGTAGAGCTGCTTGACTGGTTTCTTTCTGTTGTCTTCCCAGTCACTCCACATTCTCAAAGCTATTTATGCCAACATCCAAGGGATATGAAATACTGGAACTAAGGTACTACATTTCTTCAGTCACAGGCTCTTCATTAAATTTAAAAAAGAAAATCAAGTGTTTTGTTCAACTACTTTAAAAGTCTGTGTCATGTAATGCAATTGTGGGTACAATTGCAACTGATGACAGCAGTTCTCCAACCTCTCCAGCCTCATTAACACAGCTGAAAGGCAAAAACAGCTGGAATCCATGGGACTCATTTGCTCCTGGCTATCTTGAGTGGCACAGTCGCATTTAGAAAGCCATTGAAAATACGGACTTTCCAGAATAATCATAGCATCAGCACAAACTTCCCAAATGTGTTCCTGTGAAGAGAAACTCACAGACTACTTCAAACCACTATATGACCCCACACAGGATCATTTGAAACCATCTTGTTTCCAGTCCATATGGTGTTATGTTTAATAAGATGATGAGAAGCAGACCATAAAACCATTGTCTACTTCTGGTATAATCTAATTAGGGGTAAAGTTTTGTATACGGTATCCACAAACCTGTCTATAAACTCATAAGGTACTTCAGTCACCAACTGAATAAGTCAAATGACATTTGTCCTTGGGAAGTTTTTTATACTCAGCAACTGTGTAAAAAAGAAGCTAAAACTCTTAAATTTGTTAAATAACAGAAATTAGCAGCAGGAGCAGTTAATATTACTGTGTACTTTGGCACTCCTTATGATTCTAACAATTCCAGGTTACACTATTTTTAAATTCTATAATTATCAGGTATTCTTTTAAACACATTAATTGAAAACAAAAAAAACCTAGAATAAATTAGTTTTATCTTTGACAGCTTTAAATATTTCTTTTCTCTTTTATTGCACAGAAGCTACATTGATTTTTTTATTTCTATGGTTCTCAACTCACAAACAGAAATTCTTGAACAATCAATTAATATAGCTATATAGTCACATATTATATAGTTATCACTGAAAGTATTGTCATTTAACAACAATATAATGCTTGTAGTATTCACTTACTGATCTTGGCTTTGTACAAAAGTATGTAACATTTCATAACATTTATTTCTGGAGTGGTACATATACCAAGTTGGTGTATTGGTGGTTCTTTTGGGGTTTTTTGGGGTTGTTTTTTTTTTGTTTGTTTGTTTGTTTTTGTTTTTTTTTTGTTTTGTTTTTGTTTTTGTTTTTGTTTTCTTTTTTTTGGGTTGTTTTTTTTTCCCCATCTATTTATTTATTTATAATAAGATCTTTCCTGGGTCTAGATTCCTCCATTTTGGGAGTATTTTGTCTTCTGAAGATAAAAGACAGCAACTACCAGAGTCTGGGATGCCTGTCACAATTTCAGTTATGGCTTTTCCAGCCCTCTTCCAAAGACCAGATCTCTCCCAATGTTATGGGTGCATGTTTAAACTGTTTAATCCCACAATTTGAGTTGTGTGTTACAGAAGGCTCTACAGCAAGAACCACTCAATTCAGCGGAGGAAAAGACTCTCAAGAAACTGGGAATGTGTAGTGGTAGCCTAAGCTGAGCTGGCTTTGCAGCCCAAAAACTCCACAAGACATACAATGCCTCCTATCCTGAGTGACCACCACAACAGATGGAGCCCAAGCCATGGGCTAAATTAATTTTTTAATTTACAGACATTTGATGAAGGTGGTTCACAAAGTAAGGGAAGGGTATAGGAATATAGTATAAAGGATGGGAAAAGGGGTGATGGCTGGTGAGTATCTGCTGGATAGTGGAGGACCTGAACATGGTGCAAATTATTCAGAACAGAAGGTGGCGATTTTACAGGGTCTGGCTGGGACAGAGTTAATTTTCTTCACAGCAGTCCATAAGGTGCTGTGTTTAGGTTTTGTTACCAAAACAGCCTCCACAGCAGACTATGTTGACTGCTGCCAAACAATGCTTTCACAGGGTCAGGGCTTTCTCTGCTCCTCAGTTTGCCACCTTGCCCTCCCTTGGATAAGAAGCTGGCAAGGGACACAGCTGGGAGAGTGGTGTGCATTGATCACAGAAATACTCTGGACTATATATTGTTGTAATCTGCAATAAAAGTTCAAGGAAAAGAGGAGGAAGCAACAGCACTCGTGCTTATGGCTTTTGTCCTCCCCCTGCCAAGCAGCCATCACATCTGCTGTCCAGCAAGTGGCTGAACTTTTGCCTGCTAATGGGAAGAAGGGAATAAATCCCTTCTTTGCTTTCCTGGTGCACACAGCTTTTGCTCCACCACTCACTCCGTGCATGAGTTCTTTTGCCTTCCTTTTAATTTCTCCCCAGCCCACAAGTGAGTGAGCAGCTGTGAAGGTACTTAGGTCCTGGCCACGCTCAGGAACATCCAGTAAATTCAGAATCAGAGTCATATATTGTCATGGCACCAGCCAGACCCCAAGGAATGAAATCCAAGTGAACCAGCTCAGAAAGGCACATGATTTATTCCATCTTATAGTGATCTTTGCTAGGATGCCAAATAAGGCTTTTGTGTGCATTGGCACTTCCAGGAGATCAGTGGGAATTCCTGTCTGGATTTTTCAGGCCATGTTTTCTCTCTTACTTCTCTGTCTTCAGGATATTTTCAATATCTGGCTTTCTCCAAAGACTCCTGAACTTCTGTGCTTGACCCCAACTCTGTCAAAAGGAGAGATGAGCACTGAAAGAGCAGTGTTTTGAGGGAAAACCAGGCAATGCTTGGAAAGATATGTAGCCTGTGATTACTTTATGCAGCTACTCCACACTTTACTCCACTTTCTTAATTAACAAGAAAACCCCCAACAAACAAAAACAAGCACAGACAAAACAAAAGAAAGCCACCTGCAGTATAAAAAGTCCTTTTGGAAGACCTGAAGAAGGGATGTGTGGGTGTGCAGAGAACAGGAACTGGGCAGTTTTGTCCTCATGTCATCTATCCAGAGGAAATTCTTTCTTGGGGCTCCTCTGAGATAATTAATCTGGGGGCCTAGCTTTCATGTTTTACAGTTTCACAGCACAGAACAGCATAATTATAATTACAATGCACGGCATGGCATACCTTGCTCAAGCAATGAGACATGACAAGCTATGAATTGTGGTAATATTATTAGCACACCATGAACAATGTGAGAACATGAAAGGCCAAAGGTCAAAGGCAGAATCACTTTAATCACTCAGAAAGTATAGTAATTACCCTGAAGTGCATTTCCTGTTCTTTCTCATACTTCTGTGAAACAGAACAGGTTCAGGCAAATAAACTTCAAGTATTTTCTGGCCATCAAGGATGCTGCACCTCACCTCCCCAGCTGCCAGTAAAGAAGCACTCTTTTACTACCACTGTCCCAAGCTAAATCACAGTTTGTGTTACAAACATAGTTTACTCAACAAAAGGTTCACATTCTTACAAACAAATCATATTTATGGTTGGCTCTCGGTTTTCCTTCCTTTACCAGCATGAAATATCCCAAAGTAGCCTCTTCTGGTGCTAGACTTAAAATATTTTTGTCATCAGTTAATATAGGAAAAAAAAGCTACATGCAACAGACTGTAGACTGATAATTAGTCATATTAGCAGTATAATATATATCTTTGGAGAATTAATTCAGTATTTAGCTGAAGCATGTGATAAAGTATGCCAAGAAAAATCCATAAATACATTCCAGTGTCAGTATTGCCATACATAATGCTGTGTTACCATCAGTGTTACCATTACTTCACCTTATGCTGTGACCATTCAGACCTCCACTGCAGCATCAGCTCTAGGACACAATTCTGTCCTTAATTACAAAACAGGAATCTGTGCTTCCTTACGAGAATTGAGAGAGGCGTCAAATAAGGATGTGGAGTGCAATCAGATTAGTTCCTGCAGACAGCAGTGCAGCTTGGTCACTACTTTGGCAGAATGCATCAGATGTTTAAATCTGTGAATCTAAACTTTTTAAGTGATTAAGATTTCTTACTTTGCTGCATCCATATTTTTGTGCAATCCAAATAACTAATTCTTCTGACAGCTATTTATTAAATTGTTATATACAGAAACTTACATTTAGACATGTTTGTGCCCCCTGTAAAACAAGGCAGTGCAAGAACTTTCATCTTTTTGCATATGAGAAAACGTGGGCTTTATGTGTGGCTTACATACTTGTTTCAAAAGTTTTTAGAAATGTTTAGTCCTATTCAAGAAGGGCAAAAAGAGCTTCTGTCTTTTCTTCAAAAGACAGAAGACAGAATATTCTCTGAGGAACTCTATTAGCCAAAGGCAAGAGAATTGAACCTTCAAACCTCGTGCTTTGCCAAAGGACAAAGCTAATCAAAACAGGTTTTGCACAGGTACACTTAGCTGTTAGATGTAATCTAAGAGATATCTCGTGGTGGCAGGATGATTATGTTACTCCTGAAGAATGCACAGGCTCCTCTGGCACAAAATCATCCAGAGCAACTCTCACTTCTTATGGGTTCAGCAGAGTGCAAGAACAGTGTAATGTAATTGTTAATTAATTTAGTGTAAAAATCTTAAATAAAAAACACCTTACTGCCAATTTTTCAAATTTGGCAGCCTGATGTGTCAAAACAGAAGCCGGCTGTGCCATCTCCAAGCTGTAAATTACTGATATACTCCCTGCATCCTTTGTGGCTGGAGATGAATAATGCATTCCCATGCTGTACTTCTGGTGAAAATTGCTAGGTACGGCTTATAGCTTAAAATGCTGTTTGTCTTGTCACTCTTCAATGTCTGTTCTTCACTCACAACTTGACTCTCATGTTACTACTTTAAATACCACTCGTAATGCCATTCTGAGCAGAAAATAAAAAGAAAAAACAAACAAACAAAAATGAAGAAAAACAAACAGGTTGATAAGCAAAGAAGTAAGAAAGATTTCCTAGGAAAACTCACCCAGCACATTCTGCATGTGCTGGGAATTGGAAAATTGGCAAACTCTGACTGGGGAATCAGACCTGTTCTGTTGCTGAATTTGCACCAGGGCAAGTAATGGAATTACACCAGGATACTGTCCATTATTAAATGTCAGCTTTGGCTGCCTTTGAACCCACAGTTTTGCTATCCCACCTCATTGCCATGTCCACCTCTGTGACCACCCTGGACCTGTGCAATGTAACTTACAGTCCTGCTACACCAGCTGGCTCATCAGCATCCCAAAAGACATCAGTGTCCACTGAGATGTTTGCCCTCTGAGAGAGGTTTGCAGAAATGATGTAAACCTGCTAAAACATCTTCTCAATTCTCTAGACATCATGAGTGATTCCGTAATGGATGAAAAGTGACTGGACATGCTGTTTTCTGACAAACGCTCCTTATGAACCTGGCACAGTACATTTATACCACTGACAACTCATCTTCAAAAAAAAAAAAAAATTGTTTTCTGTCTGGTGACATATTGAGGCAAGAAGCTTTGCCAAACAGAAGGAACGGGAAGAATCCTTCCATTTTGAATAATGCAAGAGAATGGGCCACAGGGAATATTAAGTAAGTACCTGTGGAGGTCAGGTAAAGTTTTGCCCAAGCAACCTTCTTTTTGGCTTATGCTGGCTACCACTGTGCCACACAGTTTGTATGCAACTGATGGGCCAGTTACAAATGTTTATGTATTGCTCTGGCACACACACTCCCACAAAAATTAATTTATTCTGGCAGGGTGATAGAAAAAACTGTTTTTCTTCTTCTCACTTTCTTAATTGGATTTTAGTTACTCAAAGATGAGAAAATATTTTTAGAACCAGTCTGTTAAGATTTGTCAGGGGAGGATGAACCTGTCATTTAAAGCTGCAGTACAATACATCCATGCACAGAAACTGAGAGACATGTTCTGGACATAGATCCAGGGATCTATGCTGGAACAGCAGGAGGCAAGAGGGATAGCACCCAGGATATATCCAGTCTTCCTGCTTTAGATACTACAAATCCAGAAAAGCTTAAATTTTAAAGGAACTATCCTCTGGAAGGCAGGTTGCTTTGCACATAGTAGCATGGACAATTCAAGAACACAAGGATGGCATGTATTGCTTTAAACTTCACTATTTCACACTACTTCCAAATATTGTCCTCTTCCCTGATTAAGTGGGGTAACTTTCATTAGTTTTGTAGCTGATTACTCAAGTGATGACATTAATGCCATGATTAGCTATAAGAAAGCAAGTTCTCTTTCTTCTGCACTGGTGTGAAGATCTCACCTGCAGTAAGTGGTGAAAGGATGGTGGCACCTCAGGGCTCAGTCTCTGTTTCCTAAAAGCTAACACTGAAGTGGATATCAGTGGGATAAATCATGGTAGAATACCCATGACCCCATCCTTGGAAACATTCCCAGTCAGATTGGATGAAACTCTAGGCAACCTGGCTGATGATGTCAATGCTCACAGCAAGTATTGGGTTAGAGGTACCTCCCAACCCCAAATTAACTATTATTCTATGATATCTGCACAGCACTGGACATCTACCAGTTTTGCATTCCATTCACTGTCACAGGGTCTTATGATTTTCAGGATGGCAGTTTCCCTCTTCTGTCTGTCTGTGCCATGGTAAGTTCAACTTTCCATTGCTGAAATAGCAAAGGTCCTTATGGAGGTTATTGAGAAGAAGATTTGAAAAAAAAACTGATACCACCTAATTTTCACCTGCATTTGGAAAGGGAATAGATGCCTGACTGTTGGCCACATTAACAAAGTTGGGCTACAGCCATTTCAAATCTCAACGCAGCAACAATCTCCTTTCCTCCTTGCTTGCCTTTGTGCCTGCACAAGCTGTCAGGATAAAGTGACATTCTGCTTCTCTTCTCCCCAGCATGCACTCCTGAGATAAAGAAATATCTGTCCTGAGGTATTCAGGGGACCTGGAAATCTCTGAAAACAACAGGGACATAAGATAGACATCAATAGATACTTTGCATATGATCACAGAATTAAAATTTTGCAATCTGTTATTTTCAAGCTGTCTGCTAAAAATCAGCAAGGATCACCCAAAGGTATTTTAGAGATTTTCACTGCATCCAGAGAAAACAGCTAGACTTCTGAAATGCCAGAACTGTGAATGAATAATTCCTCCTCTAAAAAATTACTTATTCTGGGAACCACATGGTAAGGCATGAAAGAGTTTTGACAGTTTATTCATCAGTTCTACCAACAAAACAAAATACTTTTTCACAGAAAGACAACACTAATTTCTCTTAGCATCTAGGTGGGTTTTTCTTACTGACTCTCTCAGGTTAAACAAATTCACTTTATTCCGACTCACTAGCTATCAGATACCTGAAATTCTGTCAGAACAGTTACAAATCCAAATATTAAGACACACTGTTCACTATTTAGGAAAAAAAAAGTGTTAAATTTATGATGAAAAGAAATATAATAACCAGTAAAATCACAGAGAGGAGAAAGCTAGAGGCAACACACAGCATGTAGCTCAGGGAATGAATAAAACCTCAAACACACAAGTGTGTTTAGAGCCATGAAATTTTAAAATTATACAATATGTGTATGTCACACTCAAGCTGTGGCATTCATGTGCTTATGGCAATTACCAGACCTTGATGATAACATCAGTCCTCCCTAATAAAATGAAAGTGTGTTTGAAATTGTTTGATGAGGATTCACTTCACTGTCAACAAATTATTTCCATCAGAGAGTGTTATTTTGAGGGATGAAAGCTCTAACTTCAGAAGACATTTGGAATGACAGAATCACAGAATGGTTAGAGTTGGAAGGGACCTTTAAAGACAATCTAGTACCAACTCCCTGCCAGGGGCAGGGACATCTTCCACTAGACCAGGCTGCTCAGAACCCAGTCTGGCCCTGAACAGTTCCAGGGATGGAGCATTCACAGATCCTCTGGGAAACTTAGTCTGAAGATTCTGATCTTGTGAAACCTTGTGAAACTAAGTGCCAGTGTCTCACCACTCTCACAGTCAAGAATTTCTTCCTGATATATAATCTAAAACTGCCTTCTTCCAGTACTTCATTTCAGTTAGAAGTTGTTTTTCAGAGTCTACGAAAACTTGTTTTCAAAAGGTTTGAAGTGTAAAGAAGACATGGACTGGATACCTCAGAGAAAGGAGGAACAGTTTTTAAAAATCAGGGGACAAAACAGCAAGAAGGTGAGGCCTCTGGGTATTGATTTGAAGAAGCTTGGTAGTTCTCAGCTCTGGCCATGCACCAGTGTCTTTGGTGTCACTGCCAATGTTAGTAGTCTTTCCCTGAGCAATTTTTTTCTCTTGTGTGTATTGTGAGACACCTGCACTCAGCAAAATCATGAGTTGCAGCATTGCTTTCCCCAGCTGTTGTATTGATAGTTTTTAACAGAGATTTTAAAAAGAGATATCCATGTTTGCCAGTGGCAACTGAAGAAAAGAAGTTTAAATAATCCCTCCCCTTGTCCATGCAGTGATTTCTTACTGCAGAGAAAGCTGCTCTGTGTCCCAGCTGAGATGAAAGGTCACTTCAGTTTAAAGGCCGTTAAATAAGAAGTTGTCATGAATTAAACCAAAACTAGGGGCAACACTAAGCAATAGTCATGGCCAAGAAGACTTGCTACTGAGAAAATAATATCTCCAGTGAGTAAACCACAATTATAAAAAAAAAAAAAAACCTGAAACGAGACCTTAGTGATTACCTCTCTATTGCCTAATCCATCAAATAGTCCTTGTTTTTCCCCAAATAGCTGATACCCTATTTTTTCTTTAAACTGTAAAAAAGTCAATGTCCTTACAGAGCAGATGGCAAATGCTACTCCATTATCTTTTCTCACACACAGTGGGATTATTTTGGCCATGCTTTAGCTTACAGGATTTGGCAGACCACCAGGAAAAAAAAATCACCTTAAGATTAAGGCTTTCTTTTTTTACTATTGGTTTCACAAGATCAGAATCTTCAGACTAAGTTATCAGAAAATTGTTTGACAGAGAAAAGATACAAATCCACCGGCATCCAAGAAAAGGTATTCAGTTCAAAACTAGGTGAATGAAAAATGCAGAAGACCTGTGAAATTGTATAATCATTTGGGTGATGCTGAATTTTTCCAACTACCTCCAGGAAAGGTGTAGAGAAGGTAGATCCAGACTCACCCCACCTGGGGGAAAAGAGATCTCTGGTCACCATGAAAGTGGTCAAAGTTGTCAGCACTGGAGCCCAGAGAGCTTGTAAAGTTTCCAGCCTTGCAGGTATTTGAATCCAGCAGCCCAAAGCAACCTGAATCAGATAGTCCTGCTCCAAAAGGCACATTTGCACCACAAAAGGGACCAGAGACCTCCAGGGGTCCTGTCCAACCTGCATAGCTTGATTGATTCTACCTCTTACATTCAATTGATACACATATTCATTAATCCATAATGGAGTACAATTCTGTAATTTCTCTTTTTCTATCATAACACTCATATAAGGACAGGAATTTTGCTTAGCAACATTCAGTCAAACACTGGAGTGCATCAATAAAGTACATAATAAATAACTCCCATAAGAAGAGTAAGTTCCTCCTCCCTTGTTGTGTTATTTTATGGAAAGAATCAGTCCACTAGGAAACCCCTTCAAAGGGTCCAAAATTTTTTTTTAAATCCCATATTTTCAAGGAGCTTTTCTCAGGTAAATCAATGTTGGTAGATTTTTTGAGGGGATGGTAATTTTTCCAAACATATTTAGCTAACAAGCTGCTGGCACAGAATCAACATTCCTGAATAATGTAGTGCTGTTAAAGTATTCTACCACCTGCATCTATTATTCTCCCACTTCACCAACAGTGTTCATTTACCTGAGTAAGCCAAAAACCAAGCTCCCTGCTTATTCTTACGCAAACAACAGGAGGTTTTTGCTACTCATTTTTACATGTACCACTCAAATCATTAATATGTTTCATTTCCTGGACTGTGACATCAGTATCACAGCATGTATTCCTGTGAGTAAAATGCTAGGACCACACAGCAGGAGACAAAACTGTGTGCTGAATTACTGAGAGTACATTATATGTTGGCATGGTATTCTGACTCTGCAAAGCAGTCTGAAGTAGGCCAAGGCATGCATTTGTCCTAAAAAAGAGCTTCTATCCAAGTTTCATAAAAACATTTTTTGACAGATAATCAGAACATTACAAACTCTGAATCACCAGAATGTGCTATGCAGAGAGTCTTTGACAGTACTGGTATAGAAATTCTCCCTTCTCCAAAGCCCACTGCTCCCTTAGCCTGGCTTTCAGAGGTCACAGCCCTGCCACCCATTTTCTCTGTGGCCTAAAAGAAATGTTTGCTTCCCCTGCTGTCTCCATCCTCAATCTCTCAATACCAAGAAACACTTTCCCCGACCTGCTGGCTTTGAGGCGGGCTACTATGAACCAGTAACCAGCCACCCTCCTCTGTCCATCAGCTTTGGAGATCCTTTGCAAACTGTCCATTTTATCCTGGAGGATGCAACTTGAATGGTTCAGTAGAGAAGCAGTTTTGGCAGGACACAGGTCTATGCCAACTCCCCTAGTATGGCCTCCCAAAGGAGCCTCTCTGCTTCCAAGCTTGAGCTGGATCTTTTTGTCCTTTTGACTCATTAACAGCCCCCAACAAAAGTAATGTGAACTTTTCACCATGTAGTTAGCAGCATCTGAGGACAAAGAAGTCAAGCTTCACTACATGTTCACACTTAACAAATGAAAGCCTTCTTTAGGGAAAATTTATCAATCCACATTTTTCAGCCTGTCTGTCTTCTGCTAGTGGTTTTCAAGATCATTCAGGAGCTTTGCAGTAAAATATGTAATTTCCTGAAAAATGAAGCGACACTGATGCAGACAATACCACTGTCATACTATTCAAAAGTCATTGAATAAGGTAAGAATGCTCCTGATTTGAGACAGGTCTCAGGTTCTTTGTTTATACTAGCAGATACTTCAGCAAGACTCCTTGAATGGTGTGAGAATGCTCAGGTAGAAGCCTCGCTTTAGACATATGTATATTTGCTTAGAATCTGTTTGATTAAAAGGAGTTCCTTCACTTAATAACTCTAGATGGAAATGCAGTTTTTCCCCTATTGTGGTTCACTCTCATCTGCTTATAGTATACAGCTCCTAGTTATTGTCTCACAGTAGATTGTCCTGTATTGGAGATCAGGTACATTGCTTTTGGAAGAAAAGTTGTTTGCTATTAATCAGTTTTTTACTTCTTGCTAAGGTACTTGACTGCTGACCAAGTCATTGCCCCATCCCACCACACTGTGACATGACTCTTCAGTCACTTAGTACCCGAATCAGCAGTACCCTTCTCTTCAGATAGCAATTTCACATAAAAAGGTTTAATTCTTTTCTGACATTAAAATATGCTCTCAGCTTTCCATGTCCACACTGAAAAAGTTTTATTCAGTCAGTCTGTTTTTCTGTGAATGCAGAGTGGCATTACTACTGTCTGGCTACTCACACTCACCACAAAATAACCAGAGTGAAGTTCTCCTGCCTCACCTGCAGTGATACAAATATCATAAAGGCAGAGTGCTATGGCAAATCATGAACTTGGTTTCTTTGCAGCACCTTGCATCCCTCACCTACCATTGCTTGGTCTTTGAAAAGTTCTTACAACACAGTCTGAGTTCTGACCTGATGGGAGTGACCAGGTCCTCCCTGATTTGAGAGAACCATCCCAGGTTTTCATGTGGGTGGAGGTGTAGTGCAGGGCAGGGGGGTGACTCACCTCACCCTCCTACCACAGCAAGGAGGGAGAGAAATGTCTGGTACAAGCAGAGCATCTGCTCAGCACATGGGACCTTCCCAGAGGAAGGACCACTGCCAGGAATGCTTAAATGCATCCTCTTCACGTCAGCCATGGTAGTCCCTGAATATCTTCTAATTCAGTGCGCTGCTGGGATAGAGTTCATTTTCTTCACAGGGGCTAGTATGGGCTGCTCTAGAATTTGTGCAGAAAACTGAGTTGATAACATAGGAGTGTTTTCATTACTGCTGAGCAGGGCCTGCACTGAGCCAAGGTCTTTTCTGCCCTTCAATCTGCTCCATCAGTGAGCAGATAAGCAACAAGCTGCATAAGTTATTCAGAGTCCAAACACTGGCTGTAAAACCTCACATGCAGTGGATCTCTGACTTGGTACAGTTTCACCCTGTGTGAAGGGCACAAAGCAGCTTGTGAGAGAGATTTCTCATAATACCAGGTATGCCACAAAACCCTGAAAAATGGAACACAGATAAATATTAAAGGTCAAGAAAAACATCCTGACTCTTCACTTTCCCTGCAAAAACATTATAGGGCTAAAAATACAAAAACCCTCTCCTGAAGTCCTGGAAATTTCCCTTTTACTCACAGAAAAGAAAATGAGCAATATGTTTTTAAATCTGTAGTTTTTTAGCATGTTTACATTTCTCCTAGGACCTCACACATAATAAATAATAAATAAAATAAAATATTTCTCTATTCTGGACAAAATGTCAGAAATTAATATATGTTCCAAAAGATAAGAAATGCATCCTGTCCAAACCAAGAGCCACCACCTTAGATAAAAGCTGTGTGCACAAAAGAAAAAAGTTTCCCATTTGCATTAAATTACGCATAAAGAAGATCAACATTATAACTCAGTCTAGGCCTGTTGGATTTTCAGTATATCAAACTTTATTACATACTTCAGAGCAATTTTTGCATGAGCCAGTGACTTGTCTCCTTTGGACGTATATTGAAACATTCAGATGCACTGGAGAATTACATTATTAAACATGCTGCAGAGAATATTAAAAATGCTGACAAAAGTTTGTTTGTTTTGCACAGAAAATTCTGAGTCCTGCTCATGATCATTGCTATTACTTCAGTCTGAATCACACAAGGAAACATTAACCTGTTGGATCAAGTCCAAAGGAGTCTGCAAAGATGCTGAGAAGGCTGCAGACAGGCTGAGAGAGTTGGGATTGTCCAGTCTGGAAAAGAGAAGGCTCCAGAGAGACCTTAGAGACCCTTCCAGTACCTAAAGGGGCTCCATGAGAGCTAGAGAGGGATCTGTAGGACAAGGGCATGTTAGGAGGAGGGGTGATGGCTTCAAACTGACAGGGGGCATGTTTAGATTAAAAGTAAGGAAGAAATTCTTGACTGTGAGGCCCTGGAACACATTGCCCAGACAAGTTGTGGCTGTCCCATCCCTGGAAGGATCCAAGGCCAGGTTGGATGGTCCCCTAAACAATCTGGTCTAGCAGAAGTTGCCCCTGCCCCAAGGCAGAGAGATTGGAGCTCAATGGTCTTCAAAGACTGTTCCAACTCAAATGGTTTAATATTTCAATTATTCTCTGATTATCTGCTAAAGGAACACTGTGGCCTCTGCCACTGGCCAGAATGCATTTAAAACAGTAGGTTTTCCTTTTTCTGTCATACCTCCTAACTCCTAAAAATAACACCCAGCACAATTTGAGATAGTGTCCAGGGCACTTCTACTCATGCCCTTTCTCTGGAGACTGACAATCCTCAGGCATGAAATCCCAATCATAAAACCAGAACAATGTGATCAAACATAGTAGGCAGATTCTCAAGAAAGAGAAATCAACACAACTCTGCTGAAATCCTTGAAACTGAGCCAACAAATTAAGTAAAAGATGAAGGACCTGATCCAAAGGCCAAACACAATATTTTTTAATCTTCTCTTTGAAGGGGTAGAATGTGGAGCTCAGCACTGAGATGTTATGTGTGTTTTAAAGATGTCCATTTCTTCACACCACTTGCACTCCCTACATTCCCTAACATTTCCCTTGATATCACATAACCCCTTCCTATCAAAAATCCTCATGTCTTTTACGATGGTTCTCTAAAGCTTCTCAAGCAGCCACAGTGTTTTGCAGAACACTGATAGAGGTGATTTTGAAGAAGCTACCACAAAAGTGTGCTGCCTCATGGTTTGGTTGGTGACGTACCTATTCCTCAAGACTGTTAATCAGATGTGGTTTTGTGGAAATAAGACATGTGCAAACCTGAGCATACTGACGAGCGATCTCTGCTGCAGTTACACACATTCATATATGGGATTCCTATTGCTTGTATCAATATTGCTCCATTTCCACCAGCTGGAACTGTACTGTACACGAGATGACCATGTGTGATGGAGTGTCTGTGTGTCACGTTCTCCATGCAAAAAAAACTACTTATATGTTTGCTAAAAACATACATGGGTCTGTTTTCTCCTCAGTTTCACCCAGCTAGAATATAAATCCCAGTCCCAGGACAACACTTTGTGAGCTATTAATAGAACACAGAAGGTGACAGAACTGTAAAAGAGAGTTTCAGTTTATGAAAAAGTGTAGGAAAGAAATTTAAAAGTAAACATGCTTCAGAATGCATTTGATACAGCACGTGGCAGAAGGACAGAGGTTTGAAGTTTTCATGACATCATGTTAGGGCAATCAATGCCTGCAGTCCTCTAGCACTGAAACTTGAGATGCCGGGAAGCCACACGAACATCAAAATTGTCAGCAATTGCATAATCAAGGCAGGTTGGTATAGGTCTTTCACAGCTTTACACCTGAAACTGATGGTGTGAGTTCATGTGGTGCTAACAGCTCACTAGCACATGCTAGAAAAGGTGGGCATAAAATGCAAGATGTTTGCATAATAGAAGTCCTAGGGACTGTTTCTAGGATAAGCATTATTTGGACCCACAAGAATTAACATTAATTGTCTTCCTAGAAGATAGAATCATAGAATGGTTAAGGTTGGAAAAGACCTCCAAGTTCATTGGCCTAATGCAGCACTGCCTTGTTAACCACTAAACCATGTCCCCAGGTGCCACATCCACACACCTCTGGAACACTTCCAGAAACAGTGATTCCATGGGCAGTCTCCTCCAAAACGAGACCACACATTCAGTGAAGAATTTTTTTTCCTAATATCAATACTAAACCCCCCCTTGATGCAGCTTGAGGCCATGTCCTTTCAACCTAGTGGATTAGACAAATTACAGGGTCTAGGTCTTGCATAATAGTGTGACATTTTGGAAAGACAGATGAAGTGAAAACCCTGTAGAGAGATGATGATGAAGGAGAGATATACACCTGTACTGCTGCAGATCTGTAAGCCTTGTCTGTGCATCTAAATGTTTCCTCCTGCTGATACCTATGTCTAACTAAAAAAGAAAATAAACCTCATTCTAAGGAGATTAAAGTAAGAACACACAATACATTTCACCCTTTATTCACGTCTGCCACTACCACATGTGAGAAGACTGTGTTCCAAATTATCTCATCAGAATCCGCTTTTAATTACCTAGTGATTAATTTTGCAATGTAACAATCTATGTTCTGTTCAACAGCTGATTTTTGCTTTGCAATAATTTGTTTTTATGATAAGAAATCTTCAAGGTGAACAAAGTCAGGAAGAAATGTTAAGATAATTTGGAATATTTATTTGGAAGCAAAATGGATGAACAATAAACAACATATTTCTCATAGTTTTGTTTTAGTAGTGTATAGACACATTTCTTGCCTTGTCACTTGCAGGCTGACAGCATCTATACCATATTTTCCTCAGCAAATAGCAGGATGGGAGGTTGGAATTAATATTTGTTTGGGTCTTTTTTCCAATATAGTTTTATATAGTACACACCCAAAAGACATGCATCAACTCAAATCTATAAAAAAACCTTGGGTTTCATCTCCTTTTCTAATGCAAATTCTGTTTCAGATTTATCACCACTTAACATCAGGAGAACAGAACACTCAGAATGCTGTGTATGGCATTCTGTCTGTTTATCAGTTGCAAAGATAGCCAGCTTTAACCAGGAACTAAACAAGGAGCTTTTAGAGATGGGCTTTACTCTGGCACCAGCCTGATAAGTATCAGATTGCATAGCTGAACAATTTAGCCTTTTGCTTGCCAGTAGTTTTTACTAAAGGTTGCTCATTTATTGCCTCTACGTCGTTTTTTTGGGTTTTTGGGTTTGTGGTGTTTTGTTGTTATTGTTGTTGTTGTGGTTTGGGGTTTTTTTGGGGTTTTTTGTGGGTTTTTTTTGTTTGGGTTTTTTTTTTGTTGTTGTTGTTGTTGTTTGTTTTTTCTGGTTTTTTTTTTTTTGTCTTTTTTTTTTTTTTTTTTTTTTTTTTTTTTTGTTTTGTTTTTTTTTTTTTTGTTTTTTGCTTTTTTTTTTTGTTCTAGTCCTTTGGGGTAGCAGGCACAGCTGGCTTCCTCCTCAGCAGCCACACTGCTCATGTATTTGGTGTGAATGGGCTTCTCTGGCTTCACAAAGGCTATCCCAGTTTTAGTCTTCAGTGGAAATACAGTTGTACAGTTAGCTGTCCATGCAAAGTGCATTCCACTCCCCACTCTGGAACACAGGGAAGCTTCTAGACATCACTCTTCAAGGGATTTTAAGTGTTTTCTGCTCATTGTGTCTGGGGTAGAGTTATTTTCTTCACAAGGGCTGGTATGAGGCTGTGTTTTGGATTTGTGCTGAGCACAGAGCTGATACTAGAGAGATGTTTTTGTTATTGCTGAGCAGGGATTGAAGAGAGCCAAGATCTTTTCTGCTCCTCCTGCAGCCACCTGGGGAGGCATGTGGGAGTGCCTGGGAGTTTAAGAGGGGACAGAGACAGGACAGGAGATGAAAACTGACCAAAGGGACATTCCAAACCATAAACATCATGTTCAGTGTTGGGGAGGAAGAAGGAAGTGGGGGACATTTGGAGTCATGGTGGTTATCTTGTGTTTATCTTCCCAAGTCACCATTACATGTAAGAGGGCCCTGCTCTGCCTGTCTGTGGGAAGGAGGGAATATAATTCTCATTTTGCTCTACTTCTGCACATGGGTTTTGCATTCCCTATCAAACCATCTGTATCTCAAGCCATGAGTTTTCCAGCTTTTAGACTTTTGATTCTTTTCCTCAATTCCTCTGGCAAAGGAGTGAGTGAGCTGCTGTGTGGGTCTGGACTGCTGGCTGGGGTTAAACCACACCACCTCCTCAAACTGCTTTCAACAAGTCTATCAGTATCACCCACAGCTTAATCCCACGTGCTTCACACTAATTTTTTTTTTTTTTTTTTTTTTTTTTTTTTTTTTTTTTTGTTGTTGTTGTTGTTGTTGGTTTGTGTTTGACTTTTCCATCTGATGCAATTTATACTCAGATTCTGACACCGTTGCTCTGGCTGACCTCAACTTCACTCATGCATGGGTTTGTGCCATTCCTTGCAATAACACAAGTAAAGATCTCATATGATCACTCATGCTCATTAAGGATACCCTCTTTTCACCCTGAATCCTTTAGATAATCCAATTCAACTGCTTACTTTAATACCCTTGATTTGATTGTGTCATTTGAATGGCACTAAACCAATGTTCTACTTCCAGGAAAATTCCCATTAAGATCAAAATAATTGTTCATGATTCCTTACTCTCTTCTACACAATAATTGTAAAGAGTTCAACACACACTAATTTATTTTGCTTCCTTTAGTTGCCTCTGCCTGATGAATCACAGAGAATCCCTAAAGACCAGAAAGAAAAAGCTAATAGCAACAAAACACAATCAGGTTTTGATATTTTGCTTGCTCCCAGTTCAAACATATCTATCTACCTCCTATGCTTCCACTCTGTCTACCCTAGCTACAAAAATGAGGGCTGTGAATGGCTCCCTGAGGACCTCTGCATCCATCATAATTTTCAGTTTGGCAGAAGAGAAAAAAATGGTGACTAGCCACTAGTAGATGTCTGTGTAGGAGAGAGGAATCACACAGCCCCTGATAAAAGGATGATGACTGCAGGAAAAACATGATAAAGCAAGATCCAGGTGGTAAGAAAATTCTATAAATACTCTTAATTGCTAACCAAGCTGTCACCAGCACTTGTGTTATCATGCCTACCTGCATCAATCACCTGGAGAAAAACACTCAGGAAACACAGCACTGCTAATTCCTCTGTTTATTGAACAATTCACTTGTTTGCAAAATGCTGTCTGCACCTGTCTTGGACTGCAGCTCCCAGGAACAAGTCCCCACTTTGTTCTGTTTGTACAGCAATAAGCACTGAAAAAAAAAAAAAAAAACAAACCAAACTGAACCAAAAAGCCAAACAAAAAAGCCCCACAAGAACAACAAAAAAACAACCAACCAACCAACAAAAAAAAAAAAAGAAAAAAAAAACCAACAAACAAACAAAAAAAAAACCCAAAAAAACCCCAACAAACCAACACCAAAAAAGCCCCACCAAAGCTGTAAACCCCTCTGGCTAACATTCTCTGTCAGAGAGATCTGGGATGCAACCCAAATAAACCCCTGAATCCAGATCCACACCTCAATTATCAGGGAAATTTTGGCAGGCTACAGACATAACCTTCTCCTGCAGCTGCCAAAGCACAAAGCAGCTACAGAGGTCAGAGCTGAGGTTCAGAAAGAAGGTTTCCCTTTCAGGCCTAAGTATCTTTCCAGGCAGTAAGATGGTCACATAAATCTGCAGAAATGGATGAAAATGTAATGCCAAGCCAACAGATTAATTTATTCACAGGGCATTTCCTGCATGCTATATTAATTCCAGCACAGAAAAAGCATTCTGAAAATTGGCACATGCACTATGTGCGGTGTCTTAATGGCCTGTTAAGGTTGGAAGAACACTGCTTAGGAAACAGGTAAAGTGTTTGTTACTACCATGTGCAGCTTCAAGCTTCAGGCAGCTTCAGTGTAGGCTCTAACTGCATGTTTATTTACAGATGTTACAGCAAACTTCCACAAGGGGCCAGAAAGAAGAAAAAACCTAGAAAACTATGTAAAGCAGCTTTTGTGCCGACACTGACAAACCGCCTAGCATTTTCCACTGCTGAGGTTAAGTGCTGGGGCATGTCAGAGCAAACCAAGAAACATTCTGAGGAGGTAGATCTCCATCAGGCTCCTTTGTTTCTCTCATTTTAGCATCCAGGCAGAGAGGATCAGAGAACAAAATGCTATTTCAGGTGACCTGGTATCCATGAGCCATTCAGTCTGAGAAACCTTCACAGACTGTGTCCAGGGAGAATAATTGAAGTCTGTAGGCAAAGTCCCCATTGCTCTGACACCTGTGACTTCTACCAGTGCTGATACACGTGATGCAGTCAAAATTATGATGGCTTGCAATGGTGTTTTTTGCAAATATAAATGAGGACCAAACTAAAAAGGCAGTGGTCTTTTAGCCCTGCTCCTAGAAGTGTCTCTCCTACACACCTCTTTCCAATGCAACATAAAGTGTAAAGACAGAGACAGAAACAAAGGAATACTCTGATGTTCGCCTACATCAATGGCAGGTCTCTCTGTCAGATCATTTGGTGTATTTCTATCTCTGTCATCTTGTCAGTTGCATAAATCTATACTCACAATAATGAAAATAAAATCCTTGCTTTGCATTCTCCAAGTTGCATCACACTGTGCTTTGCACATTTTTTACTGAGACAGCTCAAGAGCTGACATCCAGAGAGCTACAAAAATGCAGCTTGTGGTCAAGTAATCAGTGCAGTGACAGTGAAAATCTTCTCACTCATCAGAGGAGCGAAATGTAGCCTGATTTTTCCAGCCCGTATTGTAAGAAGTAATTGCTGTTCTAGCATTTAATGCAAAAAATAGTTCTCTTTTCTGGAGGCTAATCCTTGGCAGATGGAAACACAAGTTTAGAGCTTAGTGTATTAGTGATTCTTCATTGTGTCAGCTGTGTGGTAATACCAAATGCAGAGCAAATACATCATGCATTGGGTAGGACAGAACTAGAGAATAACAAAGCATTCAGGAAACACTTGAGAGACATTATTTTCTTTCAAATTATATATGTTCTTGTTAGAGAACTTCTGCTCCAGACTTTCCCCCACTGACCATAGCAAGTCTTTCTCACTGCCTTGCTCTCACATGGTCAGATATTTCACTGTGTACTGCAGAATGTCAGAGCTGTTTGACCCCTCCCTTTCTGAGAAGAAGTGGGTCCAATGATGAGGTTTGAAAGTTATTAACACTGCAGCCCTCTTCAGAGCTGATTAGCAGTTACTGGATCTGAAGGAATCCTATTTTACTGAGAAATCAGGCCAAAGTACTACTTTCACAGTTTGGTGAGGACAGTGCATGCCTAGAAGTACATTTCAGAACAGGAGAAGTGCCCTTCTTTAGCTTTATTACTTACTTCCACAACAAAAGAGATCTCCAAAAATAGGCATGCCTGTAGGTGATGTCTGCTGGTATCTGGCAGCCAACTCTGCAGGGGCAGGAAAGGGGATATTCCAGGATATTCCCAGACTGCTCCACAACTAGGTTTGCTTTTGCCTTTGGCATAGCATACAGAGAACTAAAAATTACAGTTAAAATAAATCTGAATTGCAAATTTTCCTTAGAGTTCCACAAATTCTTAATGTTTTTTTTCCTCAAGATTACTCTAGATTTCTGAGTTTAAGCAGATCATGGAGGAGAATTAGAAAATAAGCAGATAATAATCTTTAAAAAGAACTGCTGAAAATGCTGCTGATGAACGACTTCCTAAAATCAGAAGCATAAAAAACTTCGTGTGGTTACTAGAAAATACTCTGAGTTTTATGAGAGAATAAAATTTCGGAATGGGTTTGAACACAATTCCTCTTCCACTGATTGCAGATGCTGTGACTGGTAACAGACAGGCAGTAAGGAAGACAAAGTGGGAACAACCCTGGTGTCCCTGAGGAGCTGCAGTCACCTTCATCAGGACACACTAGGCTTTAAGGACACCACCTAGTATTCAAAGTGTGGAAAAGTGTATTTTGGAAAGAGGAAGCAGTTCTCTTTACAATTAACCTTTCTGTCAGTGCCTGAACAGCAGCTGAACATGAGCCAGAGTGAGCCCACGTGGCCAAGAAGGTCATTGGCAGCCTGGTCTGTATTAGGAATAGTGTGGTCAGCAGGACAGGGCAGTGATTCTTCTCCTGAACTTGGCACTGGTTGGGCCACACCTTACATGCTGTGTCCAGTTCTGAGCCCCTCAGTTTGGGAAGGACACTGTGGGGCTGGGGCATGTCCAGAGAAGAGCAACAAGGCTGGAGAAGGGGCTGGAGCCCAATTCCTGTGAGCAGCTGAGGGAGCTGGGGGAACTCAGCCTGGAGTAAAGGAGGGTCAAAGGAGATGTTGTCACTCTTTACAACTCCCTGACAGGAGGTTGCAGCCAGGTGGGGATCAGGCTCTGCTCACAGGTTACAAGGGACAAGACAATAGGACAATAATAGGACAAGCCTTAAGCAGTACCAGGGGAGGTTTAGGTCAGAAATTAGGAAGAAATTCTTCACAGAAAGGGTGATCAGACATTGTAAGGGCTGATGTTTAAGGAAGGACTGGATGTGGCACTCAGTGCCATGGTGTGGTTGACAAGGTGGTGTTGGGTCATAGGCTGGACTTGATGATCTCAAAAGTCTTTTTCAACTGAAATGACTCTGTGATTCTGTAAATGAGCAGGTGTGCTTGGCACTGTGACTGGAGTGGATAATTACCAGCTTCTTGTCTCTCTCTTATTGTTGGTGTCACTGTGCCAGGTTTTGCTGCAGGGCAGCCACCAAGTTTCACGTGGACAGTCTGGGCTGTTTTGATGTTTTAATAAATTCTACAATCCCTTTGAGTGCCCAGTGTATTTTTCAAAAAACCTCTTTCAAAAACAGAAACTTGACCAGAGAAGTCCTACTATGCTGGGCAGGCTGTGTGCTCAGCCTGCAGTGATTCTTGGGAGCAGAAGCACAGGGAAATATAGTTCCAAATCCATGTACTCTTTTTCTTCAAGCTGTGACAAAGCTGTGGAAGAGGGAGTTGGGATTATTCAACCTGGAGAAGTCTCCAGGGAAACCTTCTTGCAGTCTCTCAGTACTTAAAGGGGGCTTGTAAGAAAGATGACGACTGTCTTTTCAGTAGGGCTTGTAGGGATAGGACAAGAACTAATAATTTCAAACTAAGAAAATGTAGATTTAGACTAGATATAGGCAAAATATTTTTTATTATGTGGATGGTGAAAAAGTTGCACAGATTGGCCAGAGAAGCTGTGGGTGACCATTCCCAGGAAACATTTAAGACTAGGCTGGATGGTAGTCCAAGCAACCTGAACTAGTGAAAAATGTCCCTGTCCCATGCAGGGGGGTTGGACTGATAGGACTCTAAAGGTTCTTTCCTGCCCATAAAAAACTATTTTATGATTCTGTGTGAAATTTTTCCAACACTCATGGCTGTCTGCAAAGACTGGATGATCCAGCAAGTTTATTGGCAGGAGTGCAAACATCTGAGACAAGACAACTGGTTCCTCTCTGGATTAGGCTCCTGTTGCACAAGATCACAACCTCTGAACCTGTGTCCACCTCCAAAGAGAAGCTAGAATCCAGAGTTGGGCTGAAGTGACAAGCTGCATTTCAGCAGGGGTAGTAGTGCCAGCTGAGGGGCTCATCTCCCTGTTTGTGCTCCTCTTGTTGCCACAGCAGTAAATCCTCCAGGGATGATGGTGCAGGCTGGCAGGGCAGCCTCAAGACATGCACAGCCCATGTCTTATCACAGTGTGCTTGGGGTGCTGCACTAGGTCTGGTGAGAGGAAGAGGCAGGGCAACAGGGAAAAGGGAGGAAATGTAAAAGGGCAGCTGAGAAAGCCACGAATGCTCCAGATGGGATCTGCACTTACCATGCAAGAATGTTTCATAACCTGGTCCTGAGCAGTTTTCCTGCACATTGGCAGCTCCTTGGCTGAACGCTGATTTCTGCCACGGTTTTACCTCCGCTCACAAGGTTACCATGGAAACTTCTATGCCCGAGAAACTGGGAAGGCCAAGCTGTAGCCTGGAGAATACATAAATCAGTAAGCAGGGAAGTAAGTCAGAAACAAGCAAAGGCTTAGGAAGTGCACCTTTTTCATGAAAGCAGCACTAGAACACACTAGAAAGGGCAAGAAAGGTGCTGTATGCTAGCACCTTTCTACATGCTACAGGACCAGAGCACAGGCTAGTCAAGAAGAAGTTGAATTAAAATACAGAGAGCACAAGGAAGAGATAAAATTCTCACATGAAAATGTTTCATTGTAAATATCATCCTAGAGTGATCAACACCCAGCTTTCCCCAACTTGCCCCAGATAATACTTTTGCCTTTCCCTCCTTTCCTAGTAGCATAAATTAGTTTTAACCAGCATTTCATATGGGAATAACTGTCTTTTTTTCCTTCCCAGACTGTTCTCATCCCCCCCCTTTTTCCTAGATGCACTCCAATAAACCATAATTTGATTTTCTTCTTTGACCTAATATGTGCACATGGGGATAAACTATGTGGTAATAATTTTTTTTTCCTAAAAGTGGGAGTCACACTGCACACAAAGAAAGGGATTCTGCCTCTGTTGTGCCTCTGCACAACTGTCAGGTATTAGTAGCAGCACAGAGTAGCTCATTCCCTATACATCAGACAAAAGACTCGGGAAGGTGTTGCAAGAGTGGACTTAATTCTTTCCCTTCCTCAGCTGTTTACCATTATACTTACTATGGAAAAAAAAGTAGTGTCTCTGTTTCATAAACATGGTGAAATACTTGACACAGGCATCCTGATTAAGTCATGCATGCTCCTAAAATAATTAAGATGCATAAAGGATTAATCTACTTGCTTAGAAAAATACCTTCCTCTGCATACCTGACTCTCAGCTGCAGCACCTATACATCCTTTCTGCTGGCTGGTAATCACATGCTCACAGCATTAGCTATATTGAGTAAATCTTGGAAGCAGAACTAAGGAGTGCACTGAGAACTTAAACTATCATGCTAAATTGACCACTTCCCAGTGACCTTCAGAGAGGTAGCAGTCACAGTATAGTGCTCCCAAATTAAAACACAAGCTTTTTTCGTCAAGGGTAAGGCACCATATAACCTCATTCTCAATGATGTCTCAGGAGACTGGAGGTTAAAATTATGCCACTTGCAATTACTCTTTATAGGACATAACAGACACAGCCTGTGCTTAGACAAACAGAAAGCAATTACTTCTGTTGTTAACGAGGCCCTTTGATCACTTTGCTGCCTAACAAATTGTTATTATTTTATCCACTGTCCTTAATCCTTTCCTAGGGTGGGGTTTTATTTACCATTATCGTCCTAACAAAAAGTCTGTCTTTCCAAAATTTACCTTTCTTGTTCTTTTTCATGGTGTCAAAGTTGCATGTAAGTAGTGGGGTTTTCATTTGACAGGTATTTGCACAGCAAAGCTTCTCTTTGAATTTATGCACAGGGGAGTGAGAAGCACATATTTCCATTGAAGACAAAAGGGAAATGATAGCCGGCAATGTGAGAAAGACAGCTTACAGCTATTTCTGTCATCAGGAAAGTCAATTTGCAGCAAATCACCGTATCAGAGGAGGCACGGGACCAAGACTGCTTCATACGTGGGACACCTGCATTTCTCCAGTCTTACACATGGCATTTCAATGACTCATTTTTTAATGGACCTTAAAGGAAAGGACTTTAAAGATCACCTCATTATAAAGATCCTGCCACTGGAATTCTTCCTAGGTATGACACATATTTAAAACAATTCTTCATCTCTTTCCAAAATCTGTGATGTTTTCATGCTGCTCACTCCTTTTCCCCCAGGGAAATACACATTTGGGTTTTGAAACCAGTAAAAACAGGTTTGTCAAACTGCCTGTATTGACCCATCAGACCAATAAGTTGTTCTCTACAGATCCAGTTAGAAAAGGAAATCTTTTGGAAAAGAGACTTTTGATACTTTTACTTTGATGTTGCCTGCCAACATTTCTGACTAGCTCCAGAGCACTGGCTTCTGCTTTTTGCTTTCAAGATACCAATACTGGCAAAAACTTAATGGGAAGGTAAGAGTCCTTATTACCATGCTGACTATTAATAAATGATAGATATATTTTTTTAAAGTGGAAGGAAGAGACAGTTTAGGAAATTCAAGCAAATCAACATATGACTAATTTTGTGACCCAAGTTACCAAGTCACAGGTGTTGCAGGATATCCCTGTTGCCAACAGAGAGACTGATATATACATATATATAATTCCTCCATGCCACAGAAAGGACACCTTGGAGAATTTTGGTGGAGATTGTCATGGAAGTAGTTTTATGTTCATCAGATGCAAAGCTGAAGCACAACAGGGACCTGGGTGTCTTCAGCAGATCCATAGGGAAGGCTTCTTGACAACATAAATTTGCATATCCTGAGGCAGCTTTATTATTCACTAAAGGTTAGATCAGCCTCTGAGTATGGCTGGGTGGATAAAAGGCTGGATGGAGCTACTCTGGATGTCCAATATCAGTTTCTAATGATCAAAAAAAAACCAGCTTGCCAAGTAGCATGGAAGGGACGCTGAAGAAATCGAGAAGAACCACTGCATAAAATACAGTAAATTATTCTCTTTCATTTGTTCTGACAAAGATTATAAATACCGTAAAAGTCCAAATACTACTGAACAGGTACATAATGTTGAAGTGTTGACATTGGTGAAAGGGGTGATGGCAAATGCATGGAACAGCAGCAATTCTGCAAGAGTAAAGCATCACATTGAGGAACACTTCCAGGAGAAAAGTCAAGTTCTACAAGAACCACTGTGACCTGGAGCTCTAATTGCAAGGATTTCTCACAGCTTCTGAGACAAGAGGAATGTGTTTCATTTTCTTTCAGCTCCTTGGCACTTTCTGGTACTTCTCTTGAGTCTTCTACATTGGTTTAAGCCATTTCAGCTGTAGAAATTAAATTTATAATCACCACATGCTGTTGTCTGCTTACAGCAGTGTTTGAGTATCTTAACATTTATTTTAGATTTGCTGGTTTCACTGTATGATTGAGTGTTTGAAATGGTGTACACTTGCTTTTTTCAGTCTCAAAAGTCCATCACAGCAGATGTTCACTGTTTGGACTATGTAATGCTTTGTTAAAGGGTTTCATTAGGGAGCAACAGGACCAGTTTTCTGGTGGAATTATTCTGAGTGCTACACTCTAAGGACTGAGTGGCAACTTTGAACCTGTAAAACAGAGCTTGTCCAGGTAAGCTGAGAACTCAAAATGCAGGATAGATGGGAAGTTATTGAAGAACAGTGGGAAAGTGAGTTTACTTTCTTGGCATACTGAGGAGAGTGTAGCACTATACAAAAATTCTTCTGACTCCAAAGCAATGAGATGGAAAGGCATGAATGTTATAGGTTTGATAATCCATAGCTACTGTCTTATAAAACTTGAGCACATCCACCACATTCTTTTCTCTAGCATTTAAACTTTTGCCTCTGAAAGCTGCCTCTTCTGACTCCTCATTAAAATCAGTAGGACTACTAAAAGACATGTCAGCAGTCTGACAATAAAGTCTTCATTGAATAATGGAGATTTCAGGTAGCTTTTTAACATGGGCACTAAACCTTGCTGTTCATTCTAGAAGGCAGAAGTCACAAATTTTATTAATAGTCTTTCACAATCAAGCCCAAATATCTAATGAGATTTCACATCAGGCCCTAAGTTAACTCTTCCAGTTTTGTGGAAAGCAACATCTTCCTAAATTCTCTTCAATAAACCAAGAATTGATTGACCACATAGCTAAGCTGTTCTCTGTCTTTCTGCCTCCAACTTTTAAACCAGGTCTGAGCTACAGAGTAGGAAGTGCCTGGAGCACAGAGCCTGTGCTGGTGCTGCAAACAGCTGGTAACATCTGCATCCCCACTTCTGTTTATTCTGAATTCTGTGAAAAATGGACCAATGTGTAATAGAAACACAATGTCAGCCATAGTGGCTAATGGCCTGCAGCTGCTGAAGCTGACCCAGCATCCCAGATCATGCCCAGCAGTACCTAATTTTCCAATGTGCATGTTCTTGTGGACAAGTTTAAAAGGTCAGAGGGTTACACTAGGAAGGAATAAAGGAAGAAATCCTATGCCTCAGGAGGAGAAGTGCAATATGTTTTCCAGGGTTAGAGCCAGAGGTTTTCTGACTGAATTCCCAAGAATGTGGCACCTTGTATCCTCAAGGATTAAAAAAAAAAAAAAAATCCACTTTCTTTTATGACCAAAATTGTGGTGATTAGGAGGGGTTCATATATGTGCAACTCAAAAATGTGAAGCAAAACACTATTCATTATCAAAAAGTCAGTATGTTTTAGAATAGTTGCTAGAGGAATCACTTTCCCATAGAATCCTACTGGAATATTGCTTTCCATAGTGTTTCCCTGTAAAAACAAAAATTACAAATAAAATCAACTTAGACTGGTGTAAAGCCATTTGAATTCCAGCTTCAGTCATTTCCCCTCCTCCCTTTTCTTGCACAGGTACAACAATGCAAAAACTGTACTTGCTGCTCCCACCTCAAGATTTATCTGTTCTCCTTTTGGTACATGGATTCTCCCACTCCGTCTCTAGTGTATCTGGTGGGGCATTGAACAAAAGTAGATCCTGAGTCCTAAATCCTAAAATAGGTTGGATGGGGTCCTGAGCAACCTAATCTAGTGGGTGGCCCCAAGGTTGGGCACTGAATGGTGGTGGTAGTTGGAACCCAATGATCTTTAAAGAGCCTTCCAACCCAAACCATTCTATGCTTCTGTGATTCCAAATTATAGACTCCTAGAGGAGCACCCTGGATTATAATCATTACATCAAATTATCAGGTCAGAAGTATCACATTCAGTAACAGACAACCTCTAGTTACAAAGACCATCATCTCTACCCCTTGGAGTTTCCTCAGTTACTTTTCTCAATAATTTATGTTTAATCAATAAGGAAGAATACAGTATTACAAAAGCTTGCAGTGGCATTAGGCCATCTAGTAATTTGCAGACAACAGCAAAGGTGCAATGATACTGCACAAAGGTGCAACTGAATATCTGCTTCTGTATGGAGTTGGCAAAAGTAGCTGCTGAAGGGCAAAATCTGCATGGAGGCATAACCACAACATCATAATTCATGCTAAAGCTAAGCCAAAATGCATCCACATTATTTTATTGGGACATTAAGTTCATGGATTATGTAACTTTAAAGGGATTTTTTTTTTTGGGGGGGGGTTGTTTGGGTTTTTTTTGTTGTTGTTTTTTTTCTATTTATTTATTTTTGTTATTTTTTTAAAAATACCTCTGAAAGAGTAAGAACAAGGTCTAGTTCTGGTTTAGTCTCTTCTCCATGTTGATATCATTTCTTTAGGTTGTTTTCAGGGTTTTTCTTCCCTCCTCCCTACCTGGTCCTATCTCTACCCCCAGTAATGGGAAATACAAGTCAATCTCAGCTTGCAGACAACAAAGAGGAAAAGGGAACTGGAAATGAAGTGGAAATTATTTCCAAGCACACCACAGAGCAGGGCTTGTCTTATTAAATGCCAATACACAAAGAGGTTTATTTATCTGCTTTTTGTCTTTCCCCATCAAAGCAGTCTAAGAGTTTTGGATTACCTGTCTTTACAGTTCTAACAGCAGCTAAGTAGAAAGCATTTATAACTGAACTATCAAAAATAAGTTTAAATAATGTATCTTTAAAATATTTCAATGTCAGGATCTATGCCAGTTAAGGTTCATAAAATTACTGAAAGGGACATCTCAATGTCATTGGCAGAGTCACAGTATATCTCCCCTTTCTTGTTTAGGGCAGGCTTTAGTCAATTTTTTTCCACAGGCATCAGTTTCCACTTGTTCCCACAGGTCTTTAATCAGCAAAACACTCACTGTTAAAGAGACAGTCTTGAAACTGCGGTGCAAGCTCTTAAGTGAGGTAATCTGGCCTCTTTTGCAGCTGCTTCCCAGAGAGGTTTCAGCTCAGCTGTAGTCTGAGCAAATCCTCAATCAGAATTTCAGCTTGCAGTTGCACTGATATTATTAATCCTAACTTTTTTTTTTTTTTTTTTTAGAAGACACAATTTAAGTCCCTCTTGTCTGTTATTTTTAATAAACATCTTGGGAATTTTTTGTTTGTTTGTTTGGTGTGGGGTTTTTTGTTTGGTTAGTTTTTTGTATTGGTTTGGTTTGGTTTGGTTTTTTTTGTTTGTTTGTTTGCTTTTCTTATTTGGTTTGGTTTGGTTCAGTTTGGGTTTTTTTGGTTTGCATTGAAGGTGTCAAAGTTGTTGTTTGCCCTTTTCAAGACCTGTTTCTTTACATTTTATATTTATATAATTGATTTCTTCTTGGGTGCTGAAACTGCCTTTCGGGCTGGCAGCTGACCTAGGCAGCAACCTGATTCTTGGAAGTGCCATTGCATTAAAAACTGGGGAAGCATTTTATTAAAAATTCATCCATTCCTTTGTTCCTTACCTTCTTCCCACCCTCCATTCTGCCTGTCTCCCTTCCTCCTTTTCTCTTTTTCTCTTTTTTTCTCTTTTTTTCTCTTTTTTCTCTACCCCTTCCTTCCTTCCTTCCTTCCTTCCTTCCTTCCTTCCTTCCTTCCTTCCTTCCTTCCTTCCTTCCTTCCTTCCTTCCTTCCTTCCTTCCTTCCTTCCTTCCTTCCTTCCTTCCTTCCTTCCTTCCTTCCTTCCTTCCTTCCTTCCTTCCTTCCTTCCTTCCTTCCTTCCTTCCTTCCTTCCTTCCTTCCTTCCTTCCTTCCTTCCTTCCTTCCTTCCTTCCTTCCTTCCTTCCTTCCTTCCTTCCTTCCTTCCTTCCTTCCTTCCTTCCTTCCTTCCTTCCTTCCTTCCTTCCTTCCTTCCTTCCTTCCTTCCTTCCTTCCTTCCTTCCTTCCTTCCTTCCTTCCTTCCTTCCTTCCTTCCTTCCTTCCTTCCTTCCTTCCTTCCTTCCTTCCTTCCTTCCTTCCTTCCTTCCTTCCTTCCTTCCTTCCTTCCTTCCTTCCTTCCTTCCTTCCTTCCTTCCTTCCTTCCTTCCTTCCTTCCTTCCTTCCTTCCTCCCTCCCTCCCTCCCTCCCTCCCTCCTGCTTCTCTTATCCCACAGTACAAGGCAGTTACTCCACAAATGTTGTCACTGAGTTGATTTTTTCTCATTCCTCATAACAAAATTTATATTCTTTTTAATATGTATGCATATATGCACACACATGCATATGCACACACGCATACCCCCACCCATATATATATATCCATGCCCACACATGACTCCTCACATGTATGTTAGTATGCTTGAGATAGAAAGAGAGGCCGAATAGGATCGTTTTGGGAGAGAGCAGTGTGCGGTGTGTCCTGCTTGGCTGCATCCATCTGCAGCTGCCGGTCCCTAGTGCGCAGCCCTGGAGGACACTGCCATCAGAGCTGGCCACTCTCCATTCCCAGCACTTCTCCCACCTGCATTGCCACCCGTGAGCTCCCTCCTGTCCTTTGAGAGCAGAGAGCAGCACTGTAATCCTGCCCCAGGGATGCCAAGATGTGCCACTGATGTCCTCTGCCACAGCTGTCCTTTGAGCAGGCATGGGGGGAAGGAGCCACAGGGCCACCTTGCTCCCCGCCACCTGTGTGACATGAGGACGGTGTCACGGCTTGGCACTGGAAAAGCCAACATCAAACCCCGGCAGCCCCTCTTTAATTAGCTTTATTCCCTCTACGTCTCAGTTTTAACGCGCAGTTCCCAGATTCCTTCACAGTCAGCTCTCCCTTTTATGCCTTCTGGAAAGCAATATATATAGCGCAGGGCTATAAATAAGACTAGCAATGTCATGGTAACCATGGTAACTGGTAGGCTTCAAACACAGATGTGTGTGAGATTTATAGGAGGCTGCCCTTGACTTTACAGCCAGATCATCTGTCCTCTTTAAAATTACCCTGCTTGGAATTTGAATGTGTCACCTGACAAAAAAAAAAAAATTTCTCCTTTTAAATACATAAGAAGTAACTAGATTTTTTTTTTTTTCCTTTTTAAAAATAAACTGTTGTTGCAAAGAGGGCCTGAAAATTGATACCTTCTTTGGACACTGATTCCAGTGATGCCTAAAAAACTTTTTCTTTTCAGATGAAAGGAGCAGCTGTCCTTGCTCACCATCCATTGTAGATGGTATGTCTTGCTTCCCTCTGTGAGGGATAGTTCAATTCACTGCAAAGATAAAATGGATGAATTCTGATCTTTTGTTCTGGGCAGAATATGAAAGTTTCAATTTCTTGAAAATAAATGTAGTAAAAGCAGCTGCTCAGTCCCCCTGGAGCAACTTTTGACACAATTGGCAGCTGAGGAGGCTTTCAGATCCCTCCATATCCCTGCATCTGGAGCAAAGCAGCCCTATCCATGTGGACAGGGCCTGTGGGCAGTATTGGTTTATTGAGGGGGGTGAGCCCTGGTCTGCAGCTCTGGTCCACAGCACTCCCTGTGACCTCACCTCTCACCACAAAAAAAGCTGTGTCTGCTGATCCCTTGTTACTCCTGCAATCACAGGAGCTCATCGTGGGCTGCACAAATTGGCCTGGAAAGCAGGGTGGATGCTTGAGCAGTCTGTCCTTGCAACCTCCACACATCTGGCTGTGACCTGGTGGCAGGTGGGGCAGGACAGCACAGGCATCCTTTTCTCTGTGTTGCCACGTCCTTCTCCATTCCATAATTTCATCCAGCTGAAGAAAAATATGTGGCTTCAGTTTTGGAAAACTCTGAACCAAAACTTCACATCTAAGATGGTCACCATTTTTTGCACCTAAATGTAGCAGAAGCTCCATGTTTAGGAGTTTCATGGGCTGTTCAAGGAAATCGTGGTTGCTAAAGCATGATACAAGTGTGACAAAACCTGAATTTTAAATGGAAAACTAGGATTAACTTTCTTTCTAAATTATATTATGATAAGAAGCTACTTGAAAATTGCAGGATCCTGTCTGTGGTAATATTGTCATTTAACTGATAAACACAGTCACTTGTTTGGACCTAACTTTCCTTCAGACCACTTTGTCACAAAACCAGGAGTTTCAGTGCTTTGCTGTATGTCTCATCATAAGCTGTTTTGCAGAATAAATAGTTTTCTTTTGTATAAACTTATGTCTGGCTCTATGAAAGAGAAAAAAATCATAACTTATACCTGAGAAACTCGATCTAATGGAAGGTGTTCCTGCCGACAGCAGGCAAGTTGGATGACTTTTAAAGATTACTTCCATGCTACAATTCCATTATTCTGTTATTCCATGGTTCCATGATTTATTACTCGGCTGTTGTGGGAACACTGATGTTGCTTTTTTCTTTTCTCTCTACGAAAACTTCCTTGTTTTCGTCCGGCTACTCTTTCCCGGGGCGCTGGCCAGGCGCTTCCGGGAGCCACTGGAGAGAGAGAGAAGCAACAAACACCTTTGTGGGTTCGTTTGACACAGACAGAGTTGTTTAGAGAGCGCGATCAAGACTGGGATAAAGAGACTCAAGAGATTGGGCACTTGTTTTGCAGTCCAAAGTAGGTTGTATTTGCCCGATCGCTGCACGTACAAGTGACAATGGTCAGGGGTTGAGTTACAGGTTATATAGGGGAAAATAAGAGATAAGGTGAAACCAATAGAACAATGCCCAGTGTGAATACATTATAGGTAAAATCCAATGGGAATAACTCCAGGGGGAAGGATGAATACATGTAAAAATACAGAATAGAAACTCCAGCTTTAGGTTTAGGAAACAGAAACTCCCATCTCAAATTCACAAAGCCTTTTTGCTCCGTTTGCGTAGCTGCACACTGCAACACACTGATATCAAAGTCTACAGAGAGGTGTCTGATAGTGGTAGATATTGCAACATGTCTGGGACCATTGGTGGAGAATGGCCCAGCATTCTCCTAAAGTAGTGTGGACAATGGTAATTGCAGCAGGGGACATGAAGCTCTTCAAGGTAAATACAGAGGCACTGCAGGCAAGAAGTTGGGTAGAGAGCCTCATGATGTCTGTCTCCTCATCACTGCAGGGGAAGAGAATGGATGGTGCATGTTACTAAACAGCAGGTGAAGGTGGGGAATGCTGTAAAATGGTTCATGTCCCATGACCCTCAGTAAGAAGAAACCCATGTTCTGCTAGCTGAGCTTTTGGTACTAATGCATGGATGCTGCTTCGGAAAAAATGTGAGTATATCCCACTGTTTCATTCTTCCAGTGATAGTCTTGCTGGAACAGCTTAGAGGCAGATGCTGCAAAATGATGCTGCTCTCAGAAGGATTTGGGATGGCATCTGAAAAAAAAAAAGTGATGCACTACTGTTCCATAGTTTTGGCTTTGTTAGCAGCCCCTTGGAAAAGGATTTGAGAAAGGAAACAATGAGTGGTGTGCAAATATTTCAGCTGTTGTGCAGAGTGGCTGTGCTGCACATGGGAACTTTGGTGAACTCCTGATGCTTCTCAGCCCACATATCAATGGTGATGTTTGAAAGATGACCCCAACTCCAGTGGGTTTCAGAAATTCCTTCCACAGATCTCTGAAGTGTTTTTGAGTCAGTCCAGAGGCTCTGTGCTACTTTCCTACTAGAATGCTTATCCTTACCCCAGCATCACCTGAAAGATTTTTGTAGCTGAAAATGAATGTGGGTACAGAGAAAATGCTGCTTGCACATATTTTGTGCATCTGTGCTAAAATGCATATCACTGAGGGAGAACCATGTGAGTCAGATTGTTCCTTTCCATTCTGTTGAGACTTGCTAAAGGTCTGAGCGTACACAGACATACCACAGGAATATTTTCCTCTCCCAGCATCACATGAGGAATGTGTGCTGCCTCTAGAGAAGCCATTGCCTCTGCAGTTTTTTGCTGACTTCAGCAGGAAGCAGGTTCAGCAGTGCCCACCTCAAGCACCTGCTCTCCACCTGTCAGCAGCGAACATTCTTGAGCTGACAAAGTGCCACCAGCGAGATTCACGGTGCAGTGCTGGAGCCCCGCTTCATCAGACCAATGACCCGAAACCACTGCTATAGATTTTCAATGAGAGCACACTGGGGAGTTGAAATGACTGAGCTCCCCTTGATAAGCAAGGGCATGGAAAGGTGGCAAGGACACGGGAGATCGATAAGAGCTTTAAAACTGCTCTGTGCAGATGTCGAGCCTTGATCTCACATGCAGTCACAGGGAAGCATTACAGCTATCCATTTTCCTATTTGCTCCAGCAGGATTTCTGGTTTCAGTAAAGGCCTTTGTTTGCAGTGCCAGCCCTGGGGTCTGTTGATCAAGGATTTAGAGTCTCTTGGTAGGCTTAGACCTCAGCCATGGACAAAGTAGAACCATAGAATCACAGAACAGTTTGGTTTGGGAGGGATCTTCAAAGGTGATCAAATCTGACACCCCTGCCATTGGCAGGCACATCTTCTGCTCAGACTTCTTAGAGCCCCATCCAATCTGCCCTTGAATGTTTCCAGGGATGGGGTATCCTTCATATATCCTTTATTACCTTCTTTGGCAGCTGCCAAACATGCTGCTAGTACTGAACTGCGAGACCCTTCCATGGTTTTTTCACTCTGGTGCCAGAACATCTCTAGACTGCTCCAAGCTTTTTTACCTATGAGAAAACACTAGTAATGCCCTTGAACTTTACAGCATGGAGTTGTGTTAGAATAACCTCTCTGCCACAGAGCAATTATTCCATCATATATTTTGAAACCTATTTCCAGACAAAAGCAGAGTGATGTGTGGTACTGTGAACAACATCAGGACAAAGAAGAGTACAGTTATTTCTAAAAGACATCATATGCATAGTTTCCAGGCCCTTTCCATTACATTTCCTTGAAAAGGAAAGCCAGTCTCATACTTGTTTTCAGCTGACCTTGCCCAGCTGATTTCCATTGGCTGAGGTGGAAAAACTAACCAGTAGTGGGGGAAAAACAAGAAAACAGTGGTGGAGTACCTTTTCTTTCAGTGTCACAATTTCTGTGGTTCCAGTCAGGCATTATAATTGTTCATGACATTTTTTGTTTTCTTCTCTTCTCATAGAATCAGACATCTACAATTTCCTAAGTTCTTACTTCATTGTGCAACTGGCCATGAAGCATTTATAATACTGCTTGTTTTCAGTGGATTCTGGAGTACACTCTGTAGTTGCAGTAGGTTTACAAAGACCCTAATGTTGGGGGTGGGTAGCTTGAAAATTCTGTCTTACCCTTCAGTGTAAGGAGCTGGAAAAAAAGGGTGACTGACTCCATGGTTAGGGACCCCAGTCTTGCTCCACCTTTGGCCTGCCACTTTTTCATTTGCATCAGGAGAACTCCAGGCTGGAAAGAAATTAGAAGATTCACAACCAGTCTTCCAATTGCCCAAACAAGCAAAATGGGGTTTTTTTGATGTTAATGAGCTGCTGGCATTGACTGGCGCAGTGCATATTTATTATCTGGGTGCAAGAGGCCTGATCTGATAGATTGAGACACATCCCATTATGTTTGTGCCACACAGCACCTGCCCCCTCATCATCTCCAGACTTGCCATTATTTTGCTAGATGACAACTTTGATATTGAAGGAAATTTCTGGCAGGGGAATTTTGTTATGTGGTCATGACACATAACACACAACACACACAATGCCTGGCACAGCAGAGACCAGACTAGTCTGGGCAATGCAAATTCTGAGCAATTCATATCTGGATCCACTTAGACTCCAGCAGAAAATAGGCACTTGATTTTTAGAAGTGTTCAGGCACCTATTGAAGGGTGACTTTTCATCTGGAATTGCACTAAGCATTTCTGTGCATCTTCTGAAGCCAAGATCCTTTTAACAACATAATCTGCATGTCTGAAAAATATCTGACTCCAGGTTTGAAGAGGAGGTACAACATCATTTTTCTCTGCTGTAAGCAGCAAACTCATTTCTATGAAGGCGGAGACTTATGGGAATGGTGGCAGAACATTTTTGCAGCCATAGCAGCTGAAGCAGAAGGAACTTCTCTGCATGGCCTTTCTGGGCCCCAGGATGCTTATGGGAGATGTGTGCAGGAGCCTCATGCTTCCCAGGGTACTGCCTCCATGAACCAGTTTCACACTGTGTTAATCCTTGCCTGAACACTCTATCCCATGACCCCTCATTACATTCTGCTTCAGTCTTTTTCAGGTATTAATATGTGCTGAAGCACTGCTATATTGACGATAATAATTATCTTCATAATAAACTGACTTGATCCAGGCAGACAGATGGATGGAAAAGTGAGAAAAGAATTAAAAAAGGGCACACAGATGAATAGTTTGGAAGGGAAGAGAAAGCAGATGGTGGGTGAATTCATTAGTTTAGAGCAACTGTATGCACCCCCTTCTTTCTTCCCGAGCTGCAGCTAAGTTTTGCTGCTCATATTTGTAATCTTCCTCCCCTGACTAGCAGCTCCCCGTAATGCCTGCTATCCTTACAGCACAGCCCTCAGAGCATACACACAGCAGCTCTGGTTTACCTGTAACAAAGCAAAGCCATGTTCCCAGCAAAGCCATCTTCCCAGCTCTGCAATAAATCCAGGTGGAATCCAAGGCATTGTGAGCCATTGCTTGGCTCAATTGGGTTTAGGCATACAGAGAATGTTATTTTGAAAATAGGATCATGTGTCCTTTTGTTGCCCCAAAATCTTTCTGATCCACATAGGTACCAAGCTGTCAAGTTCAGGTCCCTCTGAAGTTCAAAGAGACTGAACTGGGTTTTGCTACCACAGCAGTCAATTAAAGACAAGACAAAGGGACGTAGTTTCAAACCAACAAAGGGTGGATTTAGTCTGGATATTGGGAAGAAAATATTGACTGTGAGGGTAGAGAGTCACTGGCACAGGTTTCCCAGATGCCCCATCCCTGTAAGTGTTCAAGGCCATATTGGATGGAGCTCTGAGCAACCTGGGCATGTGTAAGGTGCCCCTGCCCATGGCATGGGGAGTGGGCTGAATGAACTTTTAAAGTCCTTTCAAACCCACATCATTCAGTGGTAAATGCACTGCTTCCCAAACAATGATCCAGTTACTGCTGTCCCACACCAAGGGCTGCTGAAAGCAGCAGGATTCCCTTGAGTATATGTATGAATTCAGACAATATCCCAGGGGGTTTCAGACATGACCTTGCCCTGGCCAGCAGTTCTGTGGCAGAGAAAATGCATGCATTGCAGTAGAAGGGGCTTCCAAGGTCCATTCATCCTGATGAGAATAATAGAATTTGTCAGGGAAGCCCCTCTCAGCCACCAGCAGTGGCTGTGTCCCTTTCCCAGCATGGATTGACTTCCACAACACATCTTCCTCTGTGGGTTCACCTGCATATGCAGAGGAGTCTGTCTTGCAGCTCTTTTGGAGAGGTTCAGCACACATTCCCAGGGGCTGGGACCCTCCCTCTTTTTGACCCTCAAGCAAGTGCCAAATCCCGGAGGGGAAACTGGTCCCAAACCAAACACAGGGGTGGACCAAGGCAAGCTGAATCAAATGCTAAGTCAGTAATTAAGTTAATTGAGCTTTCAATCTGGCCCATAAATAGCTTTTACATCTTAGCTTGATGATTTTGCCTGTTGCTAATATGACTAATTAATTAAACTAATTCTACATGCTGTAGAACTGTTGGTATTGGGGAAACAAATGCTTAATTTAAAAGCTAATTGAGGAACAGGCTGCGGTCAAAAATGCAGACTGATGAAATGGGTGTTTGCTGATCACTGAGTTTTCATCATTTTTAGTGGAGGATTGCAGGCTTGGTAACCTTAAGAGAGAGTTCTCGTGCCTGAGGAGCACAAGAGGTAAAAAATTTCCGGCTGACATAACTAAAGCTGACTGGTTTTTACCAAGCCATTGGTGAAGTTTCCTCATTTCCTACAGTGAGTAATCACAGTGTTCATTTTCCACCTGGTTTAAAGGATTTCAGAATTTGTGGTTCTAAATGTTTGGAGTATTTAAATTTAAGTGTTGATGCCTAGCTGAATTCTTTTAAGCTGGCCATAAAATGTTACTTTGTGAGCGTACTATGTTAAAATTGGATTGCGTTTTCTAAGATGTTGATTGGAAGTATTTCAGGAAATTCTGTTTGGGGTTTTCATTAGGAGGATATATTGGTGTCCTGGTTTAGGACAAATTAGGGGAAAACATCTCCAAAGGACCCCCTTATAGGAAACCAAACCCTCTGCAACTTCCCCCCACCACCGGGTTCGGGAGGAATTTCTTCAGAGGGGAAGTGGAAAAAACTTGTTTATTAAGGACAAACAAAAAACACTCCCCAGCACAAGAGAAATAGCCCGAGATGACCACAGATGTTTTCACCAGTCCAAGGGGGTTGAGCTGTATCTCTCTTCGCCGCAGAGGGTATGAAGCTTCTTTCGCAGACCCTGGGGGAGCTCCTGCCCGGAGTAGGTCCGATATCTTCGGGGGGGGGGGGGGGGGGAAGGGAACAACGGAAACCGGGGAAAAGGAAAAAAATGGCGAAAAAGCAAGCAAGCGAAAAGCAAAGAAAAAAGAGAGGAAAACAGAGCCAGCAAAGCAGGCAGCCAGCAGCAAGCAAAAGCAGCAAGCAAGCCAAGCAGGAAGCCAGCAGCGAGCCGGGGCGGGGGGAAGGAAGACAAAACAAACTGAGAACAGGGAACAGAAACCACGATTGGGATAATGAGCATGAAAATGTCCTGTCCCCACGACAATTGGGATACTTCATACATGTATGCACTTTCTTTCCTTGTACCATGCTGCACATGTACACTCTCTATAATTAGCTATAGCAATAAATTGTGCAGGCTATATTCCTTGTCCAGCTCTTAGTATCCATCAAACCAATTACCAAGAGAAGTCAGAAGAATGCTTAGGCTGCAGTTTGCAGAATTTATGTTTTCAGGATGGCAGGGCAGGGAAGTGTGTGTTAAGCATTCACCCCGAGTACGGATGCAGTCGCGCTCACTGAGATAAGCTGAGGAACCACGAGATTTCCTTCACCTGGAGCTGCTGCACCAGTATTTGTCATTGCTACTGGACAGGGACCAGGGCCCAAGCCAAGGACAGGTTTATGTGAACCTCATTTAACAGTGTTTATCTTGATGACCTTATTGTGCCCAGTGTTTATAAAAGCCTCAAGAAAAAAAAAAAATTAAGAGAACTTATTCTAATATCTAGAATTGGGTTGAATGTGAGGTTACAGCCAGGGATCTGTTCTTCCTACCTGCTTTTCAGACACTCATCAGCAGAACATGTTTCCATGGGCGGACTCTCAAGGTTTGTGTGGCCACAGAAATTAAGAAGCTAAAAGTGATTTTGGGAATAAATAAACTGCCACGTAGCTGCAATGTGCCTCATGGCTGGGAGAGACTCCTGCTCTGCACAAAGACCTCTGTTTAGCCTCATATGACTCATACAAGATGTCAGAATGAGAAAGGATTTCCCCATTGTATTTTGGGTGGTGAATTTTCTCTTTATCTTTGTTACTTATTCCCACCCGTATTTATGGGGTCTGACCTGGGGTCCTTACAACGTGACTGAACCTATCTGGTTTAGTTGGATTACTTTTGCAAATGATTATCTGGAAGGAATATAAATAAAATTTGAAGGGCCAGTGTAAAATTTGGAGTTGCTTCTGACCTTTTAAAATCCAAACAAAACCAGAATTTTTTATTTTCCTTGATAGAAATACACTTACTTTCTAAATGTCCAGTCTGATTGAATGGGAACATAAGCCCAAAAGACATTAAAAAATACAAAGCCTCTTTCAGCTGCAGAGGGACTGGGAAATGCATCTAAGTAATTTTTCTTGGAAATTTTTGATTTTTAATAGGTTGTGCTTTCCATCTAAAATAGAGTATTTAGTCTGATAATTACAAATGAGCAAAACACAGCAGTGGTGCACACAAATTCTGGTAGGGAGCTGGTAGCCCAGGAGAGACACTTTTTTTTTGCCTTTCTTCTTCAGCAAATGCATGCTGCAACCCACATGTACGCCATCAAGAAGATGTCTGAGCAATAAAGTAATGTTTTTTCCCCTTTCCTTCATTTTTAATGGTGGAAGTGGACAGGCTTACTTTTGTGATGCACTAAATAGCTTATTTATTTGTTGTTTTGCACTGGGTGATTGGGAATTTGCACTGAGTAGTTTTTATGTTGCACTATGGAGTTTATGTCACATTGGTCTATTCCACACACCTTTCCCCTCCCCCCTAAGCCTCAGGTGTGGTGGTCTCTCCCTGACCTGCTCCCCCGACCCCCTCTCCTCACCTGTGTCCCATTGGATGTGGCTTTCCGGTTCCACACCACCCCTTTTCTCTAGGCTCAAAACACCCCTGGACGATGCCTTTGGTCTGTTTTTTCTTCAGGATGCCACCAGATGCCTCAGTCTCTGATACCCCCCGAAGCGTTGTCTGGATCCGAGGTGGCTCCTAATAATAAACAGGATTTGAGTCCCGAAGAGAAGAGCACTTCCCGTCTTTTATCTTTGTCCATGTGGGATTCCCCACCCCGTGCTGAGAGAGGACCAGGGGATTTCCACAGGTTACAATCCCCTGGGATGAGCAGACCACACAATGCATCTTTCTGGCCTCTGCTTTCTTTCCTGGCTGCGACATCACCACTTTCTGACAGCTGTGGAGTGTTCTCCTTGATGTGACAGAGTCCTTGAGACCCTCGGGGCACACATTTCTCTGGACTCTGCAATTAGGTGGAAGTGGTTCTTTCTGAGTATTTGTGCTTTAATTTAAAAGTTTGTAGAAAAGCTTGGGAGGTCACATTAAGGACACATCAGATAGCATTTAGAGGCTGCAGAAAATTCGTTAAGATGAGATGCTTACAGGAATCTG